>NC_080571.1:111337548-112084844 GCF_030247185.1 Malaya genurostris
AAAATCCCTAAAATGATGATTTTTTTCATCATTTAGATCCTACCCCTCCCTTAAGAATCGTTAAAAATTATGTTTCTCAGACTTATTGCAATGAAATACACACATTCTCGATAAAAATAAATACGTTAATACATTTAGAAATATCTCAATTTTTCCTTAAGGGGGCATATTATAACACTTCACCTGATCACTGTTCAAAGTATGGCTTGTTGGATAGGTATTATCATAGGGTATCTAAATTCTAAATCTCATTTTGTTTTCAAGGTCAATTGTTACAGATATTATTTTAAAATTTTATATTAAACTTTGTATGACTCAAAAAGTAAACATTTGATTTAAAAACAAAAACAATATCGTCCTGGCAGACGAAAATACCATTCATTTTCAACTAATCTGATCAAAATCTCTGAGATCTACTTTGTCTCTTTGTTCTGTACACACCTACAGACACGCACAGTCATTTGCTCATTTCATCGAATTTAATTGATTAGTATATGGAACTCAGAAGAACGAGTTTCACTTTTTTATGTTTATAAAAAAACATTGAAAAACGCTCAAAAACATTATTGTTTCTATCATTTACGGGTAGAAGATCATATGTCATGAAAAGTAAAAAACGAAAAATACATACATGGATTGTATAGAAATGAGCCTGAATAAACCTCTATTTTACACCAAAATTCATAAAAATACACGTAAATGTATACAGAGCCGGTGAAACATGTTAAGCCCAGGTGGGTAATTTTTCGTACCGGGGAAAACGACCTACTACATTGAAGTATTATTTAGTCGATTTTCAAATAATATTTTGTTTCGATATAACTTTGCATGAGACGCGTACATTCGAAGCTTGAAGCGTTTTCGATATTTTGTTGTAAAACAAAATTGCGCATTCAAGGGTTAAATACAATATCAAACTACAAATTTTCTGCCTATATTTGTTTGGAATATTAGGTCAGCAGTCTTTCAGGTTCCGTATAAACTTATTTGTGTTTGAAAATTTTCGAAATTATTTCTTTGAGAATTTTGGTTACCCTGATCGTTTAGTTGGTTGGGGTTGTCTTGCATGAATCGAAAGAAACGTCTTGGCATTACATTCCTTCTCTGGAATTTGGCTTTTCCTCTTTAACAGACTTCGCAGCCGATTCTTAGCATACAGAATCATTTCATGGCTAGTACTACGATCCTACTGACACTATGAATCATTCCAGGTCGGGGCTCGAACATATGACAACTGGTTTATAAGACCAGCGCCGTATGCATTGAACCGCAAACCCAGGCGAATCGAACGGCGCACAAAACAAATACAGCCGCTGATGTGCATAGCACATTGTTAAAAATAGTTCCGGGACCGACTGAGATGACGTTTGTAATGTCAAACTATCATCATCGTTCAGAAGACCATTTTTTCACGTCAATCGCACCACAAACACTAAACTTACCGACATAAAGGGTGATTTTTTAAGAGCTTGAGAACTTTTTTAAACAATAAAACGCATAAAATTTGCAAAATCTCATCGGTTCTTTATTTTAAACGTTAGATTGGTACATGACATTTACTTTTTAAAGATAATTTCATTTAAATGTTGACCGCGGCTGCGTCTTATGTGGTCCATTCGGAAAGTCCAATTTTGGGCAACTTTTTCGAGCATTTCGGCCGGAATAGCCCGAATTTCTTCGGAAATGTTGTCTTCCAAAGCTGGAATAGTTACTGGATTATTTCTGTAGACTTTAGACTTGACGTAGCCCCACAAAAAATAGTCTAAAGGCGTCAAATCGCATGATCTTGGTGGCCAACTTACCGGTCCATTTCTTGAGATGAATTGTTCTCCGAAGTTTTCCCTCAAAATGGCCATAGAATCGCGAGCTGTGTGGCATGTAGCGCCATCTTGTTGAAACCACATGTCAACCAAGTTCAGTTCTTCCATTTTTGGCAACAAAAAGTTTGTTAGCATCGAACGATAGCGATCGCCATTCACTGTAACGTTGCGTCCAACAGCATCTTTGAAAAAATACGGTCCAATGATTCCACCAGCGTACAAACCACACCAAACAGTGCATTTTTCGGGATGCATGGGCAGTTCTTGAACGGCTTCTGGTTGCTCTTCACTCCAAATGCGGCAATTTTGCTTATTTACGTAGCCATTCAACCAGAAATGAGCCTCATCGCTGAACAAAATTTGTCGATAAAAAAGCGGATTTTCCGAATGGACCACCTAAGACGCAGCCGCGGTCAACATTTAAATGAAATTATCTTCAAAAAGTAAATGTCATGTACCAATCTAACGTTTAAAATAAAGAACCGATGAGATTTTGCAAATTTTATGCGTTTTATTGTTTAAAAAAGTTCTCAAGCTCTTAAAAAATCACCCTTTATAAGTGATGTTACTTTTTGATTTACGAAAACTTAAAAATAACGAATTCCGATTATTGATAAAACATTGCTTCCTATAAGGAAAAACCGGGCAAGTCCAGTAATGGTTTAAGAAATGTTACCCGCACTCAGATTAAAAACAAAGATTTGTGGGGAAAAAATGCAGTCATCCGGAAAAAATGTGAGCAAGTTTTGATAATCGTGATGGATGAACACAAAATCAAAGTCCGACTGAACTGGAAGTGCTTTTACGATGGTATGCAAAAATCTGGGCATGAAAAAAATCTTTTCCAAATAGGTGTCTCGTTCACTCTCAATCTATCAAAAGCAACAACGCATCAACAATCCAAAGAGCTGGTCGGCACTGTCAAGTCGCAATAAAAAGGATTTCTTGCGTTGATATGAAACAGTGGACGAAACATGGATCTATCTTCTCCGGAGTTGTTTCAACATTTAGACGGGGAAAACGCAACAGGTAGCTACAACAAGCATGGCGTTAGTTTTTAGATGCTCGAGGTATAATAAACGTCGACTATCTTGAAAAGGAAGTACCTACAAAAGTTTTTAGTTATTAATGCGTTAGGAGTTATTAATGCGTTTGAAGTATGGAATCGTAAAAAACGGCCTCATATGAAGCAGAAAAAATCATCTTTAACCAAGACAATGCACCGTGCAACAAGTCAATGAGAATAATGGCCAAATTGAACGTATTGGGCACCGATCTGTTTCTTCACCCACCATATTCTCAATAACTCAATCAGGTAGCGATGAGTGCAGCGCTACTGAATACCGCTTACAACCTAGGCTAAACAGCCAGCACGCTGTGACTCTGGGGACATAAGCAATAGTTCGAACAAACCTTTCATTCTCATGTTCAACTAGCTGTAAAGAGATTGAGAAAAATATCCATACAGTGAACTCAATGTGTATAGGTAAGAATGCTGTCGCAAGTAGAAACTGACAACTTCTGGTAACTTTTCTTTTACTAACTTTTTGTCTTCACATCCTTGCTCTAACTTGAGTACTAGCATTTTATAATTCTGTTTTTATTTATTATTCTCAGTTACAATAAAACTATTTTTATTGCTATAAATGATACTAATATTACTTTTATTTTTCGTTAGAAATTTCAGGTGGGTAATTACCCACCTTTGGAATTTTCGGGTGGGTAATACTACCCACCGTACCCACCTCTTTCTCCGGCCCTGAATGTATAGGGGTCTGGCAAGACCCGGGTTCGTGGTTCAATGCATAGGGCGCTGGTCTTACAAGCCAGTTGTCGTATGTTCGAACCCCTACCTGGAAGGATTCTTAGTGTCAGTAGGATCCATAGTACTAGCCATGCGAAGTCTGTTGAAACAGAAAGGCCAAATTCCACAAAAGCAGACCCTGTCAGCTTGGAGCGAAGTCAATCTTCAGTTCAGCAACGCCATCGCACGGCATCACATTCAACATATCATGTCAATTGTATGGGTGCGCAACCCTGCTATTTTGGCGCGCACGAATTTGACATTTTCTCCCCTACTTCTGTGTATAAGATTCGATGCGGGCTCGTCTGGGGGCGACATGCTCGCAAAAAAGGATGTTGCCAATGATTTGTTCGGGAAATGTAAGAGCTGGATATCTTGTTAATATGATGTCTTCGACAAAAGGAATGTAATGCCAGGACTTTGTTTTGCTGGCAAGGCCCATCAGTCAGACCGAAGATGTAAACATATCTGTCAGATGAAGGTTGCTGTCAGAGTGAAAGCGTCACGCAAACCTGTCAGAGTGAATGCGATGCGATAACAGTACATTGCATTGAATCGCTTAGCTTCGCATCGCGTTCCGCGTTCACTCTGACATTTCTATCCGATAAAATTTGAATACTGGAATCCAACTGTGATTGTTATCTTTGTCAATTAGGACTTAATAACAATAACAAATGAAGTCAGTTTTATGCTATTCAGAAGCGTTTTCATCTTCCAATTTTTTTAATTTTTAATTTGACTGACGTTAAAAACTGACGAGAGTTCTTCGCCGGCATATGTCCGGCTTTCGGGTTTGTAATTTTTCAAATATAAATTTTGATTCGAACGAAGCTGTTTTTATTTATTAGAGCAATTCCACCGCAAATGCAGATATTTTTTGAAATATTATTTTTATATGTTTTGATTTGGTTCAAATTTTGCATAAGCGTTATTTATGTCCAAATGAAATAATTTGCATCATCAGTTTGCCATTCTCACCCTAGCCTTACTTTGGAGAAGGGACTAGGAAAAAATCCCTTAAAAAACTTCAATAATATGTATCCCAGAAACGACATTTTGCCTATAGAAAGGAAATAGAAATATTGGAACAACGGAGCCCAGGATACCCATAGTATTATATACCATTTGACTAAGCTCGACGAAATCGGAAAATGTATGTGTTTGAGAATGTGTGTATGTGTGTGTATGTATGCTAAATTTTCTCAGGGATGGCTGAATCGATTTAAGCATGCTTAGGCTTGTTTGAAAGCTACTATTGGACCATTGATCAAGTTCAAAGACCAAATGGGTTCCGGAGGTACGATTGTATAAACCGACAGAACGAGATTTCAAACAAGAGCTCGATTGAATGCTACTATTGAGTTATTGATCAAATTTAATGATAAAATAACTGTCTGGAAATATAATGGTATAAGTGACATAACTGACAAAGTTATGGTTGAGCCGATTTTAACAAGCTTAGCTTTACTGAACCTACTTGATCCATGTGCTGCATTGTTTCGAACCACGTGCCTAATTGAATATGGTCACCAAATGATTTTTTTTTGCGTTACCTCTTTTTACGAACCCAAATAACGTAGAATTGATAGAATAATTTTTTTTTCATATATATTCTACTAAATACTACTTATTTACGAACCAAATCCCAAATAACGTAAACTTTTTTTACGAACCTACTTCGTAAAAAGAGGTTTTTGTATATAATGAAAAAGATGTCGAGCTCATTTATCTATGTTCCATGGAAACTATTACAATATGGATATTTTCGGAACTGGATTAACACTCCGAATACCAAGGTGGTAAAAAAAACAACTGCAACCAATGTACAACAAGGTGCATCTACAGCAACTCTCAACGAGCCCAAGACTACGATCAACAAGGAGAACGAAAATAAAACGGAAATCACACACAACACCGACGATGAAGCAATGGATGATGAGATAAGCCGCGGACGAAGTGACCCCCGATCCTCGTTGGATGGAAATGGAAACTCGTCTCCCCCAGGAAAAAGGGGGACAACGAGATCCAATAGCAAAAAAAATTTAAGTGTCGAAAATGTAAGCCAATCGGCCACGTAAAGCTTTTACGCAAAAAGGTCAGTGAAAAATTTTATTATAAAAAAAAAGAAACCGGAAGTCGCCATCTTGGATTTTTAAAAGACCCCAAACATAATTACCTCGCACTTACGCTTCACATCCGTTCCGAAAATAGCCATATGATGCGGGGTTCCAACATTCATAACACAAAAAAAAATTTTACGAAGTAAATTCACAATGACGTAAAATTTTTAACGAACCAAATTCCAAAGAACGTAAACTTTTTTTACGAACTACCTCTTTTTACGAGCCCCCGTATAGTTCGTAAATTGAGGTTTCGGTGTATCTTGGTTGATGGAATGAGCAAAAAAACCTGGTTCCAACATATGACTTGCTTTACATTTACATTTACATTTTCAAATTTTCGCTGAACCTGAATATATATGAGTACTTCGGAACAGCTAGTAGGCATATTAGAGAAAAATAAGAGCCGTTTCAATGTTTTCGAGGTTCTTGAAGTTGTGTTATCCTGGTTTATTCGCTAAAAAGCAAAAAAAAACTATGGAAACCATTAAAAAACGAATAAAGCACTTGTAGTGAGAATTTCACAATAAATAATCAAATTTGACAGTTGGAAATGCATTGAACTAATTCCCATTGATATGATTGTATACATTGTGTTTGATCCCGCCATTGTTCAGTCCGGTAATAATACGTGCATCAAAATATAATAAATATTTTAGACATACACGGCCAAAACAATAATAAATTAATGGTTGTATAGTTCGAACAATAGACATCGGTCCCACGTTTTATCTATTTGAATTGATTCCAACACTTCTAGGGTAGGAAATTTGCAGTCGACTGCACTAAGTTATTTCCGATGTGTACCAACAATAATATCAATATGGATTTATTTTTCCTCTGTCGAAATCTACCCGGAAGTTCAAATAAAACATGTCATATTAGAGAGCACTACCCACTGGATTAGCTACGAATGGATGCCTGGCGAAAAACCTGGCCTCAAACGATGCAAGTTATAATCAGATCCTGCTACTACTATTACTCGGTTCAGAATCATGCATGGGACTGGTACCGGTGCTCTGTGGGTTTTTATTAATTACAACACTCGGTATGTATGTGGCGAAGTCATGCTTGCATTCAATTTAACTATCAAATTAGGAAATTATAATAAGTGTTTTCGGTGACCCCGTTCTGAACCATGCGGGTGTCACAGATCGGTGTCAGCCATCGTGCGGGGGCCCGAGTATCATGATTTCCAATTTTTCTAGCCATGTCCAGTTAGCCTGTCGGTTCGGAACGTAATGGACGAATTTCCGTTGGGGACATTTTTGAGCTTGTTCCGATGCCAGGAGTTCAACCAAGCGAAAATGTTTTCGTTTTATCCTGCACCGAAGGTATGCATGTAATTTCGAAGGGAACAAATCTAGAAGCTATAGATTTTGCAGCAAATTCAATTATGAGCTCGAATTTACATGAAAAGCTTTCCCGCACTTGTAGCAGTTGGAAACGTTTAGATATACTAATAACATCCGCTCGCTGAGTTCCTGATCGGATATGATAGTGAGCATAGATGTTCCGATGTGTTAACTAGATGCTTCCGTTCGTATAAAGGAAGGTATTGTATCCGAATCTTGAGTTCTTTTCGAACTAGAGGATGTTCTCTTCTCGTTTCACAGACTAATTATATCGAATTAAAATTCTGCATTTTGAATGAATTCATCGATTTCGACGAGCATAACTTGTCAAGCATCAACACATTTGTTACTTTTCATATTAATAAATTAGAAGTCCACACCTTTGAACCGGATTGCTACTAAGAAAGCCACGAAGAACAGAAATTGATTTTGGTGAAAATTCCACAATTTGCTTGTTCGTGGGAGCAATCACAAAAAAAAATGGGTGGGTAACGTCAATGACATAACTGGTGTCGTAAGTCGATTAATTGGCTGAATTGAGTAAACTTTCACCTATTCGCTTTCAGAGCTGGAAACGGTTTACCTACACTAAAGTATAGGCTTATTCACCTCAAACATATTCAATATACACTGAAGTCTTTTTTATGCGAGTTCACGTACCGCATAAAAAATCGCATTCACATTATTGTTGCAGTTAAAAGAAAACCAAAATGGGTTGGGTGGATCCGTAAGCCAAAGAGCTTACGCGTATGCCACGGAAATAAAAAGCTCTCTTTCAACAATAACATGTAACTATACTAAAAATAATCTTGCTATACGAACTTCAACCCACCTGATGGTTTGTTTGAGAAGGGCGCGTCAAACTCATACCTTAAGAAGGAAAACAAATTCCTTCAAGTGACTCGAGCTGACTATCCACGTTCCCTTGTCCAGTCCTCAATTCGTAAGATGGTAAATGAATAAGAAAAACATTCTGAGTAATAAAGAATATATCAACAACAATGTAACGATATTCAAATTTAGGAAACATTGAAAAGAGATTATGCTAAGAATATTAAATAATAAGCAGAATACAATTTTTTTTCTGCCTATATTACCATGTAAAATGAGCGTCACCCGCTCGTCTGAAGCTACAATCACACAGTTTTAAATCATCGAGCTCTACAAAAAAAGGCGGGTGGGTAATGTCAGAGACATAACTGGATGTCGTGAATACGAAAACAATTGACATGTTCCTTAACACTTCCGAATATCAATTGTATGAATTATGCACGCATTCCCCTTTTTCACATTTTTCGCAAAAACAAAGAAAGCTTCACTTGATCTCGATTACTGTGAATTTCACACAGCGAAAAGTGCACAAATCTAACCAAACTGTTATAGATTTGCACTAAACTGAGGATATTTACCTCCGATTTGCGAACAACAAATCTCAATAGTTCTTTAGAAAACTTTTAGAGCCATTACAACGGCTGATATTGTGCAATGCTCTCCACCGTTGTTTTTTCCCAATGCTAATGACTGGCAGCTGTGACGTAATCGCTCTTGTCGAAAGCGAAACTAGCTGTGCAGACGACACAAAACACATCTGCTCGCAGTGGCGATAGAATTAAAACTGATTGAATTTTTGTTAAGAGATTTCCTTTTATGTGATTTCGTTTGTAGCTTTTTCACTAATGGGCGGTCCTAACGGCTATAAAAATAGCCGCATTCAGAATTTTAATGTTGATTATTTCATTTCGGATTTGCATAATTTATTGAAAGAAACTATCAATATGCTGAAGGGACTCGTTTCTAGCATTCAGAAAAGTCAAATTGCATAATTCTCTACGACATTAAACTCTGGAACATTTTTCGCAAAAAAAAGCTTCACTTGATCTCGATTACTGTGAATTTCATCCAGCGTAAAGTGCACAAATCTAACCAAATTGTTCTTGATTTGCACTAAACTGAGGATAATTACCTGCGATATGCGAAAAACACATCCTAATAGTTCTTTAGAAAAATTTTAGAGCCAATAGAACGGCTGATATTGTGTAATGCTCTCCACCGTTGTTTTTTTCCCAATGCTAATGACTGGCAGCTGTGACGTAATCGCTCGGGTAGGCAAACGCGCCATATGAATTATCCTCTTTGATACTCGTTTATACCAAACATTTCAGAAAAGTTGAATTTTGAACTATTTGAGATTATGCCACACAACTGAAAATTTTATCATAAAATTGTGATCATATTTCCGATGGCATGTAGCAAAAATTATGTTGATTCGTTAGATACAACAAGAGATATTGACGATCAAAAACTTATCACTCTCTCAGAGGGTGAATTTTGAAAAGGCACCCCATAGTAAAGTAAGTCGTATTCACGACAAAATGCTATGGTCAATATAGCATAACAATAATACAATTATTATTCAGGATTTACGAATGATGTCTTAGTCTGCATAGGTCTGAGAGGTCGTGATGCAACAATGTGGTAGAAACAGGTGGGGTAAACACAAATCTTTTGTGTTAGTGAAATTAACTTTGCTTCAGCAAGCCAAGTAAAACTAAAAACCACGTGCTTGCTTTCGTCACACCGTTTGGACTAGTTGGCATTGAATCAAAGCATGTTTATTTTTCACGTATGTCGTCATACCGAACTATTTACAAATTTTTGGTTACCAACGTAAGCAAGCCAAGTGGTCTGCCCCACCTGTTTATATCACATTGGTGATGCAAATCACAATAAAAATATAAAACATAATAATAATAATAATAATATTAACAGTTTTATAAATTTCATTCACGGTTCTTCGTCGGGCCATAAAGAGAGTATTGGAAGCATTCATTATAAATATTTCTATTTGATAAGTTCCATTTTGAAGTTTATATACCACTATACCAGAGACCAGTATTACCGAATCGAATCTTATAGGTCATCAATCAACCCCGGATTAGCGGCGCAGTACAAGCTAGTATGTGTCGTATGTTCGAACGCCGATCTAGTATAATTCATAGTGTCAATAGAACTTTTGAAACGTTGAAAGTGAAGATGTAAAATCATGCAAAAGTCACACAAATTATTGTGACTCACTATTGATATCCGGAAGAGTGTACACTGAAATGAAAATCTTACTTATATTCATCAGATTTGTCATATGAATCGTATGCAGAAAATAATTCATAGAGGTTATATGAAAACTTATAATCTTCAATTAAAGTGTACGTTAAATCTAAATAGACGTTACCATCAAAAGTTATAAGAATATTCCAATATAATATATATTGCACGGAACGACCGAAATCAGCATTTTCGCGAAAAATTTAGTTGATTTGCTGATTTTAGTTAGTTATTTTTTGAGACAACTAAAAAAATCTTACTTTTGCTGATTTAGATTTTTTATTCTCATTCCCTTAATAATAATAAAATATTTGTTGAAATGACTATTTTTTTTAGTTGAATTCACAAATTAAACGTACTGTCATTTCTTAGCTAAGGCACACTTCATATCCAGTCAACTAATTTTTTAGTTGAATTAAAGAAATATAATGTTGTTTTCAACCAATATGAATGGTTGAATTGGCTTCTGCAATCTGCAGCTATATGGCGCCCTGTCACCGAAACGGTAACACCTTAATGACTACTAGCCACTAGATGGCACACTACTGCCGAAAAAAATTCAGACGCGGTTGTCTTTTCTATATTGGCAGGTATAAATACGATGTTGTGTTGGAGAAAAAGACATAAACGAAACGTAAACATCTTTTTGAATTTTTTTTCTTCTAAATCACTGTTTTCTTCATTCTCACTGAAAACTTTGAGCACTCGGAAAACAAAAACCGAATACAAATAGTACACCGGACGGCGCAGCTCGGAAGGTTTGAAGATACAAAAAAACTTCATCACAATTAGAGTGAAACATTCGAAATTCACTTCACTGTTCCGCGTAAAAACATTATTACGCACAATCGCTTCAAGTGCGCACAACTTCTAAATAAATACGATTTCCACTAACAGTTTACGACACATTTGCATATCGGTTTAGAAATTTAAATAAAGATATATCGAACACATGCGAAAAACATCAAAACAATATTCAAGCAGTTTCAATAAGACTGTCCTTTTTAGCTTTTTAATGGATTGTTTTGCTTTGACACTTCTCATGAATTTTTGGCTAATAAACTTGTTAATAATACCCATTTCAGTTTTGGTTTTTTTGTGCTGTCCTTCAGTAATGATGGTGATAGATAAATAGAAACAAATTTTCTGATTTTAATAACAAAATTAGTTGTCAATGAGAATTTCGTGTTGGATTGAAATATTGCTGGTTTGAGTCCAGGATATTCACCAACTAAACACATTCTCTAAAACTAAGAGTTTTTTCAGCAAAGTAAATTCTCAATTTTAACTAATTTTATAGTTATTTTGGAAATTTTGTTGTTAAAATCAACTAATTCAAAAACAGTAATACGAATTAGGCGCAGAGCTAATTTCGGTCGTTCCGTGCATGGAATCCGATGAAACCTAACTCGTTACATAATTTATATTCATTGGATGTGTCTTATGAATCGTACACAGATGGTATTTGACAAAAGGCATATGACAATTTGTGACCTTTAATGGAACTCTACATTAAATCTAAATGATGTTCAATAAATTTTATATCTTCATAATCTTTATGATATTGATAAACATACCATGTACAAGTTATGCGAAAAGTCGATGAAACTTAAGCCAATATAATTTTAATATTCATTACATTTTTCTTTTAATCGCATGCTGATAATGTTTAATGAAAGTCATGTGAAAACTTATAATTTTCATTGGAAGCGTACATCAAATCTGCAACAAGGAAGAAAACGAGACAGCTGAAGAAAATAACAACAAATAGATCGCACTACTTGAAGTTGAAGAAAGAGTTGTGTCCTCGATATTCATCGACTGCTCCAGACAGTTTTTTAGGAAGTTCTGTTATTTGAAATCGCTGACAAGACATCTCATACAACTTCGTTCAAAGATATGCCCCTGAAATAAATATCCGGTACGTTTCATTACTCTGTCTATCTAGTATGAGGATTTAAATGTTTCATTTATAGTTTCTGGATCCCACGCCTCCTCCGCAAATATCAGGAGGTGCTCCTTTACGGAACTGATGACTAGTACATCTTGAATCCTCGAAAAAAGGAATAGTTTCCGATTATCAGCTTTTCGGAGTGCATCTGATTCGTCTGGTGACAGTGAATATCCGATGAAATCAGCCAGTCCCAAAGAAGTAAGTGTAGTTGAAATATTAAAATAATATTTTATTATGAAACTCTTTATATACGAAAAATATAACAATAAGTTTTTGATAAAACAATTATTTTTATTGTTGTTTTTGATGCCCTTAAGCACCATAATCCCAGCATTTTTTTTCTATTTGAATCTTATAAGTACCACTTATTCAATCAAATAGCAATCATTTGATCTATATATAACTGCTATATAGAACTGGGATGACCTCCATTAAAAGTTATATAGAAATTTTTATAAAACTAGTCATATGGTATAAATAAACCTATCTATATTAATTCGAAATGAATATAATACGCCCTTCATAAATTGTTGTGTGGATATCTAGTAATGATTATAGGGCGTGACAATAAATTTGACTCAGACTGGAAATTTCATTCATTATATGAAAATCTTGTAAAAATAACGTTACGAAGAGTTTTATGTTTCATAAGATTATCTTATATTTTTGACATGATGTTTAATAAACTTCGTGGCTATCATTGGAAACGCTAATAGTGAAAAATCATTAGAATATCATATAATGTGAAAATGAAAATTTAGCTCAGTGTAGGAAGCATGTCAGTTTTATTCGTTTTCACGGAATCCAGTTATGCCTCTGACATTATCCGTCTGCCTTGTTTTTGTATTTCTTTTTCTGAAATCTCTGTGAAAATTCGAATATTTGTGCCGAGACTCCGAGTGTTATACACCATTCAAATCATTCGTCGATATCACAAAATGTCTGTGTGTACGAGCAAAAAATATGCACTTGATTTTCTCTAAGATGGCCTATGAGCCAATTCAGCAGCTGGAAGAACGGAAAGCCATATGTTTTAGTTTTATTTATTCTACTGTCAAATTTAAAATTTTTATACGCTGTTGTTTGAAACAGGAGTAACACATTACTGGGATATCTAGTTTATTTTTGTTATAATTTCCAAATTTTAATTCTAATTCGGACAGAAATTATGCACCCAAGGCTTTTTCGATAGGATTTTGCTCAAACTTACGTTATTTTCAACTGGGTGTCACTCGTATTCCAAAACTATTACACTTATCAACATGAACCAAACGGCATTTTACTCTTTGGGTGACTCTCTTTGGCTCTTTCTACAACTCCAAATATTCATGTTATATTAAATTAAAAAAGTTTTGTCATTTCGATTATTCTCGGTAGAAATGTTCATTGTAGTATTTAATTTGATACAGAATTTGAAACTGTTTTGCATTTTGCTTTCAGATTATGCGTTTCCAAGAAATGATAACACCCATCAACAAATCGGATAAGTTAGAACAGCTGTTTTCAGAACCGCCATTTTGAAAAAAAATCTTTTCGGTCGGTTTAATATAAAAACTGTCCCAGAAAGTATGGACGCACTTTGATTTCGCTGTAAATAATTCACAAGTGTTAGATATTCAAATTTTATTCGATATACTGATAATATTAGACTACAACAACAGAATATTATTTTCAACTACTACAACTTTTTTGCTACTTAGCCATTGTAGACTGGCTGGCGCACCTTCTTGCGAACGTTCCTCATTAAATTCCGTACAGACTTCTTGGTGACAAGTTTTGACACTTTTTTCGAACTGTTGAATGGTTCCGGCTGCCAGACATGTTTCCTAAGATATGCCTTCGTTAATGCCCAAAATTCCTCAATTGGTCGAATTTGTGGGCAATTTGTTGGATTCATGTTTTTTGGGACGGAAGTGACATTTTTGGTAGTATACCATTCTACCGTTGATTTCGAGTAGTGGCAAGAAGCAAGATCTGGCCAGAAGAGAACAGGATCATTGTGGCTTCGAATCATGGGTAGAAGTCGTTTTTGTAAACATTCCTATTATATATTTCGCTGTTCATTGAAGCAGTGGTAATGAAGGGTTTCGAAATCTTACCGCAGCTACAAATTGCTTGCCAGACCATAGCTTTCTCATCAAATTTTTCGATTTCAATCGATGTCTCTGGTTTGACACTTGCCTTTCTCGCACCGTATAACATTGTGGTCCCGGCAAGGATATGTAATCGAGTTTCACGTAGGTTTTGTCATCCATGATTATGCAGTTCAAATTTCCAGCAAGAATCGTATTGTACAGCTTTCGAACCCTCGGTCTAATCGATGCTTCTTGTTACGGACTACGTTTTGGTTGTTTCTGCTTCTTATAGGTTCGAAGATTCAAACGTTCTTTAGCACGAAGAACATTTGACTTCGAAATGCCCATTGTTTTGGCCACATCCCGAACTGAAACCTCCTTCTTTTGCTCGAACGCCTTCAGAATACGTTTATCCAACTGAGGGTTACCAGGACCTTTCTTGTCTGGTTAGTTCATGGCCATATGAACCGATTTCTGCTATACCGGTTCCTAGTATCCGGTTCCGCAAGTATTGAAAATGAGAGTCAAAAGTCCAAAAGGGAACAACATTTTTTCAAAAATGGCTGAACCGATTTCAACAAACTTAGGTTCGTTCAAAAGCTACTGTTGGGTCATTGATCAAGTTAGAAGACCAACTAGTTGGGACTTCTGGTTCCGGAGATATAGTGGTATGAGTGACGCTACCGACGTTGTTTTTTAACCGCCTAATTTTCTCAGAGATGGCTTAACCGATTTTAAAAACACTGACGCTTCAAGTTTCGAAGATATAATCGTACTAAGGATATAATCGAATGATTGATTTTTTGATATCTGTATAATTATTTCCGATAGTGATCTATCGTCACGTTTAAATGTATTATTAATGGTACGGTTGGCCTGAGAAATATTTCCGAATATGTGACATAAACGCTGAAGCACTACTTGAATCAGTCTGTTCATTGGTGTCAAAAACACAGACTAACAAACAGGACACTCAAATTAGATTCTTTAATCATTCGGTCATTTCGAATATTCCTTTAGTTGGGACAGTACTCAAAAACAACCAGTCTGTTATCTAGACTGTGTTTACCTTTTCATTCACCAAAAGAGTTGCCATTCATACAGAATTTTCTGTAATGTACTGATTTATTAATTCCGGGTGAAAATTGTCAACACAATCAAAAATAACCTCAATTTCTGCAAGTTTCTTACGAAAAACTAACGTAACCCCATAATTTATTGCAACGATTCATTTTCAAATATTAAACAAAGCCTGATTAAATCAGGCATCTCTGAATGTAGCTGATCAATGTTGACAAACTGGGGGGAGCCAACTAGTAAATAACTTTTATATAACACAAGGAGTGTACCGATAGTGAATAGTTTACACAGTTCAATATAGGTGGAACTAGTACCCCAGGAAAATCTATTTTTAGAAAAATTTATTCATAGTGTCACGTCTGCTAGTTTGTGTCAAAATTGAGCCCAAATTAGTGTCAGAAATCATTTTTAATAAAGAGACTAAAACTGCATTAATGAGACTGTGTCGATGAAAGAGAAAGGTGTTATCACACCACTTATCATTTTAAATGATAAAATTATGACCATCTATCTGGCAATTTATGGATACTAGGCCAATAGTAATGTTGGTATTTTGAAGCAAACCTATCATTCGAAATGAAGAACTATATTTGAAGTCGCTTTACCCTGACGTTGAAGGTGTAACCTTCGAAACGTTGGCCGTTAATGAAAAATAAATGTTTTTTTTTTTTATTCAAGAATATAATGTTTAAGGCACACTGCTTAAGCTCTAAGATGCCAAGGGCTTTTACTAATTTAAAATTTACGACTAACTTAAAACTAGGGTTGTATCATTAAGTAATGTCATATTTGGGTCGCAGTGGTTGACTTTGGCAGATCCAGCCTTCATGTGGTGATCGGCCGGTGAATTGAATATTTCATGAGAGTCTTCCATATGGCGTTGGTGAATATTCATGTTGGCCGCATTCTTCGGTCCGTGTGGGTCCGCGGGAAAATAAATGTTTTGACGATAAACCAATTGACGAAAAAGTCATATTTTGATTTGAAGCAAACCTTTCAAACACCCAATTTTCGACCTCATCGCAGGAATTGAAGTTCTGCTCAAGCAATGTGTGGCCCATCGTTGAAAACAAGTGATAGTCGGTAGGGGCCAAGCTTGATGAATACAGCGGATGGAATAGCAGACAAGTAGTTTTGATTGTAACCTGAACCGGTTTTTCCTTGTGTGCAGGTGCATTATCGTATAACAAAATGACTATGCCGTGTGTTCTGGCCCATTCGGACCGGTTTTCGATCAATTCATAATTCAAATTGATCATTTGTTGTCTGTAGCGATAAATATTAACAGTTTCACCTGGTTGTAGAAGCTTATGATACATCACACCTTTCTGAACCCACCACACACAGAGCCTTCTTGTCCAATCCATCTGGTTTAGCAGTTGATGCTAATGGTTGTCCCGGAGTACCTCAGGTTTTTTTTTTCTTAAAATAAATCCATTTACAGTAATCCAGTAGTATGCAAAACTGATTTTCTTTCGTGTCTTTGAAACAAAATTTCACGAGTGTTCTTTCAGTTTTTCATATGTCTTTCATTCAATTCAAGTGGCACCCATCCTCCACGCTTTTGGACGGTGCAACTTTTCCATTGGCTGATATTGTTTGTTCAATGAGCTGATGTATATTAAATATATTTATCAGATGTTACACCAACAAAATAAAAAAAATGAGGCTCGTTCACACCAAATCTTCTTTATCGACACATTTGTGTCTTAACGTTTATTGTTGAGCGCTGAGCGTTTGTTGAACAATATATTGAACGAAATACTCGTTCCAGTTGTTGTTGTTTTCTTTTCTACAAAAATAGTTTGAAAATTGAGTATTTTCTTCATATTAAAAGAAAATGTGTTTTTATTCTACGCGAAGTAGAAGTATTTTACAGGTATGTAGTGTATAAAATAGGTGACTAGAACATTTCAAAATTCTTCAGTAAAACGAATCCAACGGGGTTCCAAGTTCTCATAATGAAAATGGCTCAACAATGCACCTCGGTCTGCCGGGATTGTTGAAAGAAAAAAATTGCATTCGGATCAACGGTCTGTTTGAAAATCGACAGGTCCCTTGTTGGCCTCCCGTTGAACGATTGATTGGACAACGTATTGGACCAACGAAGGACCACCGTTGAACTTTTTTTCTAAGAGAATCCCTCTTAGAAAAAAACGACTAACGAAGGACTTTCGTTTACCTTTTTTTTTTCTTAGAGGACAATATATCTGGTATACATTTTACATTAGGCTTTGATATAGGATTAAGTGTCCCCCTTGATTAAATATTGAGATATTTCTAAATGTATAATTTCGAGAATATAACTATTTCATTGCAATAAGACTGAGAAACATAATTTTAAGGATTTAAATAGAAGTGATGAAAATTGATTGATAAAAACACATTTTTTAAAAAACGATGCCCCTCGAAATGACCTTATAGAAGATAATACTTTAAATCGTAGCATACTGCTGAATCGAGGATGGGGCATAATGTCCATAAACTGACTGTTCCTAAAAGATTAATATAACGACGAAATGGCTTTGTTCCTCTGCATGTTTATACCATAAATAACGACATTAGCATTGCTTTAAAGTTAGTTACTTAGTAGCCGTTTTATACGGATAAAATGCTTATGCTTATACCGAAAAGCTGCCTAATGATATTTTCAGTTTTTTCATGTTTTCCAGTACACAACAACTGCCAAACCAAACGAAAAAATAGAGTTTGTGATAAATTTTTGTTTAGAAAAATCTTGAATACTTAAAAAAGAAAGAAAGGTGTTTTGGACAGCAGTGGCACTTAATAATACTTTCCCCTCACGGAAAGACCGAAATCAGAATTTACTTTTGCTAATTTAGATTTTTTAATTCTCATTCCCTTAATAATAATAAAATATTTGTTGAAATGACTATTTTTTCAGTTGAATTCACCAATTAAACGTGCTGTCATTTCTTAGCTAAGGCACACTTCATTTTTAGTTGAACTAGAGAAATAAAACGTTGTTTACAACCAACATAAATGGTTGAATTGGCTTCTGCAATTTGCAGCTATATGGCCCACTGTCACCGAACAAACGTTAATACCGAAATGACTACTGGCCACTAGATGGCACACTACTACCGAAAAGAATTTCAGTCGCGGTTGTCTTTCCTATATTGGCAGGTATAAATACGATGTTGTATTGGAGAAAAAGACATAAACGAAACGTAAACTTCTTTTTGAAAATTTTTCTTCTAAATCGCTGTTTTCTTCATACGACTTCGCGAAATCGACTCTCTCACTGAAAACTTTGAGCACTCGGAAAACAAAAACCGAATACAAGTAGTACACCGGACGACGTATCCCGGAGTTTGGAAGATACAAAAACATCATTACAATTAGAGTGCAACATTCGAAACTCACTTCACTGTTCCGCGTAAAAAACATTATTACCCACAATCGCTTCACATGCGAAAAACATCTAAACAATTTGCAAGCAGTTTCAACAAGACTGTCCCTTTTAGCTTTTTAATGGATTGTTTTGCTTTGACACTTCTCATGAGTTTTTGGCTAATAAACTTGTTGATAAAACCAATTTCATTTTTGTTTTCTTTGTGCTGTCCTTCAGTAATGACAGTGATAGATAAATAGAAACAAATTTTCTGATTTTAATAACGAAATTAGTTGTCAATGAGAATTTCGTGTTGGATTGAAATATTGCTGGTTTGTGTCCAGAATGTTCACAAACTAAACACATTCTCTAAAAATAAGAGTTTTTTCAGCAAAGTAAATTCTCAATTTTAACTAATTTTATAGTTATTTTGGAAATTTTGTTGTCAAAATCAACTAATTCAAAAACAGTAATACGAATTAGGCACAGAGCTAATTTCGGTCGTTCCGTGAGATAATTACTTAAAAACCATAATGCTTCATCATTCCTACACAGATGATGCCACTTTGAGCACAACAAAAGAGAAAAAGACATTTAGATTATAACAAAAACTCAAGTAAAACAGAAAAACAAAACAATGATACTCCTAGCTCAATCAACCATCCAAAGTTTCCGAAACACCCTCTCTGAAATTATATGCACCGGCTTTCAAAGTTTTACCAATGCGAACAAAAACTGCACAAACTTCCAAATCTACAACAAACAAACACTATCTGCCAACTCCGACAACGAAGGGTGTTTCTTCGGTAACGCGTATTGTTTGATGGATACACTCTGCCATATCTAGCTAGTACAGTACAACAACCAAACTTTCGAATACCACATGTTTACCCGAACTTTGTCATCGCAACGAGAGTTCTCGATTGAACTTTCTGTTGTCTATAGCGCAATGCTCTCAGTGTTAAGAAGACCGGTGCGGTATGCGATGCAACAAAAGCCGCAACAAAACGAATTCACCATCCCCCGCCATTTTACTATCTTACCGGGCGGTGTCAGATCGTTGTTTGTTCGAATGAACTCAAAGTTTTCGTGTAACACATGTTAAAATATTAGCTAATTCACTACATCAAAGTTTGTCGAGTCGTGATGATTGTGGATCAACTATCAGCATTATTTGAGATATACAAATCCCAAACTTCGAACATCTGTAGAAAAAAAAATCCTCATCACTTAGCGAAACAGAAAGGCTTTTTCGTGTTTGTCTCCGGGATGGCACTTGTTGCCTTTGGAATTTGCGCAATTTTGTGGTTGAGGCAGGTTTGAGTTGTAGTTTCTTTGTGAACTTGTGACATAATGTACTGTTCCTTTGGATTGGCATAGAAAGTGAATCCATTGCTCCTACCGGCCTTTGCTTGGATTTTTTTTAGTTAAACATGTAGAACCTTTTGCCAATTACCTTTCCTGAGATCCGTCCTGCACAACAATCGGAAAACTTTTCTCATCTTCCTCTAACATTTTCCTGACGCCAACGATGATTCTTCACATTTTACCGGAATATGCCCTGGGCCATTTCTGTGCCTAGTATAAAGCGAGCAGAGAGAGAGAGAAAAAAAGCGGAGGTCAATCCAACACTTGTGTCGACCTGTCGATCTACATCCGATGCACAAGCTCCTGCATCCTTCATTTAGTTCTGTGCAAGATCGATAGAGAATTTTTCAGCACTGACAGCACCTCGCATATCATTTTTAATTTCGTTGAAAGACACATAATTTCCGTCATTGGTGGCAAGTTGGCATGGATGTGAACCATGCTCTGATGTAAGCATGAAAATATGTAGGTCAGTCAAAGCTAAAGTCGGGAACGATGAGAATAATTTCCTGCATGCTAGTAGTTCACGTTAGTGATGAGTGCTGGGTAGATCTACAGTATGATGGCATTTTTTATGCCAGTGAATGAACGTGTTGGAGGAACAATGACCTAACGATATTGAATGTGAGGGCTAGATGTTTTTACTGGCCAGACATAACTCAATCAAAATTACGTCGTATGCAACGGTGATTATGCAAACAACATTAACCCGGTTAAAAGAAACTTAGACTTTGGTATTATGTTGTGTCTCGTCGAGCAACAACCTGCATACCATTTGAAGAGTTTTTTCGAACGGAATGGGTCCAAAATATCTAAGACCTGCACACCACGAAAAAAATACACACAGTGGTGTAATGATGCTATTGTCATATTACGCTGATGGGATTATTCTTTGCATTTTTCATTGATTCTTGAATATAACAGTTCGGCATATAAGTTCGTATCGTTTAATAGAAACACACATCTTTTTTTGCCAAAATTCGTTTTTATTATTCAACATAATTGCCATCAGAGGCGATACAGCGATTATAGCAATCTTCCAACTTTTCGATACAATTTTTGTAGTACGATTTGTCCTTTGCCTCAAAATAGGCCTCAGTTTCAGCGATTACCTCTTCATTGCTTCTAAATTTTTTACCAGCGAGCATTCTCTTAAGGTCTGAGAACAGGAAAAAGTCACTGGGTTCCTTTGATATCTTTAGGGTGTCAGCTATCTCGATCAACTTCACTTTACGGTCATTGAAAATCATTTTGTGGATTTTTTTCACGTTTTCATCGGTAACAGCCTCTTTTGGACGTCCACTGCGTTCATCGTCTTCGGTGCTCATATAACCAGTACGAAATTTTGCAAACCACTTACGAATTGTTGCATCGCCCGGTGCAGAGTCTGGATAACACTCATCAAGCCATTTTTTGGTATCGGCGGCACTTTTGTCGTGAATACGACTTACTTTACTATGGGGCGCCTTTTCAAAATTTACCCTCTGAGAGAGTGATAAGTTTTTGATCGTGAATATCTCCTGTTATATCTAACGAATCAACATAATTCTTGCTATATGCCATCGGAAATATGATCACAATTTTATGATAAAACTTTCAGTTGTGTGACATATTCTTAAATAGTTCACAATTAAACTTTTTTGAAATGTTTGGTATAAACGAGTATCAAAGATGATTCATATGGCGCGTTTGCCTTTCTCGTATTTTGAAAGTTCATAGCTCAGTGATCTGTAGAAGGATTTATATAATCTAACTACCAATAGAATCGAAAATCTTCAACTTGAACGTGTATTACAACAATATTGAAGTTTTTCAATAGTACACTATTGAAAAACCTGTTTGATTTAACCCATGACAGCACCAGCCAATCAGAACGCGAGATGTCTGTATCTATACAAGAGCATCCATATAAAAGTTGAATGGTTCACTTTTCCTATCATTTGCTGAGCAACTCTTCCCGAAACAAGAAACACGACAGCAACATCGAGGACCTGTCGTCTCATTGTTTCCCGATATGAATGCACGAGACACCGTCAGCACAATGACACCGAAAAAGGCAGCCAAAAAGTCCAGCAAGGCCCATTGCCGAAACAAGACACACACGAGAACCATCTCAGATCTCAATATTTCCTACCAAAAGATTCATCAAGATGGGAGTTAAAATAATTTGCACCGTCACTAACACATTCAATTACGAACGGCAATGCGAAAGCGAAAAGTGATGATTTTGAACACATCTTTATACTGGTTTACAAATATGCCGTGCGAAACAGAGTTGCCACAGATCAATATGTATTTTTGTCGCGAGTACTTTAGTATGCGGCCGAAAACAAAAATTGTTAGAACAAATGTTTCCACTTGATTTGCGCATTCTACTTTCCAGGCGTATCAGAACTGGCTAAACTTAAAGCAATTCTAAATATTTCTTTATCACAGTGATGTGGTCATCCTGAAAAGGACGGGGTTTTCAACGGATGGCCAGCTGCAGATGGCGAGGGATGATTTTCGTTGTCATGGGCAGCGTTACCGGTCAACTCCAACACTTCGGCAACCAAGTACTCCATCACTGCCGCCAGATAGACCGATGCACCAGCACTGACACGCTCGGCGTAATTCCCCTTCCGAGACAAACGATGGATTCTGCCGCCAACTGGGCACTTCAGACCAGCACGGTTTGAGCGGGACTTTACCTTGCCCTTAATTGTTCCTCCACAATATGCTGTTAACAGCTCGACAACCCATTCAGTATTACTGGCTGCCGCTCTGCTAACTCTCTCTTTTATATCGTTTCACTGTTTCCCGTTCTGCGTATAGGAAAGGAATTCTAACAAAGGGGACGTCCTACCGTGCTACCACTAGCACGTATAAAAGGAAATGTGATGTGAGAAATAGCGTCATTTAAGTTAAAGCAGCTACTCTGTACGTATGAGACACCGTCAGAACGATGGCTCCGAAAACAGGTAGAAAAGCAGATTTGTATCGTCACTAACACATTCAATTACGAACGGCAATGCGAAAGCGAAAGTGATGATGTTGAACACATCTTTATACTAGTATGGGGTCGTGTGAAAATATGCCATGCGAAACAGGGTTGCCATATATACAGGTTAATCTGTATTATTATTATTACTATCATTATTATTATTAGAATCACTCTTGCATACCGATTCTACAATTCATACAATCAATCAACTAACTGATATTCGGAAAAGTGATGGGA
Source organism: Malaya genurostris (assembly GCF_030247185.1). NCBI lineage: Eukaryota > Metazoa > Arthropoda > Insecta > Diptera > Culicidae > Malaya > Malaya genurostris. The sequence continues at coordinate 111,360,802 of NC_080571.1, forward strand.
GCGTGTCAGTTTTTTCGTATTCACGACATCCAGTTATGTCTCTGACATTACTCACCCGCCTTTTTTTTCATCAAAAAGTAATGTTTCATCAACACACGAAATTCCTTTTTTTCCATTTTTTTTTCACAATAACAAAAGTAGCTTCACTCAAAATGCAATATCTCACAAACTAATAATCAGACAGCTGTCAAATTTATACACGTATCTTTTGAAGGTTGGTACTAACTGAAAATGGTATGGATTTAATTCTAGCGGCGCCCTCTCATAGAAACTCTTAGCAAAAGTAAAACAAACAACGTGTTTTAATAGTAACAGTAAAGTATTTAATTTGACGTTTCTCTAGGTTACACGACTATTCAGATGTATGTAATTTAATTTGATATTAACTCAGTTACACTGTTATCATCCCCCTTCCATTAATTACTCCAATCATGTCTCTGAGCATACGAAATCTTGGCGAAGCTAACCCTTTCGTCATTAAGTCCGCCACTTGGTTTTCGGTTGACAGATATTTTAACCGTAGTCTTCCCTTTTCGACCAGTTCTCGAACAAAGAAATGTTGAATTTCGACGTGTTTCATCCTCTTATGTTTGCGTGGTTCAACCGTCACCGAAATACAGGGTTGATTATCCTCGTACACACTAATCGGCTGAGTTACTTTCATTCCAATTGAATTCAGCATGTTCTCGATCCACACGACTTCAAAGCTAGCCTGACACAAGGCCATCAGCTCTACTTCTGTAGTCGATAAGGCAACAGACGACTGCTTCTTAGTTGCCCATGCCACAGTTGCATTGAACATTTTCACAACAAAACCGGACACTGAACGTCGATCATTGGGATCGTTTCCCCAATCCACATCTGCATATGCCTCCAGCATTTCCGAGGACTCCTGTCGTCGGCACAACAATTTATGATCCAAAGTGCCCTTCAGGTATCTCAATACACGCTTGAGATGCATCCAGTGCTCTTCTGTAGTTTCACACTGAAAACCGGCAAGATAGTTTACTGCCGCACAGATATCCGGTCGCGAGGTTACTGTCAAATACATGAGACACCCAATAAGTTCCTTGTATGGTTTATTTGTTATTTGATCCTTTTTGCCTTTGATTAATTTCAAATTCGGCTGCATTGGCATAGGTGATGGTTTACACTTGTCCATTCCGAAGCGTTCGAGTACATTTCGAATGTACGCCGTTTGATCAATAATCATCGTACCCGCTTTCTTATCTCGCTGCATATTAAGACCAAGGAAGCTCTTTACATCGTATAAATCCGTCATCTCGAATTCGCTAGACAGTTTCTTCTTGATTTTTCCAATCGCACTTTCCGAGTTACTTACGATTAAAATATCATCTACGTAGATAACAACTAATACAACGCCTCCATCACACGATCACTGGTAAAGGCATAAATCATCAGAACAAATTGGCTCAAATAGCACGTTCCCCTTGATATTTGAAGATTTGTTCCGTATATCGCCCTTATGAGTTGACAAACATGGTTATTCCCCCTCTCAAATCCAGCGGGTTGACGCATATATATCTCCTCACTAAGCGTTCCATTCAAAAATGCTCACTTCACATCCATTTGATGTACATGCCAACCATACTGATTCGCTAAAGCCAGAAGAATCCTTAGCGTCGTCATTTTAGCCACTGGAGAGTAGGTATCCGTATAGTCAAATCCCGGTAGTTGTGAGAAACCACGAGCAACTAGTCGTGCTTTATATCGGTCTATTTCACTTCCGCTATTACGTTTTAATTTAAACACCCATTTGCTGTCAACAACCTTTCTACCGACAGGCAATTCAACAAGTTTCCATGTATTGTTCCGTTCAAGAGATTTCAGCTCTTCCTCAATGGCACGTTTCCATGATGGCCAGTCACTCCTTTTGTCGTGAATACGACTTACTTTACTATGGGGCGCCTTTTCAAAATTTACCCTCTGAGAGAGTGATAAGTTTTTGATCGTGAATATCTCCTGTTATATCTAACGAATCAACATAATTCTTGCTATATGCCATCGGAAATATGATCACAATTTTATGATAAAACTTTCAGTTGTGTGACATATTCTTAAATAGTTCACAATTAAACTTTTCTGAAATGTTTGGTATAAACGAGTATCAAAGAGGATAATTCATATGGCGCGTTTGCCTTTCTCGTATTTTGAAAGCTCATAGCTCAGTGATCTGTAGAAGGATTTATATAATCTAACTACCAATAGAATCGAAAATCTTCAACTTGAACGTGTATTACAACAATATTGAAGTTTTTCAATAGTACACTATTGAAAAACCTGTTTGATTTAACCCATGACAGCACCAGCCAATCAGAACGCGAGATGTCTGTATCTATACAAGAGCATCCATATAAAAGTTGAATGGTTCACTTTTCCTATCATTTGCTGAGCAACTCTTCCCGAAACAAGAAACACGACAGCAACATCGAGGACCTGTCGTCTCATTGTTTCCCGATATGAATGCACGAGACACCGTCAGCACAATGACACCGAAAAAGGCAGCCAAAAAGTCCAGCAAGGCCCATTGCCGAAACAAGACACACACGAGAACCATCTCAGATCTCAATATTTCCTACCAAAAGATTCATCAAGATGGGAGTTAAAATAATTTGCACCGTCACTAACACATTCAATTACGAACGGCAATGCGAAAGCGAAAAGTGATGATTTTGAACACATCTTTATACTGGTTTACAAATATGCCGTGCGAAACAGAGTTGCCACAGATCAATATGTATTTTTGTCGCGAGTACTTTAGTATGCGGCCGAAAACAAAAATTGTTAGAACAAATGTTTCCACTTGATTTGCGCATTCTACTTTCCAGGCGTATCAGAACTGGCTAAACTTAAAGCAATTCTAAATATTTCTTTATCACAGTGATGTGGTCATCCTGAAAAGGACGGGGTTTTCAACGGATGGCCAGCTGCAGATGGCGAGGGATGATTTTCGTTGTCATGGGCAGCGTTACCGGTCAACTCCAACACTTCGGCAACCAAGTACTCCATCACTGCCGCCAGATAGACCGATGCACCAGCACTGACACGCTCGGCGTAATTCCCCTTCCGAGACAAACGATGGATTCTGCCGCCAACTGGGCACTTCAGACCAGCACGGTTTGAGCGGGACTTTACCTTGCCCTTAATTGTTCCTCCACAATATGCTGTTAACAGCTCGACGACCCATGCAGTATTACTGGCTGCCGCTCTGCTAACTCTCTCTTTTATATCGTTTCACTGTTTCCCGTTCTGCGTATAGGAAAGGAATTCTAACAAAGGGGACGTCCTACCGTGCTACCACTAGCACGTATAAAAGGAAATGTGATGTGAGAAATAGCGTCATTTAAGTTAAAGCAGCTACTCTGTACGTACGAGACACCGTCAGAACGATGGCTCCGAAAACAGGTAGAAAAGCAGATTTGTATCGTCACTAACACATTCAATTACGAACGGCAATGCGAAAGCGAAAGTGATGATGTTGAACACATCTTTATACTAGTATGGGGTCGTGTGAAAATATGCCATGCGAAACAGGGTTGCCATATATACAGGTTAATCTGTATTATTATTATTACTATCATTATTATTATTAGAATCACTCTTGCATACCGATTCTACAATTCATACAATCAATCAACTAACTGATATTCGGAAAAGTGATGGGAGCGTGTCAGTTTTTTCGTATTCACGACATCCAGTTATGTCTCTGACATTACTCACCCGCCTTTTTTTTCTAAGTTCGTTTACATCAGCAGGAATATTGTCAAGAAACTCTTCAGCACTCAAAGCGAATGCACTGATATCCATACTGTAATCGTTGTGCCAATTCGGTGGACCAACTTTCCTACCACTTCGTCGAGCATTGCTACTAACAGTCAGGATTTCCGAGTCTTCCGCTGTACCATCATCACCATCATCTCCCGAAAAAAAAATTCTCTGAATCACTCTCTGCTGCTTCCATATCCTGCAATTCTAACTCACTTTGAGCATCAGCAATTTGATCTTTGATAAGCACTTCATCAGTTTTTGTGATTTCCTCACTCGTACACAAACGATGATCATTTTCGTTAAAGATGACATCACGGCTTACGAAAACTTTCATACCGTTCCAAACTCTGTAGCCATTCGGTGCATAGCCGACAAACTTTACTTTTTCACTTTTAGAGTCCAACTTCTTGCGCAATTGTCTCGGAACATGAACGTAACAATCACATCTGAATACACGCAGATTCGACACGTTTGACTTATGACCATTCCAGGCTTCAAATGGAGTCATATTTCCACCAACCACTACACTGGGGCTTCGATTCATCAAATATACTGCTGTGTACACAGCTTCACCCCACAGTAACTTCGGAAGATCACTTGATTGCAACATCGCTCTGGCTTTCTCATCGATTGTTCGGTTAAGCCGCTCGCTCACACCGTTTTGTTCTGGTGTATACGGCACAGTCTTTTCCATACGATTTCTCTTTTTACGACAAAATTTTTTTATCGCGTAACTCGAATATTCTCCTCCATTATCCGTTCGGATGCGAGAAATCTTCGTTCCAAAATGAGCACTAACCATAGCTTCATATTCTTTTAAATACTGAAGTACTTGGTCTTTTGTTTTCATTAAGTACACAACCGAAACGTGGGTATAATCGTCCGTGAACGACACAAAATATTCATTACCATCCCACGATACAGGCGTTATCTTACCGCATACATCACTGTGAACGATCTCTAACGGACGAGAAGCACGTTCCGCGGCACTACGCACTTTAAACGGTTTACGGGTTTGTTTCGCAGTTATACACGGTTCTCACAACAACTGTTCGGTTTTATTGAAAGTATTCACTATTTTCATTCCTTCGACCATTTGTTTATTCACAAGTTTCAGAAGATTATCATTTCCTAGATGACTAAAACGCTGGTGCCAAAGCTCTAGCTGCCTACTCACTTTACCAGTTATCAATGAACTTGACGGCGCATCTTTATTTTTCACCTTCACACATTCAAAATCCATACAGTAAAGCTTGCCATGCTGCCGACCCGTAGCTACAATTTCGCTGTCGATTTCAATAGTCACACGTCCTCGGAAGAAAATTACTTTCTTCCCCGAGTTCTCCAGACGTCGCAGTGACAGTAAATTCAACGACAGCTCCGGAATATACAGACCATCTTTTATCTGAATTTCTACTTTGCAACCGTTCACAAACGTATGAGCAGTTACACAACCTTTAAATTGAGCAAACAAATTTACTCCACTTTTTGCAGTTAGAATTACTACCGGTATATCCAGCTTTTGCAAGTAATCAAAAAGTAATTTGTTGTTCGACATGTGCTCTGATGCACCACTATCTAGAAACCACTCGGAACCAGTCGCTGCACTAGCTGCAACAACATCGAGTTGCCTAGCCGCTACAAATGATACAGTTTTCGTTCCGACGTTTGCCTTCTGTAGCTCGCTTTTCTTTGTATGCTTAGAGGAAACAAATTTATTCTCACCATTTTTCGGACACTGCGCTTTTTTGTGGCCCAGTTGACCACAACTAAAACATTTGAATTTAGTTTTGTTTTTGCCTGAAAATGCAGTATCTTGTACATCTGCATCTTGCTGCTGTCCTCGTCGTTTCGCTTCGACATCCAGGTATTTCCTTCGAACAAGATCCATCGTGAGCCTTTCTGATACCGCCTCCATAGCAGTAGTAACAGCATCATAAGACGACGGCATTGTCAGCATCAAATGACAAATGACGTCTTCCTCGTCCATATGCGCTCCGGCTCCTTTTATTTCGCGAACTAGCTTGTCAAATCGTAGAAAGTGATCTTGAAGTCGGTCATTTTCCTGATAGCGCATTGAAAGAAGTTGCCGTTTCAACAAAAACCGATTTGTTATGCTTTTTCTTTCGAACACATCGTGTAGTCCATCCCAAATTTCCTTTGGACTTTGCTTGTCTTTGATGTATTCAAGATGGCTATCCGCTATCGCTTGAATTAACACTGACCGACACTCTTTGCCCTGCCTAATCCTTGCCAATTTTTTAATTTCTTTATCTGCTTTAATCTCTGCTGCATCAGTTATCGGGATAACCCAAAAATCTTCCTCCTCCGCCGCAACTTCGACACACCGCGTAACATCCAGCTGCTGTAAGTATGCTACCATACGAAAGCACCAATTGTTGAAGCCGGTTCCGTCGAATGGCTTGATCCGAAGACTTTTTGCATCGTCATCCATTTTACCAGTTTATGCCGCACTTCTGATAAAAACTGAATCCTAAAAATCATTTAGGCTGAGTCCATAACCTCTTAGCAAGAGTAAAACAAACAACGTGTTTTAATAGTAACAGTAAAGTATTTAATGTGACGTTTCTCTAGGTTACACGACTATTCAGATGTAAGTAATTTAATTTGATATTAACTCAGTTACACTGTTATCAGAAACGATACGAACTTTTCAGCCGATCTGTTAAGCAAGATATCATTTTATGGGACGTATGAGCCTAAGTTTGTGAATATCGATCCAACCATCTCACCATGTGGTGAATTTGGATGTTTTTGATAACTATTTTCCGTACTTCCGAAACCGAGAACTGGCCACGGCACTAACCAACCAACATAACCTACAAATTTAAACAGCTCTATACCAATTTCTGAAAAAGAAGGTTCTTTGCATCGTCTCTCTAGATTCCGTTTTAAAAATAAATTTGAACACACTGCAATTCCAGAACCAGAACTCGTATCCGGATAAAATTCAATGGTAACCAATGAAAAGACTTTTTATTCGAGCCTATGTTTATGGAAATCGGTTTTATGAGAGGTTTTGACCACTATTTTTTTGAGATCGGTTCAAGTAAAGTGGAAAGAGATTCCGAACTTTTCTTTAAACTAAGGAATAATGAACAGGAGGTGATTCCAATGTATTTGTTCTGAGGAAAATCAATGTTTATCATAACAAATTATGAACAAAAAATATTGTTTTTCAAGAGATGTCACTTTGCAGAGTGAAATGCCACCTGTGAATTAATTCGAATTGGGTAAGGCAAAAAGAAAGCACTCGTCATAAACTAAAATAAAACGACTGTGAGTGATACATTTGCTATTCGCTAACCGTTTTTACAGAATGTAGGATCGAAAATTGAAAAAAAAAATTGCAAATTGGAAAATGACATTCTTTGACACCTTTCACATTATGTCAGGTCGTCCAATGTAAATTTGTTCGTATGTAATAACTCCTTCGAAAGGCGAAAATTATTTAAAAATTTTCAAATAGATGGACTATTTCGGTTTGACGTCCTATTGTCAAACTCTTTAATGGTATTGCTTTTAAATTAAATAATTCCTCAATAAATTCTTTTACTATTTCGCTAACTAACTAACGTCAAGACAGACACGGATACTAGTAGTTCGGTGTTTGCAACCTTCATCAGTGTATCAGTTCTAAGTTCTTTAAAGTGGTTTCAAATTGACGTTATTTTATATAGTTTTTTTTAACAATTTGTTTTGAAAAGAAGACCCCCTGAACAATTCCTTGCATTATCCATAAATTAGCATTTTCCATCTCATTCTTAAATAATTGGAGGTATAAATAAAATATTACGTCTTATCAGTAAAAGTTATTGTTTGGGTATACATAATTTTGACCTAATAACTTTTTCCTGGTTTGAGTATTTTCTCTAATTCTTTCAAGATACGAATGGAAGATGGTGTACGATTGTTATTAATACCATGTTTATTATGTACACATTGTTTAAATATCGATTTTTACAAATCTTGATCGAATCTATAAACACACCTTGTTACAGGTTGGCTAGCTTCAGTCCATGAAAATCCATGAACGGAGGCACATCGAATGCGCAGGCTGCCATCTACGCCAAGACAGTGGAACTACACCCGTGACCCGGCATTATTCAGCTGTTGCTTCAGTCAATGGCGAATATGAGGTTCCGTTCCTCAAGCCTAAACGCAGAAAAACAACAACTAGTTCCTCTGTAAGTATATCTGCTGTTGGACATTCGCAGTGTGAGTTTTGCTTCAAACAAAAGCGATTCGTTTGTATTGGAGAAAACGAAAACGAAAAGTGAAAAACGATGGGGAACATTATATAAAATCAGCCTTTTTTATGGCTCTAAATGTTATCTAAAGAACTATTAAGATTGCTTCTTTACAAATCGATGGTAAAAATCATCAGTTTGATGCAAATCTTGAATAATTTGATTAGATTTGTGCACTTTTCGCTGTGCGAAATTTGCACCAAACGAACTTTAACTTCCATTTTGCTGCATCGCGTTCGAGAAAAATATTTCGAACAGTGTTTAATATCGTGGAGATTTATACTATTTGGTCCTTTTTGCCTTTCTCATATAGACAGATTATGCAATCACTGTGAGAACCGACTTTTTAACCTAGCCCCAGAGGGCCGAATGTCATATATCATTCGACTCAGCTCGACGAACTGAGCAAATGTCTGTGTGTGTCCGTCCGTGTATGTGTGTATGTATGTAACAAAAATATGCACTCACTTTTCTTAGAGGTGCTGAACCGATTTTCACAAACTAAGATTCAAATGAAAGGTCTCATAGTCCCATAGCCTGTATTGAATTTCATCCCGATCCGACTTTCGATTCCGAAGATATAGGATGATATGTAACAAAAAAAATGGAAAAAATATGCACTCACTTTTTTCAGAGATGGCTGAACTGATTTTCACAAACTAAGATTCAAATAAAAGGTTTTATGATACCATAGCCTGCTATTAAATTTCATTTGTGTCCGACTTCCAGTTCCGGACTTATATGGTAATAGGTATGTGAAAATTTGAGAAAAAGTTTGCACTCAATTATCTCTGAAACAACTCAACCGACACTGGTGATGAAAAACTCTAAAAATAGAATTCACTTCGATTTCTCTGTGATGCTTGAACCGATTTTTACAAATCTTGATTTGAATTAAAGCTTATATTATCTTAAAAGTTACTGTGAAATTTCATCCGGATCCGACTTCCGGTTCGGCAGTTACAGGACGATGAGTGACGAAGCTTTCAAACAGACATATAGAATGACAATACAATACCGTATAACGTGGCAGAAGAAAACACAGAACGAACGATGCGTGCTGCGTCTTGGTTGATGGATTGGAAGATTACGAACGACTTATTCGATATTTGTCCGAAAAACTTCATAAATTTTATTAATATGATATAAAATCAGACAGACCCTTCAAGGCTGTCTTGAAAGGCTTATCAAATGAACAAAGTATTGATGAAATTAAAAATGAAATCAAAGAATTGCTTGGTTTTGCCCCTTCCCAAGTAATACTTATGAAAAAAGAGCGAATGGTACTTCTAAACCACGCTCTGGAATTTCCCATGAACTTTACCTAATACACTTCAATCGAAGTGATGTAAACAATTTGAAAACTTTAGAAAAGGTACGTTTCATTTCCCACATTAAAATTCATTGGGAACATTATAAACGGCATAATCGTATTGCAAACTTAACGCAATGTCGTCGTTGCCAAGGCTTCGGTCATGGAACCAAAAATTGTCATATGGATATACGGTGTTTGAATTGTGGTAAATCGCATTCGAAAGACGTTTGTCCAATGAATGAAACCACTGATAAATTTTCATGTTCAAATTGCAATGGAAATCATAAATCCAATTATTTGAAATGTCCTGTCAGGGAAAAAATTTTAAACGCTCGTTCGCTTAGACAACAAGTCAAATCAACGACCTTAAATTTACAGAACATACCTGAAAATCAAAAAACCGTTACAAATGCCACGCCTAATTCTTCTAAGGCATCTATTTCTTCGAATTTAAATGAAAAAACAGGTACGCCTGCCAATTCGTCTTCTAACGAAAACAATTTATTGACAGGTAGATCGACCTCGTCATCATCTTCTTCTAATGTCAGTTATGCTAGTATATTAGGTTGAAATCTACCACCTATTTCTTCTAATGTAAATAATCAAAACAAAGGACCGCCTTGCAGTCCATCTTCTAACGAAAACAATTTATTAATAGGTAGACCGGCCAAATCATCTTCTTCTAATGGCAGTCTACCTACAAATATTCCTTCAATGCCATTCGCTTCTTTAAATGAAGTCGATTTAGGCGATATAACTGAAAATAAAATGATCTACCTACAAGATCAACTTTTTCAAATGATCATCCAAATGAATTCGACTTCATCACTTTTTGAAGCATTTCAAATCGGATGGAAATTTGCAAATAATATTATAATGAATTTAAAATTTAACAGTGATGTTAAATAATCATTTGAATATTTTAAATTGGAATGCTCGATCTTTGAAATCGAGTGAAGATGAATTTTATAATTTTCTCGAAGTTCACAAGATCCATATTGCCATTGTGACGGAGACTTTTCTTAAACCAAATGTCAAATTGAAAAGTAATCCACATTATGTGGTTCATCGATTTGACAGGTTTACTGGAATGGGTGGTGGAGTTGCCTTTTTTGTCCAACGGCAAATTAAAAGTCGAATTTTACCTTCTTTCAATACTAAAGTTATTGAAAGCTTGGGAATCGAAGTTGAAACCATTCATGGAATTTATTTCATCGCTGGAGCATATTTGCCATTCCAATGCACCGGCGAACAATTAAATTTCTTTAAAGGCGATTTGCGAAAACTCACAAGATATCGACCGAATTTTTTCGTAATAGGGGACTTAAATGCTAAGCATGTCCAGTGGAATTGTAGGCAAAATAACAGCAATGGTAAAATACTTCATAATCAACTCTCAGCTGGTTACTTCACAGTTCTTCATCCCAGTAATCCTACTTGTTTCTCTTCCGTGAAAAACCCGTCTACAATTGATCTGGTTCTAACGGATCAAAGTCACATTTGTAGTGAACCGATTACACATGCTGATTTTGACTCAGATCATCTTCCTGTAATATTCAGACTTTCCAACGAAGCTATAATTAATGCAATTAGTTCTATATTCAACTATCATAGAGCTAATTGGTTGGATTACAGATCTCATATTAAAAATCATGTGGATCATGAAACTATTTTAGAAAATTCTGCGGACATTGACACAGCAATTGATAATTTGAATCATTACATTATCGAAGCTAGAAATCTTTCAGTTCTCAAAGCTCAAACTAAATTAAATTCTCCTATCATCGATGACAATCTTCAACTGCTCATTCGGTTGAAGAATGTTCGTCGACGACAATATCAACGTTCTCGTGATCCTGCTATGAAAAACATAGTTAAGGATTTACAAAATGAAATTAAACATAGATTTACTCTTTTGCGAAATGAAAATTTCGCTAATGAAGTTGAACAAATTAAACCATATTCTAAACCTTTCTGGAAACTTTCTAAGGTTCTTAAGAAACCTCAGAAACCAATTCCTGCTCTCAAGGAAGGAAATCAAATACTTCTTACAAATGGCGAAAAAGCTCAAAAACTTGCTCAGCAGTTTGAGAGTGTACACAATTTTAATTTGAACGTTGTGAGTCCTATTGAAAATGAAGTCTCACTGAAATATGAGCATATTTCAACCCAAGTGTTATCACACGACGACATTATTGAGACGAATTTTGACGAAATTAAATCAATTATTAGGAAACTCAAAAACATGAAGGCTCCTGGTAATGATGGAATTTTTAATATTCTTATTAAAAATCTTCCCGATGTTGCCTTGAGACTCCTGGTTAAAATTTTCAACAAGTGTTTTTCATTAGCTTACTTCCCAAAAAGATGGAAAAACGCCAAAGTAATTCCTATCCTGAAACCTGATAAAAATCCAGCAGAAACATCAAGTTATCGACCAATTAGCTTACTTTCTTCTATCAGTAAACTTTTTGAAAAAATTATCTTGTTGAGAATGATGTCTCGTATAAATGAGAATTCAATTTTTTTACCAGAACAGTTTGGATTTCGTCATGAACATTCAACTACTCATCAACTTGTCAGAGTAACGAACATGATAAAAGCAAATAAATCTTCTGGGTTATCCACTGGAGTTGCTCTTCTAGACATAGAAAAAGCATTCGACAGTGTTTGGCACAAAGGTTTAATAGCAAAAATGTCTGATATCCAGTTTCCTATTTATTTGATCAAAATGATTCAAAATTATTTAACTGATCGTACTCTTCAGGTTAGCTATCAGAATTGTAAATCTGAATTGCTACCCGTACGAGCCGGTGTTCCGCAGGGTTCGAGCGTAGCTCCAATCTTATATAATATTTTCACTTCTGATCTTCCAAATCTACCCGTTGGTTGTCAGAAATCGCTATTCTGTGACGACACAAGTCTGTTAGCCACAGGTAGAAATCTAAGAGTGATCTGCAGTTGCCTCCAAAGAAGTTTAAATATTTTCAGTGATTATCTGTCAAAATGGAAAATTAAACCAAATGCAGCAAAAACGCAATTAATTATCTTTCCTCATAAGCCAAGAGCTTCTTTTCTTAAACCAAACAATAATCACATTCTCAAATTGAATGGCTTGGAATTGACATGGTCTGATCAAGCTAAATACTTAGGTTTAACGTATGACAAAAAACTCACTTTCAAGGATCACATTGAAGGAATCCAGGCAAAGTGTAATAAATATATTAAATGTTTATATCCTCTTATAAACAGAAATTCTAAGCTCTGTCTAAAAAACAAGTTGTTAATTTATAAACAAATTTTCAGACCAGCCATGCTTTATGCAGTACCAATTTTGTCGAGTTGTTGTTCCACCAGGAAGAAAACGCTTCAAAGGATTCAGAATAAAATTCTGAAAATGATTTTGAAGCGTCCTCCCTGGTTTAGTACAAATGAGTTACACAGACTCACAAATATAGAACCATTAGATGTAATGTCACATAATATTATAAGCAAATTCCGACAAAATTCGATGCAATCTTCAATTGAATCGATTCGCTCTCTGTATTAGATAGTAAGTTAGTATTTAAGTTCCTTTTCCCCATTACACAATACAAGTAGGTTTAGAATTTTCCCTACACAAAAATCTCAGAATTGCGGAAGCAAATAATGTCCTCATGGTAATAACAAAAATATATATATATATAATAGGGCTGAAAAGTCACCACTTGTGGCTGAACACCCAATTTAAATTTTAATAATTTAATTTTAACTCATATTCCAATGAATAGTTATTAAAAAAAAAACGATGCGTGCTTTGTTCTATTTCGTACACGTTATAAAGAAAACGAAACGGTTACGGATGTCTGCTACAAAATGTTTTTTCAAGAGGGATTTAGTAGTATCTTTCGGTGTAAGGATCTTGAGAAACTCAAACGTTACAAAGCGAATACTATGCATTACTATACGATATCCTTCTAACGGATGTCAAAAATACGTGGACGCAAGATGAAATCGATAACGTTATGGATTGAATAGTGTACCATACAAAACATTGGATTGTATTCACATTGTCTCTATGAAGATCTTGTATCTGAAATGTTTGCAATCTGTTGTGATGGACACATTGATGTTGTTCATTTTCACATAGACTCCGTAGGAAATTTCTCTCCTGTTTTATGCACTGATATCGACAAGGGTTTGCGTTCAAAACACAATTCAATCAAACAATAACAATAACTCAAGGTTAATGTGCGTCGATTCTATTTCCCAATCATTATCAGAGTCGGCGTAATTCCTACCGTTGTGCTATGAGTAAGCTAGCCGCTGGTTACCACCCGGTCCATGAAGTATTTGTGTTTCTGAGAACTGTCTGCTAGAATTAACTCAATCGTCGCTGTTTTCAGCAATGCTGGACACACTCAGGAAGATTTCGATAGCATTTCTATTTGATCGCAATTTTTTTTATCAATCTGTATTATTTATACTTGATTGTCGTGAATAAATGCATGTATTATAATAAATTAAGTACTCAAATGTTATTTTTTTCTGAATCATTAAAGAAATATTTATATTTTACTACTTGTTGAAATTTTTTACAGGAAAGACAAACATAAATAAACAAACTTGTTTTGCATCGCAGCAACAAGCTTAAAGCGTTGCCAGAAACGATCTCTTTTCACATTTTCAAACTGTCGCATCAAAATAGGGGTATGGGCAGCGATGCCAACTCTACAGATTCATTCGTAGAACTACGGATTTCTGTCATTTCTATGGATCTACGGATGAATCATATGAAATATACGGGTTTAGCAGAAATCTCCAGATTTAGCATTATATCGCTATATATCAATGAAAAATAATTAAATATTGTTATATCATCTCCATTTTTTTTTGCTTGTCCGACTAGAATAGAAATAATGCATCTATAAGTCACCGATCAGTCATTGTTGGAAGCCTGCCTTTGTAGATTAGATCATAAAGCTGTTTAGTTTATGTAAATGTACGAGTATAAGTGCACTTGAACCAAATCTACTGATTTGACCACAAGGAAAAGTGGCATCACTGGGTATGGGCTAGGCCAACTTGTTCAATGCATGAACCAAACATTGACGATTCGTTTGGATGTTACCTAGGGGTATTTTTATTTGTATTTGCGGTGGTATAGTGATATCAATAATAATAATAATAATAATAGTAATAATAATAATAATAATCCTACTACATGTATTATGCTGCTGATTCATGCTGTTTAGCTTGACTTACATATGCAGAAGCAACAAAAACGCATGTTCGTTTCATTTGTTGAATTTCGTTTAATTGGTTTAATCAAAATAGAACATGAGATAGTAAGTCTAAGATTAACTAGGTTCAAAACTGCTCCAATTTGTAGGTCATATTGGTTGCTGGCAAAGGAATCAACTTCGGCTATTCCGGTTATCTGAATCCGGTTTCGAAAGAATTTGAAATGGTGATTGAAAACTGCAAATCACCAAACTTTCTTCAAGATGGCCAAATCGATTTTCACAAACTTATATGTTCAAAGGTAAAATCTTACAGTTTAATACGGAGTTCCTAATTTTTTTGTGGATACTATTTCCTGGACTACAGGGTAAACAGGGTTTGTAGAGTTTGTGAGATTAGGTCCGAACAAATTTTCCTATTTCTATTCAATGAACAGTTGTTTTTGAGAATTTCACGGTATTATTTATGATGTAATGAGTACTACTAGGTGGATTAAAACAGGTTTTTTCATACAGCGTAAAAAGAAAGTACTTAACCAAAGCTGTTTCAGTTTGAAATCGATCGGCAATCTGAGCAGATGTGTTGCGGTTCGTTCGCAAAGTCACTTTCACTTTAAACAAGAGCGATTGCATCATACTGCTTCTGGTTGTTTGCATTGGAGGAAAAGAGAACAAAAAGTGAACAACTATGGGGAACATTATACAAAATCAGCCGTTCTAATAGCTCTAAATGTTATCTAAAGAACTATTAATATTACTTTTCTTGCAAATCTAAGGTAAAAATCATCAGTTCAGTGCCAATCTAGAATAGTTGGATAGGCTGTGCACTTTTCGCTGTGCGAAATTCGCTTCAAACTCCAAAGTGCAAATAAAGCCAGCATTTGGTTGCTTTGCATTCAAGAAAAATGCTTCGAGCAGCGTTCAACATCGTAGAAAATACCACCTTCTGAAAGCCTGAAATGAATCCCGCGATTAAATCATTCAGCTGATAGTCGTTTGCGTGCCAGTTACAGAAAAAATATATTTAATTGGCCTGAGAAACGAAAAAGGATTATCCGAGATGAAGTATACAACCTTAAAGTTTTATACGTTGATATTTTTGTAACCGTTATATCCGCTCTATTGAACTTTTGATTTTGATTCAAACAAGTGCGCAAAATTCATCAAAGTATGAACACAACGGAGAGAATACATATACAAATCGACAGTTCCAAGGGCCGTAAATAATAGTGTTATAATCCGCAATTATGGTCCAATCTTTTAATAACTAACCATTTTTAGTGTCTCTACATAGAATTAAGTAAAGAGTTAATTGGGTTTCCTCATATACATTAATTTGGTTTTATAAAACCAGAATAAATGTCGTCACTAGTCCATACGACGTCCAACTTCATGGATGGCACGATTCGGTGCGGAACGTTTGCGGAAATAAATGTGCATTTTCAAAGTGATCTACCCTTGTCGACAGCAGTCCTACGTCAATCCAGCGGGTATGTCTATACAAGTTTTTAAATTATGTCGTTTTCGTTTTTAAACTGCAATACACCGGTACAGTGCTACACCATGGCATGAATAAACGAACAAAAATGATGAAAACATAAACAGTAACCCTTGACTACAATAAACGATTCCATTGCACAGAGCTACACCGAACTTTTGATGAGTGCTACACCAGTGGTATCGGTGCAGAAAAAGTGTGGCACTGGTGTAGTGCAATTGGTAAAAACGAACGGTTTCAGTGCAGCTTTCGTTACACCGGTGTAGTGCAATTTAAAAACGAAAACGACATTAGTTTGTTTATTTGTTTATTTGTTTGGAGCCGGGAAAAGCCCGCGCTTCTTTAAACCTCTTTCTCCAACAGGCCTAAAACTTTCTCGTCTTTTGCATCTACAGATTACAAATATCCAACAGATACATTTTTTGGTTTAAAAATACAACTATCGCTAATCTTTATCTCAATTTAATAAATTTAAAATAAATAAATAAAGTAACATGAAAACTATAACTGTGCCTGTCTCTGAGATCGTAGATAGAATTGAAGCTAACTAGAGAGAGTATTCCGGAAACGTTTTTTTGCAGTAGTACGCGACAAGTGGAAATCGAAAACATCAGAACAGCAATTGAAAAGGCGACACATGCTGAGGAAAGGTTCGTTATATGCATAATTTGTTCAAGCACGAGGCAACCTCAGAAATGGCTGGTATCGAAGACTGCGTTGATGGATGTCGAAATTCAATTTTTGTAACAGATCTGGACAATCAACTCGTGATAATATTAAATCAGAAACAAAGACTGCTTTCGAGACATCACGGCGAACGGATAGCAGGTCAAGATCAATTATCTTACAACGGTCCTGGTAGCTGGGAAGGTTATGAGGGTCGTTCCAAGGAAGACGACGAAGTGCAAAGCGAACAAAGTTGCGTTGAATAGATTCAATGCTGGATGCCGTTTTGATAGTACGGTGCCCAAACAACGGCAGCGTACTCGAGAGTGGATCGGACCAAAGTGCAAACAGCGCTTTTAAACAGTATATATCAGTGAATTGCTTAGTTACGCGGAATACGAATCCAAGCATTTTGGAAGCTTTTGAGATAATGTATTCCATGTGTTCCTTGAAACTTAGTTTACAATCCAAGAGAACGCCTAGGTCTTTGACTACGGATTTCCGCTTAATAACTGTTTGAGCGATAGTAAAGTTGGATATAATTGTTGAGAATGAGATAACGACGCATTTGGTTGCGTTCAATACCATCCTATTCACGTCACACCACATAGTAAAATTATCCAACTCTTTCTGCAAGAATACAGTGTCTTCAGAATCTCTGATGAGCTGAAACAGTTTAAAATCGTCGGCGAATGATAGTTTTAGGCACTTCAGCGATAAGTTTAGATCGTTCAAATAAAGTAGAAATATGAAGGGTTCGAAATGACTGCCTTGAGGTACACCGGAGCTCACTTGGAAAGGCGTGGTAATACAGGTACCAATTTTTACTGCCATGTCACGATTTGTTAGGTAAGACTGAAACCAGACCAAAAGTGCGTCATTGAATCCAAGCCTTGCTAATTTAGCAACAGCCATTTGATGATTTATTTTGTCAAAAGCAGCAGAGAAATCCGTGTATATAGCGTTGACCTGTAGTCCCGCTTGTAATGACTGGATGATAAATGATGTGTAAGACACAAGATTTGAAGATGTAGATCGTTTAGGCATAAGACCGTGCTGAGTTGAAGAAATGTAGTTAAAGCAGTTATAAGTGATGAAGTCGAAAACGATTATTTCGAATAACTTAGAAACTGCACACAGCGCAGTTATTCCTCTGTAGTTGGATATTTGTCGCTTGTCGCCTTTTTTGAACACAGGAAAGATAAATGATTTTTTCCACGGATCGGAGAATACTTCGGTATGTAGAGAGGTATTGAACATTATTGATAATGGTACGAGAAGGCTCTCGGAGCATTTTTTTAGCACTAGGGAAGCTATACCATCAGGTCCGGCACTATATGATGATTTTAATTGAGCACATGCGGATTTTATGATTGTGGTAGTTATAATAGGATATGAACCAATAGAAGGGCGTATAGGTACGTTGCTTGCTGCTTCAAGAACCTGATGGCTACTCAAAATTTCTGCGGAAAAGACACTGCTGAAGTGTTTGCGAAATAGTTCACAAATACCAAAAGTAGTGGTAGCTTCTATTCCATCAAATGACATCTGGTTTGGCAATCCAATTTCTTTCCGTTGAGTATTGACATGGTTCCAAAAGTTTTTCGGTTTAATTTTTAGATTATTTTGAATTCGGCGTAGATGTGCATGGTATAGCGCTTTGGTCAAACGTTTGTACCGAGTGTTCTAGTACAGATAATAGTTCCTAAGTTAAACGGAAGGGCGTTTTGAGAATTTCCTGAGTGCTGACCTTTTGGTTGACTTGTAGTATTTTAATGTAGAGTTGGACCAAGGTGGATTCGTTGATGCACGACATGCCTTCTTGGGAATAAACTTATTTATTGCGTAAGAGGCGATCTCAGACCAAATTGTGACAGCAGAATTATAGTCCTTATTGCAAAGTAAAAATTTCCAGTCCAGTTCAATAAGAAATCATAAAAGGTCTCATCTGACATACTGTTGAAAACGATAGGCGACACTTCAACTAAGGACAGATGAAGAGGAGGGTGATGTTGACTACTTCTTACAAGCGCAGAAGGGGCAAGTGAAATCGTACAAATACTTGAAAGCTCCTGGCTAGCGAAGCAAAGATCAAGCATGCGATTGTTTGTGTTGTGGCACTCATTTAGTTGAACTAAGCCCGCTGTATTGTATGCATCAAGAAGCATCACGGAAGATGGTGTTTTGGATGAGCAAGCAGTGTCTGGGTACAGATAGTTAGATGAACCACGGATCCATCTTAAACCAGGAAAATTATAATCGCCCAACATCATAACTTTGTCGTTAAAATCCATTCGATCGTTGATTTGCGATAATGAGCTCAAATGCTGCTCAATCAATTCTATGTCATTAACACGATCAGGCGGAAAATGAAGCACACAAATGTAAAGAGTATGATGATTAAGAGCGAGAGCAATCCAAATCTGTTCTACGCTAGCCCAATTCGATAGAGAGATGAGACGTCATTTATATTTTGATCGACAAGCAATGAGTACTCCACCACCAATTTTTTTGGTGCTATTCGAGTGGCAACGGTCCTGTCTATAGTCTAAATAGGAATTCCCGAAAATTTGACTCGAAAGAGTGTTACTGTTTAGCCAGCTTTCAGTGAACACATATAGATCATAGGCTTCATCAGAACAGGCAAGATGATAATCATTCAGGCAAGTGTTAATTCTCCCGACGTTCTGATAATAGATTGCTAAACTAGAGTGGTCTGGATCATCCTTGAAGTGGGATATCGAGAACAGACTGGAACAGACGGGTGTCGCACGGGGGGGGCGAGGCTGAGACTGACGGACTGTGAGAATTCGGGGTGATTGCGCATACGGGCGATTGCATTGATTGTCTGGCATTCGACGAGGTGGGAGACGGGGTGAATATAATCTTTTTGGCAGCTGTCTGAGATTGTGCTCTAAAAAAGGAGCTATTGTCACACCGTTGGGCCAGAATTCAGATGATGTGATAGTTGTTTCGAAGTTAACTGGAACGCATATTTTGAACGAGACGAAAGATAACGGACGATCCTGATTCTGACGTACGAGTTTGATACACTTGATCAAATCAGTATTACAGTTGAGTCTAGCTTGTATATAGTTGGAAATGTTTTCTACAGATTCACTTGGCAAAAATCTACTAATATAATACCAGTTGCCTGCGTCAAATGATTTTTGAACAGGAGGAGCCACTTGGAGCTTAGCTATCTGGTTTGTAGTTTGATTACTAATGTAACTACTATTGTGTCTATGTGGAATTATTGTATTGGTAGATGTTAAACGAGTATTGGCAGGCATGTCTAAAAGTGCGGTTGATCGAATTAGAACTGCTTGCAAGATAGTGTGCTGAATTGGCGGTGTTGGCAGCGACGGTGGATATTGCCGGTATATATGAATCAGCAGGGCTGGCAGCAATATTAGGCAACAGCAGTGAGTTTGTCGCAGCAATAGGTGGTGGCATAGAAGCATTGTCGGTCGAGTTGATGAATGGAACAGCGAGTTGTTGATGATAATGTGGATTGTAGATCGGCTGTTCTTGGTCAGAAGACAAGACAGGAATTTGATGCGAAATTGATGGTAAGGATGTGTCAGCTCCGGCGGTGACGGTGGTGGAGGCAGCGGAAGAAATAAATGTAATTGTAGTGGTGAATATACAGGTATTTATGTTTGGTTCAGCAGCAGGTGCAGTAAATGTTGTTTCGTCAAGAGAGATGATTTTGCCGCTGTTCAACTAAAGTATCACTAGTGCTGGAGTGACAACAGAGAAGTGATTAGAGCTGGTTTCGCCTAAAATGACAGAAGCTATAGTATGCGTTGTGGGTGCACTGGTTACAGGAACGTCGACTTTTGGTATTTTATCAGGTTGCGTTAGAGATGTTCTACTAATGCTGCTAGTTCGAGGGCGTTTATTGGTTGCATCAATTATTGAGTCGAATATGTCGCTCATGTCGAAGTGCAGTTCATCAATACGGTCCTTGAAGGGACCAGCGCTATCATTGTTTGGGAACGGCGAGCAGGTCGGCCGAGAGAAAGATAAAGAATATACTTTACAGAACCATTGCAGAGTATCCATGACTGAGCCGACGAGTTTAAGCGTTGAGGTAGTGCGTTGCAAAATCAGATCGATTTGTTCAGTACATGATGGATTATCCACTAAACGGCAACGACTGCAGAGCCAACATACTCCCGGCCAGTCGCGAAGAGCTTTAACTGCTGAATTACTAAGATTCACGCACTTGTGATGAAACCATTAGTTTGGTTGCAGCTGATAATAGAAAAATTTTATTGCACTCTAGGTCAAGATGGAGAAACAATGAACTGACAAGTTATAGACGAATTTCGCGCCAACTCGAACATATGTTGGTAGCACCCTCTCGGATTTGAATGCAAATTTCTCGACATGTAGACTTTGTCACAAAAAGCCACTTTGCATACTTTGTTTTTTCTTGTTTTGGTTTTCAAAATTGATCTATACTATCTTTTTAAAAGGGTCAAATTTTTTTAACCAAATTTTTGAAATAGTTGTAGTGGAAAAACGATAAATCCTACAAAAAATTGTTGTACTAGTGATTTTCACAAAATCAGTCAATTTTTTGAGTAAATATACTAAAAAAATTCTTATTGAGTCTATGTATTGCTGAACAAAATTGGCTTAAGAAATTTATAATTAATTTACAAAAACAATCCATTTTTGATATTGATAAGATTTTGTCCCAAGACAGGTAATTTTGTTCGCTACAAACCGTTCATATATTGCAAAATGGGCACTTGGGGGAAAAATTTCTAACAAAAACTATTTCTTGTCTGATTTTATCCAATGTCTTTTTCATCGAAAACTAAACTTAACTGGAGGTCATTGTCATTTATAACATCTTGAATTGCCGAGAAATTGGAAATAATAAATCGAGAATTTTGGAAAAAGCTATCTTTGTAGAAATTTCAGTAAAACATCGCTTTGCCGTTTGTTTTCGGCATCTTTTTTTGTCAAGTTCAAAATTATGTGAACACAAAGTGTGTAAGACTCAAATGAAGGTCTTTTAAAAAGATTCTGTTGGACGAATTCGACTTCCGGTTCCGGAACCTCAAGGTTCCATTTCAAGAGGTGATTTTCGAATGTAACGGTGGAAAACACATCTGATTTCTTGAAACTAAAAAGAAGTTTCTTCACAGTTTTGAAAACTTCAAACTGTCATACAATTGTCGACGCAATAAACATACGACATCTTCAAAACTATTCAACATGAATCAGATTTGTAAATCGTGTTAGTTGAAGGCCAGACAAACTCAAATTTGTAGCACGGGTCATAAGCCGAGAAAAAGCGGACTGCGAGCGGTTACTTTTTATCAGTACTCTGGCACACCAGTGTGTTTGGAATTTGCTTCATAGTGCTAGACAAGATTTTCAAGCGCGTAATTGATGGATGTGAACTATTCTGTGTATAGAAGATAAAAGGCTACTTCTTCAATTAACGTTTTATCATCGCACACTGTCCATACGAGACGAGACCCGATGAAGAGGAAGAAGGCCACATAGTTACGAAAGTACTGTTACGAACCATACTGTACGGCTAGAAAGCGCATCTTTTACGTTATAATGGGCCCAGTGGCAAGATCTATTTGTGTGCCCCTAACAAACAGAATGACCTTTTTTTGCTCGTTGCCGTCAAGGACTCCTTAAGATCGTGGGCTCGGGGCACGTGCCTCCATTCCACTCGATAAAAGCGGTCCTGGGCATAAAGTTAACTAACGTAAACCACGATTATAAGAGCACAATAATGCACCGCTTCCGATCGACTCGGATTACGTCACCTCGATGGCTTTGTGTATCATCATCAGTGCGGTAAAATTTCATTTTCAATCGAATAATATAAGATGAAAATGAAATTTATGGCCTCTGACCGTCAGCATATCCCTACTAATTCATTTGACTTTTGCTGCCATTTTCAAGTGAAACTCCCGGAATTCATCGTCAGTTGATTATTCGTACCTAGTCATTTGAAGTTTTGCTTGCTCAGTTTCGAGTGCCAAGTAGTATAGCTGCTTCAGTGTCTTCGATCCTGGTAGTAAGCAAGTTCAAACGAATAGAATTATAAATGGAGTAAAGTATTAAAAATGAAAACTGAAGGAGAAAACAATTAATTTATGTGTATTCTGTGATTGATGTTTCAGCTTTCTGATTAGGCTTTCATCTATTATCTTAAACCAATTCGAATGTTTACATGAACCTCATTTGAAGGCCGCTCTCACACTATTGAAAGAGATATTTTGACATTTCAAGAGATCAACTGACGGTGGTTAAACTGAGCCTCGATTGAAGAGAAACGAGTGATGAATTGAATGCTGCCCGTTCGGGCCGCCAGCAAACATTGTGTGTGTCAGAGAGTGAAGTTTACTGCAGTGGAGAGATCGTCAATGTGTTTAACATTCAGTTTCAATTGAATTGAATGAAGTTTTACAGCACTGATCATCATAGCCAAGAATGTTAGAACATTCTAGTACCACAGCCAATTTTATTTACCAATACAAAAACTACTAAAAATTACATCTAGAATTTCTTCAGTTTCAACGGATCCAGTTATTTTCCCGATGTTTCTTATCGCGCTTCGAAGTTGTTGAGTCGCGATCGCCATATCCGGATTACAGTCTTCATTTAGATATTGTGTAAACTTTTCCATGTTCTGAACGCATTGTTTTAAATGGTATCGATGTCTTTGTTGACTAAGATGTGGGTTTTCTTTATTTGGGTTTCCACAAAGAAACTTTAAGTTCTTGGTAACTTCTTTCAGCACCTTTTCGAAGCCATTGTGATTATGACATGAAAGACACTGGATATTTGGAAGTGTTTGGACAATTTTTAAAGTTTCCTCTGGAAGCAAATCGGTTTTATTAAAGATCACGATTGAACGTGTTTTGGTAAAGATGCTCCGATCGTAACCAAGCGTGTTTAAATAATCATCTATGTATTGATCTATATTATTTGAGAAACGATTTTTTTGGAAATGTGTCGAATCAACCATCAAGATTATTAGATCAGCCAATTCAATGTAGTCTTTAGCTTTTGTGATGCCTTCTTTTTCGACAATGTCTTTTGTACAAGCTCTTAGGCCAGCGGTATCAGCTAGAATAAAAGGATAGCCTCCAATATCATGATGGCTTTCAACAATATCTCGAGTTGTTCCGGCAACATCTGTCACGATGGATACTTTTCTATTACTGAGGAGATTCACAAAACTGCTTTTTCCAACGTTTGGAGCTCCTATTACGACTGCCCGAACACCTGACCTTAACCGTTCACCTCGTCTGTGATCGTGTAAATGAGCCTGAATATCTGCAACTAAAACACCGACATCCTTCTTAACCTCAGTTAAAACATCATCGCCCACATCCTGGTCTTCAGCAAAATCTATGTAAGCTTCCATATGTGCGATGCATTTCACAAGTCTAGATCTAATCCGATTGTAGAGCTTCGATAGTTCCCCACTCGCCTGAAGTAGAGCTTGTTTCCTCTGTGCTTCAGTTTCAGCATCAATCAAATCTGCCAAGCCTTCGACCGCCGTAAGATCCATCTTTCCAGCGTAGAAGGCACGTTTTGTAAATTCTCCCGGCTCTGCCAGGCGCACCCCGTCGACAGAACCCAAGCTATCATACATTGCACTAACCACAGCTACACCTCCGTGAACATGAAATTCTACCGAATCCTCTCCGGTAAAGCTGCTTGGTCCTAAAAATGAAACAAAATAAGTTCAAATTGCTGGAAAAAACCGAAATCGTTCAATTAACCATTTCCCTGCATGTCTATATAAGTGATTACATGAATCAAACTTTGTGTGCCAATCCCAAACCTACTTATGCTAACATGATTGACTCAGTATTAACTCCCATAAGCGGTCGCATTATCGATCAAAATGGTCAAATGAATATCAGAGCGGTGCGACTTTAGTTTCGATGTTACCTGGAAACCAAATCACCAAACCTCGATCTATCATTTCTGCAGTCTTGGAGTGCAAAATTCCCTTCAGGCATACTTTTCTCGGAATCGGAAGATCCTTCGTCTTTGTCTTCGATCGCAAAACATCAGCACTAGCATCTCCGGAGACTCGTATTACAGCAACACCACATTTCCCAGCACCTAAAATCATCAAACATGGATTGCTATCTCAACTAACATTAATATATTAGAAGAAATACCTGAAGAAAGCCCGAAAATTGTACTTTTTGATGAAAAACATCTTCGACTGCAGGCAAATTGTGAATAAATCAACCGGGTAATCATAACTTATGTGAACTCACCGACTAAAGCTCTCACCGACCAAAGCTCTTTCACCAACTAAAAAGCATTTCCGAAAAATCGAACTGCCACCTTAATAGCGACTTACTAAAAATCTTAGAACAAACGATCTACCAAAGGCACTCTAGTGGCAGGTATCGGAAGCAGGAAAGCAAGCCAGTAAAACGTGAATTCAACGACTAAAGGTCACCGACCAAAATGTTCTTTTGTAGCATTGTCGAAAATCAGGATAACTATTTTTAAAACATTGTATATAAAAAGTGAATAAAATAAAAATTGTTACAGAGCTTCACATTTTTCAATTTTAAAATAATTTTAAACATGTTTTCAAAAATTATCGCTTTCGGTACCGTGGAACAAGTACCGATAGGAAAAGTCATTTTGAGAAAAATTGCCCACACGAAAAACAACGACACTAATTAATTTCAATAGCCCAGAGTGACTCCTACAAAACCTATACTAGCCTATATTGCTTAAAATGCTTTAGGTAATTTTTAACATTTTTTCAAAAATTTTCTATATCGGTACCGTCGAACAAGTACCGATAGGAAAAGTCATTTTGAGAAAAATTGCCCACACGAAAAACAACGACACTAATTAATTTCAATAGCCCAAAGTGTCTGCTATAAAACCTATACTAGCCCATATTGCTTAAAATGCTTTAAGAAATTTTTAACATTTTTTCAAAAATTATCGATTTCGGTACCGTCGAACAAGTACCGATAGGAAAAGTCATTTTGAAAAAAATTGCCCACACGAAAACCAACGACACTAATTAATTTCAATAGCCCAAAGTGTCTGCTATAAAACCTATACTAGCCCATATTGCTTAAAATGCTTTAAGAAATTTTTAACATTTTTTCAAAAATTTTCGATTTCGGTACCGTCGAACAAGTACCGAAAAGTCATTTTGAGGAAAATTGCCCACACAAAATACAACGACACTAATTAATTTCAATAGTCCAAAGTGTCTCCTACAAAACCTATACTAGCCTATATTGCTTAAATTGTTTCAAGTGTTGTTAATATTCTGTTAAAAAAAAATTAGTTCAAGCAATCAAATTCGATGATGGCCCACTAGTGACAGATTTTGGAAGCACCCAGCAACCAAAAAGCTCTTCAGCAATATGATACATAATTCTCATGATTAAGTGAAGTGACGGAATAAGTAATATTGGGGAAAACTGCCCACACGAAAAACAACGACACTAATTAATTTCAATAGCCCAAAGTGTCTGCTATAAAACCTATACTAGCCTATATTGCTTAAAATGCTTTTAGTAATTTTTAACATTTTTTCAAAAATTTTCGATTTCGGTACCGTCGAACAAGTATCGATAGGAAAAGTCATTTTGAGGAAAATTGCCCACACGAAAAACAACGACACTAAATAATTTTAATAGTCCAAAGTGTCTGCTATAAAACCTATACTAGCCTATATTGCTTAAAATGCTTTAAGTAATTTTAAATATTTTTTCAAAAATTTTCGATTTCGGTACCGTCGAACAAGTACCGATAGGAAAAGTCATTTTGAGGAAAATTGCCCACACGAAAAATAACGACACTAATTTATTTTAATAGTCCAAAGTGTCTGCTATAAAACCTATACTAGCCTATATTGCTTAAAATGCTTTAAGTAATTTTAAATATTTTTTCAAAAATTTTCGATTTCGGTACCGTCGAACAAGTACCGATAGGAAAAGTCATTTTGAGAAAAATTGTCCAAACGAAAAACAACGACACTAATTAATTTTAATAGCCCAAAGTGTCTTCTATAAAACCTATACTAGCCTATATTGCTTAAAATGCTTTAATTAATTTTAAATATTTTTTCAAAAATTTTCGATTTCGGTACCGTCGAACAAGTACCGATAGGAAAAGTCATTTTGAGAAAAATTGCCCAAACGAAAAACAACGACACTAATTAATTTCAATAGCCCAAAGTGTCTGCTATAAAACCTATACTAGCCCATATTGCTTAAAATGCTTTAAGAAATTTTTAACATTTTTTCAAAAATTTTCGATTTCGGTACCGTCGAACAAGTACCGAAAAGTCATTTTGAGGAAAATTGCCCACACAAAATACAACGACACTAATTAATTTCAATAGTCCAAAGTGTCTCCTACAAAACCTATACTAGCCTATATTGCTTAAAATGCTTTAAGTAATTTTTAACATTTGTTAAAAAATTTTCGATTTCGGTACCGTCGAACAAGTACCGATAGGAAAAGTCATTTTGAGAAAAATTGCCCACACGAAAAACAACGACACTAATTAATTTCAATAGCCCAAAGTGTCTTCTATAAAACCTATACTAGCCTATATTGCTTAAATTGTTTCAAGTGTTGTTAATATTCTGTTAAAAAAAAATTAGTTCAAGCAATCAAATTCGATGATGGCCCCCTAGTGACAGATTTTGGAAGCACCCAGCAACCAAAAAGCTCTTCAGCAATATGATACATAATTCTGGTGATTAAGTGAAGTGACGGAATAAGTAATATTGGGGAAAACTGCCCACACGAAAAACAACGACACTAATTAATTTCAATAGTCCAAAGTGTCTCCTACAAAACCTATACTAGCCTATATTGCTTAAAATGCTTTAAGTAATTTTTAACATTTTTTAAAAAATTTTCGATTTCGGTACCGTCGAACAAGTACCGATAGGAAAAGTCATTTTGAGAAAAATTGCCCACACGAAAACCAACGACACTAATTAATTTCAATAGCCCAAAGTGTCTGCTATAAAACCTATACTAGCCTATATTGCTTAAAATGCTTTAAGTAATTTTTAAGATTTTTTCAAAAATTATCGCTTTCGGTACCGTGGAACAAGTACCGATAGGAAAAGTCATTTTGAGAAAAATTGCCCACTCGAGAAGCCTTGACATAATTTAATTTTAATAAACGAAACGAAAATCTTGCTTAAATTGCCTTAAGTATTTTTTTTATATTTTCAAAGAAAATTTCGTATTTGGTACTACGAAAGAAATGTCGTTCGAAAAATTTTATTTTTCAAAAAACTGCAAAGTTTAACGTCACGATTAAAAACCTAATTAGGTTTTGGACGAACGTGACATAACCTCTCAAAATGAACTAATTTTGGCAACTATCAGTGGTTTGGTTATGTTTATTTTTAAATTATTTATTTTTATAGAATACGTGTTAATAGATATGTAAACAAGCCACTGATAGCTGTCAAAAGATGAACTTGATTCATCGGCAGTTTATTCATGTCGTCATAGTGTGAAACCTAAAGCAAATTAAAATGAATTACAAAGAACCTGAATGAATGTGTTTAGAAAAACCAGTTGTAATTTAAATACTATAAAGAACAGTTTTTGCTATTTTTAGTTTTTTAGTTCTTCATGTTTTTTTTGGAAAAATTTTCTTTCATTGTGTACCTGTTCTACTCCTCAACCGAATATCTGAATCTATCTATCGCTATAGTACCTAGGTCTGTTTGTGTCAGTAGATGATGGCAAATTAGTGAAAACAGGGAAGGAGAGAGCCTTAAAGGCATTTTTGCAAATCTGAAGTATATCCTAGATATCAGACGGCTTTAAGCAATGAATCGGTTATTGGTAAGTTAACCCATTCATTGCAATGACTAAAAATAATTTTTCTTTTTTTTTTCTCTTTTCAGTTTTGTCCTTATTGCGCGAATATGCTTCCAACAACAGCGATGGGGCCGCAGTATGTACCTGCAATGCACAGTGGTTTGAATCGACAAAAACGTGAACTTAATTCTCTAGCTGCTAAACCGTTGAACCGATATACATAGTTTCTTTGGAGAACTTATTCACAAAAATATACCTCGTGATTTGATCACAATAAAATATGTGCAAAGCCTACTAAGATAAAAGTTCATTTCAACTACTTTATTCCCCTAAGAGATAGAAAAATGATGTCTTCTACAAAGTTTTAGAATTTCTAACGAGAAAAAACCTTGCCGAAGAAGCTAAAGGTCTAACGCATATAGTTTCGGATATATGAAGCATTTTCTTTCGAAACCACTTAAAATCAATTTTTTGTACATAACTTTTTTCGCAATAACTTTCAGTGTCTACTATATTCTAGACAATTGCTAAAAACGTAAAATTACACATTTTTGTTGAAGACTGTGTACGGTTTGGCTTTTTCCTTAAAAAGTTATTTAACATTTAAACTTTTATATACACTAACTTTAACTACTAATAGGAAGCAGGGTCGCAGACCAAATGGCACATACATATACTTTTTGGAAAGTTTAAATCAAGTACTATAAAGTTACGAAGTGTGTAGCGTGGCCTTTTTAAAATGAGTGAATGAGAGAACAAAATATAGAGTGCTTTTTTGACCATTTTTCTTAGGAAAAACGTACATTAATAAAATTGTTTATCTTCATATAACGCGTTTTTTGTTATATCGACCGAGTTACCTTTAGGCAAAAACTTTTGCAAGAAATTGTAGTCCAGGTATAAAAAATAGAGCATTCGTTTTAATACTTTTTCTTACTAAAACGACTCTTTTTGGTTCATTAAAAAGAGCTTTGCAGGAAATGTTAAAACATTGGAATCGGTCGTTAGTGTAGCTTTGGTGCAATGGTGTAATGATTGAATATAATTTCATGATGCATTCTTGTATGCAATTGATCAAACTAAAGAAGCCTGTTAACGTGCTCATTAAATTTCGACAAGTTTCACTTAAGTTATTTTAATAGAATATTCCTTATCCGTTCATTTAATTCCAATCCAATTCATTTAAAGCATGATATCTTACACCACTACCAGTACGCCAAAAAACATCGTTTAAATTCAAGTTTTCTGAGATTAATTTTTATGTGTGTAAGTGTAGCTTGAAAGGCTGAATCCTTTTTGTAAAATCATGTAGTTCTACGAAATACGTTCTAATGAATTAAGCCATACACTGAAAAAAATAATGAAATTCACACGATTTCTAAATAAATAGTACTATGAAATGGACATCAGTTGAATAAAAATTTCGATTCAAAACCATCCTCGATGTAAAACTAAATTGGAATACTTTAATTTCAATGAATATGACCGTTTATTTATATTGACGCTTAGTTTTACTTTTAATGTATATTGAAAAATGAAGCACAGTGAAGTAACTTTATATTAAATTTCTGCTCCGAATATGCGCTGTTGGTGTTGGTGGTGAGAGTAGCGCTGCATATTATTTTTAAGAACACAAAAGAGTTGGTTGAAAATAAAAATGCTGAAGCATTTGGTCGATGATAATATTACAATAAAATGCGTGAGTGGTTCAACGTTACATACGTTACATTCCAATGTTTTAACATTTCCGGCAAAGCTCTTTTTAATAAAACAAAAATAGTCGTTTTAGTAATTGTCTAGAATATAGCAATTGTCTAGAATATAGTAGACACTGAAAGTTATTGCGAAAAAAGTTATGTACAAAAAATTGATTTTAAGTGGTTTCGAAAGAAAATGCTTCATATATCCGAAACTATATGCGTTAGACCTTTAGCTTCTTCGGCAAAGTTTTTTCTCGTTAGAAATTCTAAAACTTTGTAGAAGACATCATTTTTCTATCTCTTAGGGGAATAAAGTTGTTGAAATGAACTTTTATCTTAGTAGGCTTTGCACATATTTTATTGTGATCAAATCACGAGGTATATTTTTGTGAATAAGTTCTCCAAAGAAACTATGTATATCGGTTCAACGGTTTAGCAGCTAGAGAATTAAGTTCACGTTTTTGTCGATTCAAACCACTGTGCATTGCAGGTACATACTGCGGCCCCATCGCTGTTGTTGGAAGCATATTCGCGCAATAAGGACAAAACTGAAAAGAGAAAAAAAAAAGAAAAATTATTTTTAGTCATTGCAATGAATGGGTTAACTTACCAATAACCGATTCATTGCTTAAAGCCGTCTGATATCTAGGATATACTTCAGATTTGCAAAAATGCCTTTAAGGCTCTCTCCTTCCCTGTTTTCACTAATTTGCCATCATCTACTGACACAAACAGACCTAGGTACTATAGCGATAGATAGATTCAGATATTCGGTTGAGGAGTAGAACAGGTACACAATGAAAGAAAATTTTTCCAAAAAAAACATGAAGAACTAAAAAACTAAAAATAGCAAAAACTGTTCTTTATAGTATTTAAATTACAACTGGTTTTTCTAAACACATTCATTCAGGTTCTTTGTAATTCATTTTAATTTGCTTTAGGTTTCACACTATGACGACATGAATAAACTGCCGATGAATCAAGTTCATCTTTTGACAGCTATCAGTGGCTTGTTTACATATCTATTAACACGTATTCTATAAAAATAAATAATTTAAAAATAAACATAACCAAACCACTGATAGTTGCCAAAATTAGTTCATTTTGAGAGGTTATTTCACGTTCGTCCAAAACCTAATTAGGTTTTTAATCGTGACGTTAAACTTTGCAGTTTTTTGAAAAATAAAATTTTTCGAACGACATTTCTTTCGTAGTACCAAATATGAAATTTTCTTTGAAAATATAAAAAAATACTTAAGGCAATTTAAGCAAGATTTTCGTTTATTAAAATTAAATTATGTCAAGGCTTCTCGAGTGGGCAATTTTTCTCAAAATGACTTTTCCTATCGGTACTTGTTCCACGGTACCGAAAGCGATAATTTTTGAAAAAATCTTAAAAATTACTTAAAGCAATTTAAGCAATATAGGCTAGTATAGGTTTTATAGCAGACACTTTGGGCTATTGAAATTAATTAGTGTCGTTGGTTTTCGTGTGGGCAATTTTTCTCAAAATGACTTTTCCTATCGGTACTTGTTCCACGGTACCGAAATAGAAATTTTTTGAAAAAATGTTAAAAATTACCTAAAGCATTTTAAGCAATAGAGGCTAGTATAGGTTTTATAGAAGACACTTTGGGCTATTGAAATTATTTAGTGTCGTTGGTTTTCGTGTGGGCAATTTTTCTCAAAATGACTTTTCCTATCGGTACTTGTTCGACGGTACCGAAATCGAAAATTTTTGAAAAAAGTACGGGTGTGTAATGTCAGAGACATAACTGGATGTCGTGAATACGAATATGACACGCTTTATTTATGCTGCCGAAGTCGAATTGGTAGTTCTTCGATTGTTTGAATTGTGCAACTTTCCCCTCTTTCATTACTAGAAATTTAAACGATGCGCCTAGACTAAATTACAGATTAGTTACATTCAACATTCTGAAACGCAATTAAATATTATGAAATAAGCAGTATAGTTCTTTATAATAAAAAAATGGTGACGATTTGAGTTAGTTCAGCACGCAGACTAAATTTTAAACCCATATTCCAGAACTAAGCTCTAAAACATGAAGACGATTTTTCGCCATGACTACCAGAATGGGTTTTATAGAGTACAGTAAAGTAAATTTCCGCATAATTCTTTAGAAGTATTATTATGGTTCTAAAAAGAACCGAATAGAAGAAGTCTGGAATTACGAACTGGATCCTGAGTTCAAGAACTAAATTTAGAACCAATAACAGACTCAGAATCCAGTTTCAATTCTAGAATTGCAATTTCGAAACTCAAATTAGTTCCGGAATACAGTTCCAGAATCCAGTTTCAGCACGCAGGCTCTGAATTCTAAACCTATATTGCGGAACTAAAATCTGAAAATTGAACTTCTCGTTACGACTACCGAAAACCAAATGATGGCAGGTGCTCTCTCCGTCGCTGCTGGTTTGACTCCCGCGATAGCAGTCTTCTCGCCAGCAAGCGAATGAAAGTTGCTACCTGAGCGTTTGAGGTTTCAACCACGCAGAAGGCGCTCTCTCCGTCGCTGCTGGTTGATGGTTTAACTCTCGCGATGGCAGTCTGCTCGCCTTGAAGGCCAGCAAGCGAATGAAAGTTGCTACCTGAGCGATTGAAGTTTTAACCACGCAGAAGGCGCTCTCTCCGTCGCTGCTGGTTGATGGTTTAACTCTCGCGATGGCAGTCTGCTCGCCTTGAAGGCCAGCAAGCGAATGAAAGTTGCTACCTGAGCGTTTGAGGTTTTAACCACGCAGAAGGCGCTCTCTCCGTCGCTGCTGGTTGATGGTTTAACTCTCGCGATGGCAGTCTGCTCGCCTTGAAGGCCAGCAAGCGAATGAAAGTTGGTACCTGAGCGTTTGAGGTTTTAACCACGCAGAAGGCGCTCTCTTCGTCGCTGCTGGTTGATGGTTTAACTCCCACGACGTCTGCTTCCATCGAACGCACGAAAAGAAATGATCGATTTTCACCACGGTTCCCCTTTTATACGCATTCAGTTGAAGATATGTGCCTGACTACCTCAAAATCGTCGTCCTTGCGCGAAAAACCCAAGCGAAAGTAAAGAGTTTTCCGCATTATTTTGAAATTTTGAGAAAACTTAATTTTTGAGTTGTTTGTGGTTATCTCACACTGTTCAAAATATTATCCTAAATTCCTGATCATATTTTTGATGAAATGGTGAAAGAATTATGTTGCTACCATTAATACAAGTCGAGATATTCACGATTAAGTTCTGCCCATTCTTCCATATGGCTAATTTTGAAAAGGCACCCCATAGTAAAGTAAGTCGTATTCACGACAAAATGTTAAAAATTACTTAAAGCATTTTAAGCAATATAGGCTAGTATAGGTTTTATAGAAGACACTTTGGGCTATTGAAATAAATTAGTGTCGTTGTTTTTAGTGAGGGCAATTTTTCTCAAAATGACTTTTCCTATCGGTACTTGTTCGACGGTACCGAAATCGGAAATTTTTGAAAAAATATTTAAAATTACTTAAAGCATTTTAAGCAATATAGACTAGTATAGGTTATATAGAAGACACTTTGATCTATTGAAATTAATTAGTGTCGTTGTTTTTCGTGTGGGCAATTTTTCTCAAAATGACTTTCCTATCGGTACTTGTTCGACGGTACCGAAATAGAAAATTTTTGAAAAAATGTTAAAAATTACATAAAGCATTTTAAGCAATATAGGCTAGTATAGGTTTTGTAGGAGACACTCTGGGCTATTGAAATTAATTAGTGTCGTTGTTTTTCGTGTGGGCAATTTTTCTCAAAATGACTTTTCCTATCGGTACTTGTTCCACGGTACCGAAATAGAAAATTTTTGAAAAAATGTTAAAAATTACCTAAAGCATTTTAAGCAATATAGGCTAGTATAGGTTTTATAGAAGACACTTTGGGCTATTGAAATTAATTAGTGTCGTTGTTTTTCGTGTGGGCAATTTTTCTCAAAATGACTTTTCCTATCGATACTTGTTCGACGGTACCGAAATCGATAATATTTGAAAAAATGTTAAAAATTTCTTAAAGCATTTTAAGCAATATGGGCTAGTATAGGTTTTATAGCAGACACTTTGGGCTATTGAAATTAATTAGTGTCGTTGTTTTTCGTGTGGGCAATTTTTCTCAAAATGACTTTTCCTATCGGTACTTGTTCGACGGTACCGAAATCGAAAATTTTTGAAAAAATGTTAAAAATTACTTAAAGCATTTTAAGCAATATAGGCTAGTATAGGTTTTATAGAAGACACTTTGGGCTATTGAAATTAATTAGTGTCGTTGGTTTTCGTGTGGGCAATTTTTCTCAAAATGACTTTTCCTATCGGTACTTGTTCGACGGTACCGAAATCGATAATATTTGAAAAAATGTTAAAAATTTCTTAAAGCATTTTAAGCAATATGGGCTAGTATAGGTTTTATAGCAGACACTTTGGGCTATTGAAATTAATTAGTGTCGTTGGTTTTCGTGTGGGCAATTTTTCTCAAAATGACTTTTACTATCGGTACTTGTTCCACGGTACCGAAAGCGATAATTTTTGAAAAAATGTTTAAAATTATTTTTAAATTGAAAAATGTGAAGCTCTGTAACAATTTTTATTTTATTCACTTTTTATATACAATGTTTTAAAAATAGTTATCCTGATTTTCGACAATGCTACAAAAGAACATTTTGGGCGGTGAGCTTTAGTCGTTGAATTCACGTTTTACTGGCTTGCTTTCCTGCTTCCGATACCTGCCACTAGAGTGCCTTTGGTAGATCGTTTGTTCTGAGCTTTTTAGTAGGCCGCTATTAAGGTGGCAGTACGATTTTTCGGAAAAGCTTTTTGGTTGGTGAAAGAGCTTTGTCGGTGAGAGCTTTAGTCGGTGAGTTCACATAAGTGTAATCATATTCGATGATTTTACGATGTTATATGTTTTGTTTACGTTTTTATTGAAATGAGGAAGAACATTGAAAAAGGTCTTAAGTTCTAATGACAGCTATTATTTTTTCGATTTTTTCTTTCCACTGTCGCAAACCTCCTCTTTATTCCATACTAGAATTATAACTAAAAAAAATTTCGATTTGCACTGGAAAATTTGTAGTGGAATACAGAAATATGCCGTGAAAATTGAAAGAGATGCATTTTAAATTACATTTTTACACAGGACCATTATCAATGCTCGTATCGAGAAAAAAAAATCGTTCGCATTATCAGGGAGGCCAGCAGTGATGATATTTTTCCTTGAAATCAAATCCAGAGATTCAAGTGTACTTACACTCGTACATTTACATTGCATTAACAGCTTGAAGCTCTAATCCACAAAGACAAGCTTCCAAAAATGAATGACCAGTGGCATATCTAATCGGATATGCAAAACAAATTTGGAGATGATGCACCAATATTCAACAATTATCAATCTTATCAAGAGGAACGATGCGAAATTTTACTCTGTAAGTTAGCTATTGAACAATCCAATCAGCGTGGTCACCACGAAATAGCGTTATGGTGATTGTTTTGACATATCCCATGTATTTAGAAAAAATTTTAACGAATTTTTCCATTTACTTGAATTTGAACGAATGCAGATGGTAAAACCTTACAAATATGGGTAAAATGATTATTCACGTGTTGTCATCAAACATATGATTTAAAATTGTCCTATACACTTGAAAATATTGGATGAAATTTGAAATTTTTTTAAGCCATAAGGACAGAATTTCAAAAATGTGTGATCGGTGGCGATGAACTGTGTGATAATTTCTGAAGTATTGTTTTTAACACTAGACAAAAGATAAAAATTTTCCATTTTAATAACTGTTATGAATGGCATTTAGTGAGCACCGATTCATCCAGGATCATTCTTTCCAGTGAATTTTGGCATGCTGATTGACCGTTATCAGAAAAAAAACGCGCTATTTTAAGGTTTTCCGGTCCGATTGTCAAGCTGATGCGGCTTGGCGAAATGCACTGGGTTTTATAGCTACAGAACAGCGCCATCTCTTCGCAAAGTTTTAGGAAGCATGATCTTCTGTATCGATTCACGCAGTCTAACCCCGGTGGATGTTGTCGAGCCGCATGGGTCCGATCTTCGGGCCGATTATCGGACCGATTGAGCACGATATAGGGCCGATTGTAGCGCTTCGATCGGCCCGTCATCGGACAATTCTGCACCATTTGCATCAATCGCGTCGACCTAAAAAAGCTTTATGTTTACATTATGTATCGCTAGAGATACAGAGCGAAGGAATATCAAACAAGGCATTTTCGAGCCGACGTCTCCCCGATAGGGTGTGCAAGAGTGTTAAACATTCTTTTGTCTCGATCATGGAGGCTTTAACCTTTAGGTCATTCGCCTCTTAGGGCCAGAAAAACTCTGGCCCTATGTTTGAGGTTGGAAATCCAACCCCGATATATCTCATCACCTGAGTATTGGATATCCGCTCTCTGCTTTGGTATATCTTCACTCTTTTGTTCTACCGATACACTATGTAAGCTCGAAACGCAATCAAAAGCTTTCGTGCACGATGCGTCCGATGTTCGAATTTACTGGGACGTAGAACTAATCTTACCGGACGCGCCATCTAACTTTCATTAATTAAAACTTTTTTCGGATGTCGATTGGCACCAGAGATGCCAGATATTTTCATAGAAAATTTGTATTCTTTGTATAAAAAATCTGTATTAATCTGTAATCACTAATAAAATGAAATTCAGAATACAAAATGATGCTAAAAGATGTTATTCCAATAGATTGTGGTTATAGGATGGTAGATTCAATCAGTCATTGCCGCGCTCACAAGAATATTCAACGACGAAGCTTCATAATTTTTTTATTCACAACAATTGAATTGTAATTCCATATATTTATCTAGTTTGAAATTGGAGACTTTATAATTTGACATGGAATTTCAACGCCCAATATTCAACCTCAAGTCGGTTCATACAACTCTCAGTTTGACAGTAAAGTTTCATGATGCCATTACTTCCTTGAATATAGTACTGTCTCTGTGCGTATCTTTTTCCAATCAATCATCTTTTCTGCATTAATTATGGTTTCGGCTTTAGCGGTCTGTTCAACAAGAACGGCTGTTATATACTGCCCGACGTTTCGACCACTGGTTATGGTCTTTTTCAAGAGAAATATCTTATCGTTCCTCGTCTAAAAATTGTATGCCCACGAACGGTTGTTTACATAATAACAAAGCTTCTTTCGTCACTTTTGTTGCACTAATAACGTTTGTTTTAAACATTAGCCTGTTGCGCCACTACAATCAATATTGCGAACGTCTGGACTTTGGTATGTCCAAAAATGAAATGAAATTCCAGCTTAGTCGTAGAAATAATGCGTAGTATCTAAGTAAACATTGTAAACCATTTATATGTAGTCTACATTTGCTTGACGAAATAAATAAATAAATTTACCACTATTCACAACCTAACGTCACTTTCAAAGATGGTGGGTAAAAAATGACTTTCTTTCTTACTTTTTGTGAGATCTGTATAAATCTGTATTAAATTGAGGAAATCTGTATAAAATCTGTACTCTGTATTAAATGGGTATGAGCATGTAAAAATTGGTATAATACAGACAAATCTGTATAAATGGCATCTCTGATTGGCACATTGTCGCACAGTGCTGTCAACTGTTTTTTCCAAAAATCTATATTTGGCGAAAAAAACTATCTGTACAATATCTTTCTCGAAAAATCAAACATCAATTTAGTGCGAAAACTGATTTTGCGACCAAAAAAAAAAAAAAAGGTCGCTCGACCTGGTTTACCCCTATGGAATCCAACACAAAAACTGAAAATCGGTATTTATCTGTATGAAAATTGAAATATCGGTATTTTGAGAGAGCATATCTGTATTCCTGTATCGAGTCCAAAAATCGGTAAAAATACCGAGAAATC
The DNA here is from genome assembly GCF_030247185.1 of Malaya genurostris. Lineage (NCBI taxonomy): Eukaryota > Metazoa > Arthropoda > Insecta > Diptera > Culicidae > Malaya > Malaya genurostris. The sequence continues at coordinate 111,399,006 of NC_080571.1, forward strand.
GGTATAGTTGGCAGCGCTGTTGTCGCAAAGCTGATTTACCGGTAGTGACACCTGCCAATGAAAAATGGAACCAAGAAAAGGAGGATTATTTCGGAAATTTTCATATCGGCAGTAGTGATTTGCAACATTTTTATCGTTTATTCAATAGTACAAATAGATATCAGCAATAAAAGTACACTCTGAGTAGAAGAAAATGGATTTCAAAGTGATTATTTCTACTTTTTTTAGTGTAAACTACGATGAAACATGGGAAACCTTCAGAAATGTGTGAAATTAGGTAAGGTTAGGTTTTTTCGGATCAACATTTTTTTAAACAGAAACCAGTGTAATGTTGATTTCTCGAGTACTAGGATGTATGGCGGTCGAGTACTATTTATTTTGGATGCTTTATTTGTTATTTCCAAGCATTTGAAAAATGGTATCAAACCAATTTTAACGCTCTATTCTGAATAAACGGTAGATTTCGCACAATGAACTAAGATCAACATTACCACCTCAAAGTCAAAACTTTTTCTTTGTGATATGAACATCTTAAACTTTCATCTATACATACTTTCCCAAGAAACGCTTCAAGAATTCATTCCCAAAGACACTTTTCAAAGACTCAAGAAAGAACCGTACACTTCCCAAAAGACTTTAGAAAGAACCAGATATTTTCAAACGACATACATTTCCTATAAACATAAAGGTAAACTCAAAATCAGCAACTAAATTCAACGATATTATGATATCGCCTACGAAACGAGGTCATGAAACGACCAAAGCTTCATAACACATACGAAGTAGATATTTGATACCAACAACGTATGCTTACAAACACGAGACCTACATTCAAATCGCGACGCATGACTTATTATATGGAAGCATTAACAAGAACAGCGAAAGCAATCTTTAGAACTCAGGTAACTCACGAGCAGCCCGCTCATTAGACGCGCTCTCGCCCTCTCTTTCCTTACCACACACTCACGCGCACGCTTTGACCACTATACACGTAAATACCCTCTCGCGTTTACTTAATCCATAATGGCTACTATACACACTATGCGATACTGAAACCTCATTGGTGATTAATTTGGAACCAACCGAAATTGAAACGCAAAGTCTAACTTCCCCTACCAGAAAAAATCTAAGAGAGAGAAGTTATATAAGTTAAGACATATCGAAATAAAGCAGAATTCTTGTTATCAATTCGAAACAGTGTGTTTTAATACTTCTACTATGATTTATCAAATGAATTTGCCCGTTTTCAAAAGAACTCGTTGAAAAGGTGGAGTAATTAGAAATTTTTCTACCGATTTGACAGCTCTTGCTGAAAGTATCATCTCTAAACAACCAGCGCCTCTACATTTCAGTTTTGCGACAATATGCCAATTGAACTTTACACAGGCTGCTATGGGAAAATCATTTATGTCGTTTTCGCTTGATGTCAAACCTAACCCAGTTTCCACTCTATCTACTGCCAAACCGTTTGTTCGAAGCCAGTTTTGAACCTAGTTTTAACGTTATTGAACTGAAAATCGAGTCAGTTTCGAACCTGGTTTCTATATCAGGTTTGCTCAAACTGCCGTTGCTAAGTGCGAATCCAACACAGTTTCGTCACAGACTAACAGACAGGACACTCAAATTTGATTCTTCAATCATTTTAACGGTCATTTCGAATATTCCTTTATTTGGGACAGTACTCACATGTGTCATGATGGCGCCACGTTACCCTATCAAAAACATCCTGTCTGTCATCTAGACTGTGTTTATTTTTTCATTTACCAACAGAGTTGCCATTCATACAGAATTACCTATAATGTATTGATTTGTCTACGTCCATGCGAATTTCATGCAGGATACAGATTTAATACATATTGCCAAAACTATATACATAATTGTGCCTACTTCTCATCCTCCAACGGAATACAAAATCGAACCCGTTTTGTTACAATATTTACTTGCTTCTGGTGTGCCGCCACTTAATTTCGGGTGAAAACTACCAACACAATGAAGAATTGTCTTGAGGAATAACGTTGAGTCAAATAAATGGTTATCTTCGCGAAAAAGTTAAATGTAGATAATAATCCAATAATTTATTGTGTCGATTCATTCTCAAATATGTTGATGAAATCAGGCATCCCTGCAAGCAGCTGATCGGTGTTGACAAACGAGGGGAAACCAACTAGTAAAAAAACTTGTACATAACACAAGGGGTGTACAGATAGTAAATAGTTCGCGCAGTACAATATAGGTGGAACTAGTGCGTCACGAAAAATTATTTTTAAAAGAATTTACTCATACTGTCATGTCTGTTAGTCTGTGGTTTCGTGATAAGTAAGAGCTGCCAAATCGGTAGGAAAATATATAATTACTTCACCGTGGCGTACCGAGGAAATTTGGCGCCCTAGGCAAAATAAGAAATTTTCCGCCCCCATCGTTGGTTTGGTGAGCGAAAAAATTTCCGGAAAGATGAAGTTGAGCTAGTCAAAAAAAAAGGTCCCAAGGAGTAGTTGATAAACGATAAAAATGTTGCAAATCACTACTGCCGATATGAAAATTTTCGAAAGAAACCTCCTTTTTTGGTTCCATTTTTCATTGGCAGGTGTCACTACCGGTAATTCAGTTTCGCGGCAATGTGCCATTCGGTAGGAAAATTTTTAATTACTGCACTTTTTTACGTTTTTTTAAATATAAAAACGGGTAAATAATAGTGATCTTAATGAATTGCGCGAAAACTAACATTTTTTTAGAATGGAGCATTGCACTTGGTTCAATACCATGCTACTCAATCGCTAAACATTCTAGTACTCGAGAAATCAACATTACACTGATTTCTGTTTGAAAAAATGTTGGTCCGAAAAAACAAAGCCTTACCCAATTTCACACATATCTGGAGAATTTTCATGTTTAATCGCACACGAAAAAAAACTACCTATTATTTGTCTTTACTTTTTACTTAATTATGAGTTCTTTTGAATTATTTCTATCATTCGCTCCTTTCATTGTTGTCAAAACCACCCAACAGCTAGAGTTTCGTTCAATAATCTAAAATTAAGTAAACTCAACCTGAAATTGAGTCAATACGACTCAACTGTAGAAAAAATATAACTCATCTTTAAGTAAGGCTTGTACGTAAACTACCCGAAACCACTTTACCTAAAATTAGGTAATTGAACGGAATCCCCAGGTTGGGTGGAATGTACTTAAAATTAGGTTGTTTTGCGGTTGCGTGTAGTTTAAATTAAAAAAAAGTAGTTGTGATCACTTTCAAATCGACTTTCTTTTACTCCGAGTTTACTTATATTGCTGATATCTATGTGTACTATTGAGTAAACGGAAAAATAGTTTCAAATCACTACTACCGATATGAAAATTTTCGGACGAATCCTCCTTTTCTTGGTTCCATTTTTCATTGGCAGGTATCTCTACCGGTAATTCATATTTGCGACAATGTGTCAAACATCGCCTGGAAAAATTGGTTCAGTGTCTGAAGAAGTTAGTGTGCATTTTATAACTATTAATCGGAAACGGAATCACCCAGAGCGGTACACTTCTTACCTGTAAGGTTGTTCGTGGTGAAATGTCCAAAGCAATTCTGTTACAGCTCGCTTGACCTGGTGCAATGATGTCTACCGCAATTTGTCATGGCATACTATACATTAGTTATTATAAACTCGTTTGCACCCACACATCCACCCTCTTCTCAAAAAAAAAAAATGAAATACTAGTTCTCTTAGCTTTACTTCTAATAAATCAAAATAAAAACAAATAAAATAATCTTATAGGTCGATATACGAGAATTTATGTCAGAGAAGGAATAACGTTTCAGTGTAATCATACAGTTTCACTCAAGTTTTCAGATTTTTCACAATGCACAGATTTTTTTTAACCTTTGGCATCCCTGGGTGTATCGAGTGGTATATCGCTCGGATCCACGATGTAGAATTAACACTGCACACTTCGAAAAAATCCTGTGATTTTATATTTTATCAAATGCACATTAATGGAGCAATTTTACGAGCAAGAACATTCAATATTATAGCTAAAATTCCATGACATGAAATTCATTGAAATAAAAAGAAGGTTATGATTGCGACCGCTGTGACTTGAACTGAGAATAATCGGATTACAAAGTACGTCCATTGATCGACTGAGCAACAGAAGAACACATCTGTATTCATACAGTCTAACCCGCTAGCCGAATGCACACTACAATCAAACTAGTAAAATTCATGCACTACCATCAAACTAGTAAAATATTAAGCCATTATTTGGAGGCCGCAGAAGAAGCCTCCAAGCCCTTGGTGGGACAAAGAGTGCTCAGGTGCTAAACACGCGAAAAAAAATGCTTTCAAAACGTTTTTAAAACGAGGATGAGGAACTCTTCAGAACTTTGAAAAATTCTTGTTTTAGAAACCAAGTACAAGAACATACTTCGAGCCAAGAAATGCAGCTATTGGAGACATTTTGTCGAAGGTTTGTCAATACGACCAGTCGAATGAGGAATCGTTACGTAGGACATGAGAGTGAGGAATACTCGAACAGATGGATATTTGATTTTGCTTCTGTCCGCTCCTCTATAATTGTTACGTAAATGACATTGACAGCTAACCCCATGTACACTAAGACAACTGCAAAAACCATTGCAAGATACCTTAGATCACTTGTCCGTTTGGGCTGTTCATCTGGGTATCGAATTCTCTGCGGAAAAAACGGAGCTGGTCGTATTTTCAAGAAAGCATGATCCCGCGCAGCTTCAGCTTCATATGATGGGAAGAATTATCCAACAGGTTTTGACTTTCAAATACCTCGGAGTGTGGTTTGATTCCAAATGCACGTGGGGAGGACACATTAGGTATCTGATAACAAAATGCCAACAAAAAGTAAATTTTCTTCGAAAAAAAAAAACAGGATTTTGGTGGGGTGCTCATCCGCAAGATCTGATAAAATTGTATCAAACAACGATACTTTCAGTGATGGAATATGGATGCGTTTGTTTTCGTTCCCCTGCAAACTCTCATATTATCAAACTTGAGCGAATTCAGTACCGTTGTTTGCGAATTGCCTTAGGCTGGATGCATTCGACACATACAATGAGTCTTGAAGTTCTGGCAGGAGTTCTTCCATTGAAAGATCGTTTTTAGGAGCTTTCATCGCGACTGCTAATAGCATGTGAGGTACTGAATCCCTTAGTTATTAATAACTTCGAAAGGCTAGTTGAGTTTCAATCTCAAACAAGATTCATGACAGTATATTTTATCCATATGTTACACGAAATCGACTCTTCAAGATATATTCCTATCCGTCACAGCCTCCTAAATGTCCCTGACTCATAGCGACAGGGTTTGGTATGTTCAACAATAATGTTTCGGCCTCATTTAGGCTTCAAGAACCTGCATCTGTTTATATAGCAGAGTTAGCAGCAGTTCATTATAGTTTGAGTGTAATCGTCACATTATCTCCAAACCATTATTTTCTTTTCACAGATAGTCTGAGTGCAATTGAAGCCATTCGCTCAAACGCTGCTGGCAAAAATAAATCATTTTTCTTGGGCAAAATAAAACAGTGTCTGAACGACATATTGAATAATAATTATCAAATTACTTTAGTTTTGGCTCCCGGTTCATTGTTTCATTCTAGGCAATGAAAGAGTTTGTCCAAACGTGGTGCTTTTGAGGGTGAAACTCATGAGAGACCAATTGCTTTCAACGAATTATATAGCGCGTCCCGCCAAAGAACACTTGCCAGCAAGCTTCTTGGGATATAGATTATCTGGGTCGGTGGATGCACTCAATTATTCCTAAAATATCGACAAAGGCATGGTTCAGGGGACTGAATGTGAGTAGGGACTTCATTCGTGTGATATCCAGACTCATGTCCAATCACTACACATCTCCTTCGAATTGGACTTTCCTAGACTAATCATTGTGCTTATGGCGAAGGTTATCGCGATATTGATCATGTCGTTTGGACATGCGTGGAGTATCGTGATGTCAGATCTCAACTAATAAATTTCTTGCGTACCCAAGGTAGACTATCCAATGTCCCAGTAATAGTAAATCGCTTGATAAAAACATACTAATATGATATTCGAAATGTATTACGTTTAAAGTACTATATATTGTGGATGCCACGGCGAAGAAAAACTTAAGCATATTGCCTATTAAATAAACGTACTTATGGAAAAAAAAATAAGCCATTACAAATGAAATTTTCCAGGTCTTTATGAGTACACCTGTAAAATACAATTTTTTTTGTGTGTGTGGTGTATCATGATGGCGAAGCGAAACTCCTACATTATTTGTTTGTACATTTTCTAAATCATTATCAACATGTTTTCGAGTTCGATTTCACTACCTGAAGCATAACATGCTCAAATTGCACGGCGTTACTGAAATCGTTGACTCCTCGTCAGTCTGATCAACAGATGCGTCAAATGTCGTCTGATTCTCTGCATTGCTCGTACCGCTGACCCATCGGACATATTTTCCGTTATTCTCCATATATCTTGCTTTTAACACTTTTTTTTGTGGTCTGGAATTGCACGCAAAAATATGCGCGTAAGATTACTTACGAAGCAAATGTGCGCGATCTCAAAATCCGCTTTGCAATGCACGATTATTCAAATCCGTTTTTTTTTATTTGCACGGCCACGTTGCCTGCTTCATTTTGTGCGCGACGTTTCCGGTCCGCTTATTTAAATTTAAATATTTGCGCGACCTTCCTGGTCCGCTCTGTGATGCGCGATTTCGAGAATCTGCCATTTTTATTAAAATTGCGCGACCTTCCTGGTCCGCTTATAATGCGCGACCATAGTGATCCGCTTTTTCATTCATTTCATTTTCTCTTCGGCCATTTTCGTTTCACAATTGAACGAGAAAATCTGCGTACCAGATAGTACGATTGTAGCCGAATATTGGTATATATTTTGAGTTGCCCAATCGGACATATTTTCCGTCGTTTGCCATATTACTTTAGTTTAACGCCTTTTTGTGGTCTGGAATTATACACAAAAATATATGCGTGAGATAACTTATAACTGAAATGTACGCGATCTAACGATCCGCTTTACGATGCGCAATTATTGAAAATCCGCTCATTAATTTTCTTTTTTTTTTTCATTTGCACGGCCACGTTGCTTGCTCCGTTTATGCGCGACGTTTTCGGTTCGCTCGTTTATATTTAAATATTTGCGCGACCTTCCAGATCCGCTATGTGATGCGCGATTTTATGAATCCACCTTTTTCAATTAAAAAAAATCGTCAACATTTTTTTAAATGTATTTTAATGCGCGACCTTCTTGGTCCGCTTTGATGCGCGACCTTCCTGGTCCGCTTTGATGCGCGACCTTCTTGGTCCGCTTATGATGCGCGACCTTCCTGGTCCGCTTATGATGCGCGACCATAATGATCCGCTTGTTCCAGTTATTTTCAACGTTACGTAATCTCCACCGACGCTTCTTTTTTTTTCATTTGAAAATGAAAACCTTTGTGCCAAATATTTGAATAATTTTCTGTTGCTTTAGGTGATTCCGTTTCCGTTTTGAATAACTATGCTATTTGAATTGCAACTCCTGGCAGGATCGCCATTGTGCATTTTATAACTATTAATCGGAAACGGAATCACCCAGAGCGGTACACTTCTTACCTGTAAGGTTGTTCGTGGTGAAATGTCCAAAGCAATTCTGTTACAGCTCGCTTGACCTGGTGCAATGATGTCTACCGCAATTTGTCATGGCATACTATACATTAGTTATTATAAACTCGTTTGCACCCACACAGTTAGGTTGGTCTTCCAGTGAATTTCTATCCGTATTTTGAAGACTCGACGTAGCCACACAGCGAGATTTTCGCTTGAAGTCCAGTGAAAAGAAAGTCCATTGGACTATAAAAGAAAATTTACTGGCAATATAGTCCAAGTTGCTGTGCCATCAACCGATGTCATCTCAAGTGAGGTGACGCCAACCAGACGGAAGAAGAAGTGAGGTTGGGTTGTCAAAGGCGGCTATCAGACCAATGATCAAGTTCAAAGATCAAATGGCAGACACTTCCGGTTCCGAAGATATAATCGTAGAAGTGACGTAATCGACAAAACGCCCCTTTTTTACATGCCCAATTTTCTAAGAAAGTGACTAATGATTAATGCTACCCAAGGATGGCTTTTATCGTATCAAAGAACATTCTTTGGCAACTCTTCAACGATTGAATCAGTGCCATAAAAGAGAGTTGGAAATCATCGCAACAACTAAAACCCGGCATGGCTTATTTAACATAGAATCGACACCAGTGCGAGAGCGAATTTCTCTCGATGACCTGTCTGAGAATCAAAGGTTAGCACGCTGCTGTGGGGATCCTCTCTGAAGCAACAAACGGTCGCTTATTCTCGTTTCGCGATCCGATTCTATACAGGCAGTTGATAATTGCGATTAAATCATTTTACTATTGTCGCTTATTCTAACTATGTGCATAAAACCTTTGTATAAGTTGTGTCTATGAAAATGTCTGTGAATGCTCCACACAAGGGTTTTGAAATATTGCAACCTAGTATGAGAATCATCAAGTTGAATCATCAACTCGATTTTCTGCGATAATTGACAACTTACTCTCTTGGGAAATTCCACACAGCAACAATCATTACGTCACAGCTGCCAGTCATTAGCATTGGAAAAAAGGCGGGTCAGAGACATAACTGGATGTCGTGAATACGAAAACAACTGACATGTTCCTTAACACTTCCGAATATCAATTGTATGAATTATGCAAGCATCAGGAATCAGAACAAATTGGCTCAAATGACACGTTCCCCTTGATATTTGGAGATTTGTGCCTTGCCATCAATTTGTTTTTAGCATCATTTTCCCGATATATAAAAGGGAAGGATTGAAAGGAAATGGTAAGGGTTGGACTAGGAGGATGGGAAAAATTGACGACACAAAAACACATAAAAGCAAAAATAAATTCTGAACCTCTACGAGGTCCCGAACAGTCTGCTGTTAATAAATCCTCCAACCCCCGAGAGGATTTAGAGATCTTACAAAAGCGACACCATTCTGCACTCCCGGAAGAATGCAGAACGATTCGCAGTATGTACGAGCAGAAGTAAATTCGGTACCCCCCAAAGGATGCCAAACAATCTCCTAAACCCTATTTAAGGTAAATACAGAAGGGATTCATTCACTCCAGGAAGAACGATGAACCCTTTTGACTATAGCTCCTTACCACATTGGGTGAGAAACGAGAGAATATCCTTCAATTTTAGCTCCGCATACACAGACTCAATCATGTATGGAGAACCAAAAATCCGGATACGTAGCTGCGTCAATGCGGGACAGTTACATATCAGATGATATGAAGTACCATAATCGCATTCACACAAGTCACACGAATAATACTCAGCACGTTGAATAGTAGCCATGTGATAATTGAGTTTGCGATGTCCAGTCAGAGCTCTGACCAGAATACTGCAATGATGCTTGGAGAAATGCAGTAGACACTTTGACATTTTCAGATTTAAATCTGGTAGAAATGCTTTTGTCTGAGCGCAAGTTTGCAAGCTGCGCCAGTAGCTGGCAAGTTTGGATGCAGCCCAAGAACGAATCTTGTGCTTTATCCAACTAGTTCAAAGTGGTAAAGCTGGTTCAGGACCAACGAAATCATTCGTTGCACCAGCTCTAGCCAACTCATCAGCCCATTCCAGAATGGCCGGGTACCCATAAGAAGTAAACAGCATTTGAAATGCTGAGGTCTTCAATTTGAGTTCGACATGCGATCACTAGATTCGACCGTGAGTCATTCGAACTTAAGGCTGCCTGACTGTCGGAACAAAAATAAATTCGCTTACCACAGATCCTCTGCTGAAGTGCCGATTGTACTCCACACAGAATCGCGTAGATTTCTGCTTGGAATACAGTACAGTATCTACCAAGTGAATGAGACTGCTCCAGCCTCATTTCACGACAGTAGACACCAGCACCAGCAAAACCATTCAACAGAGAACCGTCCGTATAACAATCTATGTGTTCATCAAGTTGTCGTTCCAGACAACCAGACAACCATTCCTCACGAAGAGGATAGCTCACATTGAATGTTTTGAAAGGAAAACTGCATGTGAGAGTTAGGTCACTAGGAGCGAGTAAATACTCATCCCACGTAACCATTTGAGACCACAAGCGAGTGTGGCTGGTAGCATAATCTAATGGGTTACTGTTCCAAAGCCCTGTAACCCTAAGACGGTATGCACAAGATAATGCTTCTTGTTTTAGGAACACATGTAGTGGTTTAATACACAGTAGCGCCTCTAGAGCAGCAGTAGGAGTTGTCGTGAATGCTCCTGTCATCGCCATTAGGACCATCCTTTGGAGTGATTTAGCTTTGACTGAACTGTCGCGACTTCTCCTTTCTGCCACCATACAAGACATCCATATGCTAAAATTGGTCTAACAATAGTTGTGTAGATCCAATGAATATATCTGGGTTTGAGTCCCCATGATTTTCCAAAAGCTCGTCTGCATTGGCCGAAAGCCATGCAAGCTCTTTTAATTCTGAAGTCAATGTGAGCAGACCAATTCAGTTTTGAGTCAAGAATAACCCCGACGTATTTAACTTGATCGACCACAGTGACCTCTGAACCGAAGAACTATAACGGACGAGCTCCTGTGATTATCCTACGATGAGTGAAAAGCACCATTGATGTTTTGCCCGGATTTACAGATAATCCAACCTGACAACACCATTGTTCAACAGATCGCAGGGCTTGCTGCATTAAATCAAAGAGAATGGTAATGCTTATACCGGTCATCAATATATGATAATCGTCGGCAAAACCATAAGTCGGAAATCCAAGGTTATTAAGTTTCCTTAACAAACCATCAGCGACTAGGTTCCATAAAAGTGGGGATAGTACACCACCTTAAGGACACCCACGGACACTCAGCTTTCTAATCTCTGCTTGCCGAAGCGATGAACAAAGAAGTCGATTGCTAAGCATTGCGTGTATCCAATTTGTGATACTTGAAGGTATGCCATGACGACGGGCTGCTTCCAGAATTGAATTGAAAGACACGTTATCAAAGGCATCTTCAATATCTAGGAAAACTCCCAAGCAAGATTGCTTTTGTGAGAAAGCTTTTTCAATGTTGTACACAACATCATGTAACAGGGTTGTAGTGGACTTTCCACGCTGGTAAGCATGTTGCATTCCATGTAGCGGATGCACGCCCAAACTAACATTCCTGATATAGTGATCTACTATGCGTTTCATTGTTTTAAGAAGAAATGAGCTTAGACTGATAGGCCTGAAACTCTTCGCTTCCTCATAAGTGTCGCGACCGCCTTTGGGAATAAATTTGACAATTATTTCCTGCCAAGCTCTTGGAATGTATCCTGTCGCAAGACTAAAAGTAAGTATTTTCTTCAAAACATGTTTGAAATGTTCATACCCTTTCTGCAGTAACACTGGGAAAACTCCATCCTTTCCAGGAGACTTGTACGGAGCAAAACTCTCAACTGCCCATTTGACCGATTCAATCGTCACAACGCTTCGAGCAAGGGCCCAAGAATCGTAACTACCTGAAAAAGTCTCGGGAAGAGCTGTCGGTGATGGATCCATACATCCTGGAGTGTTAAAAAGATAGTGAAGTATATCACCTTCTTCAGACAAGTGTTCACCATCTGAAGTTCTTAAGAAACTGACATTAAAGTCCTTAGACTTCGAAAGTAACTTATTTAATCTGCTAGCCTCGTTGAGACTAGAGACATTTGTGCAGAGGCTTTTCCAACCACTTCGCTCAGACGATCGAAGAGCATTTTTGTAAGCCCTTCGAGCCGACACAAATGCCTCCGACCCATCTCTGCGTCGGTGGTTCCAAGCTCTTCTGCATAGATTCCTTAGTCTAGCAAGTTCAGCATTCCACCAAGGAGTTCCTCTAGTAGCTCGCACAATCCGAAGTGGACAAGCCTCTTCATATGCTGCAACTATGAGTGAATTTGTCTCGTCGACAACATTTTCCAAATCAATTGGGGTTTCAATTGTTGGTTGGTACCCGTAAAATCTAGTCGCCAAGCTCTCTTCATAGAGGTCCCAGTTTGTAGATTTGGGATTACGATATGTGATAATATCAAATTCAACGTTTGAATGATCAAAGAAGATGTACTTATGATCAGACAACGAAGGTTCGAGCTCATCGGAGACGAGCCAATTCACCAACTCATGCGCAATTCTATGAGAGCAGAGAGTTACGTCCAAAACCTCCTCTCTTCCAGCTCTCGCAAAAGTTGGACGGTTTCCTGCATGGACTATGTGCAGGTTTGTACTGCTCACAAATTCCATCATATCAGAGCCTCTCGAATTTATATTTGTGCTGCCCCAAATGATATGGTGAGCATTTATGTCACTGCCGATTACAAGCGGTAAATCACTTTTGCAGCAGTATGATACAACCTTTTTGAAGTCATCGCTTGGCGAAGGTTGGTTATGCGGCAAATATGCCGAACAATAGACATATTTCCTGTCTATGCCATCTGTAGTCATACCAACTGTGACAGCACAAATATCCCGAGTTGTGAGCTCCGATATGAGAGAAACATCGAGAGCACTATTTGCAAGTATGCATGCTCGAGACATTTCACGTGGATTAGTCATACCGGTCTTGTTGAAGGCAAGAAAGACTGGGTTTAACAATTTTCCAACGTAGAAGTTTCCCTTTTGGAAATATGGTTCTTGAACCAAAGCTATAGAAGCTTTACCTTCTTGCAGAAGTCTGGATAGATTCATAGTTGCTGTACGTTTGTGCTGAAGATTGATTGGTGCCACTCTAACCATTATCAATCAGAGTAACGAATACTCCACCTCCAGCACTTATCGTACAACAACTAGAAGAAACCAAATATATTGGCTTATAATCGCCTATAGCGAACCATGTAAGGATTTTTTTAAATGTTTTAATCATTTAAATCCCACGAGTTGCGAAGAAAGAAGTCGTCCACTGTGCCAGAGCTTCGCTCAACACAGTAAGGGAAAATCCCAAGATATTCCGTTCACGACTGCATTGTTTAACCTTCTGCAGCCATTCAGCCATCGACACGGAAATACACCTTGACTTAGGAGTTCCTATTTTTGTGGCCTTTTACGACATGGAACAGGAAACCAGTGGATCAATTCTTGGTAAAAAAAATAATTCCGCCGGATGCCACACGGCTTACCTGTTTGGTGGACTTATACCACCGGTACAGGTGGACCGTAGCGTTATTCTTAGCCAGTTGGGAAACCGCTACCGACACTACACGGCTATCTAGGCTGCTCAGAGAGGGAAGTTGACATTGATGGTCAACTTTCATGGATGGCCGAACACTTAACACTTCCGAATATCAATTGTATGAATTATGCAAGCATTCCCCTTTTTCACATTTTTCGCAAAAACAAAGAAAGCTTCATTTGATCTCGATTACTGTGAATTTTACACAACGAAAAGCGTACAAATCTAAGCAAACTGTTCTAGATTTGCAGTAAACTGAGGATATTTCCCTACGATTTGCGAACAACAAATCGTAATAGTTCTTTAGAAAACTTTTAGAGCCATTAAAACGGCTGATATTGTGCAATGCTCTCCACCGTTGTTTTTTCCCAATGCTAATGATTGGCAGCTGTGACAAAATCGCTCTTGTCGAAAGCGAAACTAGCTGTGCAAACGACACAAAACACATCTGCTCGCAGTGGCGAAAGAATATAGACTGATTCAATTTTTGTTGAGAGGCTTGTTTTTACCAGATTTCGTTTGTAGCTTTTTCACTAATGGGCTGTCCTAACGGCTATAAAAATAACCGCAAACAGAATTTTAATGTTGATTATTTCATTTCGGATTTGCATAATTTATTGAAAGAAACTATCAATGTGCTGTAGGGATTCGTTTCTAGCATTCACAAGGACCAAATTGAGGAACTCACTGCGATATTCACCACTTTTCGGAACATTTTCCCGGATTTTTTGTTGTACAGCAGCAGATATTTTGTTCTCTTCCTTAGAACGCGTTCTGATTGGCTGGTGTTGACATGGATCAAATGAGACAGGTTTTTCAATAGTGTACTATTGAAATACTTCAATGCTTTTGCTATACACGTTTAAATTGAAAAATTTCTATTCTATTGGTAGTTAGATTATATAAATCCTTTCACAGATCACTGAGCTATGAGCTTTAAAAATACGATAAAGGCAAACGCGCCTTATGAATTATCCTCTTTGATACTCGTTTATACCAAACATTTCAGAAAAGTTTAATTTTGAATTATTTGAGACTATGTCACAAAACTGAAAATTTTATCATAAAATTGTGATCATATTTCCGATGGCATGTCGCAAGAATTATGTTGATTCATTAGATACAACAATAGATATTCACGATCAAAAACTTATCACTCTCTCAGAGGGTAAATTTTGAAAAGGCACCCCATAGTAAAGTAAGTCGTATTCACGACAAAAAACCGTTTCATAAAATTTCATTGCAAAACACTGGCACCGAGCGAGTGGAATCATTGAAAAACGACTACAGTGAAACTGTTTTAAATATTCGACTGCACAAAATGTGCCCAAATCGAGTAAAACACTTCACGAGTGGATTCAATGAAAAACAACATAAAAATTGAAACTTACACATAAAGTTAAGCCAAGCATGCCGTATTTGCCTGGGTAATGACACTCAGTTCGAAAAATTATTGCGATTTTACATCTTATAAGATGCACATAAATGGAGCGTCATATTTCACACAAATTTATATCCAAGAACATGTAAAACTGTGTGATTTGAAAAATTACATGGCTTGGACTCCAGTTATTCGACTGAGCCACAGAAGCATACACGCTCGCTCAACGTTACTCTATAGTGAGTAATTCGTACTCACTTTTGCTTGTTCAGTTTAGATGTCAAAAATTGAGTAAGATTGATTTAGAAAAACTGATCAGATTATACTACAATTTTTACTCACCGCATTTTTCTTCGAATGCTGTACAAAATGCCGGTACGTGGGTAACGTAGGAAGGCGGACGGATCTTTCCCAATGACGGATGAACAAGTAGCGGCCCCCTTTATTCGTTGGGTAGAAGTAAGTCAGTATTGACTTTGATGTGCATTAAGTAACAAATATTTCTTCTCTTTTAGCCAAGTAACTACGCATTAATGGAACATATAGCGTCAAGACGAAACGATGACCCGCATGTTGTATGTGTTGGCCAAACATATAAAACTTAATGTGGCTATGTGGTTATTTGCCAGGAATTCTGTATTGCGGTGACGAATTCAATACACGCGATGGATATTCTTATAAAATTCTTCAAAGTGTTCGGAATACGCGTGCCCACGAACTAATCCATGATGGTGGATTTTTTAGAATGCGTGTTCTTCAAATCACACAGCACGAGAGCCACCGTAAAAACAAGAAAAACACCGTCTTGCGGCAGCGTTCAAAGAAGCTTCCAATGCAGAAGACTTAGAATTGTCTTAAGTCCAAGTTTCGTTCATTTCTGTTACAGATGATAGCCTTAAGGTCTGAGGACAGAGGGCCACGTGTCGAGTTTTAAATCGACCACGTGGCTCGCGCAATTCCCTTTGCGCATCGTATTTCTCTTGTACTCTCTCGTTTATGAGCAAACTGTACCGGGTTGCCAGCATACATTTTATTATTTTGATGAGAAGTTTTATCACATTAATACATCGTATGGGTTAGACATTACATGTATTCCAATGAACAATGAAAAAATGTTCAACTTTCACAAAGATTGAATGTCTGTGTATTTGGCAGCCTTGTCGAGCCAATTTTATTTCTCTCTCCTTTTTCAGAATGCTATCAGGAAACCAAAGCGAAAAAAAATGGTGGATGCATTGGAACTGACTTTGTTTCACAGAGAAATACAAGACTTTATTTTTATCTCGATAAAATATATGTTTTTATGTACTAATCGCATCTATACTAAATTATTTAAACTTTGTCGCGGTAGATTTATGATACAAGCCTTCAAAGCCGAGATATTCGATGAACAAGTAGAGGTATGCATTTCCGAGCGTTCCAATTTTCAGCAGTTCTTCAGTCAGAAAAAAATCGCAACACGATCGCTAAACTCAATGAATCATTCTGCAAATTTCACAAAATATTCTCAACTAAATTTCGAAGACATTGTCAGGTGGGTTTTTCTATATTCTGCACCGTTTCCAAGAAAATTTAATTTGAAACGTGAAAATAGCAAAAAACCTACCACTTTACGGTACTGTCCTCAGCCCTTAAGGTTTATATTCTCGATTTGAATGAATTTTTGCAATGTAATGTTATTTTTAATTTTCATTGGAAAAGTAACCACAAAATGTAATCTATTTCTAAAAGAATAATAAAAAGGTTATGTTGTTTTAAATCTACACGAATTTCTGTACAATACGAACAATTCCTCGGGTAATTCACATGAAACTAAGTAACATTTACTAATTCGAGCTAATTTTCCCTTTTCTAGCACTGAGTAAATGTTAATCAGAATTTGACAAATTCCATCTTTACTCAAAAGTAAGTAAATATAACTTTACTCACTATAGAGTAGTTCCACTTTTAGCGAAAGTGAATGAAATTTTACTCACTTTTGAGTAACATTGAGCGAGCGTGTATATCTTCTTAATGAATAACAAAACAGCGGCACTTGGTAGCCGAGTGAAAATTACACTCGGAGTCTGTAAAATTCTGTACGTAGTTCATTAACTTGTCATGTGACGCAAGCTTGAAAGGTTTGTTTTTTACACATACCTAAAAAATCTCAATCATTTTACGAAAGAAACTTTTCTAATGCAGAAACAAGTAAATTTACACGGTCTTAGGAGACGTAAATTTACACGATTTTAGGAGACGTAAATTCACACGATGTTCAGGTGAGTAAAACCTTCTTTCACTTTGGCAGGCAATTTATGCTTTGGGATGTATAATTTTATACCGGGCTATATTTTATTTCATCGATATAGTGTGAAATACTATTAACAAAAGATTTTCGACATTTTGGGTACAACAGATCACAATCTGCACCTTGTCTTCCCAGCCGCTCGGCTGATTCGTATTTTAGTTTCATCAGGTGCTCATGCGCCGCAAATGATTGATGTTCAGATGGCCTGAAAGTAGGATCGATATAGTGATTGACTAATACCAACATCTATGCTACTCACGTCAACAGGAATTGCAGTATTTCTGCATATAGATCATTCTTGACATCATGAAACGGACTATGGGCAAGATCACAAACACTCTTGATTAGACAATCCTCTCCATAACCGGAAAACTGCAATAATTCATCTAAGGCTCGGTACAAGTCCCCGGCACTGAGCGGCTTATTGGAGCGACTTTTTCGAACCGCTCTGCTGGTAACTACCTCGGTGGGAACGATTTGTCCTTTTATTATGTCCACCATTGATCGCGCCCAGTTAGGATACTGATAGAAGTCCTTCAATCGGTACGGTAATGCGTAATTCACCTGGAATCCCAAATTGACACCTAACCTTCGAAAAGGATACATTTTCTTCGGTATGAACAGTGGTCCTCCAGAGCTTGTACATATCGAAAGCTAAAATAAGTATTGAAAGTGAAACATTTATATAAAAAAATTCCACCCAAACCTGCATCGTACTGAGAGTAGGAAACATAAGTTTGCGTCCTTCACCAACCTCACGAGAAACACTTTGGTTAAAATTTAACCCATTGACGGAACATGTTAAGTTCAACCATAACAGAAAGGTTACAAATAGTAAAATACTCATTTTATTATCCGCACGAACTAGTTCGAACACTTCTTTAGCGGCTGTGGTGCGTCAAAAAATGGGTTGGACCTACTTTTAATGCTACTTGGCTTGCCTGAAAGTGTTAATAGCGGCGACAGCGCATGACTGAGCTAGAGACACTTTCTTCCATCAATTTCGGAGTCAAATAATCTTATTCATTTTTATATTTACGCTTAACAGTATTTACTCCCAACTTTCAATAACACTAATCGTACTGAGAATTGATTTTTCACACATGGGATAGATCTCGTCACAGTTTTGTTTGCTTCGCCCGGCATTTTCGGCTGCTTCGTACCAATCCTTCTGCTGCAGTTCTGATTCGTGAAAAGATTGATGTTCGGATGGTCTATAATCGAGAATGTACAAATAGATGACAACTGGAAACTAAATCGGTCGGACACTAATCTTACGTCAGAATTAACTGTACTATTTCCTGAATCAGGTCGTCCTGCTCGAAACTGAACGGAACTTGAGCTAACTCACAAACACTCTTAGCCAGGCAGTCCCGATGAAAATCCAGCGTGGCGAAATAGTGCTCAAGCGCATCGTGCAACTGACCACCGGTGAGTCCAGCAGTGTCCCTTCGGTATCTGCCATAATTTTTGTCACCCTCGGCAGGTTGAATCCGTCCGGTTACAATATCATTGATCGCGCGGGCCCAGTACATGGGACGATAGAAATCTCGCAATCGCCACGGCATGTTATACATCGCTTGAAAGCCGATATTGACAGCCACTTGTCCGAATTTTCGAACAAACAGTGGACTCACGGTGCAAAGCGTCATCTGAAAGTGGTAGTCAAGATCAGTTCAGTTCAGTTCAGTTCGGATAGAACGTAGATTACCTGCATTTGAGAAAAGAACGGATACAGGAATGATCTTTCCTGGCGGCTTCGGTTCAAGCAGGTGTTATTCACGGCAAGAGCCGAAGTTTGCATACACGCAATGGTGTAGATCAACACGAGCACCGATCTAGGAGACATTTCCGTTGACTTGCGATGTTGAACTGAATGCAAAATCCATTAATAATGCTTTCTATGATTCTGAGCTTGGAAGATTTGTCACATATGTATGAAGTCGGTAAATATTTGCTCCATGCAATTATCTGTAATCATTCATTTATTTGCATATACAAATATTGACAAGTGCTGCAGATTGTGTAAAAAAATGCACTCGATTTTGTAGTCCATACCTTTTTTCTGCGTCGAAAGTTATGATGCTGGCCAGCAGTGGCATACCTAGGGGAGAAGGGGTCAACGTTTTTAGGTAGGCGAATTCCTCCAGAAAGTAAGTTTAGGAAGCTTTTATTTGTTTACTCACTAAACCAACGATGGGGACGCCTAATGAAATTTTACCTCGGGAGCAAATATTCACAGGTACGCCACTGCTGGTTAGTTGCCATATATTTGTACCTGAACCAGAGAAAGTCAGAGTCAGTAAAATCTTAGCACTAGTCATGTAATTGTCCTGTTAAAACGGATGGTTTGGATTTCACATATGGATATAAAACTTGGTCTTTGCTTTGTGTTACAATTTTATTCAAATTTGGGTATTTACATTAGAAAATGACAACAAAAATGTTTTTGACCAATCAGATTTTCGATAATTAAAGGCATTACAATGATAAACAACTCCTGAAACATTGTGTTCATCCTATTTCTACTAAAGCTAAATGCTGAACCATTTTTCTATGTGTCCGGTTTTGCACGATACGCTTTGTGCGATGATACTTTCAATTTATGTGTTTGGAATTTTGCGTGCCTTATTTTGACACTGAATTTGACCTTAATATTCGTTCATACCAAACATTTTGAAAATCTCCAACTGAAAATTTCATCATAAATTGCTGAACATATTTCCGATGGTTTGGCGAAGAAATTTTGTTGCTGCCTTAAATACAACAAGAGATATTCACGATTAAGTTCTACCCATTGTTGTACAGAGTAAATTTTGAAAAGGCGCCTTTTGTGAAGTAAGTCATATTCACGACAAAAAGAAGATTTTAATAATAATTAAAATAGGAAAATCGATGTTTTTTCGGGAGCGCATATTGGCGATAATTAAATTACAAAACAAAACTTTTAAAAAGGTTTGAATCTAACTCATACCTAACTTTTTGTTGATAATTTATTTTTTTTTAAAGATATTCACCCTCATTCTTGTTTACGGCCGTATGCGATACGTTCGAAAGTATATCAAATTCGTATTCCCGTTTACGTTCGAATCAATCACAATTTTAAACATCGCACATGCATAAAAACAACGCACATCCAACTTTAAACTATCAGTTCTGGTACAGATTTTAGTTGTAATTAAAAATCTTTGCTATCATTTGTTATTTGACTTGTTTTTTTCGCTGACTTTGTATCGTCATGCTTGCTTACGTCCGTATCGACTATTCGGCGAACACATGCTTTCGAACGAATGCGAACAAGCCATTCTTGTTTTCACTCGAACCTGTACGTACGCGATTCCTGTGCAAAAGAACGATCGGCAGCGCATGTAGTTGTTTTTAGGAAGATTCCAAGCATCAAGGAAGTGACGAATGCTACATAATAACGTACTCAGGACTAATTTTATTCAACTCGGTTAATGAAATTTTCAAATTAAACTTCGTGCAAAGTAAAAAAAAGCAGTCCGATCAGTATTATCTGCGAAAAATATGTTGCATTTTTCTTGCAATTTAGTCATGTTTTCTATAGTCTTCATATTTATCACATTGGTAAAACCATGCATTTAATATAAAATAAAGCATACTTGCCCATGGCGTATTTTCCAGTACCTAATGGATGTAAAATTTGATGCGTAAAAACTTGGAACCGCGCATATATTCAAAAGCTCGCCAGAAAAAAACAGCATTTTACTATACTGCTATGCTTTCTAAATGTTTTCTGCAATACACAAATTTATGATTTGATTGCAAATCACCTTTAGACTTGAAAATAAATTTGTTAGAAATCGGTTAAACTTTTTTCAATGTGTTCGCACGATTGATTCGCAACATAAAACTGACGAATCGAAACCACGTCATTTCGTCTATTCGTCCGTAAACGAGAATGGGACTTTCCGTTCGTACGAATGATGTTCGAATACACGTATCGTTTGAAGTTAAACTGCCATACATTTTAGCGTTTCGCATATGGATAATCACAAGAATTGGACTGATTTCATCAAGGCTTAGCATTTATTTGAAGAAGTTTACTGATATTTGAATTTTTTGTGGCAAACGAGTCGCGTTCAAATTCATTCGAGTGAAAACAAGAATGGCTTATTCGTATTCGTTCGAAAGTACCCGTTCGTCGTACTGCCGATACGGACGTAAACAAGAATGAGGGTGATTTTTATTCAGGCCTATTCGCGCACAAGCTTTACGTGGCCGAATTAGCCGATTTTTTGAATGAAGAATTTTTCGAAGTGGATCTCGTTGTCACTCTTTTTCTAGGAGGAGAAGAGCTTCCATTTCCCTCCTGCGAGGTTTGAGGGGCACTTTGTTCGTGGCTCGTCTCGTCATCCATTGCCTCGTCGGTTGTATTGCTGTTGGTGTCCGTCTTCGTTTCGTTTTCCTTGTTGTTCGTAGTCTTGAGCTAGTTGCTTTAGATGCGCCTTGTTGTACATTGGTTGCAGTTGCTGGTTGGTTTGATGGTGAAACATGAGTACTGCGCTCACTAGTTTTCGATGTTGAACGGTTGACCTTATCTTTGGTTGAAGATGTCTTTTTCGCAGTTTCAGTGCAAGGTTTACCGTAGTGTGCAGGTTGTTCACAAAACTGACATGTAACCAGCTAATATTCATAAGTAATCAACGTTTTACACGGACGTGTCCCACCTTGACCACAAATGATGTAAGATGGAATTGCCTTACGTAGTTGCATACGCACAACTCGCACGCCGGTTACGGGAAAAAAGTTCCGCCATGGATGGAAAGGATTTCACCGTACTGCGACATATTCTCCCGAACGAACTTATCGGTGGCCTGCGGGGGAAGGTCATGCACGCGTACTTCTATGGTATTGTCCACCATGTGCACAGGGATTTTGTATTTAATGTTGTCACACTCAACGCTGTGCACCTCGGTGTTAACCGAAGCGAATGCAAGTGCATCGCTTTCACGTTTAAACATAATGTACACACAGTCAGACGCCTTGTTGAATTGAATCTCACTTCATTATTAGCGTCTAGATGCATTCGTTCTTTAAGTAAGATTTCAATTTCATTTGCTGCTGGTCTAACTTTGCAACGCTTGAAATCTATACAAATTGAATTCGGTCTTGTAGGCCAAGTTTCAGACTTTGTTAAATCGTATTTGACCATTCCATACACTCTATTGTTCACTGACGTATTGTTTTTGTTTTATGTTGTTACGACCGTAAACGATTTTCGACTGTGTCGGGTGAAATGCGAGCACGAACTGATAATTTATTGTTAATAATTATTGTTAATTTAAATACATTGAGGAGCTCAGAAGCAAACGTTATGTAAACAATGTTTGCCTTTTTCATATAGAAAGGCGATGCAATCAGTGTGAAAACCGAGACCGGAACTGAGCAAATGTCTGCGTATGTAAGTAACAAAAATATGCACTCACTTTCCTCGGATATGGATGAAACGATTTTCACAAACTTAGATTCAAATCAAAGGTCTTATAGTTGCCTAATAATATATAGAACATTTTATCCGAATCCGACTTTCGGTTCCGGAACTCAAGCGTAATAAGTGAAAAATTACCAATTTCATGAGTATATTTTCACGAACGAAGGTCAAAAATAGCTACAAATCCCATACTAATGGTTCCACAGCCTGCTATTGAATTTCATCCTGATCCGATTTCCGGTTTCGTAGATACAGGGCGATATGCACACAAAAAAATGGAAAAAATGTGCACTCACTTTTTTCAGAGAAGGCTGAACCGATTTTCACAAACTTAGATTCAAATGAGAAGTCTTATGATCCAATGGCCTGTTATTGAATTTCATATTGATCCGACTTCCGGTTTCGGAGTTACAGGGTAATATGTGAAAATTAGAGGAAAAATGTGCACTCAAAAAAACTCGGGAACGGCTTAAATGCACTCGGAAACGTCTTAACCGATTTTCACAAACTAAGATTCAAATAAAAGGTCTTCCTAAAAATTTCCAAAACATTTTATTCAGATCCAACTCACGGTACCGAAACTAAAGCGTGATAAACATATACAAATCCCATAAAACTGTCTGATAAATTCTTCTAGTTTGCAGAACTTGTTAGTTTGTTAGTTAATGCGGCACTACTGGTCGTCAAATGGTTAGATAATTAATTCTTCACAAGTTCCTATCTCATGCCTCCCTGAGCGTCTATGATGACATTGAGTAAATAGAACGGCGTCGACTGGGTGCTATCACCTTCTGCGTTAGTAGCAGAATGAGAGGGTGCGAAATGACTTTTAGGTTGAAGCCCATCCTAAAGTGCAATATTTATCATAGTATATTGCAACATGTGGTTCTGTTGTTTGTTGTATTATTTGTTATATACTGAATTGAATTATATTCCATTTTATTATATATTGTTGTTATTATTATTATTATTATTATTATTATTATCATTATTATTTTTATTATTTTTATTATTATTATTATTATTATTATTATTATTATTATTATTATTATTATTATTATTATTATAACTTACACTGCGACATCAACTGTTATATATTGTACCATACCATATTACTTCATATATTATAATTTGTTATGTTATATTATGTTGTATGGTATTATACTGCATTGCATTATATCATATTATATTGTATTATATTATATTATTTTATATTATGTTATATCACAGAGAACAGATATCCAACAGACATTCATGCATGCAAAATCGTGTGCAACGGTGACTTTAAACGGATTTTCACTTGTTTGATTTACACAGCTTTTTAAAAAGGTTGTACTAGCTTGGATGTCTGTTCTCTGTAGTTATATTATATTATATCATGTTATAATGAATTATATTATGTTATATTATATTATATTACGTTATATTTTATTATATTATATTAAATTATGTTACATTGTATTGTATTATATTATATTTTTTTATATTAATTTATATTATATTATATTATATTGTATTATGCTCAATTATATCGACAACGGGGAGGGGCAGGGAGTGCATCAGGGTATCTTACAAGTGAATGACTGGATGATGGAGTGGATTGCCAACCTGAGTCACATGGAGGAAGCTTTGTGTTTCTCCCTGAAGGTCTGAAATGAGTAAGACGCACCCTTCTAACAAACAAACCATCAGGCGGGTATAAGCTGGTACAGCGAAATTCTTTATTATATGGCCGGATATTCTTGCTGGAAGGCGCCGGGTTCTTAAAACCCATTTTGGTCTTCTTAAGAGCACTTATATGAAAGCTATCTGATAATCAAATTCGGATCTACTGTAAGTCTACCCGCATACACTAGTAATGCCTTGAACTGATGGTGGCTTCACACATACATACATACATGCATACATAAAAACTTAATACGGCACTACTAGTCTCCAATTTTTCTGTTCCGGAAAGTAGTGAAGAAAAACTCCAAAAATAGAAATCACTCCGATTTCTCAGCGATGTCTGAACCGATTTTCACAAATCATGGTCAAGCGTGTGTCAAGTTCCGGTTCCGCAGTTATAGGGCGACGAGTGCCAAAGTTTTCAACTGCCATACTGAATCACAATACGTACAACACCGGTGCGTGCAATGTAAAATAAGAAAACACAGCACGAACGATGCGTGCTTTGTTCTATTTCGTACACGCTATAAAGAAAACGAAACGGTTACGGATGTCTGCAACTAGTGTGTGATATTGGTAAAAGACGGTGCTGTAGTTGATAAGCTATTTTATGATAAGTGCTAGCAATTTAGCTATTTTATGATAAGTGCGACCGGAAGAATAAAATAATGTTAATGAATTGTAATTTATTTGAAAAAATAAACATACATTGGAATTTACAGCTTCGCTATGTAATGCAATTTTCACAGACGGTAGTGCAGTAATACCGTGCCATTGGTGTAGTAGTGATCTCAATTATAACAATAATAATAATCCTATTACATGTTTTATGCTGCTGATTCTACCTATTTAGCTTGACTTACATATTTAAAAGTAACAGAAACGCAGGTTCGCTTCGTTGGTTAGATTTCGTTTAATTGATTTAATCGAAATAGAGCATGAAATAGTGAGTCTAGGTTGCCAATTTGTAGGTCATATTTGTTACTGGTTATTCCGATCATCTGAATCCGACTTCGGAAGTACTGAAAATCAAAAACTGCAAAAAGGATTTCACTCACTTTTCTTCAGGATGGTCAAATCGATTTTCACAAACTTATAGGTTCAAAGGAAAAGTCTTACAGTTTCATATGGAATTTCAATTTTTTTTGTGAAAACTACAGGGTAAACAGGATTTGTAGTTTTGATTAGATTAAGTCCGAACAAACTTTCCTATTTCTATTCAATGAACAGTTGTTTTTGAGAATTCCACAGTAATATTTATGTTGTTATAAGTAATATGAGAAAGGCATCATTACACCACTAGGTGGATTGAAACAGGTTTATGAGGAAGTTTTCAGTAACTCTTTGAATTCATATCCATTTTAATCTATAAAAATATCTATAAAAATCGGTCAAGTCATATCTAATAATTTCCTGACAATGAGTTCCATTTCAGTGTCTTTTAACTATTACTTCTGGTGGGTTCGGAATCGGAAACTGGGGACCGGTAGAGCCAAAGTGAGTTTTTTTGGCCATCAGCTAACAAGTCCTGTTGACTAGACACGTGTACTGGCCAGTTCCAAGGAAAAACTGCGTTATAAAAAATCACTTATAAAAGCACACTTTTGAAAATTATTTTTTTCTACTTGTCACCCTGTAACTCGTCGGATCCAAATAAAATTCAATAGCCGTGTGTCTAGATTATTTGTCCTTTTATTTGAACGTAAATGAGCAAAAATGCTGAGATAATTGAATGATATTAGTTTCATACTTTTACCCACACCACCCACCAATTCCTGTGGGATTATAATGTTTTCAAACGGTAAAAATTAGTCCACCTCCGAAAAAATAAAACATTTTTTATCTCATACACACATACACGTACTCGCGCAAATACATTGTGTGATCTCGACGAACTAATTCGAATGGTATGTTACACTCTAAAGTTAACTCCTTCTGGAAACGTGGCGTCTTGTCCAACATAGTTTTGGAAATTCTAAAGTTGATGAAGCATTTATCGATAGACATCCATTTATTGTACTTTGATTCACCTAATTATTACTAGATTGATAAATGAGCAACTAACTAAATAATAGTTAAGCATAGTTAAACAGGGAATAATTTGTTAAAGAAAACATCAATTTTTGAAAATTTACTTAAATTTATTACCAATTCTGAACACGAATAACATTTTTCATTAAGAATAGAGAATTGTATAGAGATCCAACTGAGTAGCATTTCGTCTTATTCGCCTGAAATTTGTTCCTTAGCTTCATTTAGTATAACACTCAAAAAATCCGAGAATAGTGCTGCCAGTTTCGGAAAACGGACACGGGAACATACTTATGACTTATGATCATCGCACTTCACTGCCTTCCGGTATTTCCAGTTGCCTTATCGGACAATGGCGTTCCAACTCCTCGCAATCGGTAGATTTAAGATATGGAAAGTATACTTCATCGCCTTGGGGTAAACTATTAGAACCGGTGGAACTAACGTCAGTTGGTGCGGGATGTCTGTACACATAGGGGTGAGTATTAGCATAATTCGTTTTAGATTAGTACAATACGCACAGTTCCGAACGAAATTAGTTAGCATAGAACAGAAAGTGTTACTTACGCAAATATTTTTTTGAAAAGTTTGAATATGAATCCACTGTCCGGCGTAATGGTATTGGAGATCTCGCAAAAGGTTCGCAAAATACATGCTCTTCCATCAAATCCGTGTCTGTAAATCATGCATTAGAAACTCCGGAAAGGTTGCAAATGTGAAATACGAAACACTCACGTTTGAAGCATTTCCTCGATCGTGTTGTGTAGGTCACGTTTGGTAATCCTTAGCCCAGGTGGATTGTTGAATTCAATATTGATACGGTAACCAATACCTTGCGCCCAAATGTTTGTGGTGTCCACCATTCTATCTTTGATATTCACACGACACTGTGGATAAAGAGAACCCAAAATAAAATCAATAGTATCCATTGAGCGTAATCACGCTTACAAATCCTCTGGAAATATCACGGAAAATTAAATATCGCTTCCGACGGTTAAGTACTTGTGTAGAATTACTGTAATTACTGCTGTCACTTGAACCGAATACGGTCGCCGTTATTGCGGCAACGAAAATACACCACGCCAGATTCATTGTCCCGTTCACTTCACCGAATGCGTTCAAATCTTTGGAGCTGAATTTGGAGTCTGGTTGGGACAGTCGAACTGTATTCCTAGGGAAAAAGTAAAACTATGTTTGTTTACCGGTGTAATTAACACGATTTCATTTCGATTGCCTTCTTCTGTGCGTGAGAATTTCGATCTCACTTTCTAGCAACTTGACCGGGATTTGGAAGCAATCGATATTTACATTCAATTATATTAGAAATGGCACAGTTTAGTTTTAGTTATATTTCGCCACTGTCTTCCGAACAGTTGTAGTTGAAGCAGTGACAGTATGGAAATGCAAATTTAGAAAGACATGATCTAGTTGACCGCAATCCGGATGTCATCTGAATTGGTACGATGGGCTTCCATCTCTTGTTTAAACACGCAAAGAAACAGAATCATATCTTTGATGTATTAGATTTTTCATAACAGTCACTCTATGGACAAAATGCTTCACTTTCGATTCAGCGGTATGAATATTATTTTATATATTTATAACGATTATAAAAACAAAATGTACACACTTAAAAAAAGCCCTGTGATTTTACATCTTATTAGATGCACATAAATGGAGCGTCTCAGTTCACGCTAATTTACGTGGCAGAACCTTTAATATTGTGTCTAAAACTCCAAGACATGAAATTCATTCACGGGCAAAATTCCGATTCTTGAAATGAGCAAAACGAGTCATGATTTGGGGAAAATAATATATTTTTTTCATGTTATGATAATACACCATGATTAAAATTTCTCGGATCATGATCCATTCGGACTGATTTCTAAGAAATTTTAACGTAACGCACTTGAAGTTGTTCGGTATAACTTCAGGCGTGTTTCTGCTACGATGGTAATTTTTGCGACATAAATTCAGGCGTTATGTGTGATTTTTGCAACGATGGTCATTTTTGCAGTATAAATTCAGTGAAAAGCATGACGAACTTCTTTTAAAATGAAAATATTCTGTTTTTGAAAAACGACGACGCAAGAGATAACGTGTTTACTTGCGTTCATTACTTCAGTTTTGATTTTGTGTTTCAGAATTTAAGGTGAAATGTAGCGTCATAAAATGCGCGCAAAATTTTATCCGCTTCAGTTGAACGAACCGTCGCACAAAGCATACCAAGAAAAACGGACACATAGAAACAAGAACTTTCTTCAATGATTGAGCGCAGTGGGCTTACCTCTCATTATATTGGCTTGTAAAAAAGACTGGACATAATGGATTTTTGAATCCTTCACACTTTGAATATATGCTAATTCAATCGTTATTGTTATTGATTACTCTTACACTAGAGCTATAAATCATGAGTAATTATGAATGACTAACATGAGGTTATATGTATATGTATTGACCAACTTGCTAACCATGAATATACCTGTTGTTTATCAATGTTTATCACATTGTTTGTATCACGATAACACTTGGTTTGTATTTCATTCAGTAGCTTGTCAATGATGAAGTTATAGTTTTGCTATAAAAATTGCTACAATCTAAAATAATACCTGTTATACGATATCACACAGCCAGGCTTTTTTGCTTCAGCAACATCAATGCATTGAACTCAACAGAATTGGACATTATTAGCATTATAAATGACAGTTACTTAGAAAATAAACAATTTCTTACAATACCCATTTTATTGTATTCAACTCGTTTTTATTTCAACACAAAACCCAATGCTGCATAAATTCGCGTCATAATTTTATATGTAATTTCTGCTCACGATATAATGCCACCGTGCCCACCGTGCATTTCTCACACCACCTCAATACGAAGCAGCAGCGCGCAAGCAATAAAAAAATGCGGAAAAGTTTATGTAAACTTTTTCAAATATCGGTGGTTTTAGCTAAAGTTTTATAATTTTGAGTTGCATTTTCAGATTCTTTGTAAAATTCTACTACAAACACTACTTTTCAGTTCTAAAATCATCCCCGTGGAACGGAACAATAACCGTTTGTACATTTCAAAAACCAATTACGGCTCGGCAAAGCAAAATTTCAAAATTCTAAGAATACTTAGTTATGATAAATTTGATTTCGAAAACTTAAGTGTTTTTGGTTTTTCGAAAATCGGTCTAGTTTTTGAATAATTGATCAAAAACGCGATTTTCGTATTCCGCTACATTTCACCTTAAGGTGAAATGTAGCGTCATAATTTGCGCACAAAATTTCATCCGCTTCAGTTGAACGAACCGTCGCACAAAGCATAACAAGAAAAACCGACACATAGAAACCAGAACTTTTTACAGTGATTGAGCGCAGTGGGCTTACCTCTCGTTATGTTGGCTTGTAAAAGAGACTGGACGTAATGGATTTTTGAATCCTTCACATTTTGAATATACGCTAATTCAATCGTTATTGTTAGTGATTACTCTTAAACTACAGCTATGAATAATTAGTAATTATGAATGACTAACATGAGGTTACATGTACATGTATTGACTAACTTGCTAACCATGTATATGCCTGAGTTTAGTAGCAGGCATGGATTCTTCTTCAAAAGAACGATTGAATTCAATAGTATGTCAAGGTTGAAGTTTTAGTTTTGCTATAAAAATTGCTACAATCTAAAATTATACCTATTATACGATTATTACACAGCCAAGCATTATTGCTTCAGCAACATCAATGCATTGAGCTCAACCGAGTTGGACATTTTTAGCATTATATATGACAGTTACTTAGAAAATAAACGATTTCTTACAACACCCATTTTTTGTGTTCAACTCGTTTCCATTTCAACACAAAATCCAATGCTGCATAAATTCGCGTCATTATTTGATATGTAATTTTTGCTCACGATATAATGCCACCGAGTTCACCGTGCATTTCTCACACCACCTCAATACGAAGCAGCAGCGACCGGCTGCTCGGCCATCCATGGAAGTTGACCATCAATGTTAACTTCCCTCTCTGAGCAGCCTAGATAGCCGTGTAGTGTCGGTAGCGGTTTCCCAACTGGCTAAGAATAACGCTACGGTCCACCTGTACCGGTGGTATAAGTCCACCAAACAGGTAAGCCGTGTGGCATCCGGCGGAATTATTTTTTACCAAGAATTGATCCATTGGTTTCCTGTTCCATGTCGTAAAAGGCCACAAAAATAGGAACTCTCAAGTCAAGGTGTATTTCCGTGCCGATGGCTGAATGGCTGCAGGAGGTTAAACATTGCAGTCGTGAACGGAATATCTTGGGTTTTTCCCTTACTGGATACACGCAATGCTTAGCAATCAACTTCTTTGATCATCGCTTCGGCAGGCCAGAGATTAGAAAGCTGAGTGTCTGTGGGTGTCCTCAAGGTGGTGTACTATCCCCACTTTTATGGAACCTAGTCGCTGATGGTTTGTTAAGGAAACTTAATAACCTTGGATTTCCGACTTATGGTTTTGCCGACGATTATCATATATTGATGACCGGTATAAGCATTAACACTCTCTTTGATATAATGCAACAAACCCTGCGATCTGTTGAACAATGGTGTTGTCAGGGTGGATTATCTGTAAATCCGGGTAAAACATCAATGGTGCTTTTCACTCATCGTAGGATAATCACAGGAGCTCGTCCGTTACAGTTCTTCGGTTCAGAGGTTACTGTGGTCGATCAAGTTAAATACGTCGGGATTATTCTTGACTCAAAACTGAATTGGTCTGCTCACATTGATTTCAGGATTAAAAGAGCTTGCATGGCTTTCGGCCAATGCAGACGAACTTTTGGAAAATCATGGCGACCCAAACCCAGATATATTCATTGGATCTACACAACTATTGTTAGACCAATTTTAGCATATGGATGTCTTGTATGGTGGCAGAAAGGATAAGTCGCGACAGTTCAGTAAAAGCTAAATCATCTCCAAAGGATGGTCCTAATGGCAATGACAGGAGCATTCACGACAACTCCTACTGCTGCTCTAGAGGCGCTACTGTGCATTAAACCACTACATGTGTTCCTAAAACAAGAAGCATTATCTTGTGCATACCGTCTTAGGGTTACAGGGCTTTGGAACAGTAACCCATTAGATTATGCTACCAGCCACACTCGCTTGTGCTCTCAAATGGTTACGTGGGATGAGTATTTACTCGCTCCTAGTGACCTAACTCTCACATGCAGTTTTCCTTTCAAAACATTCAATGTGAGCTATCCTCTTCGTTGGGAATGGTTGTCTGGTTGTCTGTAACGACAACTTGATGAACACATAGTTTGTTATACGGACGGTTCTCTGTTGAATGGTCGTGCTGGTGCTGGTGTCTACTGTCGTGAAATGAGGCTAGAGCAGTCTCATTGCCTTGGTAGATACTGTACTGTGTTCCAAGCAGAAATTTACGCAATTCTGTGTGGAGTACAATCGGCACTTCAGCAGAGGATCTGTGGTAAACGAATTTATTTTTGTTCCGACAGTCAGGCAGCCTTAAAAGCACTCAGTTCGAATGACTCACGGTCGAATCTAGTGATCGCATGTCGAACTCAAATTGAAGACCTCAGCAATTCAAATGCTGTTTACTTCTTATGGGTACCCGGCCACTCTGGTATTACTGGAAATGAATGAGCTGATGAGTTAGCTAGAGCTGGTGCAACGAATGATTTCGTTGGTCCTGAACCAGCTTTACCACTTTCAAATAGTTGGATAAAGCACAAGATTCGTTCTTGGGCTGCGTCCAAACATGCCAGCTACTGGCGCAGCTTGCAAACTTGCGCTCAGACAAAAGCATTTCTACCAGATTTAAATCTGAAAATGTCAAAGTGTCTACTGCATTTCTCCAAGTATCATTGAAGTATTCTGGTCAGAGCTCTGACTGGACATTGCAAACTCAATTATCACATGGCTACTATTCAACGTGCTGAGTATTATTCGTGTGATTTGTGTGAATGCGATTATGGTACTTCATATCATCTGATATGTAACTGTCCCGCATTGACGCAGCTACGTATCCGGGTTTTTGGTTCTCCATACATGGTTGAGTCTGTGTATGCGGAGCTAAATTTGAAGGATATTCTCTCGTTTCTCACCCAATGTGGTAAGACGCTATAGTCAGAGGGGTTCATCGTTCTTCCTGGATTGAATGAATCCCTTCTGTATTCACCTTAAATAGGGTTTAGCAGATTGTTTGGCATCCTTTAGGGGGTACCGAATTTACTTCTGATCGTACATACTGCGAATCGTTCTGCATTCTTCCGGGAGTGCAGAATGGTGTCGCTTTTGTAAGATCTCTAAATCCTCTCGGGGGTTGGAGGTTTTATTAACAGCAGACTGTTCGGGACCTCGTAGAGGTTCAGAATTTCCTTCTGCTTCCACTAAATGTGATCCTCAGCAGATTGTTCAGCATCCCCTAGGGGTGCAGAATTTACTTCTGCTTTTATGTGTTTTTGTGTCGTCAATTTTCCCCATCCTCCTAGTCCAACCCTTACCATTTCCTTTCAATCCTTCCCTCTTATATATCGGGAAAATGATGCTAAAAACAAATTGATGGCAAGGCACAAATCTCCAAATATCAAGGGGAACGTGCCATTTGAGCCAATTTGTTCTGATTCCTGATACTTAGAAAATAAACGATTTCTTACAACACCCATTTTTTGTGTTCAACTCGTTTCCATTTCAACACAAAATCCAATGCTGCATAAATTCGCGTCATTATTTGATATGTAATTTTTGCTCACGATATAATGCCACCGAGTTCACCGTGCATTTCTCACACCACCTCAATACGAAGCAGCAGCGCGCAAGCAATAAAAA
Source organism: Malaya genurostris (assembly GCF_030247185.1). Lineage (NCBI taxonomy): Eukaryota > Metazoa > Arthropoda > Insecta > Diptera > Culicidae > Malaya > Malaya genurostris. Next base: position 111,431,897 of record NC_080571.1, read on the forward strand.
AAAATGCGGAAAAGTTTATGTAAACTTTTTCAAATTTCGGTTGTTTTAGCTAACATTTTATAATTTTGAGTTGCATTTTCAGATTCTTTGTGAAATTCTGCTACAAACACTACTTTTCAGTTCTAAAATCATCCCCGTGGAACGGAACAGCAACCGTTTATACATTTCAAAAACCAATTACGGCTCGGCAAAGAAAAATTTCAAAATTCTAAGAATACTTAGTTATGATAAATTTGATTTCGAAAACTTAAGTGTTTTTGGTTTTTCGAAAAACGGTCTAGTTTTTGAATAATTGATCAAAAACGCGATTTTCGCATTCCGCTACATTTCACCTTAAACACTTAAACGAACTGCATGAAAAACACGAGTGAATCAAACCTCTTAAAAAGAAATTCAAATTCTTGCAAAAAAATCGTCTTATTCATAATATTTAGGCGCATCAATACAGCTTGTGTTGTTATCTCTATGAAACAAATTAATCAAAGTGGTTGAACAAAATATTTTCCTGATTTTCGTTAGATGGTGTTCCAAATTCACAATCGAATTAAACACTAGCTCTCGGAATATTATTCTAGCAACAACGATCACATCAAATACGTAAGAATACATTCGAACAAAATGTAACTTTGATGTTTGTCAAGTGAAAAGCGTAGCCCTGCTTAGTCTCTTATGATGTCAATTTTCGGTTCATTATCTTTATTTTTATGTTATGTTTAATTCTCTATCAGTCGGTGGGTAAAACAACACGATTTTAAAATAACATGCTTCAGGATCAAGTAAACATTTTCAGTAGGTCTTGCTTTTCAATGTCTGCTTTTTGCTTCACCATTAATCTATTAATCTATCACATCACTTGATTCATTGCTCATGATTTCATGATAAGTTAAAATGATTGGTTTCATGATTTTCCAGTCATAACAGCAGTAACGGATTTCTTTCCGTGTTGAAATAAAAAAAATAGAATACTGATAGCATCCGCCGCGACTTGAACCGAGAATCATTGGATCGAAAGTACGTCTGTTAATCGGCTGAGCCACAGAAGCATGCATCTGCTTGGCTGGTAGAGATGCATTTAAATTCATACAGTCGCACCTGCTAGCAGAACGCAACTTACACTCGAAACCAGTGAAATTCAAGCTAATCTAACATTAAGTCACTACAAATGAAATTTTCCGTCATTTGACAAATTAGGTCTTTATGAATTACATCGTATGAAGGATTAAGTCACCTGTCAAATTCAATTTTTTTTGGTGTGCAATGGAAGGAGCGAAAATGTTCGTTTCCAATTGCAATTAGTTGATTACGCATAATAATAGCTGTGGTTTATATGAATTGGGTCCAATATTTAGTTTCCAATAAGATTTTATTTAAAACTAGATACTCGTGATAAATGTTGACATATTTTTGAGGTATTGAACATTGTGCATAACGAATTTTTCATCTTATTTGAAACAGATTTTTTCCTTCACACTTATACGAAAAGATTTGATCGGTACCGTAATATGTAGCCAAGCGTTGTCGTGAAGAAAAATTACAAGTTCTTGTATGCATTTTTATATATCACGCCCATAGATGCAACATTATTTTATTCAAAACATGTCGTACATATATTATGAGGTTAGTATTACCGCAGAAACTGGCGGCAATATGTTTTATAATACGGCAACCTATTTATCTTGTAATAAAGAAATACCGAAATGAATTAAGTGATGGTACCCACAAAGGATTACAATCCACTGCTATTGGAGGCAAAACAAAGTAAGCAAATTGAACAATGGATAGAACTATTAAATATATTAACTCTTCGGCGTCTCAGAAATACGTCTGGGTTAACAGGTGTACAATTTACTTCTACTCTTGAGAGTCGAGCTAACTCTTGAATTACGATCTCGTTGGCACTAAAAAGGTATCTTTCATGGGCACTGGGCCGGTTCGGATAGTAAATGGCAAACGACCTTTGCCTTTACTTTCTGACATATCAGAGACTCGGATGACTCGTATCGCCAAGATGCCTAAGTTCGACTCCTCTGGTAGAAGGTAAAAGTTTAGATACGAGAAACCTTCTGCTTACTTGAATGACCCTTGTCACGTCTCACTTTTCCGCACTTTATTCTTCACATCCTTGCTCTTCCTTGAGTACTATGGCTCAATCATTTCATATTCTTTCTCTTCTTATAATCTCTAGTTAGTTTGATATCGTTAAAAACCGAAAAAGGTAAAAATTACTGACTGACCAGAAATCATAAATAAAAAAAAGCTAAACAGTTGTGTTAGTGATGTAGCAGAGAGTACATCCAGATGTTGACAAAACAGGCAGCTTCCAATAATCCTGTTTTTCTCTACTTATCATGTTCGTATACCTCGCGTAAAAAGAGACCTCAGTGTAGTGTTAAAAAGAAGGTTCGTGCATTTGGCTATGTTAGTATTGGAATTGAATAGAATGAATATGGAAAACAGTTAAATAATATCTTCGATTTGATTCCCGAAAAATTTGGAGATGCTTTGTTGATTGAGTGAATTTGAATTTTAATGGTCGACTGGGGAAATTTCACATGCATGCATTGCTTTTAACAAATCACAAAGCTAAGGGTATATTTTTGTGTTATCTATTCACTAGGGTTGATTAATGGATCTATAACGATAACCAAAACACCATATGCAAATGCTTCAACATCGACAGCCGAACCGAATATTTATAGAAGAATCTGTTTGAATCTACCTATTGGAGAAGTCACCTAATTGATAGGATTTACAGATTGAATCGAAAGTAATAATGGATCAAGAGAGGAAAACAAAGTTTTGGTATTACATCCCTTGTGTGCAATTCGGCCTTCTGTTTCAATAGACTTGGCAGCCGATTGTTAGCGTACAGTACCATTACAAAGCTGGAGCGCTGTAATCTTACTAACACTAAGAATCCATACAACAACTGGCTTGTATGAATGATCCAACAGGTTTTGACGTTCAAATACCTCGGGGTGTGGTTTTTATTCCAAGTACACAGGGGGGAGGACACATTAGGTATCTGATAACAAAATGTAAACAAAGAGTAAATTTCCTTCGAACAATAACAGGATCTTGGTGGGGTGCTCATCCGGAAGATCTTATAAAATTGTATCAGACAACGATACTTTCAGTGATGGAATGTGGATGCGTTTGTTTTCGTTCCGCTGCAAACTCTCATATTATCAAACTTGAGGGAATTCAGTATCGTTGTTTGCGAATTGCTTTAGGCTGCATGCATTCGACACATACAATGAGTCTTGAAGTTCTGGCGAGAGTTCTTCCATTGAAAGATCGTTTTTGGGAGCTTTCATCGCGACTGCTGATAAGATGTGAGGTACTGAATCCCCTTATTATTGATAACTTCGAAAGGCTAGTTGAGCATCAATCTCAAACAATGTTCATGACAGTATATTTTAACCATATGTCACAGGAAATCAACCCTTCAAGATATATTCCTATCCGTGTCAACCTCCTAAATGTCCCTGACTCAACTTTATTTTTCGACACATCCATGCAGCGCGAAGTGCGTGGAATCCCGGAACACCATTATTTTCTCTTCACAGACCATTATTTTCTCTTCACATATAGTCTGAGTGCAAATGAAGTCATTCGCTCAAACGCTGCTGGTAAAAATGAATACAATTGTTGTTGACTTCAAACAGTGCAAAATTCGACCTTCGATACGAGAACTTGAAGGTTTGCTTAAGGAGCAAATGCATCTTGACATTAAAAGTGTGCATTTACTTCAATGCAATAAGACAAATAATGTTTTTATATCCAGTTCTATAAAGAGTTGGATGCAATTCAATTCGCTAAAGACAATAATAATGTGCACTATGTGGAGCATGAAAATATCAAGTACAATATTCCAGTATATATGGAAGATAGTGCTATAGAAGTGCGTGTGCATGATCTACCCTCAAGCGTCATCTATCCTTATCTTCGCAAAACTATGTCCCAATACGGAGAGATTCTCTCTATCGAAAAAGAAAAGTTTTTCCCCGGTATTCTAAATGGCGTACGTTTGTTACGCATGCTTTTCAGGAGGCCTATACCTTCTTATGTGACATTCGGTCAGGATACAAGAATCCCGTGCAAATCACTTGTTACCTATGACAATCAGATGGTCACATGTCAATATTGCCAAAAAGCTGTTCACTACGGTAAGCCATGTGATAAACTGGACAAGGAGACAACTACACCAAATGACAACGGTGCTTCCTTCACACCAAACCCAAGCAACCCCAGTACACCTGTGACAGCCACCAACAACAATTAAGCATCCCCTTCAACGAATCCATCATCATCCCCTATAGAACAAAGTACACCAGTAGCAGTTAACAACTTACCCTCCAACCAACCAGCAATTGCAACCAATGTACAACAAGGTGCATCTACAGCAACTAGCAACGAAAAGAAGACGGAAATCGACAACAATACCATCGATGCGGCAATGGATGACGAGACGAACCACTAACGAAGTGCCCCTCAATCCTCGCTGGAGGGAAATGGAAGCTCCTCTAGAAAAAGGGTGACAACGAGATCCAACTCAAAAAAAATTTATTTAAAAAATCGGCTCAATCGGCCTCGTAAAGCTTATTTGCAAATAGGCCTGAATAAAAATATATTTTAAATAAAAAAAAAAATCAGATACATGGTAGTTCTCATAAGCATACGAGCAGGTCCGTACCCAGGATTTCGTTTCGGGAGGGGCCACAGATGAAAAATAAAACATTCATCTGGTCCTAGGTGAGCCTTTCATACCTTTTGTTTGTTTGAAGTGAAGTGCAGCTTCAAAATTATAAAACATATAGAAAAAAAACTCCGAATTCGCATAGATCTATAATTCTATAATTTGCAATTTTTGGTAAATTTGGTTGGTTATTTGTCTAACAAATTTAAATCAAATATAGCAGTTTCGGACTAGAAAAACTGGACAGAAATTTCAAATATAACTCACATAATAACTTATATTAAAGTAAAATGTACTAGTTCTAGACTCATATGATCCTTTTTAATTTCATCGAGATCCAACGTCTGGATCTGGAAAAACAGGAAGACGAGTATTGAAAATTTCAATTCGTCATCAGAAGTGACGATGAACAACATGAAAATCTTATTAGTAGCGGTCCAATATTTGAAAATTGAACTTACATAGATTCCCCAGAGATGACTAGGACGACAAAATTCACTGTATATATCATTCACGAATATCATTAGAAGAAGTGGTCCGAGCTGGCTCCCTTGTTTCGACTCGTGAAGAACAGAAAAAGTCTTTTCAACGCGCATCAAAACTATTCCAATTTGTAGGTCATATCAGTTGATGGCCATACATACTTACTTTGGCGATTTTTGGTTTCCGGTTCCGGAAGTAACGGTCAGAATTCCAAAATGAAACTTGCGCGTTCCTCTTATGTACCGACGCTTTATCTCAAATACACGATTTTTTCGGTTTTCAATCGCTTCAATAATGCAAACTTATACGTGCTGTAGACGCTGTTATTCTTTTTTAGAGATAGTCCACGAATATTATACCATGACATTCCCAAAGAATCGATTTCATGACCTTTTCATCTTATTCAGTCTACCTATATCGCTTCGGAGCACTCGTACCGAAGTCAGTCAATTGTTGGGTAATCTGTCTGTTCTCCGGTGTATAATAATGAATCCTGGTCAAGGAGTTTCCAACCGACACTAAAAGTCCAACCGAATCTAATCACCATAACCGAAAATGCTTCCGAAGTGTGCTCGCGTTCGTCTTTTAAATTCTGACTATGCATGAGCAGCACTTAACACCACGATATCTTTCACATCTGCAGAATCGAAACCACTATTTCACGGTTTAATCTGAAGGAGAACTAGCATTAAAATATTCATCCAATTTTTACCTCGCAAAATTGTTTATTAAGGAACGAAAATCTGCTTGTCTTTCTCATATTGAAAGGTTATGCAGTCATTGCGAAAACCGACTTTAGAACCGTAGTCAGCCTAATTAATTTACTTTGCTAATCCAAATCGGCAATAGTAGTCAAAATTACGAATATTTCGCTCTATAAATTGAAAATATTTGGTTCCATTTGATTGTTTTTACATACTTGTTTATACGTCGATCGTTGGCATAGTTTTACTTACAGAAACATGAAACACTTAAAGTAACATTCCAAATTTTTGGTAAGGCTCGACATGAAATGTATCTCTATTATGTTTGTTTACCATTTTCAATATAAACAGGTATAGAATTCGCTCAAACAAAAGATAAAATTTTAGAAGTGTAGAAAAGCATGTCAGTTTTATTCAGTTATGTCTCTGACATTACCCACCCGTCTACACTCTTCAAATTTTGTTTTTTCAACTATGGTATAGTATTCAGATGCCGCCAGGGAATTGGGGAACATTTTGACTATTGCATGAAAGTATTGTATGAAATGAAAGGAACCGTTATTCCTATTTTCTTGGTTAACTTTTAATAGCATTACAAAAAAAAAACAAAAGTCTTACTTTCACCTCGAACAGATCAAAAGGTTTATAACGGAACTCGAACCTGCCATGACAAGTTGGCAAGTGCGAACTAAATCTTTTTCATTCATTCTGTTTGTTCACCTGTATATGAGTCTCTAACTTATACGGCAAACAAACCGTTCGTGATGAGTAATTAATGCTAAGAAGAATAGGCTAACGCTTAGTACTTCTCTTTCAAGCTCATATCCTGACGAAGCGATGGTAATCGTTTGGTAGATTAGGATTTATTAAGCCCATTCCTGCGGTGTACGCGACAGTAAACTCATTATATTTTCATTACTCTGAAAGGATCCATTATGGAAATCCTGAAGGCAATGATTTCGACTTTGCTCGTTTTTGTTTTTATTGGTGACTACTGCATGAGTGTTTCTGTCATCGAAAGAGGTGAACTTCGGCGGACTGTCAATAGCAGTGAAAAGGGATTATCAAACAGCACCACGTCGTTATCGAGAAAGAAACGTTTTCTGTTATTTCCCCCTGGTGGCAGTTTGCTAGTAAGTGTTGTTCAGATTCTCAGATCAACAATCTGAAAATATGTTCGATGAATAAAGATATCATTTTTCCGTCGCTCTATCATATATTGATTTATGTTTACTTTTTAGTGTCAACTTATGCTTTCGTACGATTTTATACGAATTCACAGGTAACAGCATCGGCACTGAAAGGTTTATTGTACAAAGCACCAGGTGGAAATGTATTAGTTGCAGAGCTGGACATGTTTCATCCATTACCTGACTATCGGTATCGTTTCTCCGCTTTTCGGCTTGGTGAAGTGGCAATGTTGCCAACCGAACCCCCAAAGAAGCCACCCGCAACAACCGGAATGCCCCAAGTGACCAGTCCGATTCCAAAAGATCCTAACGAAATCCATGAAGTTTCGCCGGAGGAGCTGAAAGAATATTTAACCAAACATCCTGAAGCATATGTTTCCCCGGGATATAACAAGGATCGTTCCGACTGGAATCACCGGCTAACGTATCAAGATGTGAAACATCAGATTCTAAGTGACAGGTTCAAACCTAGCAATTACTATAATAATCAATTCCATCAACCATATAAAAGTAAACTCTGGAACTACGATTCGAATAATCATCTGCAGCGAAACTTTTATCGATCCAAAAGATCACTCGATGAGGGAATGGACACTGAATGGGAGGAAGAACTGGACTTCTTCAACATAAGCCACCATCGTGAATGGGAGGGCTACTATCACTACCGAGAGAGGCGCGAACTGTATCACACTTTGGAAAATGGAATCGAGGACAGGTAAGCTTGAGTGCCTTAAGCACTACAACACATACAATTTACAATCCGTGAACAAAAGCCATAATAACTAGTTTATCGCATCGAAATAAAAGCGTTACAATTTTTCTCATTAACGGGTACGAGGCCGAATGATTTATGCTTAGCTTATGACAGTTAATAATGCGGGATATTTTCAAGAGATATCTCTGCAATCAGGGATAAGTTCACCGTATAAACCTTAGCGTCTTTTTTTTGCTGTTATTGTCAATTGCAAGTCAATATCATATACATTTTGTGAAGTGACTATGTAGAAATTCCGGACAAGTGAAGAGCATTTAAACGGTTTCAAAGTGGAAGTTTCAGTGTGGCAGACAAAGAACGCACAGGTGAACCTGAAACTTTACAACCTTGGAATGCATTGTTGAACGAAGACCAAATCAAAACTTAAGAACAAATGAAGGAGAGCTTAAACGTTAATCTTTAAGCCATTAATCATCGTCTACACATCATAGAAAAGACTCAAAAGATAAGAAAATGGATTCCTCATGAACAGAATGATATGCAGCTGAAAAAGCGAGAAACGATAAGCAAAGTTTCACTTTCTTGGCGCGAAAAAACGAGTTTTCTGCATCAAAACTTAACTGTTTCGAAAAAAAAAAACGATATTGTTTATTTGGTGGGATCAGAAAAGTGTCTTGTACTACGAACTACTTAAAGCAAAATAAATATGATTAAATGATGAAATTGAACTAAGCATTGCTTGAAAAACGACCAGCATGAGAAAGTCAAATTGCAGCATGACAACGATCCCGCACACGCAGTTAAATTGGTGGGAAACGCCATTTTTGAACTCACATTAGAACTTTTGTCCCACACGCCATACTCCCTAGACTTGGCCCCTTCTTTCTATCATTTGTTTTAACCATAGGCTCACGCACTTGCTGAACAGCATTTTAGAATGTTGATTTGAAATTTAAACAATACACATGCCAAATATGAAATGGCCAAATTTTTTTATTTGGTTGATAATTTCTTGGCATTTAACATTTAATATTATTTCGGGCGCCACGACTATTTTTCGCAAATGTCATTCTAGACCAGAGTTGCCATGTTATTTTTTCAAAAAATGTCTCTGACTCAAAAATTTATCTGGATTTGTCTGGGTCTACTATACAAATTTTGACTGGGCTTTATTTTCAGCGAGCAAAAAAAAGTCTTACCACCTATCGTATACAAGCCAAAACCGTAAAAGATCTGGTGAGATGTGACAAAATATGGGAAAATTTGCAAAATCTGATCTGGTTAGTCTGGCGAAACGAGAAAAGTCTGGCATTGCCCAGATTTATCTGGCAACGCTGTTCTAGACGTCCAATTTTCGATCACTTTTTCAAGCATTTGAGGGTAAATTTCAGCAATGACACGTTGAATATTGGTTTCCAATGCATCAATATAAACCAATGATTTCCCGCAAAAAAAATAATCGAAAGGCGTCATATCAAACGAACGCGGAGGCCAATACACTGGTCCATTTCTTGAAATAATATTGTCCATGAAATGTTCTTTCAATAAGTCGATTGTTTCGGCCGCATTATGACAAGTGGCACCATCCTGTTGAAACCACGTTTTATTCATAACCATACCTTGAAGATTTGGCAACAAAAATTCATTGATCATGATTCTGTATCGATTTTCATTCACGGGAATGCGTCGTCTTTCCTCATCTTTAAAGGACCAAAGATTTCACCAGCCCATAGACCGCACCAAACAGTACATCTTCTCATTCCTGTCGCTGTTGATGGATGCCAACATCCAGAAGAGTGATTGTAGACCCGGTGAACCCGGTTTTACCTTTATTTATAAATAAAAAAAATAGGTATAGAATTCGCTCAAACTTTAGAAATTTTTTCCGAGGCCCGGAGGGCCGAATGTCATATACCAATCGATTCAGCTCGACGAACTGAGCAAATGTCCGTGTGTATGTGTGTGTGTATGTGTGTTGTCAACTAAAAGGTCGAGATCTCAGAGATGGCTGGACCGATTTTGATCAAACTAGTCGCAAATGAAAGGTCTCCCCGTCACCCTGAACGCTATTGAATGGTTTTGAGATCGGATGTTTACTTTTTGATTTATACGAAGTTTTATGTCAAAATTTTTTTCGACAGTATCTGTCACACTTGAACTTGAAAATAGAATATATTTTCAGACTTAAATTCCGCACGGTAACGGTTTCCAGTTGAAAGCAATTCCATAATGATATTGATTTTAACTACTTACAGCAATAAATGCTGGAAGAACATAACAGCCATATACCATTCGAATCAGTTCGTCGAGATCAGCAAATGCGTGCGTGACAAATAATTTCACTCAATTTTTTTCGGAGATGACTACAAACTCGATTCTACAAACTCAGATTCATATGAAAAGTCGTATGCTCCCAAACAAGGTTCCTGAATTATGTTTGGTTCCGGAACTACAGGATAATAGTGATATGTGAAACGAAATTAAAACTGTGTAACTCATTTTTCTCGGAGATGGCTGAACCTATCTAAGATGCAAATGAAATCTAAGAATTATCTAAGATTCAAATGAAAAGTTTTAAGATTCTATAAAACATCTTGTTTTTCAGTCAGATCCAACTTCCGGTTTCGGAGATACAGGGTGATTAGTATAAAAATGTCTATTTCACCTAAATTAATCAGGTTTGTCGGGTTAGCAGATTTGAAGAGTCGATAATCAAAAAAACTTATTTCATTTTTGGTTGTATTCAGTTTTCGTTTCGGAAGGCGCCCAAAAATTTAATTCGCACTACGATTCCTCAAAGATGTCTACATTGATTTTCAAACATTTTGAAACAAATGTAAACTATACAGCTACTCAGGTAAATTTGTCTGACTTCGGCTACACCGAATTTCGAGTTCCGGTTCCAGTATCGAATCGTTTCTAAGTTTCGATTTGAATGTAGCAAGCCTCGTCTTTTCAATTATATATGATTGAAATTTTGATTAATAGCGAGCAGTGTCGCAGAATGGTAGTAATAGTAGATAACTAAACGCTATTAAAATAACTGCATGCATACAAAACTTGAATACTAGCTTTGCGAAAATAAGCTTAATTTCGAAACCCGTTACGCTAGTAGCACGTAGGTATAATTGCATATATTTGGGCTATTGATGTAATTTCGTCAAGATACAATTAAAACTCGAATCAATGCAAACAGAGACTGGGCTCGCGTGTTCAATGTTGGTTCAATGTTGGTTCACGCGTTCAAAATCATGGCGATTGATTGAAAATATCGATCATTAGAAATTTTTGTTACCTTGTTCAACATCGATAGCTCGAACAACCCTCATGGTAATGATCCAAGTAGTTTTTTAACTGGTTTGTTTTCGCATGTTTCTATTAACTTGAAGCTTATTTATTCCTAATGGAGTTATTCGAACGAATGTTGACTGGAGAACTTGAGTGTGCAAGTGTACGTAATTTTTTTAAGTTTGTTAATCTTTCTCACGCAACGTGCTCGTGTCGACGGAAGGCAACGACGCAAATATAAACTTATCTTAACATGCCGGATCACCATTCTTGATAAAAGCGAGGAGAGGAACTCACGTTCAACTGCATGGGTAAAAATTAATACAATTTTGGGAGTGTAATGTTTACATATGCGAAATTTTGTCATAATCTATCATAATAATCATAATCAGGAGGGTCAGACAAGAAGTTCTTCGACAAAAAATTACGTCGACCAATTGCTAAGAAGTTTTTTTTTGTATGGCAGGCGATCTGTGGGTGCGGCAAATTCAGCAAGTCGTACATTACGACCGGCCCCATTAACGATCAAATGTACAAAGAAGAATACCTCCCAAAAGTACCGGCTGCCCTTTTTTCCAGTGACAATCTGTTTTGGTCAAGATCCGTCTGAACAGCGGCTGATATAAACATTCTGGGCAATTAAGAAAGGCACGTCCCGATAAACAGGGAAGATCTTTAAAAACGACAAGGATTTGAAAAACCTGTTTTAATCCACCTAGTGGTGTAATGATGCCTTTCTCATATCAATCATACCATCATATATAATACTGTGGTATTCTTCAAAATAGTTTTCTTCGATTCCTAAAAAAAATAACCGGTTTGTTCGACCGTCTACTGATAAAAACTATTAATTGGAGAAGATTTGAGGTCGATTTAGAAAACTTTTTACGGTTTTTCGCCCTTTTCAGTGATGGTATACAATTTTTAACACACTTTACCTTATATTTCCGGATCCGGAAGTCGAATACAGATGAAATTCAGGAATTACGTATGGGACCATAGGACCTGTCATTTGAACCTTTTGAAAATCGGTCGCGCCATCTATGAGAAAAGCTAGAAAACATATTTTCATTTTTTTGCACATTTTACCCCATAACTCCGGAACCGGAAGTCGGATCTAAACAACATTCAGGAATTTTGTATGGGACTACAAGATCTTTTATTTGAACTCAAGTTTGTGAAAATCGGTTCAGCCATCTCTGAGAAAAGTTAGTGCACTTATTTTCACATTTTTATGCACATAACATACCCCATAATTCCGAAACCGGAAGTCGGATTCAAATAATATTCAGGAATTTTGTATGGTACTACAAGACCTTTCATTTGAATCTAAGTTTGTGAAAATCGGTTCTGCCATCTCCGAGAAAAGTTAGTGCGAAAAAATGTTACATACACACATACGCACATACACACACACATACACACACACAGACATTTTGCGTACTCGACGAACTGAGTCGAATGGTATATGACACTCGGCCCTCCGGGCCTCGGTTCAAAAGTCGGTTTTCACAGTGATTGCATAACCTTTCTATATGAGAAAGGCAAAAAGAGTGAATGAACGTGTGTTTGAAAGAGTATGCGAATGTTGCATCCGGATTTAATGGGTAGCATTTATCCAAGGAGAGAAAGTTGAATAAACCAACTTTGCCTAAGTATAGCCAATGTGAGTTTATTTAGTCCCTGAGAATTTCACAAATATTCGACTTATAATTAATATTTGGTAATCATTTTTGATAACTACAAGCAATACTAATTTTTATTATTTTCACAGAAAAAGTTCATCTTTTACAAGCGTATTTTATTAGGGAACATTTTATCAAAACAAGCATTTTATCCCTGGTTCGAGATTTTTCGCAGGTCCGCTAATTCCTTTCCACGTTTGGAGAACTAGACGAATTGTTATTTTGGCATCTTTGGCACTTTTTTCGGGTGGTTGTGCACAATATATTTTTTCTTTTGATTTCCATTTGACGTTATTTTGAAACGTGATCCACTACTATGATCAAACTTGCACCAATTGTTGTGTATAGAAGTGTAAATAAATCACTGTCAAAGATCTTGGATCCTCAACACTAGAAGCGTGTTTTACATACTATTTACTTTCAGACAATATTATCAATATCGTTTTTTTAATGTTTACCACTATTTAGTGCAACTCAAATTATGTTTTCTTTCATACTTCCGGAGTTTCTGACTTCAGTAACCGGTAACCATGATAGCCGAAATGTGTTTGTTTGGTTCTTATATTGAGTACTCACTTATATGATTACTCGTAAATCAGTATCAAATAAAATTCTAATGGGTGGGAAACAACATATTTCATTATAGAACAAAATCTTTGTCACTTTCTGGTAATCTTTCAAAATTATAGCACTAAAAATCCATCTTTCTGCTTTCAGATTCGGTATTCCAATAAAATCTTGCATTATGAGGGCTATTTGTGAAACGAAAAATTTACTACCACCTTCGGGGAAATCTATGATTATTGACATTGCCCGGATAATGTTCAGGTAGGTAATTTAGTTTTTGCAATCCAATTTGATTTTCAACTTTTCTCCACCTTAATTTAGTGTACCGCTGAAAGAGGATCTTGAAGATGATTACAGTGAGGCTATGAGAGACCGAAACGTTGATTGTCAGGTAGTATACAACAACAAATGTCCAATTAGCCTTCTTCAACTAATGTTGTTTGGAAAATTTGTATCATAGAAGCGATTCGCCACAGAATTGTTATTCTAATCATTCACAGTACGAAATGATTAATTTCGTTGCTGGTTAGTCATTTAACGGAAACCTGTTACAGCGAAAGCCATTTCACCGGAAGCCATTCCACAAAAGGAATAATTTCACCGAACTTATAATTTTGTTAAAATTTCGAGACAAATTTTAATACCTATATATGTTTCAGCCGGCTACGATTTATCATAGTTTACCAATATATTCGTTCGAGAGAGTGGAAAAAGGACTGCTTTTAAATGGTGGCAATATCACGTTTCGTTTTGCTAGTAAGTTATTAAAATATATCATCACACAAGACTATAAGGCAAATTTTATATGTGATTTTTGATATAAAGTATCGTATTTTTGCCTTTTTCATATAGAAAGGATATGCAATCACTGTGAAAACCGACTTTTGAACCGAGGCCCGGAGAGAGTGTCATGTATCATTCAATTCAGTTTGCCGATTTCAAAAAATATCTGTTTGTGCGTATGTAACAAAATCATGCACTTGATTGATGACTGAACTGATTTTAACAAACTTAGATTCATTTGAAAAGGATTATGGTCCCATAGAACCCTGTTTATTTTTTTCCAGATCAGACCATCGGTTCCGTAATTATAGGGTAAAGTGTGTTAAAAATTACAAATAGTAATTTAGAGCGTCTATGTAAAAGAGGAAAAAATTCTTCTAAATCCGGTTCAAAACTGTTTCAATTTGTAGGTTATGATAGTTGCTTACTAAACAAATCTACTTCAGCTATACTGGTTTCCAGTTCCCGGTTCCGGAAGTACCGAAAAAAGTAAGGTCAAATACTCCAAAACGGAACTCGCTTGATTTTTTCAGAAATGGTAAAACCGTCATTTACGAACTTAGGCTTAAATGAAAGCATTCATAGCCTCATAAGTTCCGGAACTCAGGGTAAAGTGTGTATAACATTGCAAACCGTCATTCAAAGCGACGATGCAAAAATCTATTCTTAATTCACCTAGTGGTTTGATAATATTTTTCTCGCACCATTTTTCTAGTCGCTTAATTTTTTCGAAAATGGTGTAACCGATTTCAACAAACTAAGGCTAACTATTATCGAATCTTTGATCAAGTTTGAAGATTAATTGGTTGTCATTTCTGATGCTGGAGAAATAATGGTATAAGTGACGTTACCGACAAAACGCGTTGTTATTTTATTGCTCAATTTTCTCAGAGATGGCTGAACAGATTTCAACAAGCCTAGACTCGTTTAAAATTTACTATTGGGTCGTTGATCAAGTTCAAAGATTAAAAGGTTGTCACTGCTGGTTGCGGAAAAATGATGATATATGTGACGTCACCGAAGCACATTGGGGAAACTTTACTCAATAATTTCATAGAGATCTTTGTAAATATTTTAGAAGTGGATATTTGTTATGTAAACATTACCGTTGAATCAATAGATGATAATTATAATAGCCGCCAAATTCTCCATCATGCCCGTTTTGCTCCAATTCCTCATTTTTGGTAACTTTACTTCGAAGACTGACTGTGAATAAATTGAATTCGACTAATCAAAAGGTACTCCGGACATTTTCGTAAGTTCTATAAAATAATGACTGTTTATCAGAACAACCGCAAATAATTGTATTCTGTTTTACCCTGAATCTTCTTTCACTGATCGGTGTTAGGGCCAATTATGGTAAACCAAGCCAGTTCTATGCCTCACATATAATCCCATAAATTAATTACTGGATAGTTCTCATGATCGCATGAATCTTGCAACAACGTTTTACCCAAATTTTTCCTCCAATTTAATTTTATGTTGAAATTTTCTTGACAGTTATGAAGCAGATTCAATGCGACCTATCAATAAGCTCTCATCCATCGGCTAAAACAACTGAATATTTGAGCACTCAAAACATCGAATTGATGGACAACCTCCTGACTTGGCACCTAACGATTTCTATTTGCTACCTTCCGTGAAAAATAAACTTCGTGAAGAGCAATGCAATACTCCTGAAGAAGCTGATGAAGCTCTCAAAAACCATGTTTTGGGAGTACCTAAAAAAAAGTTGGAAAAATGTTATGAACATTTGTTCAAGCGTATGTAAAAGTGTACTGATCTTCTAGGGAAATATTTTGAAAAACAACAACCACTCTGTGTCTACCACTCTGTCCGCTTTTCTGCAAGTACTTCGGTCTTATGTTATATAGTTAAACTTGAACAAAGTTCAGTACAAAAAGGGAATTTGGGGTAAAATGGTATGTTTTCGTGCGGTCCGTTCTTAAATACGTGAAATCGATTTACAAAAAAAATAAATGTTTTGTTGTCAGCTGTTTTTATCCAACCCCTGTTTTAACCATGTAAGAGTCGTTCGCACGGTTGTATAAGAGAGTAATTACAATGAATATTTTACAGTACACTGAAACCTCAATTTACGCGCAGAGCCGGGAGTGCGTAAATTAAATTTCGCGTGAAATAAATAAAACATTGCGTGATTTCAAATTCTCCGCGTAAAAAAAGTTTTTTTCAAATTTCATTTAATTTTAGTGTAAATAACATGAACAATCATTGCCCCCTTTTTATTTATAGCTGTTCCAGGTAGGTTCCCAGTCGTTCAAGAACTTCGGTGAAAACAGGTCTTAAGATCTACTCGAGCATTCAGCAGTTTATGTACACGGAGAACCCTTCGATCATAAAATTGCGATATCGCTGTTTTTGATTTTTGCGATAGTTGATTTAACTAATTTCTTTTTGATTCAACCAATATGGTTTTTGATTTGCATATATTCAAGTAGAATATGTTGTTTTGCATGCTGTCAAATGCCGGAGACAGTTGAAAGCAAAACAATAATCGCAATGCAAAATCAACAACTTTTTTAGTTGAAATCTGTTCGCGTCGCTTCAAAATGTCAATGAAAACAGCATCGATGATTAAAGCGTTTGGTGAAATTTTGTCCATTCGATTTGAGAAATTTATGATTCCATAACAAGTGTTTATCTAACAGCGGTGGGTTGATAAAGTTAACCTTGTTTAAGATGAAAAAGATTCGGTGATAAATTAGAAAATGTTAATGAATGATCATCTCGTAATCTTTCAGGTATGCGCAAAAATGTTATGCTTCAAATTCTATCATTGATTTACTTCCAGCTGTTTGATACCGATGATGATGTTCATGCATTAGCAATAAAAAACTTTTTGACATGAATTTAATTTATAAAAGTAACAGGAGCGAATGGTTTCAAACAAACAGAACGCGCTGCGATTGAATAGCGCGTTTGCCGTCGCAAAATTCCAATTCCCAGCGGTTGATGCATACAAGCTCATATAAATTGACTAAAATGATCAGTGCATAACTTTAGTTCAACCGTTTGAATGCATCATCTTTCAATACTCATTTTAGGTAAATTTAATAATTTCGCTAATTTACTCGCCCCTCCGGGCACTTTTGCTGATTAAAAACGTTTTTCTACATCAATCATTTCCGATCGAATCAGAGTTGATTCAACTATTTGCAATGTATAAAACAAATAAAACCGATTTATTTTTCAACTAACAGAATTTTGTTTCAATAACAACACCAGTTATTTCAACTAAAATATTTGTTGAAATTGAAAGGTATGTGTCCTCACTAATTGACAGCATTTTTTTTTTTCAAACAGTTAAATTAGTTGTTTCAACCACCGTTTATGCTAATCGAAAAACAAAAATGACAGTTTAGTTAAAACAACAATCGATTAGTTGTACCAAATTTTAACCAATCGAATTCAGAAAATCAACTAATATTCTGGTTGAAATGGGATCGCGGGTGGTTCCGTGTATAATTTTTAAATGCTCTTCATAGTCGTAGAGCTACAACTCCAAGTAGTTTTTCCATGGCCAAAAGCAATCACAATTGTCCTATTGATCGCATGTATCATCACGAATAATATGGACCGAGAACGAAAAGTTAGTTAATCCACTTTGTTACACTGGTAAATCTTAAGGCCTGAACTTCAGGTAGATTCTAGATGGAGCATCGGTTACATTGGTAGACCTTAAGGCCTTTTCCGAGGAAATTTTGGATATGTAAGTTCTGCTACAAATCTATGTGTGACTATTTTCTGTGAATAGTACTACGAGTACATATCGCACTCAATAGTCATATAAAAGTGTTTATATGCAATATTTGCTTTCCAGATTTAGATGCCCACGATTTTATTTAGATTCTTTGAAACTAAAAAATTCAATAATGTACATTTGAAAATACTCAATTCACTGAAGCATGTTAGATTGTTTCGTATGTGTATATAAATTGAGATTTCCTTCATTATGCAGAAACCTTTTTTTTTCATTCGAGTGTTCGGGTTCTGCACGTAATAATCCACACGCGCTTGGCTCCAAGTGAAGCCCCGGTATTTACCGTGAAATACTAACCGATCCTAGTGTAAACACTCATAAATCGGAAGATAAGTTTCCGATCTTCAGCTGTTGACTGAAATCAGAAACAAAAGTAGTGTAAAGGCTCTAATAATAGAGTTTAAATACGATATAGCTCTCAGTATCAGATCAAACCGCCATCATAATCATGTTGAGTGATAACCAACACTAGCGTACATTATAACCCGAGTGAAAGTGAATACAAAACAAGTGTTTTGGTTGTGCTAAAGTCAGACATGTCGCCTATTGGAAACAACAGTATCTCCACAAGAAATTAGGCCAGACCGTATTATCCCCGTCCAATGCGATGCTTCTAGTGCTTTGCTTTTGGTCACGTCGGTAAAAACTGTAACAGAGATAAGCTATGCGCAAACTGCGGAGACAAAGAGCACGGAGAACAATGTGACAAAAATCCTAAATGTGTGAATTGCGGAGAGCCGCACTCTGCGCTCGATCGAAGATGCCGAATCTTTAACAAAGAGGTGGAGATAGTGACTATTAAAAGTAGACCGTGATATCACGTTCTTTGAAGCTAGGCAGCTTGTAGAGCTGCGCGAAACTTGCAATTGCAATGGCAAGTGCACTAATAAGGAATTACCAATGGACCTCGGACAAACCCTCTCCTAAACAACTACAATGTTTAATAAAACATATCAATCAACAAAAAAAATCACTCTTTAACAGTGCGGTAAAATTTCATTTTCAATCGAATAATATAAGATGGAAATACTAATTCAATTGATATTTGCGGCCATTTTCAAGTGAAGCTTCCAGAATCCATCGTCAGTTGAATAGTCGTACCTAGTCATTTGAAGTATTGCTTGCTCAGTTTCAAGTGCCAAGTACTATAGCTGCTTCATTGTCTTCGCTCTTGGTAGTAAGCAGATTCGAACGAATAGAATTATAAATGAAGTAAAGTATTAAAAATGAAAGCTGAAGGAGGAAACAGTTAATTTAGGTGTATTCTGTGATTGATATTTCAGCTATCTGATTAGTCTTTCATCTATTATCTTGAACCGCTCTCACACTATTGAAAGATATATTTTGTTACTTCAAGAGATCAACTGACGGTAATTAAACTGAGCCTCGATTGAAGAGAAACGAGTGATGAACTGAATGCTGCTCGTTCGGGCCGTCAGCAAACATTGTGTGTGTCAAAGAGTGAAGTTTACTGCAGTGGAGAGATCGTCAATGTGTTCCACATTCAGTTTCAATTGAATTGCTGCACTGTCCTGGAACATCTAAAGACTACGAACCGGCAAAGCTGAACTTGACATAATTGTGAAGGAACACGTCCCACTAGTCGTATGCTTTCAAGAAACCATGTGTCCAACGAACGATGCAGCAAAAATTCACGGTTTCACAACGTACTACCGGAAACGCAGCAGTGGCAGCAAAGCCGCAGGCGGAGTTATAACGGCAATAAAAACCGGAATAGACAGCGAAGAAATTGAAGTGCAATCTCAATTAGAAGCAGTAATAGTAAAGCTAGGTCCCCCAATAAATTGCCACATAGTGAATGTGTACTTGCCCCCTAGAGACGATATCAGTGAAAATAAAATACTGAACCTAATAAGTGTTATATCTAAACCCAGCCCTATCGTTGGTGACGTAAATGCCCACCATCCTCTATGGGGATCGATGAAAATTAGCAAGCGAGGAAAAATAATTAAACAAGTGATAGAAAAAAGTGAATTGGAAAATAGAACGTGCCGACTGTCAGCTTTATCAAGACCTGATCCACTTTCAGCGACAGGATCGTGCATCGGACCAAATTTCACACATCACCAGGGAAATAATCAAATCAGTAAATACAGCCATACCTCGGACAAATGGGCATTATACAAGTAAAAGCGTACCTTGGTGGAACGCTGAAATAGCTTCTGCTATCCACGCCAGAAAAAGAACCTTAAAAAAAACTAAAATCGTGACCAGTAAGAGAAAACAATGAAAACGGTCTATTTGAAAATTTCAGTACAGCAAGAGCGCACGCGAGAAAAGTTATCCAAACAGCAAAAAAAAACGAAGTTGGATTGAGCTTGCAAACAACTTCACTGTTCAAACTCCGACGAAAGACATGTGGAACACCTTTAAACGAATACAAGGATTGAAGACAAACCCAAAGGATTAGAACCAAAGATGGTTTTTATCGTATCAAAGAACGCTCACCAGCAACTCTTCACACGATTGAATCAGTGCCATCAAAGAGAGACGGATATCAGCGCAACAACAAAAACCCGGCAAGGCTCATTTAACATAGAATAGACACCAGTGCGAGAGCGAATTTCTCTCGATGACATTTCTGAGAATCAAAGGTTAGCACGCTGCTGTGGGGATCCTCTCTGAAGCAACAAACGGTCGCTTATTCTCGTTTCGCGATCCGATTCTATACAGGCAATTATCAACTCGATAGAATCATTTTACTATTGCCGCTTATTCTAACTATGTGCATATAACCTTTGTATAAGTTGTGTCTATGAAAATGTCTGTGAATGATCCACACAAGGGTTTTGAAATATTGCAACCTAGTATGAGGATCATCAAGTTGAATCATCGATTTGATTTTCTGCGATAATTGTCAACTTGCGATTCTCTCTTGGGAAATTCCACACAGCAACGATCATTATCAGACTGTAAATTTTTTTAAGGGCCGTGAAATACTCAGAGTATGAAGTGGAGCGAAGAAATGTAGAAAAATTCTCTCGCATTTCATGCATTGAGAGACTCGAGTTCTTGTAGCATCTTCTACCGGATTGAAAATGTTGTGTACAATATACATAGCAATATAGCAGCTTCTGTCAAATTTTCTGCAATCACCAACACTGGTTAGAACAATAAAAACCAAAAACGGAAC
Organism: Malaya genurostris; assembly: GCF_030247185.1. Taxonomy (NCBI): domain Eukaryota; kingdom Metazoa; phylum Arthropoda; class Insecta; order Diptera; family Culicidae; genus Malaya; species Malaya genurostris. The sequence continues at coordinate 111,452,946 of NC_080571.1, forward strand.
TGCAAGCGATGATGAAAATATCGCGGAATCAATTACTATTGCATTCCAGGCAATCTCGAGCGATGCAGTGCTTGGAAAAGAGTTCAACCCGAAACTCCCATCAGATTGCCAAAAACAACTCTTAGAAGCATATAACATCAAATCCATCAAATTACAAGCCATTCTTTCTGAAGAGCTGTTTAGCAAAAATCTATGAAAGGATGATTAACAATCGAATAATGCGCCTACTACAAACAAGGAACAACAGCCGACCACCTGGCAATGTTTGAATATGCGATAAGAACCCCTCTCAGCAGGAAACAATGTGTACAGGCGGTATTCTTGGACATCCAGAAAGCCTACGACACAACTTGGAGGAGATTAGTTTTTAAAAGACTTGCAACTTTGGGAATAGGAGGACTGATGTTACAGAACTTAGAAAGCATGCTGCGGAAAATATCATTTCGTGTAATAGGGAATGGAAAATTGTCCAGTGAAAAAGTAATGGAAAACGGACTTTGCCAGGGATCTGTGTGAAGTGTAACACTTTTAGTTATAGCCATCGACACAATCGTCAGTTGCATCCAACAAAGTGTAACATGCTTGATATACGCGGACGATGTCATGCTCATAGCCGGTGGAGAAAATGCCGAATCCGTTGAAAAGCAGTGGCACGAAGCGCTCAGCAACATCCAAACATGGGAAAAAACTACAGGCTTCAAAGTATGCCACAAATGCTTAGGAGTCGTGTTCGATCAGTGGTGGAAATTTGAAAAATACATTATAAAAATCGCCACACGAAAATTTTTCAACTTCTTTGTAAAGACGCCAAACAAAAACTAATCGTACGATATGCGTCAAAATTTGACTGAATGTGTATAAAAGTGTTGCCAACGTTTAGAGAATAAAAGTTTACCGATTGGACAAGCGCGGGAATTTTAAAATGAAAATTCCGGTTCTTTTTTTATCATAAGGTACCTTGAAAATTCGGATCTCTCTCATCATGCCATCGACAGGAAACAAGGAGTTGTAAAATCTTGTTGTGAAATGGATCACAAGCGGGTGATTCAAGACTCAGATGCATGGAAGCTCTACACCCAGATGTTGGCAAAATCGCATTGCATCATTACGTAACGTACGTGAAAGCTGACTTCCGAAAGCTTCCGAGACTCCTATCTTTTTCTTTTTATTGTAAGTTTAATGTGCCAGAAGACTTTAGAAAGCAGATGTCAATGTTTGGGACCTTCTAAGATCACATAACAGTACCAGGATTTTCTGGTGGGATTTGGCAACGTGTCAAAAACACGGAAGATGTTTTGGAGTGCTACAAGGCTAATGAGGTCAACTTCGTGCCGAGGGACTTCAATCCCCCGAACGCATTGGCCAATTGAGAAGGACTGGACTATCATGAAGTAAGCACTTCGGAAATACTGTTAGGAAGTAGAATGGGAAAAAAGTATGGATTTCTACGTAAAACAAATGAATGTTGGTCCAAACTTTGTACAAGGTCTTATGAGTAGTGTTAAGAGGAAGGTTCGTACACTTGGATATATAATTGAAATCGAATAAAACGAACATGAAAAAGGTGGGTGGGTAATGTCAGAGACAAAACTGGATGTCGTGAATACGAAAACAACTGACATGTTCCTTAACACTTCCGAATATCAATTAGTTGATCAATTGTATGAAATTGTATGTAGAATTTGAAACGATGCACCTAAACTAAAGTATAGATTATTTACATTTAACATTCTGAAACACAAATTTTATGAAATAACCAGTATAGTTCTTTATGATAAAATAATGGTGGCTCTGAAAAGAACCTTTTATGAAAGCGTTTGTGATGGAGAGTGATGAGTTGAATTCGAATTCCGATGGATGCCGCTGACTTCCATCATCTAATTCCAGGTTGAACTGTTGTACGTGGGTGCGATTATGATATGGTTGGTGTAGGTGTAGCGTTTACAACCGATTATAATCTTCCAATAAGGAAAACATTAATTCGCTGGTTTGATCAATGATACAATAGGCCGAATTTATTGAACGAAACTATCAATATGCTATAGGGATTCCTTTCTAGCATTCAGAAGGGTCAAATTGCGTAATTCTCTACGACATTAAACTCTGGGACATTTTTCGCAAAAACAAAGAAGGCTTCACTTGATCTCGATTACTGTGAATTTCACTAATGGGCGGTCCTAAAGGCTATAAAAATAGCCGCATACAGAATTTTTATGTCGATTATGTCATTTCAGATTTGCATTTCGTAATAGAAAGAAACTATCAATATGCTGTAGGGATTCGTTTCTAGCATTCAGAAGGACCAAATTGAGGAACTCACTAAGATATTCACCACTTTTCGGAACATTTTTCTCGAACGATTTGTTGTACAGCAGCAGATATTTCGTTCTCTTAATCAGAACGCGTTCTGATTGGCTGGTGTTGACATGGGTCAAATGAGACAGGGTTTTCAATAGGGTACTATTGAAATAATTCAATGCTTTTGCTATACACGTTTAAGTTGAAAAATTTCGATTCTATTGGTAGTTAGATTATATAAATCCTTTTACATATCACTGAGCTATGAGCTTTAAAAATACGAGCAAGGCAAACGCGCCTTAAGGATTATCTTCTTTGATACTCGTTTATACTAGTTTAATTTTGAATTATTTGAGATTATGTCACACAACTGATAATTTTATTATAAAACTGTGATCATATTTCCGATGGCGTGTAGCAAAAATTATGTTTATTCGTTAGATACAACAAGAGATATTCACGATCAAAAACTTACTACTCTCTCAGAGGGTAAATTTTTAAAAAGCACCCCATAGTAAAGTAAGTCGTATTCACGACAAAATAATAAATAATATCATTGATTTGATTCCCACAAATGTGTGAATTTTTCATTGTGATGCAATTTGATTCCGTACATCCTATTTTGAACAATAGCCCCATGAAAAGTCTGCATCCTCATATGTATTACAGAACATGCAGCTAATGATGATAGTTAAGCTCTTTTTTCTAATGAAACATGTGTCACACTGACTTTTCTCTCAGTCATCATCGTGCGAACAAATTCTATAATAGAAGAAATTATTCAACCACAAACAATCTGGAGTTTCATAAGAGCCTACTTTTTCTGTGAAATGACTACTTACGCCATTTTATATTCCTGTGCAGCGTCCTTAGCAAATTTGCTGGTTTGCATTGGCGCAGCAGTTTTTGTTTACGCGCTCTTGGAATGTGCTCGGGGTTGCTGAGGTGTTTTTTGTTTACGCGACACTGAGGTGCTCTGCGTAAACAAAGAAATTTCACGGACAACCGCGGTAACGTTCACGATGGTCTCGGGTTTAGGCCGAACAGCTAGTGAAATGTTAGGAACATAAAAACCACTAGTCGGAAAAAAATCAGAGTTGAGTTCAGTAGAGCCCAGCTCGGTTCAGCACAGACCAGACGCAATTGCTGAAGAATTAAGTGAAAAGTTAGAGTTCAGCTCGGTTCAGCACAGACCAGACTCAATTTCTGAAGAATTAAGTGAAAAGTTAGAGTTCAGCTCGGTTCAGCACAGACCAGACTCAATTTCTGAAGAATTAAGTGAAAAGTTAAGTCTAGTTCGGAGTGTAATACAGTAAGCCGTAGGAGTATGCATAGTGTGCATTGTGAGGGTCAAGTATCAAGTGACCTCAAAATCAAGCAAGAAATAATGTTTTCGGAAGGCATCTAAAGAAGTGAAAATTGCTGTAATGAATAGAGATTTAACAGATTCATGTGTAGTGTTTGAGATCACCATGAAGTGTTGTGAATAGATTTTCTAACTAGTGGAGTATGCACTAGATTGTACTGCAGTAGGACATACGTTCATATGTGCGTAAACTTAATGATATGCCGAACTTAGTGAGACTGCGTGAAGTGTTAGCCTTATTAACAATCGTTAGTGACTTTTGTTAGATTGTGGGAAAGAACTCCCAAAACAGCCTAATCCTGCACTATTGAGAATAAGTAGCTGTTAAGTGAAAAGCATAAAAAGATAAACTATAAACTCAGAAAAAAGGTGAATTTCGTGGTATTACTCCGTATAGAACTAAAAGAAACGTCATCTTCGTTATTCTGCCACCCGCCACCGCTCGGCCGGGAGCCTACACCTGAAATCAAACTATGAAACATCACCATTTCTAATAAACTGCATCGAAACGATATAGATATCGACCAAAGATAAAGGAAAAATATATCTACAGAAAAACTAATGCACTAACGAAAAATAAAGATACTAAATGCAATACGCAGAACAATAAAATGCCTACAGATTTTTGGTCACACGAATGCCAAAAGGTTAAAAAAAATTCATATCCATAGTATTGCTTTTACTTTTCTACGGTTTTATTAAAATCAGATATTTCTAATCAGTAGTAAATTGACCTATTTTTTATTTCTCACTTAAACTAACCTTATCTCTAAACTTTTCAAACTTAAAATAAATATTTCTTGATAAGCTTCAAGGTCTTCATAGTAAAATACGAATTATAGACGAAGCTATCGTAAGGAACTTGTTCCTTCAAACGGAATGATAGATGCTCACATCTTCACTCAAGTGCAACAGTGCAAGTCCTATTAAAAATCGCTACTAACAAAGTTTTTGGTTTGGTTAAATTAGATTACTAAGCGCATCATTTTTTTACCACTTGGTCTCAGAATATGAAATCCTCTGACCATATGCTGTCTTTGCAGAAAGGATACCGTTCCGCGCAATTTCCGGTATGTGCATGAGCCTCGTCGTACGTTCGGTGCGTGTAATCGACCGGATCTTCGTGTGTGGTTGGCAAGCTAGAAGCAAAACGTTTTTTTTATGTAATGTAAAACTTAACCAATTGAAAAAAGTTAAGAACCTGAAAACAGCCTTCAATATTTCCCGAAGAAATGATTCCGGCTCGGTAGCGTCCCGCTTTTGTCCACTTTCACACAGGGCCCTTAGCACACAGTGATGGCCATGGTTACCTTTCCTGAGGAATAGTTGCAGTTGATGAAAATTGTTTAACATTCACCTGCTATGCTACGGTTATCTTACGCATCTAGAAATGTTTCGATTTTTCGATACAGCTTGTGCCGTGTCGAACGATGGTGATCCAGAAAGAATTTATCTTCCGGGTGAGTGCGCTCGTCAATGCTACGTTTGCCAAACACGGGATAGAACCGCTTTCTGTTCATCGGGAAATTGGGAGGGTGCCGGCGGACCCACTCTTGTAGATACCTATGAACAAGCAGAAGTTTGTCGTTGATCAACAGAGGAAAGTTTTGATCAAAAATGTTTTCTCGACATTGGAAACTATTTACAGGTAAGTGGGAAAGTCGTCTTGATGTAATGAATTTTATATTAGACTGATTTACAAAACCGATTTTTCTAATATTCTGTCGTAACACAAACAGCACACGTGCTACTGATTACCAAACAAAGTTAGTAAAGTCATAAATAAAAATATTCAACTTTCTTACCTGTTGGCCAAATTGCTCCAGTTGTTCCCAGTCCCATTATACGGCGTCACAAAGTTGGGAGGGAAATTATTGTAGCTATTACTACTACTACTGCCCAGTGGCTGCCACTTGTTTTGGTACTTGTCTTTTGTTGTGCCAATGTTTTCTTCCCCACTAGTATAATAATTTATTCGGTTTGAGACGCCTGATGCCGGCGATGGGCTGTCATAATAATAGCTGAGAATATTCGGTTTCTTACTCGTATTAAGGTAGGAGCTCTGATTTGGCCTGTAGCTGGAATAGTAAGAACTGTTCGTGCCGTAGCTACTCGAATTTGTATCAACTAGCGTGGTTCCATTAGTGTTTTCATCCGTACGGCGTAGAAGTGATCCATCGGATATTTTATCCTGTAGCAAGTGGAGTATTTCGAAGTACGTTATACTGGGAAGCTGCCAGGCCGCTGCAACCGTCACGCCCACCGTGAACAGTAGCGTGCTGCCGACTATTGGAATTGTTTGATCGTATACTGGAATTGAGGAAATTGAGGAATTGAGTTTTTTTTTATTTTCCTGTTTTCGTTGTAACGGTTCATTTTTATCCTTGCGAGAAACTGGACTGCAAGTCACGTACACCCAAGGACAACGGTACTTCTGCCACGATTCTACAATAATGTTTCCTTCACAAACTGATATTCCCAACCAATGGACGAGGGCTTGAACAGTGAACCGTTATCTTCTTTTCCTTCACTGAACAGCAATGCGAACGCTTCTCTCCAAAGTAAAAAAATATAACAAGACCCAGAGTTAAAAAAAATCTTTCGAGCAAACGGTCACAACAAACGTCAATCGTTTGAAAGTGTGTGCTGGTAAATTTGTAAATATTGGTTCGCACAGATTTTCCGCTTCTTGAACAGCTATTACTATTGGTTGCGAGTAGATATCAAACCAAGCCCGAAAAAACGCCCCATCTTCCAGGTGGGTCCAATTTATCCACGTGGTCTTGACATACTGAGTTTTTGAATTGTTTTGCTACCAAATTTCACAAAAAAATTAACTATTTGTTCCTCGTTTAGGGTGAATTTTTGAACATTTGCCTTTGTTTCGATTCGTTCTTTCAAAAAGTAAACTATTGTATTGATTGAAGAGCGTTGCCAAATATGCTAAATCACTGGTTATCAAAACTTGTTATGATGATGGTTGCCAAATTAATTTTAACCATGCTCTGGTTGCCATGGTTAAAGTCGTTTATAAAATGATTCGATGACGACATTGTCAGGAAACTCGTGTCCAACGAGTCCATAACTTCACATAACATAAATTCTCTTGATATTATACTCACCAGGACGCTCATTGATTGCCGATGCGATTGATATTATCTTCATTTCTCCTGTCACTGCTTGATTACGATGTGACTAAATATTAATCAAGCAGCATAAACATTGAATTAAATTCATATACACCAATAAACTCCGAAATCCGATGACTTTTTACAAAGAACAATTAACTTTAACAATTTATGTTAGTACTCTCATGAAATTTGTTTACTTCAACAGGGAATAGGAGAATGAGAGAGGGAACAAAATGCGTCACCTGTCTTTGACTGAGTGTACTTCTACTTGGTCATTGAACTATCGAGTATCTCATTTGACAGACACTTTGACCGTACCGAATTCAGTTGTCGATGATTTTAGTCAGTCTGTCAAGGTCATTTGACATGACTGACAATTTACAGCTCTGGTTGTAATATGACTAACTAGAGTCTTGCCCAATACTGATCATACTGCAGAAAAATTACACTATTCACATTATTCTTAGGTTATGCATTTATTCGAAGACGAAACGTAAACACAATATTTACTTTAAGTAGATTTGTAATGGTGGCTGATTCTAAATTAAAAGACGCATGAGGGGGACGGGTATAGTGTGATGGGTAAGTCGATGCCTTTCACGCAGCCCATCTGGGTTCGATTCCCAACCCCGCACATAGGGTCAGAAGGTTTTTCTACTCCCAAGAAGTGAATGACCTCAAGGCTAAAACCTCTATAATCGAAAAAAAGACGCGTGCGTTGATCAGGTAGTAACCGAATTGTTTATATCTTTTGGAAAGTAACCTGAACATGCAAAATGTTCGAAAGTAATCAACGATGTCAGCCCAAGAAATGAGTCATTGGAACATTATAAAAATATTCTGACAATTTAAATCCATTAATGTGACGTGTCGCTAGTAGCAAACATTGTTCTAGCATTGTTTTTCCTCACTCTTCTCGCAACGATTGTGCGATTGAAAAAGCGCAGTTTGCTTGTATGATGTGCAACAAGTTTCTTGTTTGATATGTTTCATAGCAGTAATATTTGTTAAGCAGAAACCGAAAATGAAACTGCTCAAATAAACTTATTATAGAATCAGTTAAATAAACCGATGTGGAACTTAATCCGTTTAGGTTTTTGACTCGGTTTCACAAGCAGTAATATGAATGATTTTCACATTTGTTACAAAAACATGTAAAATCATTTGTCAAACATATCTGACATGAATAACCGTTCTGTAGCAATTGTGAAACATGCCAATTTTAACAAGTTTTAATTGCTACTTGGGGTGTTCTTCTATTTAGAAGGTTGTAGGATGAACAGTAAGAAGTAAAAATGGTTATTGGTGAATGAAGATTACATAATGCAAAGCGAAAAATGTCGCGTGAACGAGAAAGAATGAAAAACGAATAGTATAAACTGAGTAGTGGAAATCGACGATTGAGAAGCAATGAATTACAACAAAATAATTTAAGGTAATTGTCCTTAATAGTGAATACCTTGCGAACTGCAGAGGTGAATATTGAGGAATCATAAGTGAAGAGTGACAAAAGAGACTCGAGTGAGAAGAACAGAGTGATTAGTTACGAGACTGAAACGTCAAGTGAGGAGTGAAAAGTGAGGATTGCAAAGGGAAATATGAAAAGTGAAATATGATAAATTAAATAGAAAGAAAAAAATGAAAAGCGAAGAACGAAAAGTTAGGAGTAACTAGTGAAGAACGAAGAGTGAAATAGTAAAGAGTGAAATAGTGAAGTAAAGAGTGAAGAGTGAAGAGTGAAGAGTGAAGAGTGAAGAGTGCAGAATGAAGATTGAAATGTGAAGAGTAAATAGTAAAGAGTGAATAGTAAAGAGTAAAGAGTGAATAGTGAAGAGTGAAGAGTGAAGAGTGAAGAGTGAAGAGTGAAGAGTGAAGAGTGAAGAGTGAAGAGTGAAGAGTGAAGAGTGAAGAGTGAAGAGTGAAGAGTGAAGAGTGAAGAGTGAAGAGTGAAGAGTGAAGACTGAAGAGTGAAGAGTGAAGAGTGAAGAGTGAAGAGTGAAGAGTGAAGAGTGAAGAGTGAAGAGTGAAGAGTGAAGAGTGAAGAGTGAAGAGTGAAGAGTGAAGAGTGAAGAGTGAAGAGTGAAGAGTGAAGAGTGAAGAGTGAAGAGTGAAGAGTGAAGAGTGAAGAGTGAAGAGTGAAGAGTGAAGAGTGAAGAGTGAAGAGTGAAGAGTGAAGAGTGAAGAGTGAAGAGTGAAGAGTGAAGAGTGAAGAGTGAAGAGTGAAGAGCGAAGAGTGAAGAGTGACTAGAGAAGAGTGATGAGTTTTGGGTTAAAGGTTTAATTAGATTGATACCAACAAGTTTTGCCTCAGCTTTGAGTTCAACTTGTTGTGATAACTTTGGCTGCTGGAATCTCCATAACTTGTTTTCATTAGAATTGTTAAGCAGCTTCTTACATATATCATTTGTTTTTGCAACAATCAGCAGATTTAAAATGATGCAATATTTTACACGCGAAGTAGAATATAAACCACTCAAAAAACCGCAGTTCCGAACCCGATTTTGAACCGAACAATAATTACACTAACCAACTTGAAATGAGCTTCCTTCGGGAAATGTTATGAAGCGTCTTTTCCTTGAAAGAACCTTCAGTTTTTTTCCTCCTCCGTCGTCCGGCAAACCTTCAAAGTGATTCTGATAGGTATGTGTGTTATCCAAAACTCTAATAACTTCCGCTGATCTGATACCGAAATAACAAACTACAAGTATTGCGATACAGCAAATACACTTGTTCGACAAATTGATCATACTTTTGTGCTTTGAATAACTGACGCAAGCTAAATTCGACCTATATAGATACAACTAACAAATAAAATTATTTTCCGGCTTCGCGTTTTCTTAAAACCTTTGTATCTACGCTGATACAGAACCGAACGAGAGTTACTGGATGACTGAATTGAAGTGGACGATCGAGAATAACTAAACCAAACAAAAAACCCCATCCTGAACCCGCACCGGTAAACATACAACGCATACAAGACCCATTTGAAGCGGGAAGTGAGAATTATACAGACAGTGTGAAGTGGGGAAGAAGACTAGGTCTGGATAGACAATACTAAAACTGGGTTTCTAGGTGCGAAAATATCTACATGTATGATGAAATAGAAAGTTTCTCATCTGTTGCGTGTTTTAAGATGAGAATATTCCAGATTCAGATTCTGATAAATTGTTAGTCCTGAATCCAGAAATTATATGTATTAATTTCCTTTTTATTATATTCTAAACGAATCCGCATTTCAACATCACTACTTCGTTGATTATATAGCTCAAATGGTAGGCATTATAACGATTTTCATTTCGCCAACATGGTTCATCCAATGATTAGTTCAGCATCCCAGCTACTTACTGTCGTAATAGGCCTAAATGTATGAATTGAAAAGTACCCTATTCAGACGATAAATGCAGTATAGACATTGAAAAATGTTTACACGGAGGAGAAAATCCCCATTACCTCTCATTATGCCCTTCATACATATTGTCCAAGAAGGAAAAGAAAGCTATCTTTGGAGAAATGCGTATACATATTCAGAAACGCCTAAGATTACCAGTCCTGTTGCACCTCCCATCCCAGCAAACCTATCTTTGGGGAAGTCCGTTTCGGATGAATCATCCGAAGGTACACACTCAAATAAAAATTCACGTTCGATTCACTTGAAAAATCACGTAGAATGGTTTCAAATGTCAAATTGAATATTTTACGTGACGAAAATGAATGTTATACGAACATCCCCTAACATTAATACAGTCATCACATAAGGTTTACGTGAATTGACCAAACGTCAAACAATCTACGTGAATTTCCAGTGTGAAAAACTCGATTTTGAAAATGGCGAGCAGTGGCCCTCGAAGTGTAAGTAGTGTAAATATTTGCGAGAAAAGTTATTTAATTACAATTTTTTACTCCATCGACCGGACCATTCCAGTATGAAAGTTTCCATGTGTTCAACTGGACCGAGTGCCTGCGTGAGTCCGGAAGTTTACCCGCTCCTGCCGAATGCTTCAAACAGGCCGTCGGTATGAAACTAGAGACACTGGAACCATGTAATGCGACTTCAACCTGCATCGGTAGTGTTGTGGGAGTTCTTGGATCTCGACTTCGGCTTCGGTTTGATGGCAGTGACAACAAAAACGATTTTTGGAGGCTTGTCGATTTGAGATACCACGACGTTATTAGTTGCTTTTTAAGCCATTGGAATTATATGACAATTTTCTGAAATAAATGTTTTATATTTCATGGCATTTTTCATTTCATAGATTTATATCAAAATCTGGAATCTACCTTTCGACTTCATATATATATATATATATATATATATATATATATATATATATATATATATATATATATATATATATATATATATATATATATATATATATATATATATATAGTAATTTTCTGGTATCTAAATTTGATATGAACTGATAGATAAATGTGATATGAACATACATTACATTTTACCTATGAAACACGTAACTTTTACTGGATTATGCATTAAACAGCTTTTAAATACCAGTCCATTAAAACCTACGTGAAAAGTAGGGTGGAAAATATTCACATAACTTTTCACGTAACTATAATATGATTATTATTTTGAGTGCAGTAATAATAGGGATAGGGGAAGCGGGGTATGCTTGGTATCACTTCTGATTTATGGTACCAGCAACCAAATAAAAATGGAATGTCGATTTGAACCACTCTCGAACCGTTTTTGATCATTTATTTTGGAGATTTTGCATTAGCAGTTCCATTCTAAAGTGAAATATCAGAGCAATCCATTGTACTAGTGTTTCCAAATGGCCATGTAACTGAGAGTTAACGATTCAGAAACAAAATACTCATGGCATAAATTTAATACTTTTATTCCGAATACTTTTATTAAAGACCTCACGCTTTTGGAATGAAGCGAGCAGCAGAATTGTGCCGAAGAACAGTCGCACACCGCTAAACCACACCAAAGGCTGCTAATCCTGTTGGAATGGAATGTGCAGCAGAATGGTGTAAATGAACTTCATTGGAAGTACTCTTTTTAACAGCAATTTGCGTTTCCAATGTGCAGCAGTGGAAGTCGTCAGAGCTTCTGACTGTTCGATTTCCCGTTGTAATTCGGCATTTTTTTTTGTAACTTTTCACACTTTCCACCTCGTTCTTTTATTATGGCTGTCGTGTTTTTAATTGTGTTTCATGGTTCGTGAACATTCTGTAAAAATCTTCGATTTTTCTCTTATAGTTGCAATGTAACTTCGTACAATGGTAGCCATACTAACTTAATTTCTGTGAAATATCTATTTGTTTTATTTTCTTTAGTAAATTTGAAACTATTTGTTCCCGTACATCATAGCTGATATCAAATTCAAATTTTAATTCATGCTTAGCTGTATTTAGCATTCTTCGAATACTTCTAATATTCGAAAATTTCTGTGAAAATATCGAATTTTTTGAGACATTTTCAATAAAGTTGAAATTGATTTCTTCTAAAACATATAGCTGGTATTAAATGCAATCTATTAGTATATAAAAATGCGTAGGTCGTCGCTTTGAATTTGAAGATATGTCGAAAATACGAAGTTTTTGATAATTTATAATTTTTTCAACAGACTTTAGTTGGAACTTTTTATAATAACTTTGAGTAGAATATTCGGTTTTCCATCGTTTCAAATGTATTTTATTACGAATGAATTTATCTTTCAAATGGTAAAAAAGTTATCGAATCGGCCAAAAATGACTGAAATATAGTTAGTCAAAATTAGCGTTCCCACTTTTCACGATACCCTTGGTAGTCCGCATAAATTTTTACCCCCTTGGTGTTCAAACTTACCGAAATTCAAATGACTTACAATTTTCTTCATACAAACCTTTATCCGTAACTGTGAAGAGTGTAACCGAATAAATCGGAACCATATCTGTACGCCCACAGAAATGGAATTTAGAGGATAAATTATTTTAATTTTAATTTTACATTTCGTCTTAGACTCAGTGCGTAGCAGTTTATGTAAGACAGACGTAAAGTTAATGCTAGTTGCGAAACACTGCTTGCTATTACACCGAAGTGTAATGTCTAAACTGACATCTCGAACGAGACGAAACGGAAAATCAAACTTAAAATAGGTATGTTGCAACTACCATAAATTATTAAAGATTTATTCTCTATGCTTAATTTTCTCGGAGAAGGCTGAATTGGCTACAGTTCAATTTGAATTCTACTATTGGATTGTGAATCAAGTTCGAAAATCAAGTGGTAGACAGTCTCAGTTCCGGAGACATGACGGTATAAGTGACACTGTACCTTTCTTCCGAAAGTGCCGCTTGACAATAAAATGGTATTATCGAATATGTATCAGTCAAGTCATAAAAATGTAGAATTTGGTATTTTCTGCGAAAATTTGTGAGTTGGTTCACCAAAATCGAAAAGATGTTCAACAGTGCCAAACGTCCTCAAACAAGATGCTATCGGTTAGTAATACCCGATGAAATCTCGGCTGCAGTAAACTGGAGGAGCGCAGTGATCGTTGTGAAGCACGAAAATCAAGTAGAGACAGAATCTTCGAAGAGTCGATATCACCGTTAATCAGTTTTGCCACGAAAACAGCTTGCTGAATTTTTCTGCGTCTTTCTAATGAGTCGAGTCCGATCAGTCGACAGCGATCGGGATACGGTGGGAGCTCAAGCGGATTCCTCCAAGGAAGGTTTCTTAGAGCAAGACGAACAAATCTTTTCTGTACGCGTTCAATCCGTAAGTTCCAAACCAGCTGATACGGATTCCAAATTAGGCTAGCATTTTCCAGAATAGGACGAACCAAGAAGCAATATAACGCTTTCAAGCAATGCGAATCTTTGAAGTCCCGCCCGATCTTCGCAATGAAACCTAATTGCCGTGTTGCCTTTGAAATTATAGATGAACGATGTAGATTGAAGGTAAGCTTAGCATCTAACAAAACACCAAGATCATTAACATGATCAACTCTGTGGAGTTTTTGTCATCAATTCCATAGTCGAATCGAATTGGATTCAGTATTCAGTGGAACGTTATGACCTGGTATTTTGCAATGCTGACAATAAGCCAGTTTCTATGACACCAGGCGGCGAATGTATCAAGAAGATTTTGAAGCCGGATGCAGTCGTCGATAGAACGAACTTCAAGATACAATTTCAAATCATCGGCATATACTAATCTGCAACCAACACCGAGCAGCGAAACAGCATCATTGAAATGCAAAAAGAAACCAGCTAAAACAGAAGCACAATGACTATACACCATAGAAGGAATACCATCTGGTCCGAGCGAAAACGATCGTTTTAACTTTTTCGCTGCGGCAATAATCATAACGGGAGTAATCAAAAATGTGTCAATGTGCGCTATATTCTAAGGAACATCCACCGCGGCGGTCTCCGCTTCGATACCGGAGGGAGTATTTTCAGCAAACACAGAAGCAAAGAACTTTGCAAACAGATCACTTGAGTCCAAGGTTGACATGGATTCAACACAATCGAGACAAACTTTTGAAGGAATCGATGAGCACTTGCGTTTCGAGTTTTCAAAAGTCCGGAAATATTTAGAATCGGTTAGAATGATAATATCGAAGTTGCAGTCACTCGTTGCTGAGAAAATATCGTCAATTTTTGTCCTCAAGCCTCGAACATTTTGATAGTATACCCAGGTGTCAGCCTCATCATTCTGCAATACGGGATAAGACGAATCAGCGTTCGAAAATCTGGGAACTGACGGATACTTGCCAAGAGTAGTTTGGAAGCCCCCTTCACCACACCAACCCACAGGACCGGGACGGCTGATGAACGCTGGCAGCGATGGCACGACTTGGGCAGGGGGGTCAGAGGCTTCCACAATATCATCAACGGTGCGTCCCAGTATGCTGCGTTGAATTATTGCTGAGTTATTCCTCCTTGCGAAGAAACAGGCGTTGGAGATGGATGAACAGCAGAAGGTTTCCAACATTTTTGAATTGATTTCTCCTCGAATTGTAGAATTCCTTGGGGCCAAGTTGAAGGGTCCAAGGCAATAACGTGTAATTCAGGATCGAGGCCAACTTTAAACGATACAAAGGTCATTTTGCTAACATCGTTACCTTTAGCGACCAGATTTATGACTACTGGGTCTTCGTTCATTTCAAGATTAGCTCGTACCATAGCAGTAATCTCATCATTGGTGACATCTGGTCTTATACGTGACAAATATAGCCAAAACTTGTCAGGTGGTTGTTCACAAACTGAAACACAAACAACGTTCTCTCCAATCTGCTTCGATCCAGACTGGCATTCGGGAGCTTTTTGTTCCAAATCTGGTCCACGAGGTCTTTTGGCTGGACGGCGACCCTCAATGAATGGCCAGCGCTTATTGAACGTTGTGGGAGTCAATGGAGGTCTCGATAATGATGAAATTTCGTTTTGTAAACCATTAATTGCTTCCGTGAGCGACACCAAAGGTGGATTTTCATCAGCAAATTTCGTGATACAACGGAGATTCGAGTTGCCCAATACCTTTCAATTGGCCGAAGATCCAGGCAGTTCGGTGGGTTGATGTCCTTTTCCACGAATTGTACATTATATTTTGACAACCACTGTAGAACGGAGTTGGCGTAGTGGGCTGAAGCCAAATCCGGCCAGAAGCGAGGAGGAGCCTTATGCTTTCTGTACAGTGGCAGCATTCTCTTCTTCAAACATTCTTCCCCGTACACCTTGGCGTTAATTGTGCCCTTCGTGAAGAAAACCGACGACCGCAAACCACAGGTACAAATTGCTTGCCAGACCAACACCTTCTGCTCAAACTTTTCCATCGCCACCGTGGTGTCAGCGTCGTCCTGGTCCTGGTACACCGATTTCGTATAATATTGCGGTCCGGGCAGCGCTCGAGAGTCTTCCTTGGCGTAGGTTTTGTCGTCGATCACGATGTATCCGTCTTTATTCTGTAGAATCCGGTTATACAGTTTTCGCGCTCTTGTTTTGGCCTGAACTTGCTGTACCAGGGACTTTTTCGGCACCTTCTGTTTCTGGTGTTGGTGTTGAACTGCTTTTCCAAATCCCGCGTCGGCGCCGATGGGTTTTTCCTGATGTACTCAACCACTTTTAAGACTCGGCCGGGCTGGCTGGGACCCGTTTTCCTACCGGATCGGGGCAATGCCTTCATGGAAAGGGTCTTACCGAACTTCTCGATAATATTTTTGACACTGGTGTGGTGCACTTTAACCCGTTTTGCAATTTCGTTGTACGAGACACCACTTTTTGAGCACCAAGTGTGCAAAATTTTCTTTTGCTTTTACGGATCAATTCGACTCATCATTGAAACGATAAACCGTACCGAAACCAATCGATTGCGCAGCTGTTATTGACATGTAAACAAACATGTCACCGCAAAACACGCCGCAAAAAAATTTAGCCATTTCAGAGTAATAACTGTTTGAATGTTGCTAACTACTTATCGATACACTCCTTATGCAGGGTGCGAATAACATCCATTATTTGTTTAGCTAGAGCAGTTTGTAGAATTGTAGTTCAATAATACATAACCACCCCGACTTCCGCTGCCACAAAGCAATAGGCGGCAACACAAAACTTTGCATTTTGTAGGTTTCAAAAATGCTTAAAGCTGGGGTAAAATAAATGATAAAAACCTGTTTTAATCCACCTAATGGTGTAATGATGCCTTTCTCATTTTTTTCATTTTCTCCTGTATATTACAGCAGAAATTACCCAAATTGTAGTATATTTAAAAATGTTTAGAAAATAGTTTTGAAGATTTCTTTTGCAAAATACTGCTACATTGATAAACTACATTTCACTTAGTGAAAATCTATTCAATCATATGTGAGAAAGTGAAGTGAGTTAAATTTTAAGGTAACATAAGTATTTTGGCCCACTTTACGATTGATCTTATTTCGGCCCACCTTGTAAAAATATCCATCAATTGTTGTAAGATCTTCGAAAAACCCTTTCACAATAGGTAATTTAATGTCATTAGTTTCAAGTTGATGTAACATGGGCTACTTAACATCGATTAAATCCATAAAGTTTGTTAGGTGGGCTAAAATATATGAAGTGGTCTAAATATCTGTTACCCTATTACATTTGATTACTATTGTTGGTACTTCCGCAACCAAAAGCTGGATATCGGCATTATGACATTCGGTTCATTCAACCAAACAATCATTCAACCTACAAATTTATTAACAATTCTCTATGAAGATTTGAATTTTGGAAAAAAGGCGGGTGGGTAATGTCAGAGACATAACTGGATGTCGTGAATACGAAAACAACTGACATGTTCCTTAACACTTCCGAATATCAATTAGTTGATCAATTGTATGAGTTATTCAAGCATTCCCCTTCTTTACATTTTTCGCAAAAACAAAGAAGGCTTCACTTGATCTTGAATACTGTGAATTTATCACAACAAAAAGAGCACAAATGAAATCAAACAGTTCTAGATTTCCACTAAACTGAGGATATTTACCTCCGATTTGAGAGCAAGAAATCCTAATAGTTCTTTAGAAAACTTTTAGAGCCATTAGAACGGCTGATTTTGTGTGGTGCTCTCCACCGTTGTTTTTTCACCAATACAAATGACTGGCAGTAATCGCTCTTGTCGGAAGCGAAACTAGCTTTGCAAACGACACAAAATACATCTGCTCGCAGTGGTGATAGAATCCAAACTGATCCAATTTTTGTTAAAAGGTTTCTTTTCACGTGATGTCGTTTGTACCTTTTTCACTAATGGGCGGTCCTAACGGCTATGAAAATAGCAGCAGATAGAATTTTAATGCTTATTATTTCATTTCGGATTTGCATTTCATTGAAAGAAACTATCAGGATGATGTACGGGATTCATTTCTGCCTTTCAGAAAGATAAAATTGAGGAACTCACTACGATATTAAACACTGTTCGGAACATATTTCTCGAACGATTTGTTGTACAGCAGCAGATATTTTGTTTTCTTCCTCAGAACGCGTTTTGATTGGCTGGTGTTGACATGGGTCAAATGAGACAAGTTTTTCAAAAGTGTACTATTGAAATACTTCAATGCTTTTGCTATACACGTTTAAATTGAAAAATTTCGATTCTATTGGTAGTTAGATTATATAAATCCTTTCACAGATCACTGATATATGAGCTTTAAAAACACGATGAAGGCAAATGCGCCTTATGAGTTATCCTCTTTGATACTCGGTTATAACAACATTTCAGGAAAGTTTAATTTTGAATTATTTGAGATTATGTCACACAACTGAAAATTTTATTATAAAATTGTGATCATATTTCCGATGGCGTGTAGCAAAAATTATGTTGATTCGTTAGATGCAAGAAGAGATATTCACGATCAAAAACTTATTACTCTCTCAGAGGGTAAATTTTGAATAGGCACCCCATAGTAAAGTAAGTCGTATTCACGACAAAATGTATTGGTAGTCGCACTTGAATAAAATTCAGCAGATCTTTTATGGGATTATCAATGGTTTATTTGGTTACAGACTCTCATGGTCTGCAAACTAGAGAAATTACCTAGCAAATATAAAAGGGAGCTTCTTGAAATTGACATTTTTACACTAAGTACCCTACGTTCGGAAGCAGGGATTTAGGCCGAATGAATAGTGGAATATTCTTATGGTATCTTGAGACCTTTCATTTAAATCGAAGTTTGTGCAAATCGGTTCAGCCATCTTCGAGAAAAGTGAGTTACATTTTTTCACATTTTTGGTGCATATAACCCTGTAATTCCAGAACCAAAAGTCGGATTCAATTAAAATTCATAAACTTTGTACGAGACCGTAAAGCCTTTGATTTGAATTGAGTTTGTGAAAATCGATTCAACCATCTCCTGGGAAAATGGGTGACATTATTTTCACGGTTTCGGTGCAATATTTCCACAATTTTGTTGCATATCACCCTGTAATTACGGATCTGGAAGTCGGATCCAAATGAAATTCCGGAAATTTGTATGGGACCGTAATTTGAATTTGAGTTTGTGAAAATCGATTCAGCCATCTCCGAGAAAAGTGAGCGACATTATTTTCACATTTTTGTGCATATCACTCTGTAGTTCCGGAACCGGTTTAAACGAAATTCCGGAACTTTGTATAAAACCATTCGACCTTTCATTTGAATCTAAGTTTATAAAAATCGGTTCAGCCATATCCGAGAAAAGTGAGTGACATTATTTTCACTTTTTGGTGCATAATCTCACATATTTGGTGCATCTCATCCTGTAGTTCCGGAGCCGGAAGTCGGATCCAAATAAAACTCAGGAACTTTGTATGGGACCATGAGACCTTTCATTTGAATCTAAGTTTGTCAGCCATCTCCGAAAAAAGTGAGTGACAATATTTGTCACACACACACACACACACACACACACACACACACACACACACACACACACACACACACACACACACACACACACACACACACACACACACACACACACACACAGACATTTGCTCAGCTCGTTGAATGGTATGTGACATTCGGCACTCCGGGCTTTGGTTCAAAAGTCAGTTTTTGCAGTCATTGTATTGCCTTTCTATATGACAAAGGCAAATATAAAACAATTCAATAAAAGTTACATATTGTAATT
Organism: Malaya genurostris; assembly: GCF_030247185.1. Classification (NCBI taxonomy): domain Eukaryota; kingdom Metazoa; phylum Arthropoda; class Insecta; order Diptera; family Culicidae; genus Malaya; species Malaya genurostris. The sequence continues at coordinate 111,472,328 of NC_080571.1, forward strand.
ACCATTGAAATCTACTATTTCACTATCAAACGTTACAATACAGATACGTAGTGTATTGATGAGACAGTGAAATAATAGAATTAAATGGTAACTACAAAGTAAAATTGTGAATAGCACACAGTTGGCATTTTTGTTTAAGGAGTAGCATACAAAAGAAACAATGTTGTAATGAATTTGAAGCAGTAATAAGTAATACACTCTTCTAAAAAAAACCTTGTGATTTTACATTTTATAAGATGCACATAACAGGAGCGTAGTTTTTCTCACATATATATATATATATATATATATATATATATATATATATATATATATATATATATATATATATATATATATATATATATATATATATATATATATATATATATATATATATATATATATATATATATATATATATATATATATATATATATATATATATATATATATATATATATATATATATATATATATATATATATATTATATATATATAACATATATATATATATATATATATATATATATATATATATATATATATATATATATATATATATATATATATATATATATATATATATATATATATATATATATATATATATATATATATATATATTCAAGAACATGTGATACTGTGTGATTTGAAAATTACATAACAGGAAACCGTATGGAATATAAACGAAAGATTGATATATCAACAACGCGACTTGAACCGAGAAACATTAGTTTACAGAGCACACGTCAACTTATCGACTGAACCACAGAGGCCCATATCAGCTTGATGAATAATTTATGCATATAAATCCATACAGCGGCACTTGGTAGCCGAGTGTAAATTACATTCGGAGACTGTAAAATTCTGTACGAGTGTAATACTGCGTCATTTTTAATGCTAAGTAGTTATTAATTGTATCGTTTAAAGAATTATGTCATTCTAATGGGGCTATTATTTTCCTTATATCCAAAAAACAAAAGTTCAAACGAATATTTATTGCCTGCATAAAATTTGGTTTATTTATAAATCGAGTATTTTTCAATTACTTTATTTAGCTTACCTACGTATACTCTTATTTACACTTACACATACTGAGGTAGTACAGGTTTATTTCATGAGGTTTATTTGTTTAACCGTCACAAAATTCTTTATATCTATTTCGTGTCTTCAAGCGGAAGATTAAATACTGCACATTGAAACACATGCCAAACACTTTCTAGAGATAATCAAGGGTAATAGATTTCTGAAACACTCGCACAACATTCGTTCAATCACATAAAACTTAAAGGACTAGCATATTTGCCCAATGCAAGCTCCAGTAACGAGAAGCCACATGTCGGATACAGCGAGTGGCATACGCTTCTGCTCTTTCCTTTCCGATGTGCTTCATCGTAGAGCCTCGTATCGCTGTGTTCCATCGAGAGGACTTTAGACTTTGGAAAGCTAAACAAAGTTCGTAAAATCTCGGCTGCCATGTTCGATCCTTTTTTCCCGAAATACTGGGAACTCTCGCACAGCGCACGTAGAATACATCCGCGCCCATTGTAGCCCATGCTGAAAAACAGAAACGAAGAGACATAGAATGAAATCAGTTCTTTGCTAGCAATTTGTTTACACAATTTGTACCTGTTCATTGCAGTCTCAAGTTTTTGATATAAGTCCCGACGATGTCTTCTCTGTGCCATCGGCTTCGGTTCCATCATGTCCTGATGAAAACTAATCGTCTGATTGGGTAAATTGTACGCCACTCCCCAATTCACAGCCCAACTGTACATGTTATAGTTTGGATTGCCGTATACTCCTACAGTCATACAAACGGCGACCTAATTGCAGAAGAAAGCAAAACATCATTCGATTATTTGAATAAAACCAGCCAAGCTTGAAACTAACGGAAAAACTGGATCCCAATGGAAACACAATAAATCTTTTCTTTCTGGATAACAGCGCGCTCGAGTTACTGTTTGACATCTCTTGAAAGTTTTCCTCAGTTAATACAGTATTTGCTGGAACCGTTGCCAATGACCAGCACTCAGCCACCGAAACGATTCCAATTAGCAGAAGTTGGAAAAACGCTTTCTGGAATAATCATTTAATTAATCAAAACAACCTGTTCCTCAGTTCATCGAAAAATTTACTAAACCATTATTCTTGGTGATTCGTTTTTCCTTCCTACAGCGTGTTTCCAGTTGCTCCCGGACTCTTCCTACGCTGCTAACCTACACTCGCCAGGATTGCTTCCGTTGAAATTTAATCCCTCCAGTTAGGCACAAAGCGACCACTTCAATATTCAAGTGCATTCCACTGACTGCGATCGGATAGCTTTATTTCCCGACAGTATCAGAAGGGGAGCAAAAGTGCCAGAAAAAATTTAATTATTCACCACCGCAGAAAAACTAGCTCTCCCGAGGGCCGCCGCGGAAGTGAAAGTGGCAATGAATGACTGTCCCATTAGGCACCGTCGGGTGTTTTCCATTCCAGTTGGATTGTGGTGAAATCAGTTCTACTGGTCCGCATCACCGAAAGTGGCAATTAACACTATGCTCCAATATTCATTCTGGATTGAACAACTTGACGAGAGACAGATACTTTTCCCGCAGCATCACCATAAGAAATGCTCTGATGGGAAAAACTTTACTCGCCAACTATCAATTAGAACATTCACAACATGCGAACGAGGTGGAGTGGCTCTCAATTTAAAAAAATTTCTCGCGTGATCGACTTTCTCGTGCACCGTTTACTACAAAGTGTGGAAAGTGAAGAACGTGGATTGCCATGAGGTTGGCTGGAACTGACTTGGAGTGTAGCACAAGCCGGTATGAATGGGAATCGACAGCGCTCTGTTTACACAAAAAAGTGATAATCATCGTCAACATGACTTTCCAGATTACGGTAATATGTGGTACGATTCATTACGGTTATTTTAATTAGCACTTCAAACCGAAAGAAGTATATCTTAAACGCATATCATTATGCACTATTTAGTTCATCCAGAACTATCCAGATCAAGCGTTATCTGAAGATTTGTTGATAGGTACAAACATTGGATGAAAAGCACACAGAAAAAAGTTATGAATTGCACAGATGACATAATTCTACAAACGATACAATTCATAACTACTCAACATGTCAAATAACGCAATATTCCATTCGTACAGAATTTTACAGGCTCCGTGTGTAATTTGCACTTGTCTAGCAAGTGCCGATGTATGGATTTATTTGAATTAATTATTCATTAACCAGACATGTTCTTCTGTGCCTCAGTCGATTGACTGGCGTGCTTTGTGATCAAATGTTTTTCGATTCAAGTCGGGCTGTTGCTGTTGATCTTTTGCTTTTAATTTCATTCGATTTCAAGCCGTGTAATTTCAAATCACACAATTCTACATGTTTGTGAATATAAGTTATTGTGAAATGCAACGCTCCATTTATGCGCATCTTATGAGATGTAAAATCACAAGATTTTTTCGAGCTGTACATAGACTGAATGATATGTCCTCGAACGGAGATTTCTTAGGATGTTTAGGATTTAGAATTATTTCTTCTCGAGGTTGAACGAGAGCAAATGGCGAATTCTTTTGAAGACAACGAATTAAATATTACGAGTTAGATGCTCGGTACCGTGTGGTGATCAGAGCTGCTATATGTCACTATCAACTAGTTACTTTGCACGATGAAATTAGGAAAGCTTATGTCACTGGACTGCTGCCAACCAGACTCTACAAATCACCATATATTGAGTGTCTGAGAGCCGATCTGTCAGAAGTCCGATGACTTTTTGCAAAGAACAATGAACTTTATCAATTTATGTTTATGTTAGTACTCTCATTGATTTTTTTTACTTCAACAGGGAATAGGAGAATGAGAGAGAAAACAAAAAAGTCACCTGTCTTTAATGCCCCGTTTACACTTCTGCTGGCTGCCAGCATGCTGGTGTCAGTGTACTGCCTTCTTAGGAAAAAACGTTCAACTGTGGTCCAATGATCCAAAGTATTAGACCAACGAAGGACCACCGTTGAACGTTTTTTTCCTAAGAGGGCAGTACACTGACACCAGCATGCTGGCAGCCAGCAGAAGTGTAAACGGGGCATAACTGAGTATACTTCTACTTGTTCATAGAACTATCGAGTATCTCATTTAAGGTGAAATGTAGCGTCATAAAATGCGCGCAAAATTTTATCCGTTTCAGTTGAACGAACCGTCGCACAAAGCATACCAAGAAAAACGGACACATAGAAATAAGACCTTTTTCCAATGATTGAGCGCAGTGGGCTTACCTCTCGTTATTTTGGCTTGTGAAAAAGACTGGACGTAATGGATTTTTGAATCCTTCACACTTTGAATATATGCTAATTCAATCGTTATTGTCAGTGATTACTCTTACACTAGAGCTATAAATCATGAGTAATTATGAATGACTAACATGAGGATATATGTATATGTATTGACCAACTTGCTAACCATGAATATACCTGTTGTTTATCAATGTTTATCACATTGTTTGTATCACGATAACACTTGGTTTGTATTTCATTCAGTAGCTTGTCAATGATGAAGTTATAGTTTTGCTATAAAAATTGCTACAATCTAAAATAATACCTGTTATACGATATCACACAGCCAGGCTTTATTGCTTCAGCAACATCAATGCATTGAACTCAACAAAATTGGACATTATTAGCATTATAAATGACAGTTACTTAGAAAATAAACAATTTCTTACAATACCCATTTTATTGTATTCAACTCGTTTTTATTTCAACACAAAACGCAATGCTGCATAAATTCGCGTCATAATTTTATATAATTTTTGCTCACGATATAATGCCACCGTGCCCACCGTGCATTTCTCACACCACCTCAATACGAAACAGCAGCGCGCAAGCAATAAAAAAAATGCGGAAAACTTTATCTAAACTTTTTCAAATTTCGATTGTTTTAGCTAAAATTTTATAATTTTGAGTTGCATTTTCAGATTCTTTGTGAAATTCTGCTACAAACACTACTTTTCAGTTCTAAAATCATCCCCGTGGAACGGAACAGTTACCGTTTATACATTTCAAAAACCAATTACGGCTCGGCAAAGCAAAATTTCAAAATTCTAAAAATACTTAGTTATGATAAATTTGATTTCGAAAACTTAAGTGTTTTTGGTTTTTCGAAAATCGGTCTAGTTTTTGAATAATTTATCAAAAACGCGATTTTCGCATTACGCTACATTTCACCGTACCGATTACAGTTGACAATGATTTTAGTTACTCTGTCAAGGTCATTTGACATGACTGACAAATTGCAACTCTGGTGGTGATACATGTTCTTGATGTTGCTGAAGCGGTAAAAATCGTCACCGAAGTCGGTTCCAAAATTCAGTCCAGATCTAAAATTCAGTCCAAAGGTTCAAAATTTCAGAGTCAGAATTCAGGAACTCAAACTGAATTCTGGAACGTGATTTAGTGTCTGTGTTTTGGTACTGAAATCTGGAACCAAATTTGGGAACCGAAGTCTGGACCGGGATTTAAATTTTTGAACTGAATTCTGGAAGTAATAGTGGGAAATCAGAATTTAATTCCAACATTACGGTCACGAATCGAAGTCTTAAATTCACTCCAAAGATACAGTTCAAATATCCAGGCCCAAGAATCAGTTCCTAAATCCAGAATCGACGTTTAGACCCAATTTTACATCAATTTAGTTGGAATTTTTTTGGGATGCTAAGAAATTAGATGGAATTTTGGTTTGGGATGATCTAGAATTCTGTTGCAGTATCCGTATCCAGAATTCAATTTCAGTTCTCGAATTCAGTTTTAATATTCGGTCCCCAGAAAATAAGTTCAGAGTTCAGTTCCATTTCCAGATTCCAGATCTTTAATTCAGTTCCAGAATCTTAGTTCTAAATTTCAGTTTTAGGATTCTGGTTCAGAATCAGTTCCAGAATGCAAAGTTAAAAGTATAATTCCAAAATTCTGTAAAACCAAGCCTTGGTATTAAATTCCTTTTGCGGAATTTGACCTACAGTTTCAACAGACTTCGCAGTCGATTCTAGATGTACAGAACCATTGCATGGCTGGTACTACGATCCTACTGACACTAAGAATGCTTCCAAGTCGAAGTTTGAGACTACGACAACTGACTCGTAAGACTAGGAATGAAATTGAGTTATGTAGCATGATTTCGAACCTGCATTCTGAACATGTGTTCTGGTACTTCATTCAAATGCACTCCAGATTTTAGGCCCACTATTTAGTTGATGAATTCAGTTTTAGAATTCAGAATGCTTCCAAGTCGAAGTTCTGAATCCAGACTCAACATTCTTGTTTTAGAGTTACAGACTGAATTCTGCAACTTGATTCCGAACCTAGATTTTGATGTGGGACACATCTTTATTTTCTATATAGGGGTGCAAATTAAAAATTCAAGGGTAAACACAACTTAGTTTAGTTTCAATCAGTAATATTTGATCATCAATTGATTGGAGACATTTCTACGTATTGATTTGAATGTTCATAGCCATGTATTTTTATTTGTGTATCATTGAAATGTTTATTAATAGCTAGCAGTTTCGTTTCGTTTCGTTTCGTGCCTGAGTTTCGTAACTCGACTCTTAACCTGGAACCAAATTTTGGAACCGAATTCGAAGCCTGGATAGAAAACGAGCGTCTATGATGACATTTGGTCAATAGAACGGCGTCGACTGGGTGCTATCGCCTTCTGCGTTAGTAGCAGAATGAGAGGGGGCGAAATGGCTTGTAGTTTGAAGCTCATCCTAAAGTGCAATATTTATGGTAGTATGTTGCCACATGTGGTTCTGTTGTTTGTTGCATTATTTGTTATATATTGAATTGAATTATATTACATTGTATTATATATTGTTGTTATTATTTTTATTATTAATATTATTATTATTATTATTATTATTAATATTATTATTATTATTATTATTATTATTATTATTATTATTATTATTATTATTATTATTATTATTATTTTTATTATTATTTTTATTATTATTACTATTATTATTATTATTATTATTATTATTATTATTATTATTATTATTATTATTATTATTATTATTATTATTATTATTATTATTATTATTATTATTATTATTATTATTATTATTATTATTATTATTATTATTATTATTATTATTATTATTATTATTATTATTATTATTATTATTATTATCATTATTATTATTATTATTATTATTATTACTATTATTTTAATTATTATTTTGATTAACAAAGAGATATTATATTTCCTGCAGTACTGCGACGAAGGAGGAGCATAACTTACACTGCGACATTAACTGTTATACATGGTATCATAGCATATTACTTCATATAGTATCTTCTATTATGTTATATTATGTTGTATGGTATTATACTGCATTGCATTATATCATATTATATTGTATTATATTATATTACAAGTACGAGGTCTGTTCAAAAAGTTCCCGGAATTTTTTAATTGCGCGCGTCTGGAGAGTCAGGTGGTCAAAATTTTTTTTTATTGTGTTGGTACATATGTCCCTAATGTATGGTGAAGTTTTCAGCTGTATTCATTGTTTACATTCTGTCTTGTAGCAGCTGGTGTAGACGTGTTTTTTTTTTAGCTCGGCGATTTTTGTTAGTTTAAACAATGGAAGAATTGAAGAGTCAAAGAATTTGTATTAAATTTTGCGTGAAAAATGAAATAAAGTGTAACCAAGTGTGCGAAATGTTACAGAGAGCCTACGGTGAGTCTGCTATGAAAAAACAAGTGTTTACGAGTGGTATACGCGTTACATTACAAAAAGTGACTATCAGGGGTGTTTCGAAGACTGGAAAAAACGCTAGCATAAGTGTATTATATCTAGGGGGGATTACTTTGAAGGGGACCATATAGATGTAGACGAATAAATAAATATTTTTTTAGAAAAATGAGAATTCCGGGTACTTTTTGAACAGACCTCGTATATGTATTGTGTTATATTGTATTATGTTATAGTATATTGTTAGAATATATTCATCGTTCAACCCCCACTCCTCTCCACCCTTCTCCATTGGAAACTAACTAGATTCGCCCGCCGAAATTAAACCGGTCGTCATTTCTTCTTTCTCTCTGTCTTCCACCATGCATTCTTCGATCACTAATTAGATCTACATGCCGATTCTAAACCCGTCGTTTTCTCTGCCTTCCACCATCTTTTTGGTCACTAATTAGATCTTCATGCCGATTCTAACACAGTTTCTAGCCCACGCTCGTCTACCACCTTCTCCACCAACCCTTGTATATATTCCCACTCTTTTCTTTTCACTCACTTTTTAAGCAAGAGTACTATTACTGCTATGTAAGGCCTAGCGTCATCAATTAGTTATAGGGTTATAGATTCAGTTTTAATTGTTAGTTTTAATTGTTAGTTTCAATTGTTAGTAATAATTCCAAATGTATCTGTTGGATCATTGTAATCTGTTGATACAAATAATGAGAAGGTTTTATGCCTGCTGGAGAGAGAGATTACCAAATTTCATCTCCATCGGGCTTTTTCTAGCTCCATAAATAAATAAATAAATAAATAAATAAATAAATAAATAAATAAATAAATAAATAAATAAATAAATAAATAAATGTTATATTATAATGTGCTTTATTATATTATATTATACTGTGTTATATTATGTTATATATTATTACATTACATTATATTATATTATGTTATATCACAGAGAACAGATATCCAACAGACATTCATACGTGCAAAGACGTGTACAACGGTGATTTTTAACGGATTTTCACTTGTATGCTTTACACAGCTTTTAATAAAAAGTTTGTACTAGCTTGGTAGTATACTGTATTGCATTGAATTATGTTATATTATAGTATATTATGATATATTGTTTTGTATTGCATTAGGATGTGATATATTATATTGTACTATATTATATTATATTTTTTATATAAATTTATATTATATTATATTGTATTATATCATATTATATTATATTGTATTATACTCAAGTATATCGACAACGGGGAGGGGCAGGGAGTGCATCAGGGTATCTAACAAGTGAATGACTGGATGATGGAGTGGATTGCCAACCTGAGTCACGTGGGGGAAGCTTTGTGTTTTTCCCTGAAGGTCTGAAATGAGTAAGACGCTCCCTTCTAACAAACGAACCATCAGGCGGGTTTAAGCTGGTACAGCGAAATTATGAGCTAAATTTTCATTTTCACATTATATGATATTCTAATGATTTTGCACTATTAGCATTTCCAATCATAGTTACAAAATGTGTTCAACATCATGTCAAATATATGAGATAATATTATGAAACATAAAACTCTTCTTAACGTTATTTTTACAGGATTTCCATATAACGAATGAAATTTCCAGTCTGAGTCAAATTTATTGGCGCGTCTTATAACCATTACTAGATATCCGCACAACATACATTGGAACAATTTATGAAGCGCATATTATATTCACTTCGAATTTATTTATATAGGTTCATTTATACCATATGACTAGTTTTATAAAATTTATTTGTATATATATATATATATATATATATATATATATATATATATATATATATATATATATATATATATATATATATATATATATATATATAACTTTCAATATAGGTCATACGAATAGCAGATAATTGCCAACTACTAATTTTCTTTGAGGATTCAAGCTATACTAGTATTCCATTCGGTAAGGGAGCACCTCATGATATTTGCGAAAGAGAAGTGAGATCCCGAGACTGAAAATAAAACAATGAATCTTACTAGACAGATAGAGTAATGAAATGTACCGGATATATATTTCATGGTCCGTTAACGCATATCCTTGAACGAAGTTGGATGAGCTGTCTTGTCAGCGATTTAAAATTACATTGAGATGCGAAACTTCCTGAAAAAAATGGTCTGGAGCAGTTGATGACTATCGAGGACACAACTATTCACGACTTTCATCGGATTTCCATATAAATTATATGGGATATATTTTTAACTTTCATTATGATAACGTCCATTTAGATTTGACATACACATTAAATAAAGATTATAAGTTTCCATATAATTTCTATGAATTATATTCTGCATATGATTCATATGACAAATCTAATGAATATAAATAAGGTTTTCATTTCAGTGGCAGTGTTATAATAAGTACAGGTCCAGCTGCTTTTGAACAATCATGTTTATTTCACGTATTCACGTCATCTGGTTAGGTTTTTGACATAACTCACTCGCCTTTTTTTATTGAACAGGTAAAAACCGACAGCAGCTACTCTTTATCAACCTTTCTCTACAGCAAGCAAAAATCATTTTCATCACCTGAATCAGACACTGTCAACTTGGAGCAACACTAATGTTCGGCTCAGCAACGCCATCGTACGACATCACATTCAACATATTATGTAAATTGCATGGCTGTGCAGTGTTGCTATTTTGGCGTGCGCGAATTTGACATTTCTCTCCTCTCATTCTATGTACGAGAACTATGTTGTTGTTATGGATTCACAGCAAGCCTAAACGTTTAGGGTATAAGGCGATTCTTTAAAATCATTTTCGTCGCAAAACATACCGTGTTTTTTTCAACGTTATTGTCATATCGAACACCTACACTGGAATCTTCGGAATGTTCATCGAATAAAAAACGAAATTTATTTTTTTTATAATTTATTAATAACGCGTAACATTTATTTATATATGTATATATTAATAAATTTCTATAATATACAATCTAATGTTTCCTTTCCATTATGTCACATGACATTTGTTATCCTCTTTCCTTCGTCTGCTGTATTCAACTATTACGTGTTTTGTGTCATTTCACTCATATTTTCGTGTCTGTTTGATCTTCACTTTTAGTTTATCTGCTTTTTTTTCTACACCACCGGTGCTACATCTCAATCCAAATGTACTAAATTTATAGTTTCGTGGTTTGCATGTTTACCTTCCTACACATTTGTAGTCTCGTGTACGGTAGTTTGAAATGACTTCGGGGGATAAGTGTAAAGTGCTCTATTCGTCCATTACTGCTTGTTCAATGCATTTTTTTTTTGTTAGTTAGTGTTTTCTTTTTTCTGTGTTATGGTGTTTTCCAGTGAATTGTTCGCTTCGTAATATGTGACAGTAACATTAAGTTAATCAATGATCACAATACTTATGCTGTTATGATTAAGATTCCGTTTTGGTTTGTCTGTTAGTTATGCGTTATTTTTATTCTTGTTTTATCTATAAATTTAATATCATTGTAGGATTAGTTTAACTCTGTTCTGCAGACGTCGGAGTTGTATTCAATTTCCTTCCATTTCGTAGGTATAGTTTGTTTTTTGTTTTAGTATAGACGTTCCATTAGTTTATGTTTAATTTTTGGTAGTTTATTTTTTCTTTTGATAAAAACCGGTACTTACAATATTTCTTCATTGTTTATAAATAATTAACCATATTCTTTACACTATCATATCCTTAACCTTACTATAAATGATTTTCGAAAACAATTATAAAAATTTATTTACTTTCATTTAAAAAATATATTTACAACTTTACTATGTTCAAGAATCCAATGTGATGTCTCGTTAGCCCAGGAAAGCATCGGCCAGGGCGTCCGTGTCCCACCTGGTCCGCACAGGGTGGCTCTGCGTGTGCAAGAAAGCTGAATACTGTGTTATGAGTTATGACAGCTTGTGTTTTTGTTTTTTTTTTGTTGTTGTTGTTGTTGGCAATAAGCGTGTCGTAAAGTGTTACTAAAAATAGAAATGTCGCACTATTCTTATCCATTGCCGCCTAGAGCTGGACAGTGATGGCCACGCGAGCGAACGGAACGAACCCCGGCTTCAGCATTCCGGTAGGGTGGTTCTAAAAACCACAACACCATCAATTAAGATTCACAGCTCTGGTTTATGTTTTGTTTTCATTTTCAATTAATATCATTTGATCAATTTAATTGAAAAGTTATACGAAATGTTTTCCATAAAAAATAAGTACAATGAAAATCAAAATTTTGCCTTACATGGTATTACGGATGAACAATGCGAGACGACGAAAGCATTCCCGAGAGCAGTCGTGTTGAGTCTCACGATTCGCCTAGACAGGAACCAATCGTACAACAGAAATTGATTCGGATTGCATTGTTTTTTTTTTTATTTGTTTGTTTGTTTGAAGCGAATGTTTCACACTCTCGGTCGGCTCCGTGCGTAATGTTAATATACATACATGATTGATTGATGTACACGTGTTGCGGTATGTGTGAGTGTTAAGTGAAATGCTGTTTTTGTTTTATAAATGTATTGATTAATAACTACACACCGTTTATCACCTAGCAGAGTGTCACATTTTTTTATTCTTTTTGCTAGCTTTTTTTTCTTACAAAAGATAACTTGTTTATGTAAAAAACGCGTGAATTTGAAAATGGATGTGTATATAAGATGTTTTTAATATCTATACTACTTACTGCTAAACTTTTTTTGTCTTATAAAAAAGGTAATTTGCGCTTTTCTTACACGTCAATTCGTTTGTGGGTTGCAATACGATTTTAAACTTGGCAATAATGATAGGTTCGTTTGCTGACTGTTCAATTTGTTTTTCTTTTTTTTCTCTCAATTATGGTTGAGTTTGGTTTGTGGTGATTGATCTATTCCTCGATCGATTACATGTTAGATTTGTACAACTTTTTTTTCTGTACTACGTATGTTGTTTGCGATTTTTTACATCTTATGTTATGAAGTTCAGCTGCGAACCGGCTTGGATTTTAATAATCAAGCTATTTCTTCCATATTTGCGTTCGTATTTACTCGAGGATAACCTAACCCAACGCGAACGAGAATTCGAACGTAAGTTGTATCCAAACTAGGGTAAATGCTACCTTGAAAAGCGATTGTCTACTTGTTTTGCAAAAAACAAATCATTCACCCTGGAAAAAGGAAATATTTTTAAGCTACCGTTATTTGTCACAGATTGATTGTAGATGTGGTAAACAATTTGATTTGATTTTTTTTCATCTTTTTCGCTTTATTTTGCCTTGTGACTCGAAACACGTAGACCGCGTTCAGCTCAAACAAGTTCAGCTTATTTACATACACATTAGATATACATTTATCGCTTTGTTATTCCATTGTTTGCACTAATTAAAACAACCTTTTTTTTGCTCATTTACTTATCGTGATAACTTTTAGTTAGGTTAATACTGATCACTCTGGATTTCCATATATTTTGCTGCAGTGTTTGATTTTAGAGACAGATTGGGATTTGTATGGCAAAACGGATGAGAAGTAGAGAGCTTTCTGGTAGGTTAACAGACGCATCGAAGCTAACGTCCCACTGAGAAAGTGGTTAGATCTTGTTGGGCATTGGACGTTTGTTGAACAACATACTGAGTGAAATATTCGTTCAGTTTTGTTGGAACGGTTTGTTGTTGTTTTCTTTCCTACAAAAGTAGTGTGAAAAATGGGGTATTTTCTTTATATAAAAAAATGTGTTGTTATTCTACGCGAAGTAGAAATATTTTACAGGTATTATGTAGTGTTTATATAAAAAATGGTATCTAGAAACTTCCAAAATTCTCCTAATAAAACTAGTCCTCATATTGAAAATGGCTCAACTATGGACCTCTGTCAGTCGATGCCTGGCTTGATAGTCTGTTTAAAAGTCATCAAACGTCAGTCCCGAATCGGCCTCCTGTTGGACGGATTGTTGAACATTTATCGAACCAACAGTTTAACGTTTGAACCAACGGAGGACCTCCATTGGACGTTTGGTTTTACAAATCTTTGTAACGTAATTCTCTAATTGAGGAGTGCGTATTTTGCTCACTGCTTACGATCTTCATTAAGGTCATGGAGTTTAGAGTGTATCGGCTAAAAGATCCGAAACCATGAGTTCCCCCATAATTGTTGGGAAGTCTGTGAATAAATGCGACCAGAGTCTATGAAATATGAGAGTCACGCGAAAGGATCAGCATATTTTTTAACTTCATATTATTTTTAGTAGGAAGACAAAATATCGATATGGAGCGGGCTGCTGAATTTGAATTAATAAATAAACAAAATCATTTCCTTCACGGATAGATTGATTCGCACTACTCTGATTATAACAAAGTCTCTAACAGCAAAATATGAGAAAGCGTATGTTGCTTGTTAGGAAATCCGGCAGCCAGAAACAGTCGGCCTGGATTCTGGGGCAACAAACAGCTACCGGTAGAGTGAATGGTGGGAATCACATGTTCAGTATTCGAAAAGGGCATGAAACTGAGCTGTAGGAACTTTTGGGCTATCACAATCCTTAAAGTGCTACAAAAGCCCATAAAATGTCAACGCGGATCCTCTTTTGCCGTTATTCGTCTTCAACCACGGAGTTTGTATGCGAGTTCCGACCCCATCAAATAGAAGGAAAATTGTAGAATTCGCTTCTTACGGCTGATCATACTTATATCAGCCTAGCTTTTCCGTTCTAAGTTTATAATAGATTCACTTTAGATTACTTATCTATCTTATCTTTCGCTTTTCTCTGTCAATGTTTGACGAAAATAACAACAATTCATTGCCATATTATTAGAAAAATGCTGAAAAATTAATATTATTCTTAAATATTGAAATTACTTCCAACGATAAAAAATGGTTCTAAGATCTTGGTGCACCATGTCACTGTTTTAAACATTTATCAACATTATTAGAAATATAAAAGTCACCATTCTTGACTGGCCGGAAGATTCTTAAGACATGTATCCTATAGATAATGTTTGGGACTTTATGCAACCAAGCAGGATCTGATTCGTGTTCGTGATACGAAACCTGGGAAAATAATGGGTGAGCCATGAACAAAATCGTTATTTTTCCAGGTTTCATTACGTACACGAATCATATCCTGCTTGGTTGTAGGAGCATGTCTAGAAACATTTCATAAAATTCCAAACATTATTTATAGGATACATGTCTGGAGAATCTCTCGGCCAGTCAAGAACGACAGCTTTTATGATTTCTAAAAATGTTGATAAACGTTTAAAACAGTTTCATAGCGCACCGAAACTTTAAAACCATTTCTTCATCATTGGAAGTAACATTAATATTTCCGAAAAATATTTATTTTACAACATGGATCTAATAATAGAGCAACAGACTGTAATCAAAGCACTATAGAGTTGTATTAAACAGAGCTAATAAAAGTTATTTTTATTGACTGAAAAATAGACGAAAATGACAAGAAATTACTGTAACTCTCAGCTTCTCTTGCAAACTATGAGAACGAAATCCATGTCCAGTCAATGACATAAGCGGGACAATAGTTTCAAAATTGTGCTTTTTCTTTCATTTGCCCTTTCAGTCATTTGCAGTTTTCAGTGAAAATCCCATAGTATGCAGTGTCGATATTCAACCGAAGCTGTGAGAATTGAAAATGACAGAAAAAGGTTTCACAATAACTTTTACCTGTTGGTGCTCGAATTTGTAGTAGTTATGTTTTCCAAAGAGGTCCTGGGATGTGATTACTTCGATTTGCCATATTTAGTTACTTTTTATAGCCAAGCGTCACAGATTTTCAATACATCGACGAAAGAATGATAATTGAGATTCTGCTGATGCTCCCTAAAGACGTTAGTTTGGTTTCGTCTTGACATAAAGGAAAGAGTGACGTTGGCAATTATGCTCTTTCATTTTTTCGATGAGAAACGAAAATGCTTCATCTCTCTTCGTTTGTTCTGGTGTCGGTCATTTTCGAATGAGACAGTAAAACATTGAAAATGAGACTGTTGGAATGGTTTCTTTCAATGAGAATGCGTGACTATTTTAAGCTCTGGTATTAAATCATCCAGACAACCTATCAACTTTTCACCTTACTCTATGTACTTCAGAAACATCGCGAGTGTCAGATCTTTATTCATCACTAACTTTTCATAAACTTTGAAGCTACCGACGATACAATCAGCCGAGCCAAAGAACGATAATTAATGAGAACGGCTTCCCCGGAAAACTTCACGATCATTGCTCAAACCTTGTGAGTATAATAAAATTGCTAGTACAAAAAATGTTAGCAAATTCTTTAGCTTTTTGCCAATTTTTCACAATTAAACTTCGCTTCGGATATCATAGTATTTCTTTTCTCTAATTATTTCTAATACGCAGAAATGCATCATATTGAAATATTTGTAAAACAATGATTTCATTGTGCATTTCATTTTGATAAAAGACCTGAAAAAATCACTATTTAAAGGTGTAATGGTGCCTTCTATATTACCATTCATAAGAGAGATCTTTATATTTCCCAGTTCAGAGTCCTTTGATCACATCTTTCTGTGTTCCCAATATTGAAAGTCAGGGTGTTACATACCGATTCGAAACTTGACCTTCTGTTTAGACAGACTTCGCAGCCGACTCATAAGTGTACAGAACTATTACATGATCAGTGCTACGATCCTACCGTGAGACCACCACCTCATGGTCTGAACTGCTGACCCGGGCAGGGTTCGGAATAGCTGAACTGAAATAGTAGGAATTTTCAAAGCATTTATGAAGAACTCATGCTTACTTTACGTCATCATTTACAGAGCGTTTACAATTGCTACTCTATGTACTACTACTATTTACAGCGCGTTGCTTGCTCATAGACTCATAAACACTTGAAGATCGCCGCAAAACGACAATGCTGTACTTTATCAACGACATTATTTCCCAACGAATACAATCGTAATCATTGTTTTCACCAGAGTTGTAATTTTTCAGTCACGTCAAATGACCTTGACAGACTAACTAAAATCATGGTCAACTGTAATCTGTACTGTGAAAGTGACTGTCAAATGAGATACTGCACAGTTCTATGGCCAAGTAGAAGTATCCTCAGTCAAAGACAGATGACTCTTTTTCTTTTCTCTCTCAATCTCCTATTGTCTGTTGAGGTAAACAAATAGAAGAGAGCACAAACACCAACATAAATTGAAAAAGTATAGTGCTTTGCAAAAAAATCATTAAACTAGAAGTTTATTGGAGTAAATGAATATAGTCCAATTTTTATGCTATCCGATTATTATTTTGTCACATCAGTAATCGAACAGTGACAGGAGAAATGAAGATAAGGTCAATTGATTCTGAAATCAATGAGCCGCCTCTCAGGCGCATGGTGATTTGTAGAGCCCGATTGGCAGCTGTCCGTTATCGTTCAATATTGCTAGTTGATAGTGACAGATATCGGCTCTGGCTTTCTCAATTAAAATTTTATGCTCCTATCCACCATCTAAGAAAACGTGAAATATTCTCGGAAAATATATAAGACAAATTAAGTCATATCTAATCCTGTTAATCAAATGATGCACTATTATAATGTAAACTGCCAAATAATTTATTTAATTATGTCCAGGAAACAAATAAAGTTTAAATTGAAACTAAATTGTAGAAATAATGAATATTGTATAAGTAACCATTGTAATTTAGTTTTGGCTGTAGTCTACATAAATAAAAAAAATTACATATTTTACACCACAATTAAAAACCAGAGGCTCGAACCGAATGAAATTCAACAGCAACTGTAATACTAAGACCTTTCAATTGATTGTAAGTTTGTACAAAATTGGAGCCACCATCTGTGAAAAATCGATGTGAGTTCCATTCCAAAGTATTTCATCACTACTTCCGGAACCATAAAAAACTTACTTATTAGCATCAGGGCTTGCAAATTGAAGCAACGAATATTAACAAAAGAGTTTCACCCTCCGTGCTATTCACATACATTCGTATGTTAGGTAGCGCAACCCAAGCAAGGAGAGCTGCTTCGTTCGTTCATTAGTTCATGAAGATGTGCGCCTGCTGATGAGTATGCTTCATGAGGTTAGCATTTGATGAACGGTTCTTATATTGAAGATGTCTATGAGAAACTAAATTCATATCTTTTAGTTCCGATGAATATTAATTGAATAAACATTGCTTTTTGTGTTTTAAAGATATCTACACACTATAAACTTACAAGAAACAAATTGATCGTTTTGGAAAAGGGTTCAAATGCAAAATTTATGCTATACAATGTTTGAAATATTTTTTTTTATCAAATTCTGTCTTGGAGTACAAACGCTATATTCAAAAATGATTTCTGTAAACTTACACTAAAAAAACGCCATAAATATTGCATGTATCACCTTGCTTTGCATCTTGTAGCAAGCCGTGAAGCAAAGTACTTCATTTTCGTACAGTACTAACGAGAATGAACCCTTCATTTTATTGCATTGTCATGGATTGTTTAGTTCATGTGTTAACTGAGACTGACAGCACAGGCAATTTACCAAGCAAGGGAACTGGTCTGCTCAGTATCATATACTCTCACGCATCCAGTTTCTCTCTAATATAATTATCTCATTCAGTTATGTCAAGCGAAGTTTTCACAGTGGGAGTTTTTTTTTGTTGTTTCGTTCGTTTGAGGATTCACAATACAAGCCCTGAATTAGCAGAGATGACTATCTCCTCTGTGTGACGAAGAGCAAGCGAAATTTCTCTCCTCTCACTGACAACTTCAATGAGAGCGCTTCTCTTTTACATATACACACCACTGTTGTATGAAGTGTACACGCATCATGAGTGCGCGTGTTAATCACAGAAGTGCGCGTGTAATCACATAAGTGTTCGCCCACCATCACGCGTCAGTGATCACTTGGGTATATTCAGGTGAGAGCACGTGAGAGCGTTTCATGCGAAGAGGATGTAGTTATCTCACAATCATTTCGTTCCTTTGTTGCATCTTAACGTATATGTAAATGTCAATATCAGTTGATGAGACCATGAGGTCTTTCATTGAAATCAAACTGTGAAATTTGATCATGCTGCCTCTGAAAAATCGTTATGAATTACATTTTAGAGTGTTTGAATTCCACTTCCGGTACTTCCACTAACAAAAGTCTGTTTTTATACACCTAGTGAAGTGATGGTGCCTCTCTCATATAACTTGTATTATCATAAATATTACTATTTTTATTATTTTTCAAGAAACTTTTCTTTTAGCCTTGAATAAAAAGCTTGTTTGGGCATACACTAGCATAATCTTATAAATTTATAAACAGTTTTAGGACAAGTTTACAGAAATTTTTCGTTTTATGGCATTTTGCTTTAAACGACGGATTTAAGCAAATTTCACCCTGTTGTTCCGAAACCAGAAGTTGGATCCAAACAAAAGACAATATAAGTTTTTGACACCGTAAAAACTTTCATTTGAATCTAAGTTAGTAAAAATCTACTATGCTCTTCCTGAAAAACATAATGAGGAGAGTTCCATTTTTTGAGTTTTTGATCATCATTTTCGGTACTGCCCGAACCGAAAATTGGGAACCGGTTCGTTTGGCCAGTTTTGAGACAAGTTTTGTAGAATTTTTCCGTTTTTTGTCTAACACCTCTAAATGACGATTTGAAATTCATACACACTTCTCCATGTATCGATCTGGATAAAATTCTACAATAACTTATGGGAACATAAAACTTTTCATTTGAATTTGAGGTTGCGAAAATCGGTCCAGCCGTTTATGAAAAAATTGTGTGATTTCCGGCTTTGAGTACGCGATCACTTTTTTCAGTATTTCCGGAACCAGGAACGAAGATCCGGTGTACCCAAAATCAATATATTGGGTTTTCATCGAATCAGACTTGTACAATTGAATGATGATATACGGCTAGATAAATGTTTTTGGTTTATTTTTTTCCGTTTTATGTATAAAGCATGCTGTTGTAAATGAATTTTTTTTACCTATCAGACTGTAATTGCGAAACCGGAATTCATATCCGGATAAAATTCGGTATTTATCTTTCATTTGAACCTAAGCTTGTGAAAATTGGTCATGCGGTCTCTGAGAAAATCGAGAGTTTTAAAATTTGTTTTGCTCATTTAACCCGTAACTCCGGAACGGAAAGTCGGTTCCGAAAGTTCAACGTAAGTTGAAGAAAATCAAGTTCACTTAAATTTTATTTTTTATACAAATCACACAGTAGTTCCAGAAGCTGGAGTTGGATTTAGATAAAAATCAATTGCAGTCAATTAAGTCTGCAATCTAAGTTTGTCCAGCTCAGTCATCTCTGACTGAGTCGAATAGTATACGAAACTGGATCCTGCAGACCTAGGGCCAAGAGTCGGTTTAATTTATAATTGCGTAGTGTTTTATATGAGAAAGGTAAACAGATTTTTCATGTGACTTCAACCTAAACCCTTCTTCAATTCGTAAACATGATCTGCAGTTGAACTTGTCTGGAATGTGTACGACATCCCAAAGGACCAACCCACGAATGTGCATAAAACTGTTGAAATTCTTCCAAAACTTCATTATGAATCACTCAAAATTAAGGTCAATAGTCTAAATTGTGTCAACTGTCCGAGTTGTGTGATCTAAATCGGTATTTTATTTTCACATTTTACCACAGGTGCCGTGTCTGTTTTCCATATTCGTTATAAAACCAAATTGTGAACGAATGTACATTCAAATTTCTACAGTCCGCCATTCGTTGTTTTAAAGTAAATGATGATTCGTTCCATTCGCAACTTTGGATTCTTTCAATTGGAATTCATCCAGCCCGCCATTGGTCTTGTTTCCATGGCCTCGATTCGTCTACCCGCAGAGCATATTACGATGTTTAATACAAATAGGTATGTTCTGGGCTGAAAAGTACAACATCCGATAAGCGACAAGCTTCCGCACAGAAATGAGAACCAAAATCGGAGGCCCTTTAAACAGCCCTAGACGGCCGGATCTAATAATCATTTAGGCATGAAATGAATTCCATCATCTGCCCACGCTATCACCCCGCACTGGAATTCTCGCTGCGAACGCCAACGAGCGCGGAAACCAACGTCTGCGGTTAAATTGTATCGGGAAAAATCGAAAGCATTTTTCCTCGGCACTCAAGTATTTCCATTCCATTTGATTCCAATAGGAAAAATTATTACTTTTCCGTTTTGTTTGCACAGTGACTTCACCTCAGTTGTCCGCTCCACGGGGGCGGAAAATCACGGAGCACTGGGAATGCCTGATCCGATGTGAGTTTGGGTGTGTGTGTGTGCCTTGCTACAATTGATATAGATTGACATAAGCTATCAGCACGTCGTTCTGTTCACCGTTAGACTTTTGACTGGGCGCAATCAGTCTCCATCCAGCGTAATGCAGGAGAGCGATGTTTTATCGATCGGCTGCATCGTCACAAAACAAACCAAAAACGTGCTCCGTCGAACCCAATTTAGGTACTTTGATTTGAGTAAACAAACTCGGTTACAAGATCAGAGCCACCGGCAGCGGAAGTTGTGAAACAAAACCAGAAAGAGGGTGGTACATCAACATTTTGCAACATCCATGTGCAGGGCCAACATCAATATGTTCAGAGGACATCCCAGCTTACATCTTATCCGACGAGTGCTGGAGGCTGTGTTTGGATGTACTGAACAGTTATCGATGTTCCGTGTACACCGCTGGGTAGGATGCACACTATCGACGACGGTAAGGATACGACGTAGAAGACAGTGGATTAAAATGAAGAGTTTTCTCACTGCATCAGTAGTTGGGGTACGTCTCATCTTATAAACAGCTTTGAACGCGTTATTTTGAACTTGGGTATTGCAAAACCAAACAACATGGTCATGCAACTGCATTTTGCTGTTTACTATTTAGCTGCTAGCACGGTTAATGTTAATACAATTTGCATTGAGTTTCGACAGATCCAAAAAGGTGAGTGGGTAATGTCAGAGACGTAATCGGATTGACGTCGATACGAATAACAATGGCTCACTGAAAATCGATCTGTGCTCTTATAAAGCACGATATCAACAGTTCAAAAGTAGGCTACATAAAACATAAATAATAATAATAATAATAAGTTCAATATCAAATATGATAACACACAACGAAAGTATAGTTCAATTTGAATCTCGTATATTGTAGATTCTTCATCCATGGAAATTGTTGGGGCATTCCGTTTTATTGATTAGGGAAATTCTATTGCTACACGCATCAGTCGACTTTCCACATAAGCTGAACCAATGTTAAATCAATTCGCATATAAAGTATGACCACAAAAATGTACATTTTACTTACACTGGTACCGGTAAGTTTACCGAGAAGCTAAATCCGGAAATCGAACATAGTTCCTCGGCCGATCCGATCAGTACAGCATACACAAAGAATAAATATTTCTAATCTGTTTCGATCACTTCTGGCGAACGGAAAACAACTCACAAGCATTTGTTTTCGCCACGTATATACGGTGCGGTTGTCGTACGGAGATAATGCTTCAAGAAGGACTCTTCTTATGTCATGGAAAAGTGGAAAACAGATACCGACATATCGGAAAAGGGTAAACAAACAAAACATCCGCCAACAGTACGAAGCGAACGGGAGAAAAATCAGTTACCACTATGGTCTTCCTTCTAGCAGGATGTCGACAAACATCACTGTCGATTGATGGCGATTATCGCCACTGACTGGGTGGACATTTCAGTCCACAGTGGGGAATTTGATTCAAACTCTGGAGGAAGCGAGCTGACATATTGTTTTCGTGATTGGCGCTGGTGGAATTCCAATAAATATACAATTCGACTGATGGGTTGAGAGTTGATTGCTTTTCGCGAATAAACTCGGTATGTGGCTTTGGCTATTGGCAATTGATGGATGACAGGAGCCCTAACCGAGTTAATCATAAATTGTAGAAAAAGAATTGATGGTGGATTTATAAAGCTATTAGCGATCGAATGTAAGCTAAGAAAGAAAGCAAACAAATGCATCAGATCTACAACCAGTTACCCTAGCACATAACAATTACTGCATAAATATTCTAAGAAAACGCCTGAACGAATCCGAAAACCGTTTCACCACAATGCCAGGCCCTGAATGACGGCAGCATTTTTTTGTTGTCTTTCTTCCAGTAATACACGAATAGTTAGGCATACTGAACCGGAAATCAGAAGAGCGAAGAAAAGAAAACTTTTTCAATTATAAATAAAAATACGTTAGGAAATTGCTGTGAAATCAAGAGTCTACTGGAAACTGGCGGAAAGTTCAAATCTTGGCAAAACAAAGGCACAAGAAAGTGCAATTAAAAATATCAAGCCAGCTTAATTCGCACTCCAGGCGACATTTAGCAGGTGGCTTCCGATGGCTGATGGCATTCCCCAAGTTTGTCACCGGAACCGGGAAAACTGTTCTAGAGATACTGTGTGGATGAAAAATGAGGGTAAAGATTGAAGTGCAACATTTTTTTTTGTCGCTCTCGAATAATGGACAAACTTTTTGATACTTTGGCACACCCAACATCTTCCTTTGGGTCGCTCAGTTGGTTCTTCTGATGTCTAACCGGATAAAGTTGAAATGTGTAGGCCAATCCGTAATCCCCAGGTAATCGATTGGTCAGCTCCGATAAGAAAGCAGTCATGATGGAGTGTTGTATCCTCACAGGGTGCTTACTTGTGAAATATAACCTGGGTACTATTATATCTTCTGAACTTTTCCTACGCTCGAAAGCGTTGCCATTACAACCGGAGTGATTGAGTACCTTCGGTTCTGTAGGCATTGGAGACCTCTTTGATTTCACAGAATAGGTTTAGCTATTTGTATTCAGAAAAAAAACTTTTTCTATCCACCTAATGATGATGCCTTTCTCATATTTTCATATTCAATACAACTCTTCAAAGTACTTTTTGGACTCTTGAATAAGGACAAAAAAACTAGCAAAAGCAAGGTCAGATACTACATTTCGAAACGATACTTGTGTATAGGATCATTATATTACGGACACTAAAAAATCTTCTAAGTCAGGTTATAGCCTACAAATTGAAACGATGGTGAACCAAACTCAAAAGAATTTTAACACTATTTTTAGCATTGCTCTAAAGTACGGTTTATATTTTCAAACAACCTGTACTTAGACTCGGACGTCGGATCTGGAAAAAAACTCAATAGAAACCAATAAAACCATAGGACCTATCATTGGAATATATTTTTGTGAAAATCGATTCAGTTATTTCTGAGTTTGTGACAAACGTTGTGGTGCTTCGAAAATCCGAGATCGGATCCCGGGAACTGAAGTCAACCAACGAGTCCTACCGATTGGACGTGAGCCCAAGCCGCCATTCGTTCAATTAGAGAGATTTATGCGATTCGCTTTTTGTTCTTCTTTTGTCGTGAATACGACTTACTTTACTATGGGGTGCCTTTTCAAAATTTACCCTCTGAGAGAGTGATAAGTTTTTGATCGTGAATATCCCATGTTGTATCTAACGAATCAACATAATTTTTGCTACACGCCATCGGAAATATGATAGTTTCTTTCAATAAATTATGCAAATCCGAAATGAAATAATCCGCCCATTAGTGAAAAAGCTACAAACGAAATCTCGTTAAAAGAAAGCTCCTAACAAAAATCAGATCAGTTTGGATTCTATCGCCACTGCGAGCAGATGTATTATGTGTCCTTTGCAAAGCTAGTTTCGCTTCCGACAAGAGCGATTACGTCACAGCTGCCAGTCATTTGCATTGATGAAAAAACAACGGTGGAGAACATTACACAAAATCGGCCGTTCTAATGGCTCAAAAGTTTTCTAAAGAACTATTAGGATTTGTTGTTCGCAAATCGAAGCTAAATATCCTCAGTTTAGTGAAAATCTAGAACAGTTTGGTTAGATTTGTGCACTTTTGGCTGTGTGAAATTCACAGTAATCGAGATCAAGTAAAGCCTTCTTTGTTTTTGTGGAAAATATTCCAGAGTTTAATGTCGTACAGAATTACGCAATTTGACCCTCCTGAATGCTAGAAACGAATCCCTATAGCATATTGATAGTTTCGTTCAATAAATTAGGCCTATTGTATTGTATTCCGTGCAAATAACTTGTTACCTATGACAATCAGATGGCCACATGTCAATATTGCCAAAAAGCTGTTCACTACGGTAAGCCATGTGATAAACTGGACAAGGAGACAACTACACCAAAGGACAACGGTGCTTCCTTCACACAAACCCCAAGCAACCCCAGTACACCTGTGACAGCCGCGAACTACAATGAAGCATCCCCTTCAACGAAACCATCAGTATCCTCTATAGAAAAAAGTACACCGGCTGCAGTTAACAACTTACCCTCCACCAACCAGCAATTGCAACCAATATACAACAAGGTGCATCTACAGCAACTAGCAACGAAAAGAAGACGGAAATCGACAACAATACCATCGATGCGGTAATGGATGACGAGACGAACCACGAACGAAGTGCCCCTCAATCCTCGCAGGAGGGAAATAGAAGCTCCTCTCCCCCTAGAAAAAGGGTGACAACGAGATCCAGCTAAAAAAAAATTATTTAAAAAATCGGCTCAATCGGCCACGTAAAGCTTTTAAATAAAAACCCAGCGAATTAATGTTTTCTTTATTGGAAGATTATAATCGGTTGTAAACGCTATACCTACACCAACCATATCAGTATCGCACTCACGTACAACAGTTCAGCCTGGAATTAGATAACGGAAGTCAGCGGCATCCATCGGAATTCGAATTCAACTCATCACTCTCCATCACAAACGCTTTCATAAAGGGTTCTTCCAGAGCCATGATTTTAT
Source organism: Malaya genurostris (assembly GCF_030247185.1). Taxonomy (NCBI): domain Eukaryota; kingdom Metazoa; phylum Arthropoda; class Insecta; order Diptera; family Culicidae; genus Malaya; species Malaya genurostris. Next base: position 111,497,850 of record NC_080571.1, read on the forward strand.
TATAAAGAACTATACTGGTTATTTCATAATATTTGTGTTTCAGAATGTTAAATGTAACTAATCTGTACTTTAGTTTAGGTGCATCGTTTAAAATTCTACATACAATTTCATACAATTGATCAACTAATTGATATTCGGAAGTGTTAAGGAACATGTCAGTTGTTTTCGTATTCACGACATCCAGTTTTGTCTCTGACATTACCCACCCGCCTTTTTTTCTAAGTGTGTACCAGCCCCACTTTTACGTTATTATGGGCCCGAGTGTAAGATTTATTAGTGTGACCCTAACGAACTGAGTGACCTTTTTCATTTTTGCTCGGTGGGTCCCGTGAAGAGCCCCCTGAATCCGGGAGCCCGGGGGCATGTGTCCTCACAACCCCTCGGTAAAAGCGGCCCTGCACTCTTAGAAAAAATGAAATTTGAGCTCGACGTAAATTCAAGCATGCCATAATTTCTTCGTTGATGATGCAATATTACATCTATTACAATGTAAAAACAAATTTTGCGACTGTATCGATGTAAGCTTCAGCTAAATGGACTGTGAAGTTAATGGTATGACTTATCTTTACATGCTTTGAATTGTGAATGTAAGTGAAACGCGACGCTCCTTTTATGTGCATCTATAAAGATGTAAATTTTTCTAAGTGTGTGGTGTATATTATATAACTTCGGATGCGAAATTTACATCCGGTGGAAATTGAATTGCAGGCTATGAGATTTCTATTAGAACCAAAGTTTGAGAAAATCGACATCAGACAACGTCAGAAGAATCATGTCCATTTTCTTTCATATTTTACAAATTTTATTTAGAACACAAGTATAATATAAATGTTTCAACCGTTAACGATTGCTAATTTTACCCCGTTACTCCGGAACCAGAAGTCAGATCTCGAGAAAAAGGTTTCTGCAGGCTAATTTCATCGGTTTCCCAAAAATTGAGTGATTTTTTTCTAATTCTATGCATACCTCTGTACTTCAGAACTGAAATTTGAATTCGTATTATATTTTATAACAGTGTATGTAACCATAAAATCTTAAATTTCAATCAAAATTAGCAAAATCGGTTCAGCGGTATCCGAAAAAATCAAGTGCACTTGTTTCATTCTTTTGCTCATTTTATCCCGTTAATTCGAAACCGGACATCGGATGTTGATAACATTCAATAGTAAGCTATGGATCAATGAGACCTTTCGAATTTATGTCTTTTAAAATCGGTCTAGTGATCTCTGAAAGTGGATTTTTTTCCATTTTAGCACATTTTATTCATTACTTTCTAACCAGAAGTCGGAACCTGATAAATTTTTGCAACAGGCTATGCGACTACGATAAAATTCCGAGAACATTGAGTGCACACCGAGATTTGCTGATCTCTGTTCGAACTTAAACGAACAGTATACGTTTTCTTTATGAGAAAGGCAATAAAAAGGATTGTTACTGTTGAATCAAAATGAAGAACTTTGGATTCATTATAATATTCATTTGTGTATTTCTGATGACTGAAAGTGTTGATTTAGGCTTTAATACCGCTTCAAAAGGTATGTTGGATTTAAATCACTTCTAGAAAAAGTGTTTGCAGACTATCATCGGATACATTATTTTTGCTATTATTGTAACCAAACGATAGACAACGGTACGGTGCATGTAAAGCAGAATTAAGGCAACAGTGTCTTGTATCTGCCTTAAATACGAATGTAAAGCAAATATGTGATTTGGGTAGTCTCCTGCAGCATGCCGTAAATATATTGATTTTTTTTCGACTAAAATTCTGATGTTAGTTTAAAAATAATCGCTATGTCTAGTGTTTTATGTTGTGCAATCTATCACAAAATTTTTCTGGAGCCATGATCAGCATCAAGGTTCGTAGCATTCCAGTATAAGCAATCTATGGAACTATGGAACACCATTCCGGTATGAGCAGTCTATTTGATTGCTTTTGCCAATTTTTTTGTATTAAAGGCCTAATGAAAACAATCTTCACGTAAAGTGCCTTCCAAAGTCTTGCATTCGTGGCTTTCTTTAAACACTTTTTTTTTCACGTTTTGCATGCAGCCGAAGACGTTCTCTCTACGAGCAGAATTTCTCGGAATTCGATAAAGGATCTCAGTTTGAAAGGGTAACTAACTTTACCGCCAGAACAAAATCCAGAAATAATCTTTCCTCATAAATTCAGAGCATCTTCTCTTCAACCTAACAATAATCAGGTTATCAAAATGAATGGCTTTGAATTGACATGGTCTGATTAAGCAAAATATTTAGTCATTTAGGGGTTAGCCAAATTTTGTGCTAGGGCACATAGCCGTTTTTATTATTTTTACGTTTCGTCTTTGACTCATCAGTGCAGAGCAGTTCAAATTGAACTGCTTAGTGCTAAACTCGGCAGTTCAATTTGAACCGCTAAGCAGACGTAAAGTTTCTGCTACTTACAGAACACTTTTTGTTTTGCAACGGAGTGCAATGTCTTTTCTGACGTGCCGAACGAAAACGTGTTTTCGACTATTTCTGGCCGATGCAGGTTTGGGGTTCAAACCCCTAAATGACCGAGTTTAGCACTAAGCAGTTCAATTCGAACTGCTCTGCACTGATGAGTCAAAGACGAAACGAAAAAATAATAAAATATTTAGGTTTAACGTATAACAGAAAACTCACTTTCAAGGATCACAAAGAAGGAACCAAGGCAAAATGTAATAAATATATTAAATGTTTTTATGCACTTATAAACAAAAATTTTGAGCTCTGTCAACAAATTCCTACTATACTTTAGACAATATAAATTTGTTCAAGTTGTTCTTCCACCAGGAAGAAAACGCTTCGAAGGATTCAGAATAATATTCTGAAAATGATTTTGAAGCCTACTTCCTGGTTTAGTACAAATGATTTGAACATATTCACAAATGTAATGTCACATAATATTATAAGCAGATTCCGATGAAAATCGATGCAATCTTCAATTGAATGGATTCGTTCTTTGTAATACTTAGTAAGTTAGTTAATAAGTTCCTTTCTCCCATCTCACATCACAAGTAGGGCTACCATCTCATCCTCAACATTCGCGGAGTTGTAAGGTATGAAGTAAAATATTCATAACGAAAGCGTTGTTATCATAACAACTAGTATAACTTAGTGTTCTTTGTTTCATTTTTGTTTGCTTTCATATGTTGATTCTTCTGATTGATTGAACCGGAAATTGTCCCCTAGGTCCGGAAACTCCGGGCGAAACCCGGAGAGGTGGTGACCCTAATTACAAGTGGGTCAGTTCAGTTAACGACAAAAGCGGGATCGTAACTTCAAAATCGGTTTTGTTATTTTGTATCCCCAACAGTGTTGAGAAAACCATAATCTGAAAAAGTTCATTTTATTACTACTCGTGAAAAATCAGTTCATGAGATTTTATTAAAAAATCAATGACTGAAAAAATCACTTCCAAGTTTTTCAATCACGAAACAAGCATCCACAAAACTCAAAGCTCACAAGTGATTTTTTCGGTCAGCAAAATTTGATGACGGATTTTTAACCACAGAAATATCGCTCGAGGGATAATCGAAAGGGAGAAGAATATTCGCTTGTGAACTTTTCACAACTTATTTTTTTCCATGTGAAATCAATTCTGGTGAAAATCGCGTTTGCAAAAATTCAGTACTGAACTTTTCTATAGTGAGCTTTCTGATCGATGATTTTTTTCTGAAAATCACTTGTGAAAAATTTCGGTCGCGATTTCCGAAATTTTGATTTTTTCCCAGCACTGTTCTCCTATTATTCTTCTTTGGTTTTGAGCGAAAGACGCATGTTGTACTGTATCGATATTCAACCGAAGCTTCGCGTATCGAGAATAACAGAAAACGATTCTCAATAATTTTCACCTATCGATACTCGTTTCTGTTATACTGCGGGCTTTCAAAGTATCTCTAGAGTGTAATAACTTTAATTCGTATGCATTAATTATGGTTTCGGCTTTAGCGGTCTGTTAAATAAGAACGGCTGTTATATACTGCCCGACGTTTCGACCATTGGTTATGGTCTTTTTCAAGGGAACCATAACCAGGGGTCGAAATGTCGGGCAGTATATAATAACCGTTCTTATTTAACAGACCGCTGAAGCCGAAACCAAAATTAATGCATAATATTTGTACGGTCGACTAATCATCTTTCTTTTAGCTCGTATTTAAGACAATCCGTTTTGCCAAATTGAACTGATTTTCGTTATATTAAAGACATGTTGAGAATCGATATTCGACTACATTTGTATACATACGATTACTTCGTTTTTTTTTAATTTTAGGGAAACGAGTGATTTCGGCATTGATACTCTCTTTTACCGAAGCGCAGGATTGAAAGTATTTGTCTCTGTTCGTTTGTGTTGTGAGAGCGATCATTTACGAATGAAACAGTAAAAATTTAAATTTAAATCATTTAAATTTTAATCGATTATCAAAGTTATTATTATTGGATTTTTCGAACTATTCGATTAGTTAAATAATCGAACATTACACATTTAGAAAAAAATCGAGTAAATTTACCTTTTTATAGATGCACATAAAAGGAGCGTTGCAATTCAATTAAATTTATAATTCAAAGTATGTAAAGATAAGTCTTCTTTTTAACTTCACAGTTGATTTAGCTGAAGTTTAAATCAATACAAACACAAACATTATTTTTATATAATTACAGTAAATAAGTGTGTAAATAGTCTTTTTAAGGTATCCAGAGCCTTAAAGTCCTTTTGAGGGCCTCAAAAATAACGCGAAGAACTTATTCAGAAAATTTATGATATTAGCAGCATCAGAAAGAATTTAAGTACACACTTTAAAAAATCCTGTGATTTTACATCTTATTTGATGCACATAAATGGAGCGTCGCAGTTCACGCAAATTTACGTGGAAGAACATTTAATATTGTGTCTAAAACTCCATGACATGACATTCATTGAAATAAAAAAAAGAATACTGATAGAAACCGCCGCGACTTGAACCAAGAATCATTGGATCGCAAGTACGTCTGTTAATCGACTGAGCCACAGAAGCATGCATCTGCTTGGCTGGTAAAAGGTGCATTTAAATTCATACAGTCGCACCTGCTAGCAGAACGCAAGTTACAGTCGAAAACAGTAAAATTCAAGCTCATCTAACATTAAGTCATCACAAATAAAATTTTCCGTCATTTGACAAATTAAGTCTTTTTGAATTACGTCGTATGAGGGATTAAGTCACCTGTATAATTCAATTTTTTTTGGAGTGTATGCAAATTTAATTTTTACATATTAGTAGATATAATATTGTGTCATACTCGAATTTACGTCAAGCGTAAATTTAATTTTTTCTAAGAGTGTACTCCTTGGGATACAGCTGCAAATTATAAAATTCACAAGTGACGCAAAACCACATATGACACAATTCATAAAAACGTAATTCGTGAAACGACTGAATTTTACAAGTATGACTGAAACATGTGTTAAGCATACCCCGGCTTTCTAGAAGACGTGTAAATTGACATGCTTTAGCATTTAAATCTGTGTCAGAATGCATTGAATTAGAGTTAGATTTACTGAACAGTGGAGTCATTTTTGACGCTCATATATGTCGGTTTTAGAAGACGTAAATCCAAAGCCTTAAACGGTCCTTTTGAGGGCTTCAAAAATAACGCGAAGAACTTATTCAGAAAATTCATGATATTAGAAGCATAAGAAAGAATTTAAGTATCGCTGAGACTCGAATGCAGTTCTACGTCCTTTTCATGAGTTTTTTGCTGACTTTACCAAAAGTTTAAGTCATTTAATATCTGGACATTAATATGTATTTTACTGTAGTGCACCGGTACTGCTACGCTTTGACAGAAGTTGTTCAGAAATGTAACCTCTTACAGTGATGAGACCCTCGTCAGAATTTATTTTGTTTCCAAAGCCTTGTACTCGACAGAAGTCGCTAGTCGAAAGTTAGTTTTGAACACTAAACTTCGAAAATTTGACGGGAACAGATTTTAAAATTGTCGTAAATATTACCTAAATCAATCGGCAGGATCACAGCATGTTTCCCGATGGAACTAGGAATCGGAAGCTGTACTTTAAGGTGTTGATAACGATTAGAGCAAACCCAGGGTTTTCGGATTACGAGTCAATGAAAGAAAGAAAGTATATGCCAGCCGGATTCATCTACGAGAAGAACACTTTTCAGACCAGTGCAGGACACTGTAACGGAATCTATTTGCAAAAGGACGTGTCGAGAAGTTGAGGCAGTTTTTCGGAAAAAAAGTTCAACAAAATCAATTCCCTCAATTCCTTTCAATGGGTTTAATAAAAAAAATTGGGTCAAGGAAGAATGGAAAGGTGACTAGGGATGCTAGAAAGATGAAGAGATGGGCCATCAGAGTACTAATAATATGATGAGTGATCTTCGCAGAAAAATCGAAAATTTCATCAAAACTCAAATACAAGAAATGATCTTTATTTTGAGTACTTAACCTTGTTCATTGATTAGCATGGTTTCGAGATAATTCAGTTGTTCCATTGACTCAGTGAAAGGTTTGCTCAATTTCGGTTGCAAAAAGTTGCGGTCATCAACGCCATAGGTTAGTTTCATTCTGTTCAGGTCACAATGAAATCAAGAATCAATCATGAAACCGAACCCCTCCCGCGACTTTTCTGAACGTTCGACAAAAATGTCACTATTTATAAATTTATGATGATCGGAATAAACAAATAGATTTTTTTAACTACAAGGAAGAATATTTTTCGCTGATGGTGGTGAGCTCCCGAAGCTCCCTGTTATGTTTAATTGAATGCTCCATAGTTTCATATCTTGACTCAGTCAATCCGTTCATGCCCTATCATCAACATGTTTTTCCTCAATCCCTCGTCACTACGTTTGTACTCCAAGCTTACTTGCAAATGTGTGTTATTTTGTTTGTTTATGGCTGCTTCCATAATGCAGCATGATCCTGCAATACCCATTTATAGCTATATAATCCGTCTGCCAACCAGTCTGCTCTCTGCGGAAGGAAAATTTTGAACACTGTTCGTGTGTGATGTGTGTGTGAGTGTGGGTGGAAATGGGAGGTGGCTGCTGTGTTTAATATTGGTGACGGCTTTACTGATGCATTTTCGGTTGTTTGGTTTGACTGCAGTTTCGAATTTATTCTCGTTTGTTTTCATTGTGTTTTGTTTCTTGGGTAAGAGCCAAATACAAGACATGTGATTGGAAGACACTCGATTTGAAATCAGGGTCATGCCATAATGTTCAAAAATGTATTACTTGTTACTTGTTTTTCCCTTCAATTGAATTTCACGTAATTATTCGTATTTACAAATTAATTACACCGGTTAAGCGAAACGGCTTATGGCAATCGTTACCTAGACAGTAGTGGATTTGTTGTTGTTGCTATTTGTGTTGATTTTCTGCGGTAGCACTGTACTAATGCAACTGAACAGTATCTGTCTTTCAATTTGTTTAAAAATTAAAACTAATTAACGTCAACCGAACGAGCCATTTTCTACTTTTTTCTTTAACTTTAGTGTGCAGTGCACAATCTACAAAAATTTACATTCGTTGTGTTCTTGACGTACTTATTCATACAATTTATTTTAAATGCGATTCCATTATGACACAATATGTAATATGCACTTTTCCGCTCCAGTTTGGACTTTTCCGTTGTTTGACGCGAGATATACTACAGCTGCACTAATGAAAACCTGCTTATCGATGGAATACGGTTTCGCCTGCGGAACTAGTGCAAACAAGCGGGCCGGGTGGTGTACGGCGGTTTTAAAAACAACTTATTCATAAATCACGAAACTTGTTCACAGTAAAAGCATACGTTCGGCCCAGTTTGACTATCCATCCGTACCGTATTTATATGATAACAGCATTTGCTGGTTCGGTAATTTCGATTTTTCGTTTTTCGTATTGAATTTTGTTCACTGACCACAAACATAAATCAGGAATTGTCTTGCTCGGAGCGTTACTCTGAAATGTCATATGGAAATATATGATAGTATGCAGCATAAGTTTTCGCTGATCATATGTCCACTTTAGCGAAATATGATTTTCAACACCTTTTTTTTTGTTTTAACGATAAATATTATCGACGATTCTTTGAGCCATAATACAACACACACTTATGAAACTAATCGCTAGAATTGAAGATACATAACATTTTTAGTATCGCTTGTCATCTTTCCTTCTCATCTTAGTTACATTGTTTTAACATCATTTCGCAATTTTATTAAACACGCCGCCACTTTAAGTTTACATTTATTGTTTATAGTGTTTAAATATCATGGACGAATCAATTGATTTTCGCAACTGTGTATTTATTGAAAACTACAATTATCCGCGATTCAGAAATCCACGTGAGAAAAGTAACGAAACATAGGTTTGGGAGACGCGTTCAGGGTAATGTCACTCACAGAAACTCTAACAATGGTCAAACAAAAAAACAAACGACGTATTGCGAAATTTGAGCTACACAAAATGTGTTCCTAATGATACACTTGAAATCTTCCATTTTGCAATAGTGGTAATAGTTTTGTATATAAAAAGACACGAACGGAAACTTTTCTCGTGCCAGCGAAACGTTTGGCGAAACTACTTTTTACACAAACCAATTCATTCGTCTTCTGTACATGTTAACTTTGAGCACATTTTTAATGTTTTCGCATGAGTGTGTTTATTCCACTGTCGGATTTTTTGTTTTTATCATCATAGGTCATAGTTTAGTAATTCGGTCTGTTTTAATCATTTATGTTAGTTACTCACCGCTTCATTCGGTTGCCTTTCACATACGCGAATACTTCAATCATATTTTTCGTTTGTGTGATTTTCTGGGTATTTTCTTATAAAAATAAATAAAAATGACGTGTCTAACATATTAGCAAGTAGTGTCACTAGGTTTAAGTTGTTGGCTTTTCTTTTTTTTTTATATGTACAATGTAGAGTTTTTTCGTCTTTTTCGTGTATTTTCGTATAAACAAGGTGTACTACAATTTATCAAAACAGCTGCAAAAAGCTTTAAGGCAATCCTAAGAGATTGCTATCAGGAAGCGAGCTTAATTAGATGGAGTAACACGTATTACGTATTAAACTGTTAGCTTTTTAATTGTAATACGAAATATTCTAAATCATGTTAAGTTTGGTTGGCCATTTTACGACATGTTTGTGGATAAGTAATTTATAATCGATTTAATGAAAAAAAATATAATAAAAAAACATTCATTTGAAACTATTATTTTGTCAAATATCCAGAAAAATGGATCTCGAACAGAAACGTTCCAGTAGTAAGCTGTCCGATTTACGTGTGCTTAGAAGATTTGTACAGCCTACAGTCAAAAGATACTTGGAAATTGTGAATTAAAAAAAAATACTACGGTAAACGACGTAATGGTGGTGACCAGTGTTGGTGAGTGCCGATAATTTGACAGAAGCTGTTCGATATTTATCTATATTGTATACAACATTTTCAATCCGGTAGAAGATGCTACAAGAACTCGAGTCTCTCAATGCATAAACCGCGAGAGAATTTTTCTACATTTCTTCGCTCCACTTCATACTTTGAGTATTTCATGGCCCTTAAAAAAATTACAGTCTGATAATGATCAGTGCTGTGTGGAATTTACCAAGAGAGAATCGCAAGTTGACAATTATCGCAGAAAATCGAATCGATGATTCGACTGGATGATTCTCATACTAGGTTGCAATATTTCAAAACCCTTATGTGGAGCAGTCACATATATTTTCATAGACACAACTTACACAAAGGTTATATGCACATAGTTAAAGGGTGATTTTTTAAGAGCTTGAGAACTTTTTTAAACAATAAAACGCATAAAATTTGCAAAATCTCATCGGTTCTTTATTTTAAACGTTAGATTGGTACATGACATTTACTTTTTGAAGATAATTTCATTTAAATGTTGACCGCGGCTGCGTCTTAGGTGGTCCATTCGGAAAGTCCAATTTTGGGCAACTTTTTCGAGCATTTCGGCCGGAATAGCCCGAATTTCTTCGGAAATGTTGTCTTCCAAAGCTGGAATAGTTACTGGCTTATTTCTGTAGACTTTAGACTTGACGTAGCCCCACAAAAAATAGTCTAAAGGCGTCAAATCGCATGATCTTGGTGGCCAACTTACCGGTCCATTTCTTGAGATGAATTGTTCTCCGAAGTTTTCCCTCAAAATGGCCATAGAATCGCGAGCTGTGTGGCATGTAGCGCCATCTTGTTGAAACCACATGTCAACCAAGTTCAGTTCTTCCATTTTTGGCAACAAAAAGTTTGTTAGCATCGAACGATTGCGATCGCCATTCACTGTAACGTTGCGTCCAACAGCATCTTTGAAAAAATACGGTCCAATGATTCCACCAGCGTACAAACCACACCAAACAGTGCATTTTTCGGGATGCATGGGCAGTTCTTGAACGGCTTCTGCTTGCTCTTCACTCCAAATGCGGCAATTTTGCTTATTTACGTAGCCATTCAACCAGAAATGAGCCTCATCGCTGAACAAAATTTGTCGATAAAAAAGCGGATTTTCCGAATGGACCACCTAAGACGCAGCCGCGGTCAACATTTAAATGAAATTATCTTCAAAAAGTAAATGTCATGTACCAATCTAACGTTTAAAATAAAGAACCGATGAGATTTTGCAAATTTTATGCGTTTTATTGTTTAAAAAAGTTCTCAAGCTCTTAAAAAATCACCCTTTAGAATAAGCGGCAATAACAGAGTGATTCTATCTCAATTATCCACTGCCCATACAAAATCGGATCGCGAAACGAGAATAAGTGACCGTTTGTTGCTTCAGAGAGAATCCCCACAGCAGCGTGCTAGCCTTTGATTCTCAGACAGGGCATCGAGAGAAATTCGCTCTCGCACTGGTGTCTAGTAAATTTTTTATCGTGACGTCACAAATTAACAAAAATTCATCCTTGACAGTTCAACGGTACTGTTTACAAACAAGCTTGAACAAATTCGAGGAACATATCTAAAACAATCATCTTTACACTCCACAACCAGCCACTTTTATTTAATCAATCTTTGAAACGAACCCTACCGAATCATTAACTAATGTTTTTAAACTCTATTTAAGCGATATGGACCGTGAACGGTCTCATCCGTTTGTCAACAGACAAACAAAAAAAGTCTGTTTACAAACAGTACCGCTGAACTGTCAAAATGTGTTCATCCGATTGAGGTTAGCAGTGACGATAAAAAACCTAATTAGGTTTTGCACGATGACTACTCGAATGAATTACCGATGAACTGCCGATGAATCAAGTTAATCTTTTCACAGCTATCAGTGATTTGTTTACACGTATTCAAATGAGAATTAACGCAATGAACAAACAAACAAACCACGGACATCTGTCAAAATTGATTCATTTTGTTCATTTTTGTGAGGTTATGTCATGTTCATGCAAAAGCTAATTCTATGTTAAATGTACCATGCTGATTTTTGTTGCTGCGATGATATCCATCTCTCTTTGATGGCATTGATTGAATCGTGTGAAGAGTTGCTAGTGAGCGTTCTTTGATACGATAAAAGTCATCCTTAGTGTTGACACCAGCCATAACGAAGATCGACAAAAGGCGTCTTAAGAGAAATCCTTAGCGTAATGCAAAACCTTGATGTTACATTTCTTTTGTGAAATTGGACACCAACGAATTGCAGAGTGCAGAACCATTACATGGTGAATGTCACGATCCTTCTAAGCCTGGGTTCGAACATACGACATTCGGTTTGTAAGACTAGTGTAATCCCGGATGAGTCAGAGTCATTAAATTGACAGAGTATATCAATGTATTGGAACGAAGTCTGTGTCACATCTTGAAAGCTAAAGTAAAGATCAGATAACCGGACTCCGATGGTTTTTTGTCCTGAAGATTTGAGTATAAATCAATCAAAATCTTTAGCAGGGACAAGTTGTATAGACCGCCGTCGAACCGGGGGCACGTCGTCTTGTTGGTTCCACGAAATGGGGGGTTTTCAACAGGACTCAGCGGTGGCTCACACTCTGACTCGCAGAACATTTTCCAGAATTAATTTCGAGCTCAGAGTGGTCGGCAAGTTAGTTGGGTCTGAACTCTTTGGACAGTTTATCTGTTTGTTTCAATGGAGCATTTCAATCATAACAGGGCTTTGCCTCCTACTCATACACCAGAGAACTTCCGTCTAAATAATACGTTACCCACCTTCAAATTGTTAATTTCTTGATTATTATTTTCACAAATGCTCTCATATCAAGTTTGTCAAATAGGTAACTAAATATTATGAATCAAAATACGAACAGAATAATCTCGAACGAATTGAAAATTGTATAACAGTTACAATTTCTCTCGATAGAAAGGCAAATTATTCGAAAGTGTTTCATATTTTGTACTGAGCGTGTACTATGGCGAAATGTCCAAACTTTTAATGTCGTTTTTACTTAAAACATCTCCCCTCCAAACTGTTTGTTTAAAACCAGTTTCGAACCAAGACTAAACTCCCTTGAAATAACGAATTTCATAATTTGCACCGTTTTTCTTTCGAAATCTAGAACTTCCGAAATTGATTCATGGTCTCCAGAATAGCATTTCAGGTAAGCTTTAATAATTACAAAACACAAAATTCCAATGGTATATCAACCAGGCAAATTTATGCGTTATTTTTACATTAACTCAGCGCAAAATAAAAGCAGATAGAAACAGCTTTGCCGAATCGCTTCTATCCGTGTGTAGGCCGACATCGTTACCAGTGGAACGTGTCATCTGAGCCAATTTGTTCTGTTAACTGAATTACCCATCACACATTTCAAACCGAAAACAATTGAATTAAATTTTCATTAGAATTGAGTATTACTTCAAAACAGTGGGCTGTAACTCACGGTACGAAGTATTAGATACCAGGGCTTAACAAGGCTTGGGTTGTCGGTTCAACGCATACGGCGCTGGCCAGTTGTCGTATGTTCGAGTCCCGTGTCCTCTGAGAATCTGTTAAGTGAATTTCTAAATATTATCGTAAAACATCGCTTAAGGCCAGATTTCTCCAAGCAATTTTCCAAAAAGTCCAAAAAAATATTTTAGAAATGATACAGTTTTAGTCACGATCGTGAAGTTTGTAGAAAAAAGGGGGGACGGTGCGCACCCAGGCACGATTAATCGCGAATAAAAACTTTGTTCGGATTTTTCTCGATACCACGTTTTTTTCAGCTGGGTGTCAATCGTATTCCAAAACTATTGCACGTATCAACATGAACCAATTGGCACCAACTATAACCAAAAATATTAATTTCTATTTAAAACAGTTATTAATAATTAAAAATGCAGAAAAAGGAACGAAAAATTTTGTTTTTTCTCGATGGAAATTTTTCATTCCAAAAAACTGTTTTGCTTTTTGCTTTACGATGATTAGTTTCTTACTAGGGGAACGTGCCACTTGAGCCAATTAGTTCTAATTCTGATTCCTGATATCTAAAAAGCAGAAACTATGCAAGAAGAATATTCTCGTAACTGTGATGTAATAATTTTGAACTATTTGTTATTTTGAATTAGAAAGTACAGCACGTTAAGACATTGATTTCACACAATTAGTTGCCAATCATAGCAGCGGATAAGCATCATCGCTGTCCGCCAGGCAGTCAAACTGGTGGGTAAAAATTTCAAATTTATTATTCGAAGAATCTGTGTGGTACTACAAAAAAATGACAACCGACAAGTTAATGACCACCAAGTTTATTAAAATGATGCTATACTTTCGAGAAAGATGATGACGTTTTCAAAAACCGGGGAAATTCAAATAATCGATTCTTTTAAGGACCAATGAAAAAAAATCCAAAAAATCATCCGTATTTTTCCTTGATTAGTATTAGCAAAACATCAATTATAAACACACAAAAGAACACTTTTTTCATCGATATTTCTTGATGATTCTCCGCCTTTAAGAAATAGATTACCATCGAAGAAGTTTTATAAATCGGTTCTTTTGAGGACCAAAACATCGATCTAACTGTTTACAATATGAGCTGATCTATAGTGAAACAGGAAGTGTTTCAAGTTTATCCATGATGAAAGTATGATATCGAATAGTTGCGCTAGCTATTGCCAACAAGGACATGAGTCATGCGTTGTGACATTGAATAGTGGCGCCACAAGTTAAGCTCGGGGTTATAGGTCACCAAAGGGTTGACGGCATTTCGGTTATGTTTCTGACACTATTAATCCGTCGTTTTTGTAACGTTGCCTTTAATTGAATATAACGACGTCACTGTAATAAGTACGGATGCAGCGCACAATTATGTATTCGTATTTCTCTGATCATAGACAAGTACGAATCGCGAAACAATCGAAAAATCTACGATATGAACAGTAGAAAACTTGATGTTTCGTTGTTTATCGTTTTTACTAATTATTCCGGCAACCAAAGATCAGTGGAGACATTATTATGATATCAATTGAACTGTCAAAAGCGTCTCCAATCTGCTTGTTTACAATTGCTATAGTGAGTATATGGTATGACATTCGAAGGAATACAAATACAATAAATTATGAATGCTTTGTGCTGTTTCTCACTGAATTTGAGCAAAACTGATGGATACACTTAATTTTTGCTACAAGTGTGATACTTTACAAGTAAACAAACTCAAATATTCGAAAAGACACTCGCACACAAATACAAATGCCAGGGGTGCCAGAGTTTTTGTTGTATTTATCTCGTTGTCTACGAAGATTTCTATCATCACTTTTATCACTTGTTGTAGGATCACTAGTTTTCACCTTCTTCAGAATTTTCTCGCTATAAATCTTTGTGCAAAGTGATACAGAATCGAACCACGAAATCACTACAACATATTCATATGTAAACACTTAAACCTATTCTCGAAATGGGCCACACAAAATTACACTGATTATTCTGTAATCCACGTGCTCTTTTCCGAAATTCGTTTGAGGAATATTTTTGTATCTCGATAGAGCGCATTTCTTGCCGAAGTTTAGTGTAAAATATTGCAGAAACAAATCAGCAAATCCGATTGTCGAAACTTCGAACAATGGAAAAACTATTTCAATTCGACAAACATTTGTCATCTGTCACTTGTCACATGTATTGCTATTGTACCAATAATCATCTTATTAGTATAGTCGCCATGTTGTTTTGCTGATTACTCGACTTTTAATCAACAAACTGTGATAAAATCAGATACAATACCTATGCTTCGGCTCTAAAGCGACCCGCACACGTTCAGTTTTCCGGACAGTTTCTCGTGTGTGACGTTAGAAAAGAACGATTAACTGAAGTGGCTAAGGAATTAATCCGGCCAAACGTCCGGTTTTTTACTGAAGCTCTCGAGTTCAGTTTCATCCGATTAACTAACAGTTGTTCAGTTAATCGTTCAGTCCTCCAGTTTTCTATTAATCAGAATAATGTTGTTCCATGAAAAAAACTGCCATGAAGACACAACACAAAACTGGCCTGACGAAACACACGCTCAGTTCAGATAACCTTTCCGTCCAATGTTCATTTGAACTGTCCGGAAAACTGAAGGTGTATGGGCCGCTCAAGAATAAAAACCGCATAAAAAATAGTTCGACAAACTTTGCGACGCGAAAGCTCCAATGAATGGCACCTATTTTCATCTTACCCTTAAAGTCATTCCATCGAACAGAGATAGCAAATCTCACTCTAACTAGTGGTATTCGTATATGAAATGGTTGTACCGAAATTTGTTAAAAGATAAGTGAATAAAAAAAGTATCTACTTTTCAAATTTACTTTTGAATATCTGCTTAATTCCAGCGGCGTTGAGGAGCAATGGTTTCAGGCGCAATGTTTTTATTTTGAAAAAATTAGCAATATCAAAACACCCTCTTTCTTCAATCTTAACTTTCATGACAAGTATTTCATGCAATAATGAAGAAAAGTCTTTTTTACGCTTGATAGTTGATGACTTGGCTTTTAAAGATTTAATCCTGAACGGGTTTTCCGAGCGATCAGTTTTATTACTGCTGACAATCTCGGCAATATTTGACAGTTATCAAATTTGGATTGTCATATTTCTCAGTAATTACACATTTTGTCGAGACTATTACCGAGCACTCTGGGTTGCAAATCTCGGTAAATTTTTCGCCTAGTTCTAATGTGTACAGTGGATCATTGCCTAGTAAATTCGAATATTAGACGAATCGTGTTCGAAGCTTTACGTTGTGTTTCGTGTTAGAAAAAGTGTGAAGAAAGTAACAAAACAAGCAATATAACGGCGGTCATAGAATCTATAGCACGCTATCGGGTCAAAGTCGGTCCGATACAGCCGAATGGTGCAGAACTGTCCGATATATTCTTTTGGGTTGACGCAATTGATGCAAATGGTGCAGAATAGTCCGATGACGGCTCGATCGGAGCGCTGTGTTCGGACCGATGTCGTGCTCAATTGGTCTGATAATCGGACCGATGATCGAACCGATGCGGCTCGACGAAATTCACTGGGTGTTGGCATAGAGTAAGAAGTTTGTTAGTTACGTTATTTAAATCCGTTGCATCTAAAGAGACTTATCTTTCTTCAGATTTTATCGTGATTCAAATTTACAGCGCCAATGTAAAAATATAATATTAATGATAACATAATGAATAAAACATGTACAAAACGAGAATAGTTGTTTTTTTTTCATACGCATTTCTTGTAAATTTTGAGCAGAACTCTATTCTGCTATGCTTGATTATAAAACCTGTGTTTAGTATAGTGGTAAAATCAGATTTCATCAATCCATCAAACATGTCTTATAAAATGTCACCCTTTGCTGCAGATGTAAAATAGCGAATTCTTGAAGTATTTTTTCGCAATGGTAAAGCTAACTACACACCAATTAAATTTTTGTTAATGTGATTAAAGGAAAATGGTCATAATTATTTCAATCTTGGGCTACAGAAAACTTGCTCAATAATTTCATTAGCATAATCACTACAAAGCGGCCAAACACGTTGGACTTCACACCACAGAAAACAGATGTCCCGGCTAGAGAATAATCTGTGAGAAATTCGAATTTGCTTTACGATGAAAATAAGGTGAGTGTAAATGGATAGTGGCTATAATTGTTTGTTTGGAACAAAACTTTTTTTGTCAGTGTCGCTCCATACGACGTTCAAACAATCTGTCAAATCCAATATGAAATTAAGGAATTGCCAGCATTTCGGATGATTTTTTTTCTTGTGTTGTAAAAATTACGGCTGAAATATTGTTACTCTCTTCTGGCGCCTATTCGACTGTTCGTCTCAGAATTACAATACTTCGTTTCCGAACGAAATCGTGGTTCGCTTATCTTTTACAGATAATTTCATGACTAATGCTGTTGGGAAACTTGTCGAATGTTATTTATTTTGGCCTATGGTTGCTGCCAGAACGAACGGGGAACGTTTCAATTCAATGTACTGGGAATGCATCACATTCACTCTGGCAATACTGCTTTTGTAAAATGTAACAACAACAAGCTCTCAAAGCTTTGCGTGACGCTTGTACTCTGGCAGCAACATATGATTGAAATAAACCGGGATTTAAACCGCTCGTTTGCGATATTGAATGGTAACAAATCAAAAGTTTGGTGTGTTTGGACTGATGCACCTTAGGGTGAAACTTGACAAATAGCACGGAGTCGCCCGACCGAGCATCGGTAATTTAATTTCAACATAAAAAATGACATGAATTCCATGCGTTGCGATGCAACGAATGGCAGATTTCATCGCACTCACTTCGACATAGATGTCATTTTTTGCTGGAATTAAATGCACGGTACTCGCTCACGCGACTCAGTGTAATCAGCCAAGTTTTGTGTAAACTTTCTCGCTGCTCGCTCAAAAGTACGCATGGAATTTTTGGCAACTTGAAAGTAAAGAACAAGCTCCGAGCGAGCTTTCTCGCTGCATAAAAGTTAAACTCTGTTGCGTCACATAAACTTTCAAGTGAAGATAATTACTTAAAAAACGAACTGATTTAAATGATATTCACGAACTTCATAAACTACTTCAGCCTAATAATTTCCTTTCATCCAAACCTTTGGCTTCTTGTGGTCGAGCTGCACTTCAAACTTTACACACACTTCCTTCGCAAGCCTGTACATCGGTTTTCTGTGCTCCTACGGTCAATAACACTTCCTCTCGTATTGTGTCTGATGAAATCCGAAATATCTGGTTGCCATAGATAAAATCGTCAAACTTTTACGTCACTTTCGGATAATGTATTCCGATGAGCTCTGGCCACTGGCAACTGATTTTATGGGGAGACACGGAAAATAACAATCGTTGCTAAAAAAAAAACAATAGCTCATACCGCGTTGACACGAACTGTCTCTATACTGGAATGGAAAAGATAGATCCAACTGTTAACATCCAATGTTGCAAGTAGTCGAAGTCTGTCTGACATACTAATTTTCTTATTTTTGTGTTCGCACTATATGGACTAACGATTTTTTATTTCTGTTAACTATGAGAAGTTTCTGCTTTGTATGTAAATGTAATATCGTTCGGCATCATGCCACTCATCGCCAGTGTGAGGAAGAGGCGACCTGTAGAAAACTCTAATCTGACTTTGTTGTTGTTGTTGTGTTTTTCTTTCTTCAAAATTCGCTATAATTTGTCTACAAATCAAGAGAAACTCTACACGTGATGAGAGAGTTGTTATTTTTTTTTGTTAATGTTTTGAATCTTCGAACCGTCCTATAAGGTCGTTGAGATTTTTTTTCCTTTGTATTTTGTTTTAATGTATGTGTAGCTTCGTGACGTTATAGTTTACTTTTGTTAGTACGAATAAATTCATTGTTAATTGCATTAACTACTGCTCGCTGCATCTTTGCCGCGCTAGTTGATACTTGCTTATTACCACGTTGCTCTTAGTTTAACTTCAATTCATTCAATGATATAAAATCTAACTACATGTACACCTATAGTTTTACGAAAATGTTGTTTACTCCAATAATACTGTGTCATATAAAATACATACACGTTTGTTTTCAGTTACTCTGTCTTGTTTTTTTTTAATTTTTTTTTATCTAGTGATTATAGGAAGTTTCCGTTTGATCTTTGAAATGTGGGCAAGTTGTGGATCGCTGCCAAATCGCCATCCTTCAAAGACGCAAGATTAAACAACCGGATCGGTTTCTTCTCACTGGAGTTTGGCTGCAGTAATTTTAGCATTCATTTATTGGGAATTTTGGTAGAATTTCCTGTAGATAAGACACTTTATTATCAGACCGGTGCATGCTGATTGTTCTTTTTCGTAGTCTGCTCCAGTTCAATTCTGCTACTTCTGGTACAGCCCTTCGCTTATCTTTTCGATTCGGTTCGTTTTCCCCCACTGCGAAAACTTTTCCCTGTCGCCTACACACCCTCTAGGAAGATTTCACAATTTTCAAATCCAAAATTAGATAGTTTGAAACGCTGTCGTTTGATTTTGTTTGCTGACGGTGGTGTAGCTTCTCCTGCAAGTTTTGTTCGCCGAAATTTTCTGCAGGAACCCAGCTATCTTGCAATGGAGTGATGAACACAACTTATCCGTCGTAGAAAAAGTGTGTCAGTTTACGTCACGTGGTAAATTAACGAAGTGTGTGTGTGTGTGTTTTTTTTCACCTGCCCCGTTTAAGTGTATAAAAGTTGTTTTTTGCAAATTCAATGTCTAACTAAATGACGATATCCTCTTTTGTGTCTGTTTGTCACTTAAAAATAACTATCATTTCAATTCATCGCCCTTTACCGGGGCAAATATAAAAAAATATCAACTATCTTAAGAATTCGTTTCCATTTTTTCCCCTTATAGTCCTAATACTAACTTACCAAATACCACTAGGATTGATATTTAACAAAATTCAATTATTTACACCAAGTTTTTAACGTTCTCTGCTCAACAAATTACGCTACGTCTTAAGTTCTGATTTTCATCAATCACATTGCACTCGTATCATCTTCCTCTTGCTTATTGTTATATTTTGTTAAATTTTTGTTATCCAAAAATCGAAAGCTTATCGATCGAACCATTATCCTGCCATTATTTACATCAACAACGGATTCAGTAGTATTGCTCTATCGTAACTGAAACTGACCGCGTACACGGGATGGTTAAAATCAAAAGCAATTTGCTCTACGAAATCACCGGATTTATCCTTTCCTCGTATAAAAAAGTTGCCCTCCGTTTTGTTTTATTAAAAAACTACAGTTTGACGTGCGGTATTAACATTAATTTGATTGTTATTGACATTCTTTCCTCTCGAGAAATCAAAACCACACACAGAAAACAACAAAACGAACAATCAGTAGCAGTTCATAACGCTGTTGACTCACGTGACTGGATGTAATGCTCCGGGATCTTCGTTCAGCAGCAGCAACGCCATCTGTTGCTGATAGTGGTGACGGTACAGATCCGGCCCCACCCGGGTCGGTATTATTTTTTTGTTGTATCGTGATGTGTCTGGCTGAGTGGAATAAGAAGAAACCACTTTTTTCCGCATGGGCGGGCTTCGGCTGCACGGACGGCACCCTTCGGCCCACCCACCCGGTTTCCAGCAGCGGGCGGCTAAAAGATGATGGCAGTGTGGTTGGTGCGAACGGCGAATGTGATTGTGTACCGCAAGGCGGCCTTCCGGAATCCATCAGCGGTGGAAAACCCAAAGCGTCACTTCTACTGACGATGCGAGTGGGGTAACTTTCGCTTTGTTTAGTAGTCTGTCGGGTTTTTCTCCAATCGTTCTCTCTCTCTTTCTTTATTTTTTTCCTTGCTCTTTCTCTTTCTTTCTCACTTCTTCTTGCACCGTACGCTATGAATGTGTGAGTGGTTAATTTAGGGGCGTTGTATTTTGTTGTTGTCGGATTCTTAATGGCCATCCTCGTTGACCAGGGTTCGCATCCAGTTCAGAATGTACTTCCAAACGGCGGATGCGAACCCAGGCGGATGCTATACATTCTCGCTGCCCATTTTGAGCAGCTCCATCTTTTTCTTGGCAATCTTGGAGTACATCGCATCGATCGGCTGGGTGTTGTCGTACAGACTCGGTGCCTGCAGGATAATCAGGGCCGTGCCCATCACGCAAGCTATCGTGAATATCCACAGAAACAGACGATCTAAGACGAGTGCTACGTATTTCCAGTCTTCTTCTATCTGCAATGGAAAACGACAGGAAAGAAGAAAAAATAAACTTCAGAAAAGTTGATGAAAGCATAACTTGACTGAGAAGATATGGATGGAATTAATCGACCGACTATTCCGATAAACATTCCCCTCGAAAACCAATGGTAAGAATTTGAATACAATTCGACTTTTGGAAAAGTTTTTATGCTTCTAGTCGGATAATAGCACAAACTGCCGGGGAAACGGATGGTGCTTCCCGGATTTACTAAAAAATTGTTAACTACTCGTATTGAATTCACGGAAACTATTCTGTCTTTTATTATTTATTTCGTATTTTAGGAATTGGAGGTAAAACTACACAACTATTGTCAAAACTGGTACTAAAATTTGTTTTAAATAATGAGGCAGCAGTTTTATTTTTGTTTTTTATGAAAACTTTATTTATTTTGAAAGTATGTTTTTGAGCATTTCGTTCTTAAAAAATACAATTTTGTTTTTTTATGTTGACTGCGAGAAACTGAAAGCTTCGATAAAAATATCTCTTGTGTGACGCGGTGGTAACTAACGTACCTTAGTCGCTTTCACCTAGTTGAAGCCTTTTACACCAACGGAAAATACAGAAAACGGTTGGTATGCATACTAAATCCAATCGATTACAGTGAGTAACATAAATTAATTTAAACAAACCAACTGTTTTGAACAATTTCGCGCCAACTCGAAAAAATGCTAGCAGCAAATTTTCAGAATTCAATAAGCTTTCAGGACATGTATGTTTGGTCACAAAAAAGTCTGTTCACCCTTTTCGTTCTTCCAGAATGTACACCCAAACCTCCATTTACGTGATAATCGGGACTACGTAAATCGAACTATGACGTAAAAAAAGTTTACGTTATTTGGAATTTTCAACGTAAAAAAAGTTTTCTTATGTATATGTATTATTAGATATGTATAATATATTGGATAGTTATGGAACGAAAATTATGAGTATTTACAGGAAAAGGATGTTCTAAGCAGCATCACTTCCGGTTTATTGATATTCCTTGAAACCCCTTACAACATGGGTATTTTCGGAACGGATTTGATGAGTAGATGTCGGAAAACGATGTTTAAAGTCATTTAAAAATCCAAGGTGGTGTTTCTCGAAACCCGTAGCAAAACGAATGTTTTCGGAACGGGTTTAAAGAACAGTTCTTAGTAAACGTTGTTTGAGTAATTATGACTTACTGTCGAATACTTTATAATATTGTTACTTTCGGATTGGTTTTTTCGAGTCAATATTAGGAAGAATGTTGTTTCAAATAAACTTCAGGATTTTTATTCCAAATTCAACATAATATTAGCTTGACACTTACAATCGAATTGTCAAATAAATACATAAATTGATGAAAATGCTTCGATGTAAATATTTTGATGTTCATTCTTTGGTGAAAGAAATGTTGATATTTAATTTTCAGTATTGTAGTAAATATGATTTATTTGAATAGATTCAAGTTTGAGCTGCTGTTAAAACTGTTATTTTCGTTTTCGTTGACTGATTTCAATCCCTAAACTGTTGATTAGTTTCCCCATATTTTCATTCCGGTAAATTACAAAAAACTAATTAGTCAAACAATTAGATTTAAAAATGATTTTGGTGACTTTTTCACAGACCTGAATTAGCAACTAATAGTTCCTCTTCATATCGTTACACTCAAACATCGTTTTTCAACATGTACTCATCAAACTCAATCCAAAAATACCCATATTATAAGGATTTTCAAGGAATATCAATAGACCGGAAGTCATCATCTTGGAATTCAGAACCATCTCAAAATCGTTTTCCGACATCTACTCATTAATCCCGTTCCGAAAATATCCATATTGTTAGGGTTTTCAAGGAATATCAATGAACCGGAAGTCGCCATCTTGGAATTCAGAACCACCTCAAACATCATTTTCCGACATCTACTCATCAATCCCGTTCCGAAAATACACATATTATAAGGGTTTTCAAAGAATATCAATAAACCGGAAGTCGCCATCTTGGAATTCAGAACCACCTCAAACATCGTTTTCCGACATCTACTCATCAATCCCGTTCCGAAAATTTCCATATTGTTAGGGTTTTTAAGGAATATCAATGAACCGGAAGTCGCCATCTTGGAATTCAGAACCACCTCAAACATCGTTTTCCGACATATACTCATCAAACCCGTTTCGAAAATACACATATTATAAGGGTTTTCAAAGAATATCAATAAACCGGAAGTCGCCATCTTGGAATTCAGAACTACCTCAAACATCGTTTTCCGACATCTACTCATCAATCCCGTTCCGAAAATATCCATATTGTTAGGATTTTCAAGGAATATCAATGAACCGGAAGTCGCCATCTTGGAATTCAGAACCACCTCAAACATCGTTCTCCGACATCTACTCATCAAACCCGTTCCGAAAATACCCATATTATAAGGGTTTTCAAATATTATCACTAAGCCGGAAGTCGCCATCTTGGAATTCAGAACTACCTCAAACATCGTTTTCCGACATCTACTCATCAATCTCGTTCCGAAAATATCCATATTGTTAGGATTTTCAAGGAATATCAATAAACCGGAAGTCGCCATCTTGGAATTCAGAACCACCTCAAAAATCGTTTTCCGACATCTACTAATCAAACCCGTTCCGAAAATACCCATATTGTAGTAATTTCCATGGAATATAAATGAACCGGATACGATTTTACGTTATTTGGAATTTTCAACGTAAAAAAAGATTACGTTATTCGAGATTTTTGTCGTAAAAAGAGTTACGTAAAAAGAGGTAACGTAAAAAAAGTTTACATAAACGGAGGTTTGGGTGTATCTGTCTTTTAAAGAAAAAATAAACAGGTGTAATCCACCTAGTGGTGTAATAATATATTTTTCATATTATCTATTATCTCTTATATATTGAAGCAGGATTCATCAAAAAACTGCAAATAAAAAAAATAGAAAACAATTTCAAAAAATTACTATTACCTTAATATACTAAATTTGAATTTGAGTAAACGAACAATAAATGGAAAAATAAGGTGAGCTCCATATTACCTCACCAAATTTTGACCACTCAAACATCGTTTCCGACATCTACTTATCAAACTCGTTTCGAAAATACCCATATTGTAGTAATTTCCATGGAATATAAATGAGCCGGAAATCATTTTCATTGTATACAAAAACCTCTTTTTACGAAGTTTTAAATCCAACTTAGAAGATTTGTTAGGATTTTCTATGACAATTTGAATTTAAAAAAACTTATCACCTGGTTATTTTAGATTTGGAAGTCCGAATTCAATAAATTTTTGTATGGGGCTATCATTCCTTTTATTTGAATTTGATTTTATGAAAATCTGATATGAGTTTATTTGGTGGAATTTACTAGGCAATTTAAAGAATTCACTTCCCATTAAGCGCACTGCCTTCGGAACCGAAGGTTGAACCTAAATAAATATCGGGATTCTTATTGTTCTTATTATTAATTTTTTTAATTAGAGTTTTAAGTTGAATTTAAGATGGCGTAAATCGGTTGAACCATCTTCGAGAAAAGTGAGTGACTTTGTTTTCATTTTTTATCACACGTCACTCTGCACGGAGAATCCGCAGATCACAAAATTAAAATATTGCAATTTTTGTTTCATGCCCTGGTTGTATCTACTAAATTGTTGTTGATTTAACCTAGCATATTTATTGATTTTGTCATAACCATTCAGGTAAATGAAATCGCTGTATTAAAATGCTGTCACTTGTCGGAGAACGAAGACAGCAAAACGCAGAGTGAAAAACCTCTTCATTTTACCAGAAACGTTTCATATTGACAATTTTCGATGGCAAATGAAGGTCATTTATGTCAGTTACACACTTAGAAAATTTCGCAGAACTCGGTAATTTTTTACCAAATTTTCAACAGCTGAACCTTCGGTAATCAGTTCGGTAATTAAATTGATTACCGATCGTTCGGTAATTACTGAACTGTCAAACAACTACCGTACACTGTAAACCAATTGGATCTAACTGATTGTTCGGTAATTTATTGTTTGCTTGTTTTCCTTTGGTTAAAATTCTGGATTTTCGGATTTCAAAAAACAACACAAATTCACAAAACGGAATGAAGGAAATTCCAATCTGTTGTGGCTATGGTTTTATTCCACAGAAAAGGTCAAATGTTCCAGCTGACCGGAATTATGAGCGCCTTCCAAAACACTGCACAATCCGTCGACTCCACCAGAAATTACCCTCGAATTTGTGTAGGCAGCAAGTGGACAAGTGATACAAAATTATTTTCTGCCTATAAGTAAACAAAAAGCTTTTAGTGGTTCAAATGTTCTAAAAACTTTTGCACCTGTACCTCAATCCGTTCGATGAACTCTTCAAGATTGTTTTGTTTGGTTAATAAAAATACACTTACTAAAAACTGTTCGACGGTTAGTTTCATGATAATCAGTTTTCGCAGAAGTTCGGTTATTGGAAGATAATTTTACCATACGGACGGTATGGTTTTTACCGTACTCGGCAACTATTCAGATTTACCGTATGAATTGTATATCTATTTACAAAATTCTGTAATGAAAATTTACGTAAGACCGATTGTCCGGTAAAAATTTACATAATTATTGTAAAAGAAAACTCATGTACCGAAATATCGGTCATTTCTATAGATTACCGAAATTTCTCGTCAAAAATATTACCGAACAAAGGAATTAAATCTTAGTGTGTACGTAGTGGCCGTTTCATGTAAGTAAAGGTATAATTATAAGAGTTAATTGTAAAATAAGTTTCCCATGTACTGAATAGGTTTTCCTGCAGTATAAAAATGTTTTAATTTCATCTGCGAGTAATATATTTTCGGACAGCTCATGTCAATGTAATTAAAAACGTCTAACGTCTCATAATTACTGATGAAGTAAAGTGATAGTATCTGTATTTTCTTGAAAGTGCATCTGTAGAATTGGTTTGTTGAATTGGTTGAAAGTGCATCTGTAGAATTGGTTTCTAGCGAAACATTCTGCAGGTGGAGGAAAACTTAATTTTAATGCCCTGTGATCATTTTTCTGGTGAATTCCCTCTTGGGAATTTTAATCTTTTCTTACATTTCTAGTATCTGTGAGCTTAGTGATACAAACATAAGCAGGTACTAAGGCAAAATTTCGTTATCCAAGCGGTGAACAATTAAATGCCCCCCGAAGAGACTACACGGAACGACCGATATCAGCATTTTCGCGAAAAATTTAGTTGATTTGCTGATTTTAGTTAGTTATTTTTTGAGACAACTAAAAAAATCTTACTTTTGCTGATTTAGATTTTTTATTCTCATTCCCTTAATAATAATAAAATATTTGTTGAAATGACTATTTTTTTTAGTTGAATTCACAAATTAAACGTACTGTCATTTCTTAGCTAAGGCACACTTCATATCCAGTCAACTAATTTTTTAGTTGAATTAAAGAAATATAATGTTGTTTTCAACCAATATGAATGGTTGAATTGGCTTCTGCAATCTGCAGCTATATGGCGCCCTGTCACCGAAACGGTAACACCTTAATGACTACTAGCCACTAGATGGCACACTACTGCCGAAAAAAATTCAGACGCGGTTGTCTTTTCTATATTGGCAGGTATACATACGATGTTGTGTTGGAGAAAAAGACATGAACGAAACGTAAACATCTTTTTGAATTTTTTTTCTTCTAAATCACTGTTTCTTCATTCTCACTGAAAACTTTGAGCACTCGGAAAACAAAAACCGAATACAAATAGTACACCGGACGGCGCAGCTCGGAAGGTTTGAAGATACAAAAAAACTTCATCACAATTAGAGTGAAACATTCGAAATTCACTTCACTGTTCCGCGTAAAAACATTATTACGCACAATCGCTTCAAGTGCGCACAAATTCTGAATAAATACGATTTCCACTAACAGTTTACGACATTTTTACATATCGGTTTAGAAATTTAAATAAAGATATATCGAAGACATGCGAAAAACATCAAAACAATGTTCAAGCAGTTTCAATAAGACTGTCCTTTTTAGCTTTTTAATGGATTGTTTTGCTTTGACACTTCTCATGAGTTTTTGGCTAATAAACTTGTTAATAATACCCATTTCAGTTTTGGTTTTTTTGTGCTGTCCTTCAGTAATGATGGTGATAGATAAATAGAAACAAATTTTCTGATTTTAATAACAAAATTAGTTGTCAATGAGAATTTCGTGTTGGATTGAAATATTGCTGGTTTGAGTCCAGGATATTCACCAACTAAACACATTCTCTAAAACTAAGAGTTTTTTCAGCAAAGTAAATTCTCAATTTTAACTAATTTTATAGTTATTTTGGAAATTTTGTTGTTAAAATCAACTAATTCAAAAACAGTAATACGAATTAGGCGCAGAGCTAATTTCGGTCGTTCCGTGTAGCATTAAAAACAATTTATTGCAATAGGCGTCTTAAGTTAAAATAACTGAATAATTGGTAAAAACAACCGAGACATTTTTTTGCTTTCATGCAAACAGGTAACTTTGCTGGAACTGTGTCATTGCTCTGTTGCATTGTTTCATTTTCTGCTTAGGGTGTATGTCATTACTCAACTGTAACGTTTCATTACTCGTTTGTGGTGAGTGACTTTGCTGGGCATCATTGCTAATCTGCCAGCATGAGAAATCAAAAATGACAGTTTAGTTGTACCAAATTTCAACCAATCAAATTCAGAAAAAACAACTACCATTTTAGTTTTTTTACGATCACTGGCTATTGCGGAACTAGAAATTGGATTCGGAAGAAATTCTGTAAACTTATATGGGATTATCATCCTTTGAGAAAAGTCTCACTATTTTCATATTTTCTGTGCATATAACTCGTTAATTCCATAGCCGGAAGTGAGATTTTGATGAAATTTAGGAACATTGTATCGAATCAAAGATGAAAATCGGTTTAGCCATCTCTGAGAATAGAGAGGCTGTATATTGATGTGGTTGGTATCACCATGTTATTCCAAAACTGGCTGTAGGGTTTGAAAAAAAAGAAGTACTTGGTATGACTCGATAGCAATGATATCCTACTAACACAAAATGGCAGCATTTCACTATATGATCTATAGGATGCTCACCTTGCCTCTCACACTAGATACTGCAATAAAACAGAAAAATAGTATCTTCGAAATTGAAAAGCTTAATGGATATCCGGAGCACTCAATCCAAACGATCTTCGATAAAAAATAATACTGATGAAAAAAAAACAATCACAACTTTGACTAGAAAATTTGAAAAGAGTATTGGTAGAATTTAATCCAAACATTGCACATCCATTAAAATCAAAATGAAGAAAATTTGGTTTAGCTATAGTATTCAGCCGTATGAAATACCAATTGAAAATATTGCTGAGTTCCACAAAAGATCCTACAGTTATTTTTTAAAAATCTGAGATATAAAAAAAATCGTGTTATCATTGTGATAAATAATACATTGGACAAACAAAGAGAACATTAGACGTTCGTTTCAAAGAGCACATTGCAGAGATAGAAAAAGCATCTAGGGAAACAGAAAAAGGGTTACCTTATCATTTCAAGACAAAAGTAGCAGAACATGCTTTTTCCGAAAATCATGAACTCACTATCAATTATATAAAAAACTTAAGACAAATTTCCAATACATTAAAATTAGACACTGTCGAGAGACTAGCGATTTTGAAAAATAACTTCACATCACCTAGGGAATAGATCTTCCAAAGAACGCTCTCTAGCAACTGTTAACATGATTCAATCAGTGCCATCCAAGAGAGACGGATGTCATCGCAGCAACAAAAAACCGACATGGTTCATTTAACATAGAATGGACACCAGTGCGAGAGCGAATTTCTCTCGATGACCTGTCTGAGAATCAAAGGTTAGCACGCTGCTGAGAGGATTCTCTCTGAAGCAACAAAGGTCGCTTATTCTCGTTTCGCGATCCGATTCTATATGCGCAGTTGATAATTGCGATAGAATCATTTTACTATTTCCGCTTATTCCAACCATGTGTAAGAAATGTAGAAAGAAATGAAGAAAATTTCTCTCACGGCTCATGCATTGAGAGACACGAATTCTTGTAGCATCTTCTACCGGATTGAAAATGTTGTATACAATGTAGAAAAATATCGAGCAGCTTCTGTCAAATTGTCGGCAATCACCAACACTGCCTAACATTTCAATTCTAGCTACCTCTCACTCTTCCTGTCCCAGTTACCTGTTTTCTTCTAGTTCTTATCTGTGAACCTATCGCTTTCGTTTCACATTAAAAGGATAATATTGCAGTTTTCTTCCACCAGACTTTCAAATAGTATCACTGAAGAAGGATGTAATTAACATCCGAAACACGCATTTTGACGTGTAATATTAATGGAATTCAATGGCATTTCGAATTAGTACTTTCAATCTAATAGTGGTTTTTAAATTAACTTAAGCTTGTTAGAATCGGTTTATCCACCTCCGAGAAAATTGAGCGTATAAAATAAATCTCCGAAAGGTGCATACATACACTAACATTTTCCGATCTCGTCGAACTGAGTCTATGGGTATCCGATAAAATTCCATTTTATTTCAAAATTTTTTATATGCCTTTAACAAAATCAATAATGTTCAGTTGAAATAAGATGAAGGTATCAATGTAGCATTAACATTTGATCTCCATTTTCAGATTTTAGATTCCGAGATTTGCACACGTGTAAGTGGAAATATATACCTCTAACCAGATCAGTTTTGTTGATGAAAGTTGTAGCATCCGAATAGTATGTAACATTCCGAGTGACGGTAATTTTTTGTGCACAATTTTTTGCATGAACATTCTCGCCCCAGCTTTCCCTACGGTCTTGTTGCAATATATTTCACTGAATCGTATTGCAACGCTCCTGAATGAATCAACTTGTGCATATTTCATAAACCAATAGCGAATTGGTACATTATTAATCTGGCATTAGACATTGTTCATACATTTGTGATTAAAACTTTAGTAATAAGAATATTCATAGATTGAGTCAAATCCATTTTTTACCCAACACTTGGTAAAAAAAAAATTGGTCACCAAACTAGGACAAGTTAACTTGAACCATAGAAAATAGCTACAATGCAAACAACGCACGTGAATCACCAGCACACACAATCAAGCGCGCACATTTGTGGACTCGCACCCCAGAAGTAACCCGCTTTCCTGTGTTCTTTTTTTAGCCCTGTGGTATTCGTTAGTTACTGGGGAAAAAATGCATATCCCCAAAGTGCGCCATTATCCCATCAAAATGAATACATAATAACTAATTATCACGTTTCAATTATTCATGAAAGCAGTGGCTTTTTCACCTCAAGAGCTCACCACCATCGAAAATCCTCATTCAATGGTCTTCCGGTTGTGTCCGACCCGTTCTCAAATTCACCAGCGACATTATTTGCACTTCATTTGTCACTGACCCGGTTGTGGCCGTTGATGAACCATCCACCGAACCCACGGGCTTACTCCATGAAATGGTTGTGTCCTATGTCAATAATGGCAAGACGAGTTTATCTTTTATAAAAGGGGTGATAAATGAAATGCTTAATTGAATATGAAATCGGGTACGGCCGGGTTAGGGCCACGTTACAGTCCTGACGGGCTTCCTCTCCTTTCATCAAAACGTAATGAATTTTGCGACACACGTAGCGGGGAGGAAAAAAGGCGAGAAGGCTTTTCATCGAGATGAAGGCCAAAAAAAATGGCTGGCGCGGTTTCTCCACAATCGGCACAAAAGAAAAATGGGATAAAGGACGCGAGCCAGTAAATGGCAACCGAAGAAAATTCGATTTAATCGGAAATTCTGTTATTGGTATCGCTGTCGGCATTGATCCCAAAATGGAGCTGAAATATATTAGGAAACTGAATGCGTAATGTTGAACTTACACTCTCAAATTTATCCTTATTTCTAACGTGCTGCGCTACGAATCGCGAAGCCTCTATCGTCTTCTCCATTTCGCGTAGCATGGGCTTCTCGAAGGTTGGGCTTAAATCCCCGCAACAGTTCGGACTCATGTCACCGTTGCTGGTCGGACTGAAGAGATCGTCGTCTCCACCTGGTAATGGCAGTGCTGGTAGTGGTGGCTCGCCAAAACATGGCCCAACGCCACCCGATGCGGCTACGTCGAACCTTGATGGTGGCAGTGCTGTTGAAAAAGAGGAAATGGTGTGGAGTGAAATAAAAATAGAAGACCTTGACAGCGAATGACCATCGAAAATCGGTTGACCTTAGAACCTCCGATTACTCACCAGGAATATCAAAATCCGTACTGAAGTCCTTCCCACAGTAACCGACGTATTTTTCCACATCCGGCGGAACCTGGAACACGTCTGTCAGCACTTCGGGCGGTTGCTCTTCGATGTCGGATGGTTCGTCTTCCTTTTTCGGTCGCTCGATGCATAACACCCTTGGCAATAGTTCTATAAAAACTCGATGCACCCATGGTGCCATTTTGTGCGTAACGGGTGACCTAATAAAAAGTGGTGATTAGAAAATTTTGAAGAATACGATGAATTTTATTTTTTTCTTTGCACTGAAAACGATGGTTGAAGTTGATAGTTCTCAAAATTTTGGCTGTTCGATAATATAACGAGCTCATATTATTTCCTCCTTCAAATACAAAACACGTCAAGTTGAGTCAAGTAATTTCTATACACTTTCTGGTTAGACTTTTTAATAAATGGTTTGTTCCGTCATGAAGATCTGACCTTCTGAGCATATTTGTAAATTTTTCATTCCTGAATAAAAAGTAGGGAAATAGTTGCTAATAATCAAATGCGGAGCAAAAAGACGGGATTGATGTGAATACGAATAACAATGGCTCGCTGAAACTCAAACTTTTCCTAGTAAAACACGATATCAACAGGACAAAGAAGGGATATACCAAACATATATAATAATAATAAGTTCAATATCAAATATGGTAACACACAACGAAAGTATAGGAAATATGAGAAATAAATCATTACAATTACACGAGCGTTATCCAATATAATAAACATTTAAACTAGAGTTTTATAAAGCAGAGTAACTATTCGATGATGTATATTTTTCCTTGTATCTAGAACCTAGAATCGTGACCTCTACCATTAAAACAACCTCGATAATGGTTAATATTCGGCATTTTTATTGTCAACGCAATCGATCGTTTCTTATACGACTAAGACGATCACTTGCAGGATGTTAGCATCCATCACCACATTACACATCAAAATTCTAAGAATGCAGGATATTTTCCAATTTTCGTCTAATACGTTAATGAAGATATTGCTTAAGTGAAATTAAATTTTACCTCTTTAAAAGGCACCAGGTTTCGTCGGTCCTAATGTTCGAAATTTACAGATTTTAATTTTCAATACTTGGCATCCCTGTCCCGGCTTCATATAAAGACAGGTTTTATCGTTGATTCGAAACGACATCCATGTTGGTATAAAGATGTTTTGAATGTGTTAGTGACGGCGTAAACATTTTTTACTTCCATTTTGAAGAATCTGATGCTTTTGGTAAGAAATGGGAAAAAAATCATACAATTCTATGTGATGATCTGTTGGACTGAACAACAGATGTGCCTTTAAATGCTATGACATACGAGATCTGAATTTAGGCAGAACTAACATGGCTCTTCGCACGTACAATCGGTAAACTCGTCTGAAATTTAACTCGGAATTCATGGTGATTTCCAATTGGATTCCAAATAAGATGAAACAATCGATTCCAGGCTGAATCAGTAAGTGCATTTGAAAATTTGAAATTTTGACGGACAACTTAACTGAGCAGTGGTGTTTTCAAACACAGCGCTCCCATGAAGCTCTGACGACTTCCACTGCTGCACACCGGAAACGCTAATTGTTGTTCAAAAGTATTCTCCCAATGAAGTTCCTTTACACCGTTCTGCTGCTCGCTTTATTCCAAAAGCGTGTTGCTTTCCTGTATGTCTGCTTCGACAACCGTTGCATTGAAAATAATACGAAAAATTAAATGTTCATCTTTTATACCGATACAGTTGTACAGCAGCAGATATTTCTCTTTCTAAGAACGCGTTGGCTTGTAATGACATGGATCAAATCAGACAGGGTTTTCAATAGTGTACAGTTGAAACTCTCCAATGTTGTTGCAATACATGTATAAGTTGAAAATTTTGGATTTTATCAATAGTTAGATTATATAAATTCATCTACAGATAACTGAACTAAGAGCTTTCAAAATTGTGACTGAAAATCATACAAAGAAATCATATGTAGTTTTCCTCTTTGGTACTCGTCAATACCAAACATTTCAAAAAACTTTAATTTTTATTTATTTGTAAAAATGTCATACAACTGAAAATGTTATCATAAATTGATGATGGCTTGTAGCAAAAAATATCTTGATACGTTAGATACAACAAGAGATATTAACGATCAAAAACTTATCACTCTCTCAGAAAGTAAATTTTGAAATGGCGCCCCATAGTAAAGTAGGTCGTATTCAAGACAAAAATCGATCAACCAACCCCGGGTGGATTGGTCGAGTTTGAAAAAATATGTGAAAATCATAAAATGCATCAATGGAAAACATTTATTAGTGAAAAAAAGTTGGAATGTACCATTTTGTATTCAGTAGGTACGTAGAAAACTCTGCTCCTCACTTTTTAGTCTTAATTATTTTAGACTCAGTTCCGGCAGCAATAGTAAACTTTTTTCAACTCTCGCCTTTAACTTTTCCTCCTCCAGCGTATGCTTACACTTGGTTTCAGTTTAGTTTTATTGGAGAATCGGTTTAAACTTGGATCAATTTGCAATTAACGACCTTGACGCTCCTCTAAATCAGTTCGCACACTTACCTTGGGGAAGGTCTGACTTCTTCAGAACGGCCTACATTTGCAGCAGATTCTATACTAATGAACGAGCTTTGTTTGGGTTTGCGTCAATCTGCGACAAATCCTGTCAGAAACTCTAATTGCTAATAGTTTTGATGGCATTGAGTTCGTAATCTATTGGAACCATCTTTTTATCAACAATTTCCAACCTTCAATGATTATAATTTAATAAATTGAATGGTTTACATTACTTATTTCATATGTATGTTTTTCCTTACCAGGTGTACAACTTTGCTTCCAAAATTAAAAGCTTTATTGCGAAAAAGTGCTTACAGATGTATTATTCAAAGTATTGTCCGTCGCTAGTGACAACTTTCTACTATCTTTCCGGCAATTTTCGGATCTCGGCTCGAAATAAAAAATCCTCTTTTGACGCTATCCATGAAGCAATCCATTTTTCCAAATCTTCGAAGGATTGAAAATGTTGATCTGCCAGGCCGTGTGCCGGAAATAATCGAACGGAATAGGTGGAAGTCAGAAGAGGTGACATCTGGGGAATACGACGGGTGGGACAAGACTTCCATCATCTGTGTATTTTGACCAGCCTCAGCCGGTGCAGCCACCTATCGGAAAACGGCGAAAGCAAAGTTGTACACCTGATATTTGCCGCATAATGTCTACTATATCGATTTTGATTGGTTCTTTTCGCAAGCATTAACTAAGAGAGACGAAAGATATGAAATGAATAGACGGATAGGTATTCTAGATTGAATCAGTTATACATTTAGATCTCTCAGTTAATGCTTGCCGAAAAACACCAATCAAAATCGATATAGTAAACGCTATATGAGGTCTGTTCAAAAAGTTCCCGGAATTTTTTATTTGCGCGCGTCTGGTAAGTCCGGTGGTCAAAATTTTTTTTTTATTGTGTTGGTACATCCCTAATGTATGGTGAAATTTTCAGCTGTATTCATTGTTTACATTGTGTCTTGTAGCGGCTGGTGTAGACGTGTTTTTTTGAGCTCGGCGATTTTTGTTAGTTTGAACAATGGAAGAATTGAAGAGTCAAAGAATTTGTATTAAATTTTGCGTTAAAAATGAAATAAAGTGTAACCAAGTGTGCGAAATGTTACAGAGAGCCTACGGTGTGTATGCTATGAAAAAAAACAAGTGTTTACGAGTGGTATAAGCGTTTCCAAGATGGCCGCGAAGACGTTGAAGACGACGAACGCTCCGGTCGACCCAGCACGTCAATAATCGATGAAAATGTGGGAAAAGTGGAAAAAATTATTATGGATGATCGCCGAATCACTATTAGAGAAGTTGCTGATGAAGTTGGCATATCAGTTGGCTCATGCCATCATATTTTTTCAAATGTTTTGGGCATGAAACGAGTGGCAGCAAAATTCGTTCCAAAACTGCTGAATTTTGATCAAAAAAACAAACGCATTACCATCGCTCAGGAGCCTTATTCACCAGATATCGCTCCGTGTGATTTTTTCCTGTTCCCAAAGTTGAAGAGACCCATGAAAGAACAGCGTTTATCATCGATTGAAGAGATAAAGGCAGAATCGCTGAGAGTGCTACAGAGCATTACAAAAAGTGACTATCAGGGGTGTTTCGAAGACTGGAAAAAATGCTGGCATAAGTGTATTATATCTAGGGGGGATTACTTTGAAGGGGACCATATAAATGTAGACGAATAAATAAATATATTTTTAGAAAAATGAGAATTCCGGGTACTTTTTGAACAGACCTCGTATATGGTTTTTCGGCACCTTTTCATCGAATTCATTCCGAAATTATCCATATTGTAAGGGATATCAGGGAATTATTTTTAATTTTTTTAATACATTCTTTCCCTAGAGCTTGCAGTTGCCCATTTGGAGTTAGTAAAACTTCTTATTGCAAAACAAAAAGAGGAAGATTTGATACTCTAATTATTTGGCATTTTCTGCTTCCTATGTATGGCATGTACAGTGAGGAAGTGCAAGAAAGTCGTTGTTCGGGATTCATCACACTTCGCGCAAATTGAATTTTGTAACACCCTATACTCACATCCTACCTTTTATATTTATCTTATGTTAAAACCACACACCCTATATTTACATCCCATCTTTTATATGCACACTCTGCTAAAGCAGAACACTTACACTCACACAGAGATACACAAACGTCAACTAAATCACACGTATTAAAAGTATTGAAGCTATCACACGCGTTTATAATTCGTTCCTGCTGTTCACCGAAAGCCGTGATATTCTTCCAGGAAGAATCATTCACCGTCGCCGCTTAAAACAAAATTCCGTTGTGAATCCATCACCGACGGATCAACGCTCCAATCATCGTCTCAAACATTTATGGTGCCGAAACCCGGGACATTTCCCGTTGCAATTATCGTCACTGGAGCTGCTGATAACCTCAAAGTCTGCACAAAGAATCCCCACGTGGATCGCTGCAGGATTGTCATCACAGTATCTGGATTTTATACATCGTACGTCGTAACAGTATAATTCGTCGTGTGATAAAAGAGATCACGGCGTGCTTTCGTCGCCTCAGTGGAGTAGCAGCAGGATTCTTGCTTTGGTGAGGTTAGGTGACTCTTACCCTACCGAAGTTCAAGGTAACGTTTTTCTTTTATCTTTTGTTGATGCTGTATGATACCAAAATGACTCCGCCAAAACGGCCGAAACCATCCACTACAAAGATGACCAAACTAAAATTATTGTACCGTCGGTGAACAAATGTCTTGGGATCAGCCGAATTGATTAAAACATTCGACGAGCAAATTGATCTCACTCAAGGTGATCAAATACCGGTTAGAATCCAACGTTTGGATGACTTGTGGTGCGATTTTGAATTGATCCAAGATGAAATCGAGGTTTTGGAAGACGCTGAGGATCATTTTTCGGATGAACGTAGAGAATTTCAAAATATGTATTTTGTATTGAAGGCGTCGTTGCAGGGCAAATTACCTACTCGCCCACCTCTGGCGCCCCCCTTACCACCGATGCCAGCATCGGCTCAACCAATTGCGAATATACGTTTACCTGAAATTTCATTGAAACAATTTTCTGGTAAAATTGATGATTGGGTATCTTTCCGCGATCCTTTTGTGTCACTGATTCATAATAATCAGCAACTTGGGGCAGTACAAAAGCTGCATTATTTACGAGCGACGCTTTCCGGAGAAGCTGCTGGAATTTTGTCATCACTCGAACTATCATCCAACAACTATAACGTTGCTTGGAAGATGTTACGAGAACGGTACGAAAATAAAAGTTTTCTGATTTAGCGACACATGTCGGAGTTGTTATCCCTATCTTCGTTGAAAAGAGAATCTTCATCAGGATTGTCTGAGTTGGCTGACAATCTCTCATCATGGCAATCCACATTCGGAACCAAAACATAAACCTCGTCTCGCCATAGCCCATGTTGCTTCAGAGAACATTACAAGGTGTCCTAGTTGCAAACAAGCACATTTATTATTCCAGTGCGACCAGTTTCGTACGCTAATACCACAACAACGGTTCGAATTTGTAAAAAAGCATGGGCTATGTATCAACTGTCTCAAAGCCTCTCACCTTGCAAAGGATTGCTCCAGCGGATCATGTAAAAGCTGTTCCAAGAAACATCATACTTTGTTGCATTTACCACCTGTGCAACCATTCACAAGGAAAACTCAGACATCTTTCTTATCCTGCCAATCCGCTGAAGCATCTTGCTCGCAAGTCGATAAATCGTCGGTCTCGAATACCAGTTCGGTTAGGCACACGGTAGCCTCACCACTCGTCGCCTCGCCGCAAAATTCGGACGCATTTTCTGTCGATATCGCTCCCTCGTCGTCGTCGGTTGACAGATCGTTCGTTAACGTAAACAATCACCATATAAACCAATAAACAATACACCTCCTGTCAAAGTGCT
The DNA here is from genome assembly GCF_030247185.1 of Malaya genurostris. Taxonomy (NCBI): domain Eukaryota; kingdom Metazoa; phylum Arthropoda; class Insecta; order Diptera; family Culicidae; genus Malaya; species Malaya genurostris. The sequence continues at coordinate 111,535,660 of NC_080571.1, forward strand.
CAAGTGAAAACGACTTTTCGTAATAATCTAGTGATGTTATCAACTGCAATTATAAAAGTGAGAGATGCGGATAACAATTTCCACTCTGCCAGGGCGCTTCTCGATAGTGGTTCTCAACCAAGTTTCATCACCGAAGCGCTGTGTCAGAAACTTCGTCTAAAACGTTCCAAATTAAACTCGCCTGTCAGTGGAATCGGACAATCCACCGTAACCGTTCATCATGGTGTCGCACTATCTCTCTCGTCTCGTTTTGGCAACTACAACTACAACCTCAATTGCTTAGTGCTCCCTAAGCTCACAGTATCGCTTCCCAGTCATCACATCGATGTCTCACGATGGAAGATTCCTCTACACCTCCCTCTAGCGGATCCACAGTTCAACATCAGTCAAGGGATTGATGTCATCATCGGAGCCGAGTTGTTTTTCAATTTACTGGAAAATCAGCAAGTCTCGTTATCTAAAGGTTACCCACTTCTTCAGAAAACCACTCTGGGATACATCATCTGCGGAATGGAGCCAATCCTCGAACCAGTTGCAACACAAAGCAGTCATGTCTGCTCGGAAGACTTGCTCGATTCACGACTCAAGCGATTCTGGGAGATTGAAAATTTTGATGATGGAAAAGCGTATACATCTGATGAACAAGTTTGTGAGGAGCATTTCAAGAAGACCGTCTTTCGTTGTTCTGACGGACGTTACACAGTTCGTCTACCGTTCCGGCAAGAAATGTTGAGCCTGATTGGAGATTCGCACACTCCCGCTTTCCGTCGATTCCTGTCAATGGAGAAGAAGTTTGCTGAAAATGAAGATCTTCGCCAGGAATATTGCAGATTCATGGACGAGTATAGCAGGCTAGGTCATATGGAGGTGATTTCGCGCGCGTCGTGTAGCCCACAGTATTTCTTACTCCACCACGCCATACACCGTCCAGAAAGTTCAACTACAAAAATTAGAGTTGTATTCGATGGATCAAGTAGAGGTTCGACACAGTTATCGCTCAACGACATTCTGTTTCCCGGTCCAACCGTTCAACCTACATTGTACTCTACGGTCATAAACTTTCGGTTACCTCGTTACGCAATTACTGCTGATGTTGAGAAAATGTTCAGGCAGATTTGGATCCATCCGCAGGACCGTTGCTACCAGCAAATACTTTGGAGAAAGGATTCATCGGAACCAATTCGTACCTACCAATTGAAAACGGTTACTTATGGTCTCGCCAGTTCACCGTATCATGCTACACGAATTTTAAATCAGTTGGCCAGTGATGAGGCAGAATATTTTCCATTAGCGGTCCCTATCATACGAAGAGAGACATACATGGACGACGTGCTATCTGGACATGATGATCTACAGCTGCTCAGAAGAACGTGTGAGCAATTACAGAAGATGCTAAGCTCAGCCGGATTTGTACTCAGGAAATGGGCTTCCAACGAACCGTCCGTACTTGCTAGTATACCACCAGAATTGTGGGAAGTTTCTGCAGAGTTGGAAATTGATCGTTCTGAGGCTGTGAAAACGCTGGGTCTATTAAGGTTTCCTCAGTCGGATACATTCAACTTCAAAATCCCTTCAATGTCAGACCAGAGTCTAGTTACGAAAAGAATCGTTGTTTCCGAAATGTCCAGTCTTTTCGATCCCTTAGGCCTTTTGGGTCCCGTAGTAGCAAACGCAAAAATGTTCGTGCAAAGGCTTTGGGCAGAAAGTTTATCGTGGGATGAGCCACTTTCGGAAAACCACAGTGCTTGGTGGAGAATCTACCGTTCTGACATACCAAGTCTACGTTCAATTGAAATACCACGAAGAGTATTATTTAACACAAGAACAGAATATCGTTTGCATTGTTTTTGTGACGCTTCCAAGCGAGGATATGGATGCTGCATCTACGTCGTTTCACCAGATGATACCGGAAAACTACACTCACAACTACTAACTTCAAAGGCTCGTATCGTTCCGCTTCGAGGACAGACGATACCAAGGTTAGAGCTTTGCGCAGCTCTATTGGGAAGTCAGCTGATGGACCATCTTCGTAGAACCACTGAATATTCGAACCCTGTTACCTTTTGGACAGACTCTGAATAGTACTGCACTGGATTAAGTCGCAGTCCAACGTCTGGAAGGTATTCGTTTCAAACAGAGTTGCGGAAATACAGCGCCTGACGAAAGGATCGCCTTGGAGACATGTGCCCACCGAGGTAAACCCGGCAGACCGGCTCTCTCGAGGAACTCAAGCAAGTCAACTTCTGGGCGATATGTAATGGTGGCAAGGTCCGAAGTATATAACGGCTCCAGAGGAACAATGGCCTCAAAGCGTCATAGTACAACCAATCCAACATGTGATAGAAGAGGAAGCCCGTGTCGTTGTTTCGCTTCATGTCAATCAGGCGGATTGCTCGTTGATCGACAAGTTTTCTGATCTAGGGAAACTAATCAAAACAGTATCATTTTGCTATCGTTTTTACAACAATTGTAAAACATCTAAGAAGGAAAGGATCCATGGACCATTAACCCCTTGCGAATACCAATTTGGTCTGAAAGTTCTTGTTCGTCTCGCGCAAGGTGCCGCTTTCCCATCCGAATCATTTATCTACCAAGATCGTCGTGACATACCAGTAGATCCGAAAGAACTTGATTCCAAATCTGCACTAAAATCTATAAACTGTTTTGTGGATGAAGTCGGAGTGTTCAGACTCGATGGTCGTCTCAAGTATAAGGATGCTCCGTATGATTCGCGTTGTCCAATGATACTACCCGTAAATAACAAGCTTAGTTGGCTGATCGCTCGGTCATTACACATCCAAACACTGCACTCTGGACCAACGTTACTACTGGCAATCATTCGTCAACGATTCTGGCCGCTTCATGGGCGTCGTCTTGCTCGCAGGGTAGTACGCAACTGTATAACCTGTTATCGGTGTAATCAACGTACAGCACATCAACAAATGGCTCCACTTCCATCTAGGCGGGTAACTCCTGCTCGAGCATTTACTTACAGCGGGTTGGACTACTGTGGGCCGTTTCTCGTTCGTCCGTTCATTGGGAGAGGAGCGTCGGTGAAAATCTACGTCGCGTTATTCGTGTGCTTAGTGGTGAAGGCAATACACCTCGAGGTTGTCGCCGATCTAACGTCGGTCTCGTGTATCAACGCCGTCGCGTTTCGTATCTCGTCGAGGTCCTGTGCTCGAAATACATTGCGATAATGCGACTGCTTTCGTCGGGGCAGATCGTAAGCTCAAGGCTGCGAATAAAGCCTTCCGCGAACAGTTTCAAACCAAGGAATGGCAAAACTATACAACGGACCATGGAATCAAGTTTCTCTTCATCCCGGCCAGATCGCCTCACTTCGGTGGGCTTTGGGAGGCTGGAATTAAATCGTTCAAATATCACTTCCGTCGCATCATGGGTTGCAAGGCATTCACCATGGACCAGTTCGTAACGGTCGTAACTCAAATAGAAGCTATACTCAATTCACGTCCATTAACCCCGTTATCGGATGACCCACAGGATATTTCTGCTCTAACGCCAGGACATTTCTTAATTGGAGAACCGTTATTTTCTATTCAAGAGCCTGATTTAATCGAATTGAATACAAATCGTTTATCTCGCTTACAGGATATGAAACGATCCGTTCAAGATTTGTGGAAGCGCTGGTCTAGGGACTACTTAAGCCAGCTACAACAACGGTCGAAATGGAAGCAAGCTACAACAGATGTTCGAGTCGGGCAGTTGGTTTTACTGAAACAAGAAAATATGCCTCCGCTTCAGTGGCCACACGGGCGGATTATACAAACAGTACACGGTCCAGATGAACATGTCCGTGTAGTAGTGGTGCGAACTGCAACGGCTGTTTATAAAAGAGCAGTCACGCAAATTGCTGTGCTTCCTATCGACATGGAGGACATTCAACGATCCTAGTCGTCTCTCCACTAGCAGTTGATGGTTGAAACGGACGGTTTCAACGAGGGCCGGCATGTTCAGGATTCCACGAATGTTCAATAAATGAATACTTTCAATCGTATTACACTTTGCGAATATTGAATTTTGTAACACCCTATACTCACATCCTACCTTTTATATTTATCTTATGTTAAAACCACACACCCTATATTTACATCCCATCTTTTATATGCACACTCTGCTAAAGCAGAACACTTACACTCACACAGAGATACACAAACGTCAACTGAATCATTCGTATTAAAAGTATTGAAGCTATCACACGCGTTTATAATTCGTTCCTGCTGTTCACCGAAAGCCGTAATATTCTTCCATCGCCGCTTAAAACAAAATTCCGTTGCGAATCCATCACCGACGGATCAACGCTCCGATCATCGTCTCAAACAGTCGTAATACCTCAATTCGCAAGTATAGGGAGTTTCATTCGCGGAAATTCAATTGTTGAGTGAATCTGTAGGATGTATTCAAACGATTGCTTTTAACGTAATAACATTATCAAATAGAGTAACAACCAACGTGAACAAAAAAAATCGATTTTTTAGGAACACCCTGAGTTGCTCCCTTAAAATAGCTGTAACACTAAAACCGTAGGAGATACTACAATGGTGTCCTCAGCAAAGCAGCTTGATATAAGTTTTTCTACAGTTTTGCCGTATATAGTATCTTACCCCAATAGTTATAGCCACTACCTAATACCATATGCATCAAAAGGCTTATCTTTCACTGATCATTTGTTATGAAGACATCATAGTTTTTAAGGGCTGAGGTCGCGTATAACCACGTGGCTCACTCTGCGCATTACATTTTACTCCATGCTCTCTCGCACATGTGCAAAATGACTCTCGATGGGCCGGGTGGCTAAGAAAGTTTTGATATTTTCAGTTACAAGTTTGACTACACCACATAAAATCCAATAAAGCTACCGCTTGTTTGGCAGCCTTGCTGAGCCGATTTTATTTCTCTCTCATGTTTCGCTACGTTACCAGAAAACTGGAGCAGAAAACAATGGCGCCGCCATAGAAATCGACTTACCTTCACAAAAATAACATTCACTTCGTTTTTATCGCGACAACATATATGTTTTTATGCACTAATCGCATCTAAATTAAATTATCTAGTCATTGTCAGGATAGATTTTTGGTCTATGCTTTTGAAGGCGAGATATTGAATGATCAAGTTGAAAGTTTCCGTTTTCAGCTATGCAATTTTTCCTTCAGAAAAAGACTTTCCCATCTTCTAAAGTCAAACAGTCATTCTGAAATTTTCACAGAATAATCTAAACTAAATTTCTAAGACATTGTAAGTTGGGTTTTTTTATATTCGTCACCGTTTCTGAGAAAATCAGATTAGAAGCGTGAAAATATCCCTCTATAGCACCCCAAATCACACTGGCCTCAGCCCTTAAGTATAAGGTTAAGCCACAAATGTTTTTGTCCCCCTAAACTATGGATCCAGACTGCTGTGCAATCACTACAAACATCATATTTTTTCATCATGTTAAAAACGTTGAATTTTACCAGAAAGTGATGATTTGCGAAAACACATTAATTTTTTGTTTTCATTTGAAGAAAAGTGCTGCAGAGTCGCATCGATGGTGTAAATGATCACCTAGACCATCAAAAAAATTTGAAGACGCCGAATTGCAAACAATATTGGATGAAGATTATGTTTCTAGTCAGAAACGAAGTTTTGCGCAACAAACAATTTCTGACCTGTTGGAAAGCTATGAGAAAAATCCAAAAGATTGTAAAATGGGTTCCACATTTATAGAATGAAAGACAGATGGAAAAACGAAAAAATATTTATGAAGTTTTGCTGCAAAGACTTGAAACAAAATCAGTTTTTAGCATTTGGCGATGAGAAATGGGTGTTTTTTAATAAATCGAAACAGAATAAATCATGGGTTGATTCTGGACAATCATCAACATGGACTGCAAAACTAGAGCGATTCAGCAAAAAAGCAATGCTCTGTGTAATGGTGGCGTATTAGCAGTTTCTAGAACCTGGTGAATCTGATAATACTAATCGCTACAGAAAGTAAATGATTAATTTGAACCATGAATGAATCGAAAAACGACCAGAAATTTTCACGACAACTCAAGTAGCAAATATTGTTGTAGCATTGCATTTCTTCACTCTTCTCGCAACGATTGTACGATTGAAAAAGCGTGGTTAGCTTGTATGCTGTGCAACAACTTTCTTGTTTGATATGTTTCATAGCAGTAATATTTCTTAAGTAGAAACCGAAAATGAAACTGCTCTAATGAACTTATTGTAGAAAAGTTAAATAAACCGATGTAGAACTTAATCATATTAAGTTTTTAATTTAGTTTCACAAGCAGTTGTATGAATGATTTACACATTTGTTACATAAGCATGAACGCTTGGCGGCCACAAGGGGGGTGTTACAAAAGCATGTAAAATCATTTGTCAAACATATCTAACATGAATAGCCGCTCTGTAATAAATGTGAAACATGCCAATTTTAACAAGTTTTAATTGCTACTTGAGAATGCACATGTACACAAGCCAAAACCTGTTCAGGGTGCAAACGAAGCACTTGGCTGGAAGCTGCTACCATACCAGCCGCATTTACTAGATTTGGCTCCTTCTGATTACCATTTGTTTTTATCGATGGGTGACGCATTGGCTAAATTATCCATAAATTACATAAAAATATGTCAAAACCGGATTATTTTCAAAGTGTACTTTCTAGTAATTGAGATTGATTTGTAATATTTTGTGTCGAATGGAAGGAGGTTCAATGAAGCAATAATTTTGAAATATATCCACACTGTTGTACTACATTCCCTGATAATTGTAAAGAGAATTGACCAGGAACAGAGTTTTCTACGGTCAATAGTGTAGTCTGTAAGATGTATTAAAATAATCACTGAGAAAATCACGCCATAAAAGTACACTCACTTCAACCATCGTTAAGCATTGTAACACTTGTTGTAGCGGTATGGATATTTATTACGAAAGAATGCAAAGAAATAAAAACAGAAAAACAAACTTGAAGTGCTTACCTAAAGTTAACGTTCAGTACGGCAATGGTAACAACTACGGACAATATAACTAGTATCATCGTGAATAATAAATACTTTCCTAGCAGTGGAACCGTTAGCGACGTTGGTGGAATAATTTCAGCCAGCAGTAGAAAAAACACAGTGAGTGACAGTAATATACTTATACATAATGATATCTTTTCACCGGAGTCACTTGGCAAATAAAACACTAGTACGGAGAGAAACGATATACCAACGCAAGGTATGATCAAATTCACGGTGTAGAAAAGAGTTTTTCTCCTTAACGTTATATAAAATATAATATCCGGATATGGTTCTTCACAACAACTATAAAATTTTTCATTTCTAACGGCAGGCACCTTCATAATGTCCCATTCAACTGATATATAGTAATCTTGCAGATCTATTCCCACATCGATGTTATCCGAATCTGGCGTCTGCTGAAGATGGCGTAAATCCACCTGAAAACAGAAAAAAAACAGGGAAGAAAAAAATCAGAACACATCACGTGAAACGAATAATGCGGAGCTTTTCTTTCATTTCGGTTGCTCATTAGCTAACTCAGATCTACAACAGCACATATCAATATGAGCACGTATCCGCTCCAGGCAGCAGTCAAATCATTCGTTGTTCAATCACTCTCATTCAATCACAATCACATTTACCCATCCAACATCCTACATGCCAGCCTATTCGCTCGGTACATTTTCCAAATGTACCAACGTTTGGAAATCATGTGTAGAAATACTTCCCAGCATCCATCCTTCCATCCATCCATCCATCTATCGATCCTGGCGTGTTCCACTAATAAGCGACTTCTAGTGACTTACCAAGTATCCATCGTACGTCCAGGATCCAAACTTCATGAAACATGTTTGCTCGTCGAAGGGAAAATACTCAACATCGATTTCACAAAATGATTTATAAATGGCAGGTGGTTTCCATACTACTTTACCCGTATGATGTAAAATTGCTTTTGTCATTATTGTCACCTCATAGTTACCGTCCGCACTGGAGTCGAGACGCAATCAGCAGCAGAGCCATTTCGATCGCATGAAGGCCAAAAACAGGAACAGGAACAGGAGAGAGAGAGAGAGAGAGAGAGAGAGAAAATTCAGATGCATCAGTTTGTGGTAGTCAATTGATTTAGATGCTGTGATTGATAACAGTATGACTGGGCCATGGTTCGTAACGAGTTGATTCTAGTTTTTTGGGTCATTTCAATCTGAACGGAGCGCTTGTCGTGACTCTCGGCCCGCAGCGGAAAATCAAAATGATTCGAACCATACCTACCAACTTGTAACGTTGGACATATCAAAATTAGATTTATTCATTTTGTGTGACAGATGCGCCTGCATTGTTTCGCGACCTAAGAGGATATTTGATTTATCAGCAGTTTCTGACTATGAATACATGTCACAAAATATTATCCGCCTGAAAATTCAAATTTATTAGAAAACAGGGTATGTGCGATTATTGATTTAACTGCTTGCAACTATGAATAGTTTTGAATAAGTTTTTGGATGTTTTTCCTGTTATGTCTTTATTTCATAATAAAATTGCTCGTTTTAAAAGGTTGATGAAGCGTACATTTTTAGCATATATAACACAACACTCAATAAGTCGTGTGACTAACTAAGCAAAACATTTTTTGACGAAAATCGATTTTATTCACCAATGTAAACTCCTTCAAGAGCAATACAATCGTTCCAACATTGCTCTAACTTCTTGATGCCGTGCTTGTGGAAGAATTTGTCTTTTGTATCAAAATAACCTTCACATTCAGCAATTGCTTCTTTGTTTAAGTTGAATTTCATAATGGCGAGAATTTATCCAGTAGTCACTTGGGGTCAGATCTGGACTACATAGTGGATGATAAAACAATTCGAAGTGTAATTCGTTCAATCGTCTGGGTGAAACGGTGATTTTTTCTTCAACATATAAAGTAATTTTTACTTAATTTTTTCATTCAAGCGATCTAACAACGCAGTAGCATTCGCTATTGATTGGTTTTCCTTTCTCAAGATAGTCGACGAAGTCTATAACATGTGCATCCCAAAACACTGAAGCCATAACCTTCCCAGCTGATTGTTGTATCTTTGAACGCTTCGGACGTGGTTTACCGGCTGCAGTCCACTCAGATCATGATCGTTTTGATTCCAGAGTGAGATGATGGATCCATGCTTCATCTATTGTCACATATTGATGCGAAAATTCGAATTATTTCTTGTAAACATGACCAAACACTGCTCTGAATCATCAACACGTAGTTGTATTTGATTGACTGTGAGTAAACGCGGCACCCACTTTGAACAGAGCTTTCTCATGGTCAAATGTTATTGCATTTATAATTATACATACCTACCTTATGATATTTCTACGGCCTCAGCTTTCTCACGGAATTTCAATTTACAATTAAATATAAACTGAATTTGTGAACTTTTTCAGGTTTTCTGCAGTAAGCCATGGCTCAGCTTGAACAGTATTTTTTTTTCAATAAGAAGCCATGACAAATTAACGAACAAAATTGTTTTGAATCCATTGTTCTGATAATGACAAAAGTAGCTTCACTTAAATGACTGTCACTTTTTTACTAAACGAAATATCGCGCAATTTCACATATAGTCTATTGAAAGTTGGAACTTCGTTAACGTCATATGGATCTGACAATGATAGCGCCATCTGTGTGTCAGTCACATGACTTATTGAGTGATGTGTTATGTAACCTATAAGACATAAGAGGGGTGGAGCTTGTGCCACTTACCAAAGTCTCTGAATAAGTTCTCAGTAATGAATATTTGATTTGCAAATCAGTTACATAGAAACAGAAAAATATTCGTTTCCTGTCAAATTATAGTTTGTTAATATTTCATTCAACATTTGTGAACCAAAAACCCGGTGATCAAAACAAAAATGAATTCAAGCTTGTTAAAGACTTTCCCAGAAAGTATGGACGCAACCAAAAACCGCTGGCATTTCGCAATGGTTCAGAATCTGACAATTTTTATGGCTGCGTCATGTTGTTTAAACTCTTCTCTAACCACTTGTGCAGTTGTTTATTCGTTTTCATTATTTTGTTTCGAAATGCGTGGATTTTCAGCAGAACAACGTCGAAAAATTGTGTACAAATGGTGCACAGGACGCGGACTGTCACTGAGAAAGATAGCAAAAATGGAAGGAGTAAGTGAAAAAGCCGTGCGAAATGCAATCAGGAAGTTCGGTGAGGATAACACCTTTGAGGATAAACCGAAAACGGGTCGAAAAAAAGGTCCTGCTAACTCTCAGTTGGATAAACGTATACTGAAGGCGTTCGAGCAAAAGAAGGAGGTTTCAGTTCGAGATGTGGCCAGAAAAGTGGGCACTTCGAAGTCAAATGTTCTTCGTGCTAAAAAACGTTTGAATCTTCGAACCTATAAGAAGCAGAAACAACCAAAACGTAGTCCGAAATAAGAAGCATCGATCAGGCCGAGGGTTCAAAAGCTGTACAATACGATTCTTGCTGGAAATTTGAACTGCATAATCATGGACGACGAAACCTACGTGAAACTCGATTACAAATCCTTGCCGGGACCACAATATTATACGGTGCGAGAAGGGTAAGGGCGAGATTTCGAAACCCTTCATCACCACTGCTTCAATGAACAGCGAAATATACATCAAGGAATATTTACAAAAACGACTTCTACCCATGATTCGAAGCCACAAGGATCCTGTTGTCTTCTGGCTAGATCTTGCTTCTTGCCACTACTCGAAATCAACGGTAGAATGGTATACTATAAAAAATGTCACTTACGTCATGAATCCACCAAATTGCCCACAACTTGGACCAATTGAGGAATTTTGGGCATTATCGAAGGCACATCTTAGGAAACATGTCTCGACAGCCGAAACCATTCAACAGTTCGAAAAAGATTGGAAAAAAGTGTCAAGACTTGTCGCCAAGAAGTCTATACGGAATTCAATGAGAAACGCTCGCAAGAAGGTGCGCCAATGGCTAAGTAGCAAATGTTGAGAATAATATTCTGTTGTTGTATTCTAATATTATCAGTATATCGAAGAAAATTTGAATATCTAACACTTGTGAATTATTTACAGTGAAATCAAAGTGCGTCTATACTTTCTGGGACAGTCATTAAAACCCATTATTTCCACTCAAAATCCATGTGCTTTTCGATATTTATGGTGAAGATGATCACAGTGCATTTTGAAAACAAACACGCCATCGATATTCTGGGCTTAAAAATATCAACACTTATATAGTAATATAATAATTCCCCTCACATGTAATTTGGAGCTGAAAACTCTGATAGATTTTTTCGGTAATTGACATCAGTTTTTTTAATACTAAAGTTTAAATAGTAGACCAAACACAATGAACATTGGGAGCGGGTTGCTCCACCGAAAGCCATATCGCCGAAAGTCGTTTCGCCGAATGCCATTTCGTCGAAAGGATTATTTCGCCGAAAGAGAAATTTCACCGAAAGGATAATTTCGTTTATGAATTTATAATCAATTAAAAAGTACAAATTCTGGTTATTCATCAAAATTATCTATTTGTTTTATGTCTCCTGGTAATCGCCTTGTTTGTCCGGTCTATTCAATGCTAGGTTTCTTAGCTTCAGTCAGGTCCGAACGAGCGGTAGCGAGGTTGGATAGCACTCGAACAAAACGATGTAGCGAAGCCGCATTTGGCTTTTTTTTTCATTTGCACTAAGTTATCGGGAAATATCGCAAACAACTGCCTGGTAGTTACGCTAATATAGTCAACAAGTTTTCTTGGGAATTTCGTTCTGAAGATTATAAAATGAAAAAAATATTATAAAAAATTAAGTCTTTATGGATTATTTCAAAAGTACGATTGTAGTTAAAAAAAAAACGGGAATAAATCTTATCATTTTTCATTTGTCTTTATTTCAAATCAATTGCAATCACAATAAGAAGACTATAGGTCAACACCCGGTGAACGACCACGATAGGTTAAAGCCGGGTATTAAAAATGATATACAATACAGACTATAGAAAAATTCGGTCAAATAACCCTTTCGGCGAAATGGCGTTCGGCGGAACGACATTCGGCAAAATGACCCTTTCGGCGAGATAATGCTTTTGGCAAAATGGCTTTCGGTGAAACGGCTGACCCTGATCCATGAACATCAATGCATTTTTTGCAATCTAATAATTATTTCATTTACTGGTCATGATTACATTTACATAAGTTTTATCAAACATACATTGCCGTAACAAAGCGTACAAATATTCTCTCTGGTAGAGAAAATATGCTTCCCTAAAAATAACTGAGTTTATTTTGCATAAAAGTCTGCAGAAATTCTAGGAGCGTTTAAATATAAGTGCAAACTCAATTATAATTAGTTTTAAAAAAAATGTGACTTCACACTATTTATTGATTTAATGTTACTCTTCGGAAAAATGTTTCCTTCTTTGATTCTGCTCAGAACAAGACAACAACAAAAAAAGCAGTAATTTAACATTTATTAAAAGATATAGTACATTTTTAAAATTTCTAATACGAATCTTCTCACAAATATGAGTTCATTAGGTTCAGAGATGATCATGACACTCAAGTGATTCAGTTTTCGATAAACAGATACTGAAAAAACAATTATTTTGAAAAATTCCCAAGATTATAATCAAATAAATTTTTTTGTGTTTTTGAAGATCGATTTAAAATTTTTAAAATCATTTAGTTTTCAATGCAGAAGTGGGAATTTAAATGTTTTTGAACACTTGGCTCGAAGATTCGACTAATTTTGTGAAAGTACAATACAAAACGATATTTTTCGTAAGATTCATCACATTCGATAGCACCCATTTGTAAAAACACGAGACTGGACCGATCAGTTGGATACATAAAATGCACAAGTAACCTTCTCTACGGCATTATCGAACCGCACCAAGTGTAAGTCTTTTCGATACTGACACTGCAAAACGAAGCAACGTCTGGGCATTACATTCCTTTCGAGAAATTTGGCCTTTCTGTTTCAAAAGACTTTGCAGCCGATTCATAGCGTACAGAAGCATTGCATGGCTAGTACTACGATCCTACTGACACTAAGAACCCTTCCTGGTCGGGGCTCGAACATGCGACAATTGTAAAACCAGCGCCCTATGCCTTGAACCGCCAACCCGGGACTGCAAAACGAGCAGTTGATTATTCATCGACCAGAAATATGCGAAAAAATATGACAGCAAATATTCATAGATTCCGTTTTGTGCGAAAGCTAATGCTGTGCACAATGGTGCGGTATTTTTTCATGCATAACGTGAAGCCTTCATATACAGACCGAAACAGAACTGCTACTGAATGAGTTGCGAGGTGTGAAGCAACGATCAAAACCGTCGGCCATGTTAGAGAAATCAAGAGGATGACATCGTTATGGCATGCTGTGATCGGCTCGTGAAAGCATAGGTCAATTCAAACCGATTTTTCAATGGTGTACTACTGAAACACTACTTTGTTTAACAATATGTGTTTAAGTTTAAGGTTTTTGCATCGGTTAATAGTTAAATGATATAAACAATAACAAATCACTGAGTTGTAAGAGCTCAAAACTATTACAGATCAAGGTTATGCGGCTGATTTTGAATTTTCAAATTGACACCCCGCCCCGTATAGTTAATGCCAAAAAATCTGTTAAGAAAGTTTAGCCCTTGTCAAAACGATTGATTGATTGATTATATCGTTTTTTTATACCCGGCTTCAACCTAGCTACGGTCGTTTCCAGAACGACAGTCTGAACCAAATTTGGAAAAACAAAATACGTCTAGTGGCATTTTGTGGCAAAGTCTGCCATCATTTGACCTAGTTGGTGCTAAACTTTGTCCATAGCACAAATACAAGAATAGAACAAACCAGTGAATAGTACACAGTTTTCAGGCAGTAAATATCATTGAAATTTTTGGTTATCCGTATTACAATTCCCAAGCATCGGGAAACTTTTGCAACTATGTAGCTAACATGTTTTTTAAATGTCAGTAGCTCATCGAGGAAAATGCCAAGATCTTTCACACATGTCGTCCTTTTAATTGAAGTACCACATATGTGTGGTAGTCAAATCGAACAGAATTTTTTGTTTGTGTGAATGTTATGATCAAACATTTCTGGAGATTTAGAATCATTCGATTGATCTCACACCAGTTAGCAAAAATTAACAGTTGGCGGTGCATGAATACTGCATCATCTATTTTCTGGATTATGTTATACATTTTAATATCATCAGCAAATAAAAACCGCGGCCCTTCCAGGACAAAATTCACCTCGTTAAAGTACAGCAAAAATATCAGTGGTCCTAGATGACTACCTTGTGGGATACCGGAAGACTTCTTCGAAAAGTCGTAAAAATTGCAGGATTCAGAAGCAATTTTTATTAATTTCTTGAGAACATTTCCTGAAAACGGTCATACAAAATATAATAATTGGTATACAAAATTTTTCGCCATGATTTGAGGAAAAAGATGAACTACGGTCAGGATGATACCAACAATAGTATTAGAGACCGCCCGCGTGTTACTACTTCGTTATTGATCAGAACCAATGAAGCTTAAAAAATTTTTTCCTGAAATAACTTGCTTAAGAATAGCACATAGTTTCACATTGTGTATACTACATTGATCCTTGCATGCTGATTGCACTTAGTTCAATGCATGTTACTACTGGAAACCGAGGAATCTTCTGCATTTCCACATGCATTACAGGAAGAGGTTGTTAGTTTGTAAATTATCGAATAATAACATCATGTGTTTTTTTAACTGGGTAGCCGGCTACCGAGGATACTTCGGGAGGATACAGCTGTCGGGAGGTTCACTATCAATTCTTACATTTGATTCATTGCGTACTGTTTTTTTTTATATGGAGCCGCATTACGCGATACGAAGAAGTTTTGGATATCTACTCCCAAACCGAAATAATAAAATACCAAACGGATTCTTTCAGCAGTCTAAACTATATTTACAAGCGTCCTTGTTAAACATAGTCGCAAGAAATATCTGAACATAACTTGACGCGCGCGTCCTAAGCTTAGCGTTTAACCCGAAGAAAAATAAATCCATTCATTAAAACGTTCCTCGAATAATCGACGGAGGTTAGTCTCGCCCGATTTTTAGTAAAAAGAAATATAATGAGGCATTGTGAATAAGGAAAATATGCAATATCTCTAAGAAACGATCTCACCAGTACACCCAATCCTCCATTTACGTAATCATCGGGATTTCGTAAATCGAATTATCACGAAAAAAATTTAAAGTTATTTTGAATTTTCAACGTAAAAAATGTTTTTCCTATGTATGTATATTAATGAATATGTATAATATAATAGATAGCTATGGAACAAAAATTATTGGTATTTGCAGGAAAAGGATGTTCTAAGTCGCATCAATTTCCAAGATGGCGACTTCCGGTTTATATATATTCCTTGAAAGTCTTTGCAATATGGATATTTTTAAAACGGGTTTGATGAGTAGATGTCAAAAAACGATGTTTGAGGTGGTTCTGAATTCCAAGATGGTTTATTGATATTCTCGAACTGCTCGAATACCTTCACAATATGCATATTTTCGAAATGGTTTTCATGAGTAGGCAATTACATTTTTTAGGCAGTAGTATAATATCTGCGGAAGATCTAAATTATGGCCGGATTTAGTAAAAAAAATACTAAAATACCAGTCAAATCATATTATCAAGACTGTTGAAACTGCTGAACAAAAGCCATAAATAAAGCGAAATTCTACATATAAGGAACTAAAGCATAATTCAGAAACACCTCAAACATCGTTTCCGACATCTACTCATCAAACCCGTTATTGTGAGGGTTTTGAGGAATGCCAAAATACCGGAAGTCGCCATCTTGGAATTCAGAACCATTTCAAACATCGTTTTGCGACATTTACTCCGTTTTGCGACATCAAATCCGTTACAAAAATACCCATGTTGTAAGGAGTTTTGAGTAATATCAATAAACCGGAAGTCGCCATCTTGGAATTCAGAACCACCTCAAACATCGTTTTACAACATCTACTTATCAATATCGTTCCGAAAATACCCATATTGTAGTAATTTCCTTGGAATGTAAATGAGCCGGAAATGATTTTCCTTATATGCAAAAACCTCTTTTTATGAAGTTGGTTCGTAAAAAAAGTTTACGTTATTTGGGATTCGGCTCGTAAAAAAAAGTACGAGTGAGTAATGTCAGAGACCTAACTGGATGCCGTGAAAACGAATAAAACTGACACTTTTGCTTTATACTTCCGAATATCAATTAGTTGATCGATTGTGTGAATTGTGCAAGCTTTCCCCTTTTTCACTAATAGAATTTGAAACGATACATCTAAACTAAAGTACAGATTAGTTACATTAAACATATTGACACTAAATTAAATTTTACGAAGTAACTAGTATAGTTCTTTATGATAAAATAATGGTGCTTCTGAAAAGAACTTTCTATGAATGGCTTCTGGGTCGGTACAGAAATTTCTACCAAATACTTATTTCTATTTGGTTCTACTACAACTGGTTGAAAAATGTGCCGTATACAGTATAGTAAAGTAAAATTTCGCATAATTCTTCGGATATACAATTATTGTTCTAAATAGCAACATACAGAATTTTGATTTCGATTATTTACTTTCGGATTTGAGTACTTCAGTGAAAAAAACTGTCAAAATGCCGTACGAGATTAATTTCTGGCATTCAAAGGGCCAAATTGTGTAAATACTGTTGCTGTGTTTTCAATCAAAGTTTACCTTTTTTACTTGTCCAGTAGATAATCGGATCTGATATGTGCCTGACTATCTCAAAACCGTCGTCCGGTGCGAAAAAGACATGCAAGCGTGAATGAATTTTCCTCATTATTTCCAAAAGTTTTGGAAAATTTTGGTTTTCAGTTATTTATGATTATCTAACACTGTTGAAAATTTGCTCACAAATTTCTGATCATATTTCCGACAGCTTGTAGAAGAAATTATGTTGTTGGATTAAGTACATCCAGAGATATTCGCGATAAATTTCTGCCCATTCTTGTATAGGGTAAATTTTGAAAAGGCGCCACATAGTAAAGTAAGTCGTGTTCACGACAAAAGATTACGTTATTTGGGATTTTGTTCGTAAAAAAAGTTACGTAAAAAGAGGTAACGTAAAATAAGTTTACGTAAACGGAGGTTTGGGTGTATACTGTTTCTCCTATTCGTAATGCTGTAAACAAAACATGGTGATATTCGCGAATGAGTTTGCTTCACATCAATTAGAGATTTTCAATCAGAATCACAGGAATCAGGATTGATTTGTAAATTTTACCCCACCCCATATCAATTTTCTATTTTTAGATTTTACGGTCTTGGAATAACGACCACAACCAATTTTTGTTATGCTCGAATCTGATAACCCCGACAATGATATGCAGATGGCGCTCCGAGCGGCTAACATCGTTTAATTTTGGATGGTAAATTCTCAATTTCCGCCGCTTCAACTTGTTTAGTGTCGCGATTCAGCTTTATTCAATAAATAACACCATTAATATTATTCACCAAAAAAATAACACTCACCACAACAGCACAATCACATAAAATAACTGTTTCGATCAATTATTTTACCTCAAGTTGTTTGATACACATTGAAATCAGACTTTTTAGAGAGCAGCACTTGAATACCGCATCGTACTCTCAGTGATACCAATAATTCTTTCCCTGAACTGCTATCAGGATGATACTTACTACTAACTATTATTTTTTTTGAAAAATAAGGAAACAATTCAAATTATTTAAAAAAATCCAAAACTTTTGTAAAATTTAGATCCTGTAACAAACGAAGAGTGAAACCAAATCCGTGACAAAAAATTTTATGCATGTAATTTATACTGAAATAATGAACGTTTGTCGCGTGAAAAACGGAAGAATACCTTTTTAATTTTATACAAATTAATATCGTCAGAGATCTTACTGGTGAATAAGAATTGGTTATTTATCGATGTGATCTTCGTTTGCAAAAATATTTTTGCGAACTCTTACAGCTTGCGAAACATTACAAAGGAGTAGTAGATGCAAAACTAAATATTTCTTCTTAAGTATTAGCTTTGGTCTTCATTGTACCAATTGAATGTTACGAGTCATATGGTACAGAAGATGAGGAGAGTTGAAAAACATCTGAACACGCATTGCACTACGGTATATTTGTTTCATTGTGAAACTTTGCTGCAGTACTTTGCATCCGCTTAGCAGCGCAATTTGAGTTTGTGAAGGAGTCAAAAAACAAATCTTCAAACAAAGGAATATGTGATTAGTATAGGGAAAAATCAGTCTGTACATCCAAATAAATCAAAATGAAACAAACCGCATAAGACATAACCGAGCTGAAAGTTTTCCTATAAATCAGTTGTTTGTTATTAAAGTGAAAATGATGATACGTTGCTCCATAGAACTAAACAGCGATAGAGAGCACGGTAAGGCTAGATAGGCAAAATGTTCGAAAACACAAGAAGAAACTTCATCTTTCGAATCAACCCGTTACTTGCAGAAGTTAGCCACACACCAGACAAACCAATAAACAGACAATCACAAACGGACTCACTTGTTATATAACACAATATCTGGCAGCCAAATGTGCTCCGATGGCACATGGAGCTGGTCCACTCCACCGTAGTCATCTGGGTTCCATTTGAGCTTATAATCGTTCCATTCCTGGAAGTAAGAAAAAGGAAAATTAAAACAAGTTAGATAAACTGACGAAAGAAATACATTGTTTTTGCTATCCCCATTAGTCAACGGGATTACAAGGATGGACGACGAGACGTGATCAATTTAGTAGGTACGATCATTTAAAGATGACACGGACACAAGTAAGCATTTTGCAACATAAGGAGTACATGTTTTTCATTCATCTTTGAAAGAATCCTAGTACCCTTCGATTCTTTTTTTTTGCCTGAGATTATTCCAACGAAAAAAAAGAAGATGTAAATACGTTTGGAGCATTTATAATGACGGTTGAAAAAATGGTTTAAATTGAAATTACTGAGAGCACCTTTTCAAAATGAAACATTTCAAATGAAACCCAAATAAATTAACAGCAATCATAGGTTGCTTCATCCGTAAATAGCCATTTGCGGTTAAAACACGGCGGGCACCGAGGCTCAACACATTTCCAAACTTGCTGTAGTGAATGAAGTCTGTGAATGGCAGTTCTATTAACTGACTCCATTTGAAAACTACGGCGTGACATGCGGTCGATCGGCCGTAGCTTTTAACTTAGTCCCACGGGTGGCCCATATCATGGACCGTATCAGAAATACACTCACAGTTATGGGTGATTTGTGGTTAGTTTCTCTCCCGCTGAATCGAAGGTAACACGGTGCTACCCAGCTACCATTATTGTGGTTTGCGTTTGAGGTTAACTCAGCAAAACGTAGGAACGAGGAACCCGGGGATCCCGGGTGCACAATAAGGGTTGCATGGGATGCAATGCAACAAAAAAAAAAAGAACTGCAATCGTTCCAAGAGTGACAAGTCAAGCATAAAACAATTTTGATCGTGCCTTGCATTGGCTCCGGGGTCCAGCACAGGACAATGAATAAAATAAATTAGTCAATAGTAACTGATGGTCACCGGTGTCGAACGACCGAAAAGGGCAGCAATCATAGCAATTTGAATTTAATGCTTCACTGAATTTTTTATCGTTCAACTGTTTTGTTTTGAGCGTTACTGTTCGCTTCGGATAATTCACATTTAAATGGTTCAAATGGCGGCAATAGTCAATTCAGATAGCAATGCGCTTTGCCCGTTTATTCGAGAGCTCGGTTCAGTTTACCCATTCTTAAGCATTTGGAAAAAATGCGGGTTTTTTACGAAGTAACAACAAAATAACAATATGCAATAGTAACATTTGTGACCTGAAATTTTCCAACCGGATTTTACAGAAAAGTAATTCTTGAAATAGGTTTGCCATCACCCTTAACATACTCCGTTTGAATGAAACTTCGTACAAGCCTGCAGAACAGCAAACCATTTGTTGTTTTGAAGAAGCCGATTTGACTTCAGTTCTTTAAATCGTTAAAACTCCGAAACTGTACAGAAAAAGTTTCTAAGAAAATACTGTAGGAGCTCAATTGCGCACTGTAATAAGTTTAAAATAAAAGCACTTCTTAATCCACTTAGTGGGTGTGATAAGAATCTAAAAAGAATCTTAGTGATTCTACATTCCCGGTCGGGACTCGAACAATCGACAGCTGACTTGTAAGCTTAGTGCTCTATGCATTGAATCACCAACCCAGATGCACCTGACCCCATAGTAAGGAGTGTATCGAAAATAAGCTATCCACATACATTTGTGTTGCATGCATGTATTTGTGATTGTTTTTTATGCTCAGATCACAGCATGCTGTGCTTTTGGCTGTCAGCTTTCGTTTGTTTACTTGTTTGTACGGTTGGAATTCTGCGTTTCCAAAATTTCGCGTATTGAAAAGGAAGTGAAAATTAAGGTTCTGGACACATGGCTGAGTGAGAAGGGTATTACTATGCGCACTTTGGCGAAGCGGTTTGGAATTCATCATGTCACTGTTAAAACCATCATTAATAAGTTTGGGAAACACTATTCTTTGGATGAGCTACCAGGAAGAGGCAAAACACCCGGTTCGTCCAACCCGAAATTGGACCAGAAAGTGGTATCTCTAATCATGAAGAACAAATCAATTTCAATACGTGATATGGCCAAAAATGCAGGAACGAGTGTCGGAAAGATCCAGCGCATCAGGAGGCGAAATCACCTGAAGACCTACAAGAAGCAGAAAATCTCGAAAGAAAGTGTAGAACAGAAGAAGCGAGCAGCAACAAGGGCCCGGAAATTGTATTCGCGGCTTCTGCAGTGTCCGGATGCATGCGTTTCGATGTACGATGAGACTTATGTAAAGGAGGACTGAAAAACCCTTCCAGGTCCAAAATATTTTACTGTCGTCGTTGATGAGGATGTGAGCGATGCGGACAGGTCGATTCAAATGGAAAAATTCGGTCAAAAGGTGCTGGTATGCCAAGAAATATGTTCTTGTGGTTTGCAGGTCAACCATCTTTTACACTACCGGAACTATAAATGAAGAAATCTATCGATATGAGTGTCTCCAGAAGAGTTTGCTGCCTTTATATAAGAAGCATAGTACACCTCCACTGTTTTGGCCGGATTTAGTGTCGGCTCACTACGTCAAAACCACTCTCAATTGGCTTGCGGAAAAGGGTATAAATTGCGTTGAGAAAAATATCAATCCACCAAATTGCCTTCAACTTCTATCCATCGAACGTTACTGTACACTCGTGAAGAGGGTCTTCAAGAAGACTAGTAGGGCAGCTTCGAACATGCAGGAGCTCAGAAAAATTTGGGCTCAAGCGTCCAAAAATGCGATGCAACACTTGTCCGGAACTTGATGAAGAGCGTTCGATCAAAAGTTCGAAATTTCGTGAAGGAATAACTTAAATTTTATCCGGTTTTCATTATGTTCAAGTTTCCTTTCGTACAATAAAGGATCAATTTTTAGTTTGAATAAAATATCGCTTTTTATCATAATTTGAAGGAAAAATTGTGGATAGCTTATTTTCGATACACTCCTTAGCTTTTAAGTAAGCTTAAGTTTACTTAATTCTTTGAGTTATCTCCTACGAAATAGAAAAGCGGGTAGAAAAAAGCGCGATCAGTTCCTTACATCAATACATCTCCGGAACCGAGAGTGTTCGCCGTATGAACTTCAAAATCAATCATTAACTTAAAAATAGCTTGCAAATGAACCTATGCTCGTTAAAATGTATTAATCAGTTCCGAGAAAAATAAGCTGAACGAGAAAAAGTGCATTTTGTTCGTTACGTTAATTATATCATCATAACATATCTCTGGAACCGGAAGTCACAGCCATTTGATCTTCAAACTAGAGCAATGAATCATTAGTAACAGGCCTAAGCTTGTTGAGATCGGTTCATCCATCTCCAAGAGAATTGAGTGGATAGAAAAAAACAGGATACAAAGATGAACACACATCCATTTTAGACCATAGTTTTCGGTACTTTCGGAATCGGTACTAAGGAACCGGTATAACCGATTTAAGTTCGTTCGGGGAAGAACTTATAAAATCTAAAAATTAGTACAATGTTGAGATTTTTTTAGAAATAATATTTATGTGATTTTGAATCGCCGATCTAAATGTGCGATTTCAAATGTCAAAACACTAAACATCCTGCAATTCTGGAACCAGAAGTGAAACCTGAATTGAGTTCAATAGAAACCTATAGATATTTATGACGTTTAATTTGAATCTAAGTTGGTAAAAATCGGACGAGGAAAGCTTCTTCTGTAAACGGGGTTTTCGTTCATAATCTTCAATTTTTATCTAAATATTATTCTTTATTGGAGACTGATACAGTATAAATTCGAGTTATTCCTAATATATCGTTGCTCAAAGTGGAACAAACTGTCAAACTGGTGCGCGCGATAACTGAAGAACAGCTTGACAGATTTTAAAACTTTTCTGTTGAGAAAATTATTAAAAAGAAGTTTATCACACTTTTTTAAACAAATTGAACGAAATAAACCTTTTTTCATGCATTTAGTGGCGTGGTAGTCTCAATAGCATTTCAAGAGAAATCGTAGTAAGTTTCATATTGGAGACTTTGGCTAGCTGTTTTCGGATCCGGAACCCGGAGACCGCCAAAGTCGTGACAAGTTTTTACAAGTTGAAATAGTTGAATATTTCGCATTATTTTTTATCGTCAATTATGTTTGGGTTAGTCATTTTCAACCTTCGAACACCCTAAAATTTTGGAACTGGTCAATTTAGATAGTAATGCACTTTACCCATTTATTCTTGAGCTCGGGTGAGTTTTACCAGTCTTAAACATTTGAAAAAAAGGCTAGCTTTTTACGAAGTAAGAACAAAATAACAATACTCAATAGTAACATTCGTGACCTGTATCTTCCCAACCGGATTTTACAGAACAGTAATTCTTGAAATAGGTTTGCCTTGAACCTTAACATACTCCGTTTTGATAAAACTTCGCGCAAGTCTGAATAACTGCAAACATTCGTTTTGCGCGGATGGAAAACCAGATTAAACTTAAGAACCTAAGCCTGAGGGGAGCTGGTCATTTCGCCAAAAGGGTAATTTCGCTGAAAGAGTAATTTCGCCGAAAAGGGCATTTCAAATATATCATATTTTTTGTGTTAATATTTCTCCTAGATAATTGATGTGGCGTAGCCACATAACCGAAGCCAAGATATCTCGGCGGCACAAAGCCGCCGAGGTAACGCCAGCTGCGTTGGCCGCCGATCCGGCGATCTCTCGCGTACAAACCTGTAACCGCTTCGTTTGCCCAATCTTGGTTTCTTTGTTTTAGTTAGGCCCGAACTAGCGGTAGCGAGGTTGGACAGCACACGATGTGGCGAAGCCACATTAGATATTTTTCAATTTTCATTCAATTAACGGAAAACACCACAAAGATTTGCCCGGAAGATACACCTATGCAAATGCTTTGATGTTTAGTAGCTAATAAAGTCTTAATAAGTTCTTGGAAACTCCGTTCTGAAAAATAAATCTTCATTTAAGAGTACAAGAATCTATATTTATTTAACAAGTACAATTGGCAGTCAACAATTGTAGGGCTTTAAAACGATATTCAATCCATTTTCTCAGAATAGCCCAAACCGATTTTTACAAACTGAGGCTCTAAAGAAAGGTCATACGGAATCATAAATTGCTATTGAATTCCATCCGGCTCCGACTTCCGATTCCGGAATTACAGGGCAAAGTGTGTAGATGTTTGTTTCTCGCAGGGCTAACAATAAGGATGCACTAGATGGTACGATGCCCTGGATGGTAGGATTGTTGATAGGTGGCACTACATCATTAATAAAAACAGCAAGTGCTGTGATTAATGATAATAAAAACATTAAACGTTGTAATGATAATAAAAACATTAATAAATCAATCACAAAGCTGTTATGCAGCTGATTAAAAAATATTTTATATATTTAGCTTGAATCACGTATGCAGAAGTAACAGGACTACCGCTATACCAATTCAAACGCGCCGTTTAAACACTGCGCCTACTGTGTGTTCAAGACTTGCCGACAATGCTGCACACCTGTTACTTCTATGAATCAAATTCATTCCAAATAGCGTTTAATTGGGTTTAATCTAGACGGTGCAGTGTAATCTGCCAACTGGAATGAAAACAGCCTTTCGTCGCTATAATCCCTATTTGGAATGTGGCGAAAATATATTTGTTCATATTAACCAACCCAACGTTCATTGAGAAGATTGCAGTCATTGTTTCTCAGGTACGGTTCAGTTGCGAATTTATTCAGTAGAGCTTTTTAATTGATGAAAAAATAACAATTAAATCTTGCACAAATCACTTCGGTGTCCAACTGCATCGTAGTGGAAATTGAGCATCGAAGTATCATAGGAAACTCTTCTCTGTTTTTGTTATCTCTTTAGCGATATTGCTTTGGGTGAAAATTTGTCATCAAGTTTCGTTGACACAAAGCATTACTTGTGATGTGAGTTTTTTAGATATTTCTTTCATGAATGAAAATATGGAAAGTGATTTTTTCAGTCACTCAGTTATTTTTGAAAATCTTAAACTAAGTTTTTCATGGGCGATAGTGAAATTAACTTTTTGTCGTGAATACGACTTACTTTACTATGGAGCGCCTTTTCAAAATTTACCCTCTGAGAGAGTGATAAGTTTTTGATCGTGAATATCTCCTGTTGTATCTAATGAACCATCATAATTCTTGCTACATGCCATGGGAAATACGATCACAATTTTATGATAAAATTTTCAGTTGTGTGACATATTCTCAAATAGTTCAAAATTAAACTTTTCTGAAATGTTTGGTATAAACGAGTATCAAAGAGGATAATTCATAAGGCGCGTTTGCCTCCTTCGTATTTTGAAAGCTCATAGCTCAGTGATCTGTAGAAGGATTTGCTGAGCAACTGTTCCCGAAACAAGACAAACGAGAGCAACATCGAAGACCTGTCGTCTCACTGTTTCCCGATCTGAATGCAAGAGACACCGTCAGCACAATGACACCGAAAATCGGTAGAAAGGCAGCCAAAAAGTCCAGCAAGGCCCACTGCCGAAACAAGACACACACGAGAACCATCCCAGATCTCAATATTTCCTACCAAAAGATTCATCAAGATGTAAGTTAAATTAATTTGCACCGTCACTAACACATAGGGATGTCCGATACCGAGTCGATACTTTGAGGTATCGATACTTGCTTTCAAGAAACGGGTATTTTTTGTATCGATATCGCATAAGGGCGATACTGTTAGTATCGATACTTTTTGTCTCGATACTTACAGTATCGCAACGGATTAAAATCAATTCCCATAACGACGGATTTTTTTTTGTTTCAGTTATAGAGGCTTTAACCTTGCAGTCATTAGCCTCTTCGGGCCAGAAAAACTTTTTAAGGCTATTTGCGCAACACAGGTGGGTTGCGTGAAAGGCATCGACTAACCCATTCCGCTATATCCGTCCCCAATGGAACATATTTTTTCTTCGGACTCGATGAAGCGCCAAGCCCGTGCATGGATTGGTATGACATGGATCATTTCAATTTTTCACACTCATTAAACTCTCTCTCTCAGTGTGCCTGTGAGACGACGCGAGATTATCGAGTACGAATTTTAACGACGGCTACCAATACATGCGCGAGCCTGGTGCTTCCGCTCTGTCCGTTCCTGATCCCGTCGTAATAACAATAGGAATTGTTTCTATTTATTAGCGTTTTGCCTTCGGCTCATCAGCGCTTAAAGCAGTTCAAATTGAACTGCCATCTCGCGCTTAGTAGTTCAATTTGAACCGCAAGCTTAGCACTGATGAACCGAAGAAATAGAAACAAAATATGTGTTTTTTGCACAAACCATCAAAACTCCTAAATGTTCAATAGGAATTGGCTTTTAGTGTAGTACCCGTGTATCGACATATAGGTTATGAAATGAAAATTTTTGAGAAAATGAGTGAAATGTGAAATCCTCATGACTCCAACATAAAGTGGCTTGCGGAAATTTCTTGACGTGGACCAAAATCACGAATGCAATCTCTGTGGCAAGAAATATACGTATACCAGTGGCACAACAAATTTACGGAAAAACCTTTCTGTACATCATAAAATAATGCTACAGTCGACAATTTTATTTGATTTCGAAATGATTGCAGCGCAAGTATCAATTGATACTTACAGGTATCGATACATTATTGCCTTTTGATACCTTGTATCGATACCCAAAATTTTGGCATCCCGATACCCTCGGTATCGAAACTGTACCTTCCGAGTACCATCCCTACTAACACATTCAATTACGAACGGCAATGCGAAAGCGAAAGTGATGATTTTGAATAGATCTTTATACTAGTATACACATATGCCGTGCGAAACAAAGTTGCCACAGATCAATATGTATTTTTGTCGCGATTACTTTAGTATGCGGCCGAAAACAAAAATTAACAAATTGTTAGAACAAATGTTTCCACTTGATTTGCGCATTCTACTTTCCAGTCGTATCAGAACTGGCTAAACTTAAAGCAATCCTAAATATTTCTTTATCACAGTGATGTGGTCGTCCTGAAAAGGACGGGGTTTTCAACTCCTCGTCGTTACGGATGGCCAGTTGCAGATGGCGAGGGATGATTTTCGTTTTCTTGTTGTCACGGGCAGCGTTACCGGCCAATTCCAACACTTCGGCAGCCAAGTACTCCATCACTGCCGCCAGATAGACCGGTGCACCGGCACCGACACGCTCGGTGTAGTTTCCCTTCCGGAGCAGACGATGGATTTTGCAAACTGGGAACTGCAGACCAGCACGGTTCGAGCGGGACTTTGCCTTGCCCTTAACTGTTCCTCCTGTGTGCTTCTGCGTAAAATTCCTGCGTGCTTCTGCGTAAAATTCCACAAGATGCTGTTAACAGTTAGACAGCCAATTCAGTATTACTGGCTGCCGCTCTACTAACTCTCTTTTATATCGTCTCACTGTTTCCCGTTCTGCGATATTTTAACAAAGGGGACGTCTGTCCACCGCTGCCACCAGAGATGTCCATCTTCTCTGTGTGACGAAGAGCAAGCAAAATTTCTCCCCTCGCACTTACAACTTCAACGAGAGCTCTTCTCTTTCACATTTACACACCACTGTTGTGTAAAGTGTGCACGCATCATGAGTGCGTTTGTTTATTTTCTTTTACCTCCTCCACTGAATCGCACCAAAGTGCTAGAGCATTAGCTAATAAATTCTCTGGGGTGGATGCAGATACTTTCACAGAGGTGTACACGCCGGTGAGCACTCTGCTGTTTGGTTTGCGTAGAAGAAGCGTGGACACGCAAAATCAGCAAAATAAAACAATTTATCGTAAAATTTTCGGTTTTCCTTGCAAATTTTTCATAGCAAGGCCAGATCTACTCTCTATTAATTGAAGTTCACAGAAGTGTTCGCTCACCATCACGCGCCAGTGGTCACGTGGGTGTATTTAGACGAGAGCGCGTGAGAGCGATTCTTGCGAAGAGAATGTGTTTCACTCGCGCCAGCTGCTTTAACCACAAGCACACACTCAAATGCTGTCTATTCGACACTGAGAAGAAGTGCGCTTTCCTCTTTGCGCGATGCTTCGTTTTTTGCATCCTCGGTGTGGACAAGAATCTGACACCAGCGTGTATCACTTTGGTGAAATGCCATCTCTGGCTGCCACTAACAGGTATAAAATGAAATGTGATGTGAGAAATAGCGTCATTTAAGTTAAAGCAGCTACTCTGAACGTACGAGACACCATCAGCACGATGGCACCGAAAACCGGTAGAAAGGCAGATTTGTACCGTCACTAACACATTCAATAACGAACGGCAATGCGAAAGCGAAAGTGATGATGTTGAACACATCTTTATACTAGTATGAGGTCGTGTGAAAATATGCCATGCGATACAGGGTTGCCATATATACAGGTTAATCTGTATTTTATTTATACATACATGTATGTACAGGTTAATCTGTATTATTATTATTATTATTATTATTAATATTATTATTATCATTATTATTACTATCATTATTATTATTAAAATGACTCTTGCATACCGAAGATTGCATAATTATTGCTTTATATAAAAAAATTTGGAATATTTTTTAAAAATGATCCAAGTTAAAGTCTGCATGAGTAACTAGTTCAGTTTTAATTTATGTGATGAATGGAGAAGCTGAGACGAATAAGGATAAGATTATCTTACGATAAATCAATAATGTTGAAAGCATTTAATTTTACACAAAAGATATTAATTCGATCGTTTAGCGCTGGTATAGATATATTGAATGGCCATAGTAATAGGCTGTTACCTAATTACTTATGTATGAATTAATTAGTTGCGATTTTATATATCAGCAAACAACGGCGATCGGATTGATTTCCATTACTCACTACAATTGATGAAAGAAAGTAGCTCTCGTGAAGCAAAATTTACAAGGGGCTAAGTAAATTCGCTACACTTTCACCCTTCTAAAAGTATCCTTATGACCATCTCTAAAAAGCAAGAAGTACCTGTGTCAAGTTTGATAGCAATCCGTTAAGTAGTGCCGGTGTTATGCCGTTACAAACCTAGTTTTCGTTTCCGGAAGTATCAGAACTAGTGATCGAAAATTCCAAGAACGGATCTGACTTCATTTTTGTTTTTATTTAAATTTCCACAAATTTTTTTGAAGATCCTTTGAGAATATTTATAAAAAATATGGGTAATATGATAGAGGCACCATAATACCACTAGGTGGAATAACACAGGGTTTTCTTGACGATGCACATGTAAATATTTTTGCATCGAAAACAATTGTTCAGGATATTGTGGCAGAATATTTCCAACAATCATCGTTTTATGGAATAAAAACACATACCTGTTTTAATTCAGTTAGCATTCACTACTTTTGATTTTACCGAAACTAGAAACAGAGGCCGTAAGCTAAATAACTCAACTAGAGCATCAACTAGAAAAATTTACTAATTCGAATAGTTTTGAGGTCGGTTTTGATCGTGTTGTCTCATTTTTTGTATAATCCTTATATTTGCAGTTTTTAACACTCGTCACTCTGTATTTATGTAACCGGAAGTCAAATCAAGATAAAATACAACAGCAACAGGCCTTCCATTTGAACCTGAGTTTGTGAAAATCGGCTCTCCCATCAAAATCAGTGTAATTTATATTTCGAAGTATTTTGCCCTGCCACTTCTGTAGTTTACTGAACCGGAAATCTAATACCGGTATAGCAAAAGAGAGTTTATTTGGCCGTCAAATAATAAATCTCACTGGTTTGAATGATTGTTTATCAGTTCTGAGATATTTGTTCCATTCTACATCATTACTAATAAAATGAAATTCTGAAAATAAGGTCTATATTTTTTGAACATATCACCCCCTGAAACGGAGATAGGATCCGGATGAAATTTAAATGCCGTCCGAAGGATCCGTCTAAACAAAGGCAATTGTTTGCATCACGTCAACAATCAACTAACAAAGACACTGAAATTGAAACGGATGTCGAAACACGAGATCGAAAGTTATATTAAGAGGTTATTAGTTTTTGTTAGTTGATTTTGCTAAAAAAATCTGAATTGGCAAGCGATTTGCAGTTGTGGACACAAAACTAAAGTTTTGGTTAGAAATGAGTCTATGAACTCTAAAAGTGTCCGGTAAAGAAACATTCATTATTAGTCTTGAGTACAGATCCTGCATCTGACCTGACTGGTTTAGTTACCACAAACGGCATCTATCAGTGAAGGATTTCATCGAAAAAGAAAAGATTATTTTGGTAAAATTTTAAAGCATCGCCTTTAAAGTTTGGGAGAGTTTCTCAAAATGCGTGGGATCTTGGTTATACGAAAGAGGTAAAATAAATTACGATGCCATGAAATACTAAAACGATTGAGAATAAATAGTCTTCAATCATAATGACGATAATAGATTTTCCTCCTTCTATTTGTGCGACTAGACTAGCTTGCAGTTCAATGATATAAATACAGTGCCAAAGCAACGGTTGCACCTTGCGATACTTACCTGTTCTACCCACACGTTCGTAGTCATGATTTGATTTTTAAGGTTCTGAAAATAAAGGAAAAATAAAAAAATAATGTTACAAAGTGAGAACCAATCATTGACAAAATGGTGTTTCAAGATTGTACGCATGGGGGAAAGCTGCTAATGGAAACTTGAAAAGATTTCCGGCAATTCGATATCCATTTGCATACAAATTGCCGTCGAATTCCAACCCGAAACGGTACAAATAAATCACTGTTAAGGTTCGTATGCTGTGTGAATAGTCAATGCATCAATATTCCGAGCTTGCGATTTCCGTTAGGAAATAAATGACCCAATAGGAGATCTAGCGATAAGAGTGGTACGCTAGATAAAGAGCATTGAATGACGTTGCCAGTCAAAAGCATGTTTAGCTGGATCATTGCGTTTCATTAGTCGAATTGCGTACTGTGACAACGAATCGGTTTTGATTGATGTGCTTCATTTCCTGAGGATGATTTACCAATGCTTTACGAAGGATTGACCACATGTGTTCCAATACTATCTACTAATACTGGCTGAGAGGTTAATTTGCATTGGGTATTCCCAATGCACTCTGGACATTGAAATCAGAATGCGTATTCGCATAATTCACCGGAGAATGAGAATAATGAGTATTGAACAGTTCACAAACTGTTCACTGTTCCCTAGGCGTGGTTTGAAATACCTTTGCTCTAAGCTTTTTCTTAGATTATGTCAACACTTTTTGCATGTCCACTATAACAATGATTTTATCTTTTTCGTTCGGAGAGCAGCCGCTCGTAAAATCGACCGATTCCATATTATCCCACTTAAGAAAGGATGTGTTTGCTTTAGATCGGGTGTGAATACGAAAACGATTTTCCGAGAAAACAACATTCCCAACAGGGAAGTTTAACATACAATAAATTCACGTTGGAACAGTATTCGAACAGTGCCTATACCGCAACACGACTTTTTGTTTCTTATAGTTTCAACATTGAGCAGAGAATTTTTTTGGTAGTTTCAAGCCATTGATGACCAACGCTTGAAGTGTGCTATCGACATTATCGAACTAACTAACAAACTACAACTTTTTCATGCTGTGTCACAAATTTGTCAAGAATAATCCTGACGAATCCACAGGAGAGATGTCTATCTCCTCTGTGTGACGAAGAGCAAGCAAAATTTCTCCCCTCGCACTGACAACTTCAACGAGAGCTCTTCTCTTTCACATTTATACACCACTGTTGTGTGAGTGTGCACGCATCATGAGTGCGTTTGTTTATTTCCTTTTACCTCTTCCACTGAATCGCACCAAAGTGCTAGAGCATTAGCTAATAAATTCTCTGAGGTGGATGCAGATACTTTCACAGAGGTGTACACGCCGGTGAGCACTCTGCTGTATGGTTTTCGTAGATGAAGCGTGGACACGCAAAATCAGCAAAATAAAACAATTTATCGTAAAATTTTCGGTTTTCATTGCAAATTTTTCATAGCAAGGCCAGATCTACTCTCTATTAATTGAAGTTCACAGAAGTGTTCGCTCACAATCACGCGCCAGTGGTCACTTGGGTGTATTTAGACGAGAGCGCGTGTGAGCGATTCATGCGAAGAGAATGTGTTTCACTCGCGCCAGCTGCTTTAACCACAAGCACACACTCAAATGCTGTCTATTCGACACTGAGAAGAAGTGCGCTTTCCTCTTTGTGCGGTGCTTCGTTTTTTTCATCCTCGGTGTGGCAGAAATCTGACTCTAGCGTTTATCACTCTGGTGAAATGCCATCTCTCCGACCACAGGTACGAAGCCAACGTTGTTGTTTTTGTACCGTTGGAGGCCAACTCTGGACGATTATGAGAATCAAGCTTCGGAAAAAAGGAAAGGTCAACAAAAATGACAAGGATTTTAAAAATGAGTGGATGAAAGTGTGTAAAAAAGATGGCACAAATGTGGCACAGAATTTTATGGGTAGTTTCAAGTGCAAGGTGCGAAAGGAAATTGAATAAACAAACTTTGCAAAACATAGCTGAGATGTGCTAATTTTGTGAGAGTTTCAAAAATATTCGACTTGAAATGAGCTTTTGGTGATCATTTTTATGTGTTGCATTTCTTTCGAACACAGCCCTTAGCCCCGGGGTGTCCTTCTTTACTGTATCAAGCATACGTCTCCAACTAATTCTGTTCATGGCTGCTCGTAACCAGTCACGGATATTTCTTAGATTTTCATCTAGTTGGCCGAACCATATCGCTTCTCTCCTTTTTGCCTTCCTCATATAGAAAGGCTATGCAATCACTGTGAAAACAGATTTTTAACCGAGAGCCGAAGAGTCAAATGACAAATACCATTCGACTCAGCCCGACGAACTGAGCAAATGTATGTGTGTGTTTGTATGCGAGTGTATATGTGTGTAAGTAACAAAATGTGCACTCAATGTGCACATTACTGTGTAAGTAATAAAAATGTGTAATCGGTTTTTTAAAAGACCGATCTTCAATTTTTGACAAGCGTAGGTTCCAATGAAAGGTCTTACAATTTCATATAATCCTACCAAATTTCATTCGGATACGACTTCCGGCTCCGTAATTACAAACAATTTCATTTTCAGAGGCGTGTTTTGCCTTTTTCATATAGAAAGTCTATGCAATCACAGTGCAAACTACCTTGTCAACCTAGTCCCAGTCAGGGTCAAATGTCATATACCATTTGATTAAGTTCGAGGAACTGAGCAAAAATCTGTGTGTGTGACCGATTTTAACAAACTTAGGTTCAAATTTAAGGTCTTATGATCACATACAAAGCTTTAGAATTTCATCCGAATACAACTTTTGTGCCGGAATTACTGGGTGAAGAGAGCTAAAATATGTATAGCGTCACTTCAAGCGGCGAAGTCAAAAACGTGGAAAAATTCTAAACTGGGCTCGAAACTATTCCAACCATTAGTCATTGCTAGTAGACGCCTATCAAACTAATTCCGACTGTACTCGTTCCCGATCTCCGATTCTGGAAGCATCGAAAATAGTATGGTTTGGCCGATATTCATGAACTTAGGTTTAGATAGAAGGTGTTATAATTCCAAATAAAATTTTCATCTGGATCCGACTTCCGGTTCCGGATCTACTGGGTTAAGCGTTAAAAATTTTATACCGCGACTTAAAGCGACGAAGCAAAAGAGGTAAAATTTCGTTTCAGTTAGGTTGAAAGCTGTTCCGATGTGTAGGTCATATTTTTTGTTGGCGATACGAACCAATTTCGCCTATTCTGGTGCTCGAAATTATTGGAAATAGTGGTCAAAAACAGAAAAACTTTTCTTCTAAATGGCCAAATCGATTTGCACAAACTTATACAGGGTCCGCCATGTAACTTTTTTTTAAACATGCAATAAAACACAAACGGTTCATCCGATTTCAAAATTTATTTTTTCATATTAAAGTACAATCCTTCCGGTTAATTGTAGAATATAATTTCATTCAAATGGCTGCCTCGGCTGGCCTTGCAGTACGCCATACGGTCGATCCAGTTTTTAGTACATTTTCGATTGTATGCAGCTTTATTTCAGCTATGGCTGCCCGAATGTTGTCCTTCAAGACTTTAATTGTCTCTGGCTTGTCCACATAATACTTATCTTTCACAGCCCCTCAAAGATAATAATCTAACGGCGTCAAATCACAGCTCCGAGGCGGCCAAACAACATCCGAATTTCGACTGATAATTCGATCTTAGAAGACTGTGCGCAGAAGATCGAGCGTAGCGTTGGCTGTGTGGCTCGGAGCGCCGTCTTGTTGGAACCAAATGGTGTCCAAGTCTTCCTCTTCAAGTAACGGGAAGAACCAATCGCTAATCATGGCTCGGTAGCACTCGTCATTGACCGTGGCGGCGGCTTCTGCCTCTCTTTTCGAAGAAAAACTGCCCAATAATGCCGCCAGACCAAAATCCGCACCAAACCGTCTTTCTCTGCATCGGATGCATCGGCTTATATATGATAACGTGCGGGTTTTCCGTCCCCCAGATGCTACAATTTTGCTTATTAACATACCCGCCGAGATGAAAATGTGCCTCATCCGAGAAGATGATTTTTTGGCACACATTCCGCAACATTACCATGATTTTCAAAGTAAAACTGCACTATTTTCACGCGTTTCTCAAACGTATACACAACCATTTTCGTTCAGCGGAAAGATGAAACTAAGTTTCTGTCGAATCAGAAATGACATTAAGGTTACCAATGTCGAAATAACCACTAGTTCAAAAAAAAAAATGTATGATGGCTATTCAAAGTTTCATACAAAATCCCTGAATTTGTTGTGGATAATACTTCGAACTCCGGATAGGGTTTTTTAATTCGTAGATTTTTATAGATTGCGTTCGAACAAATTTTCCTGTTCCTATTCAATGAACCGTTGCTTTTAGAAATCCATAGTAATATTTATGATGGTATGAGTAATATGAGAAAGGCATCATTGCACCACTAGGTGGATCAGAACAGGTTTTTTACCCTCATCAGATTCAAAAACCATCTTTAGGGAGCCTGTTGTAATTTATAGTTCACACTCTGTCTCCATGCTTCGTCTTGGATCTGGAGTCCACCACAAATGTTTCTAGGCACCCTTCTCTCGAAAACTCGTGATGCATTTTTCCATTGCCAAAATAGTCCATTGGTCATTTTAGTGCGATGATTTACTTTACTGGATCGAAGGGTTTTCCTTAGTCCAAAATACGCACGATTTCTTGCAAAAATATGTGTCTGTGTTTATTTGTCGGCGCCCGTCGGACATGATTTGAATTACGAACACGAGTACACGAGCTCATCAACCACTCCGATATCGTCGTCGTCTTTCAATACTCGTATCGTAGAGAAAGGTAGAATCTAAAGTTTCTCTCTAATTATCTATTTTCTCTTCGATTTATTTCTAATCAGTCCGATCCACCTAACGTCGACTTTCCGGCTGATGTATGTTTCCACAATCATCTAAAAGTTACGAGTCATAAAATCAGCGTTTTCAGCAAGGCCAACAAGCTCTACAGACTTTCGAAAGATCACACCAATCAAATCACTATTAAACAGTTAACATGACAACCAATCGCGTTTATCCGGGAAAGAACTTTATTCGTGCATAATCTACCATATCTAATGTCGATCTCGTTTGTATCGTTTTGATACTAGACGAACATAAAGGATTTGGAAAAGTACCGTGTAGGCGACGCACAGTGGTCGAAAACTGGAAAAAGACAGTCAAAAGTCTGTACTGACTTTCACTGATTTTTAAGAGCTAACATGTCTTCGAAGAAGTTTTACAAAATTATATTGCGCTTCTTTTGAAAGTGGCACCTTAAGTTTTTTTAGGGAGGTAGTACCAATTTTGAATAAAAATAATTATTTTTTCGCAAAAACAATTTTTTTTCTATCGCGTTTTAAAGAAAAAAACATTTGAAGTGTTTTAGCTGAAGAGATAAATAATGAAAAAAAAATTTATATTCGGTTAAAAAACAGTTTTTTTTTGGATTTATCTACGTAGATTACCTAAGTATCTACTACAAAGTTTTAGATAGCATTCAAACTAGTAAATTTTCTCAATACTTTTCACAACCTAATCAACCAATTAGGTAATCAATGTTAGCTAATAAATCATTACAATATGTCACTTAGTCGCATTGCATTCGATCAATCAGTATCAGTCACGCTATCGTTCGAGTTTTCTGTGTCGCTAATTTCTTACTCTGTATTTTCTTGTTCTGTTGTAAGTTTTAGCATATCAATTGCTTTCAGTGACAATTCCTTTCCAGCTTTCAAATAAATATAGTGTATAACAAAATAATAATGTATATTAATTAATACTATACATGCTATGCATGTCTGCAAATATATGAAAGATATTTCTATTATTATATTGAGAAATAAGTCAGTGAAGAGATATTTTGTAGAGCTCTTCTTAAAATAATGATTTGCGGTGTCCACTGTATCTCACCGCAGACTAATCAGAAGTCAACAAATCAAAGCAGCATAGATAGAGTACATGTTTTTCCAGACCCCAACGTGTCTGTTTGATTTTTTAAAATTTTATTGAAGTTAAAGTCAAAACTACGATTTTTCACAAAAAATCCGCCATTTTGTAGCTGTAAAACCTCCCCAAAATAACAAACAACGAATAGGAAAACGTTGGGGTCTGGTATTTTACATGTAGAAAGTGTGTGCAAAATTTGAAAAAAATAGGGACAGTAGTTTTTGAATGAGATGGACACGGACTTTTAAAACTTGCTTTCGAGACAAACGCGTTTAAAGTTTTTTGTCTATAAAATCGAAGGAAACAATTTATTACTCTAGGGAGCCCGTAGGCTCTAACATTTTCAAAAAATCATACTATTTCATTGGTATTTTATTCACTGCAACATTTCAAGAATGTTTTGTCAAGTTTTTAAGTCAATCGAAGCAGAAATCTTTGGCCGAGCTCTTACTTCTTTCCAGTATGAGATAAGCAAAGATAAAAGCCCATAACTGGCTGAGATTCGTTCCGATAGGCTTTAAAATTTTACAGAATATTCTTGAAATATTTCACTACAAGAAAATACAAAGAAAAAAATAACCATGGTTTCAGCATGGCCATAGTGAAAATGAGTCACACGAATAGTACTCAAAATATTCTTATTGGAAAATAAATTTGATTAGGAATATATTTTCCTATAAGTATTGTAAAAGTATGCTGCATTAAGTTGCATATTTCACTTCGGCACGATGTTTCCTAGGTAAAAAAAGGTAAAACGATGTATAACTTTTCTAGATAAGAATAAACCTATGCATTACCTTCTACAAAATTGTGGGATTTGATATTTTCTACAGTTATTTCAAACGAAGTTTGCATAAAAACTAACTCGAAACAAGTTATGAGTAGAAAACTGTTTTAAGGGGGTTGCAATAATTCAATAACTATAGCTAACTTAAAAAAGGTCCATCGAGTTCCACTTAGATTTTTTTTATCATGTTGGGTATATCTTTTCCTATACATTTTGTAAAAATCAGTTGCATAAAGCTGCATATTTCGCTTCGGTGCAAGGTTTTATCAAAAAAAAAAAGGTAAAATGTTGTATAACTTTCTTTAATTTGTTGTGTCATTAACTTGACAGACTAAGGCCAGTGTTGGCCCATCTTGCCCGTGTATTGTAAGATTTTAATTTTAATTAGTATTTTATTTTCGATTGTGTTTTTTGCACATGTGTTGTTCATTTATATTCGAATAGGTTATGTTTCGAATTTATTTTTATTGTTGGTTATTTAGTAAATTTTGATTGTAAATTCTTTTACATTGACTCCCGATGATGTTCCGCGGCGTCGCCACACGGATTCACTTTAGAACGAGAAAAAAATTCTTCCGCGAACAGAAATAAACAGAAATGTATCGCACTAGTGCGAAACGATATGCTTACACGTTGAGAGCTTCACCGGAAGGGATGTTCTATAAATTTGCCAGGAAAGAACAAACCTATGCACTACCTTTAACATAATATGGGATTTTTTATTTTCTACAATTATTACAAACGAAGTATGCATAACAAAATAACTCGAAACAAGTTATAAATCAAAAATTGATTTTTAGGGGGTTGCCATAAAAACGCTTTGTATATTCGAAACAGTGCGACCTAGACTTTTGAAATATTTGACAAAGTAAAAAATTTTCAACAGTTCTAAAACTTTGTAGAAGAAAAAAATTTCTATCTCTTCAGAAATAAAAGTTATGATTATATTTGATGTCAAAGTAGGCCATGAACAATTAGGGATATAATCAAATTATGCGGTACACCCAAACCTCCATTTACGTTACTTATACATGTATATATGTATTAATGCACGTAAGCATGTGTGCAAATATTTGTATTTCTTAATACTTATGAATATTGGTGAAGTAAAAGATCATTTATATGTATAAATATATACACATACACGCAAACGAGTGAGTGTGTAAGCATACATACAGGTTTGGGTGTATATATTTGTAAATAATTTCAAAAAAGCAACTATATGCTTTAAAAGAACGGTTTGGCAACTACTGATTTATGTCCACGTTTTTATTTATTCGAACCACTGTGCGACGCACGGAAATGCGATTATGTGGTAGCTGCAACCCTTACCCGCATACCCTTTCGTAGATAGATCATTCCACTTTAAGGATCTGAGACAAATTGTCTATGCCGACGTATTCGAGAAAAGTTTGAAATTCGCGAAGAAGTTCATACCAAGCGAAGTGTTGTACACATTATGAACATTAATTTTAATACACTGAAGTCTTTTTTTATGCAAGTTTACGTACCGCATAAAAAACGCATAACTCTTAAACTTCGCATAAAAAAACCGCATAACTCTGAAACTTCGCATAAAAAAAACCGCAGAAGAGAAACCGCATTGTACTCTGAAAATTCGCATAAAAAACCGCATAACTGAAAATTCTCATAAAAAAGTCGCATAAAAAACCGCATAAAAAGACCTCAGTGTATATTGAACACAAAAAACGCTGTATATTGAACACATTTCTCATTTCTTCAACTTATTCTGAAAGTGTGTCCGAACTTATTGAACACCGTGTAGAATTACAATAATAACTTAGTAACAGAACAAGTTCCACACGAATGTTCAAGAGAATAGTTACTTAGAGTAATCGCTTTCTAATTCATCTAGTTGTGTGATAATTCCCTTCTATTGTCGTATTAAAACATATTTTTCAGAGCAATTTCTTTACACCAGTTTTAGTAAGTCCCATTATTTTCAGATTGATTTGGGTAATTCACAAAAGTAAAGCATCGAGTGGTGTTTAGCTATGGGAACACTGGGGCTCGGACCAAAAGTCGAGATTTCCAGCCATGCTACATTCATTTTTTTTAGAAAAACGCAAAACGAGCGGCTTAAGCATAATTTGTGGTTTTATTCCGAACTTTTGTTAACTTGAGGAGGTTTCAAAGAATATCGATAAACCGGAAATTATCTTCTTGAAACTACAGTATTTCTACTTTCGGTATCTGCTTGCACAGCTCAAAAAAATTTCAAGACATTACATTTAACAATAATTAAAACATAAAACACTAGCAGTTCAATTTTAACTGTTTAAACCAGTAATGAGCCGAAAGCTTAACGTCAAAAAATGATAAGAAATGTGTGTAATATTGCTATGGAATTAAATAAAAACTGTTTTTCACTAACTGGTGCGATTTACAAAAGTCCCGCTCTAATTCGTAGATTGAGGGTTTGGTACACGAAATTAAGTGCGCTGTGAGTTCGATTATCAATGTTTGCCTGCCCCATGGCTCATCGTCTATTCCTTTAATGCCGAACCTAACCCTTGTTCCACCATTTGTGCTATCAAATTGTTTGTTTAAAGCAAGTTTTGAACCTAGTTTCGGTGCCATTACAAGCCAGTTGTCGTATGTTCGAGTCAGTAGGATCCATAGTACTAGCCATGCCATTGCACGCTATATGAATCGGCTGCAAAGTCTGTTGAAACAGAAAGGCCAAATTTCACAAAATGACTAAGACTTTGCTTTTTTCGGTGCCAAGACTTTGCTTTTTTCGATGCCATTGAACTGAATTACGGGTCAGTTTTAAGCGTATCTCTTCTGTCGGATACACTCATGTCCCCATTTTTAAAAGCGTTTTGAGCCCAAATTAGTTTCGTGAAAATTGTTTGTTTGGAGAAATTATCTTGGGGCAATTTTCAAGCAAATTGTAAAATTATAACGTAAGTTGCACTATTTATTCATTCAAATCAAGTATTTACGCCGAAACACTCTGAAAAGATTGTTCCACCGTTTTAAAGTATGATATCGGATTCCGTTTTATTCACTTAGTGATTCAGTCGCCAGCAAATTTTTTCGATTAAAATGTGAATTTGTGTCACTGTGGAATTACCTCTGTCAGTTCGGTCTAAAAAGCTTCACCTTAGTGCTACCAGACCAGAACGTCTCCTAGCGCTTCAGAAGCTGTCTTGTAAAGCGTAACGAAGCCTACTTGTCTTGTTTAATGCTCATAGGCAAACGGTTGCCTATGGGATAAGAAAAGAGAGCCTGTCACAGGGAAATGATGTTCAAGTAGACGCATCGAGTCCCGTTTCAAATTATTCAATTGGATGGATTCCTTTCAAACATTTCTTCCACAGCCAACCACAAATTATTATACACGGAAAGACCGAAATCAGCATTTTGGCGAAAAAATTAGTTGATTTTCTGATTTTAGTTAGTTATTTTTTGAGACAACTAAAAAAATCTTAGTTTTGCTAATTTAGATTTTTTAATTCTAATTCCCTTAATAATAATAATAATAAAATATTTGTTGAAATGGCTATTTTTTTTATTATTTTTACGTTTCGTCTTTGACTCATCAGTGCAGAGCAGTTCAAATTGAACTGCTTAGTGCTAAACTCGGCAGTTCAATTTGAACCGCTAAGCAGACGTAAAGTTTCTGCTACTTACAGAACACTTTTTGTTTTGCAACGGAGTGCAATGTCTTTTCTGACGTGCCGAACGAAAACGTGTTTTCGACTATTTCTGGCCGATGCAGGTATGGTCATTTAGGGGTTAGCCAAATTTTGTGCTAGGGCACATAACCGTTTTTATTATTTTTACGTTTCGTCTTTGACTCATCAGTGCAGAGCAGTTCAAATTGAACTGCTTAGTGCTAAACTCGGCAGTTCAATTTGAACCGCTAAGCAGACGTAAAGTTTCTGCTACTTACAGAACACTTTTTGTTTTGCAACGGAGTGCAATGTCTTTTCTGACGTGCCGAACGAAAACGTGTTTTCGACTATTTCTGGCCGATGCAGGTATGGTCATTTAGGGGTTAGCCAGGGTTTTTTTTAGTTGAATTCACCAGTTAAACGTGCTGTCATTTCTTAGCTAAGGCACGCTTCATATCCATTCAACTAATTTTTTAGTTGAATTAGAGAAATAAAACGTTGTTTTCAACCAACATAAATGGTTGAATTGGTTTCTGCCATTTGCAGCTATATGGCGCTCTGTCACTGAAAAAACGTTAACACCGTAATGACTACTAGCCACTAGATGGCACACGACTACCGAAAAAAATTTCAGTCACGATTATCTTTTCTATATTGGCAGGTATAAATACGATGTTGTATTGGAGAAAAAGACATAAGCGAAACATAAACTTCTTTTTGAAAATTTTTCTTCTCAGTTGCTGTTTTCTTCATTCGACTTCGCGAAATTGACTATCTCACTGAAAACTTTGAGCACTCGGAAAACAAAAACCGAATACAAGTAGTACACCGGACAGCGTAGCCCAGAAGGTTGGAAGATACAAAAAAACATCATTTGACATATTCAATTAGAGTGCAATATTCGAAACTCACTTCACTGTTCCCCGTAAAAACATTATTACGCACAATCGCTTTAAATTCGCACAAATTCTGAATAAATACACTTTCCACTAACAGTTTACGTCATTTTTACATATCGGTTTAGAAATTTTTATATGGATATATCGTAACACATGCGAAAAACATCTAAACAATTTGCAAGCAGTTTCAACAAGACTGTCCCTATTAGCTTTTTAATGGATTGTTTTGCTTTGACACTTCTCATGAGTTTTTAGCTAATAAACTTGTTAATAAAACCAATTTCATTTTTGTTTTCTTTGTCCTGTCCTTCAGTAATGATGGAGATAGAAAAATAGAAACAAATTTTCTGATTTTAATAACAAAATTTGTTGTCAATGAGACTTTCGTGTTAGATTGAAATATTGCTGGTTTGTGTCCAGAATATTCGCTAACTAAACACATTCTCTAAAAATAAGAGTTTTTTTCAGCAAAGTAAATTCTCAATTTTAACTAATTTTATAGTTATTTTGGAAATTTTGTTGTTAAAATCAACTAATTCAAAAACAGTAATACGAATTAGGCGCAGAGCTAATTTCGGTCGTTCCGTGTAGTACTGACAAAGAACAACATATATGCGACATTTTTGAACTGAATAAATTTGAATAATAATTCTTTTCCGTTTTCTCCAACTCTGGCTCATATTTAACATATCACCGTAGGGACTCACCGGCCTTCAAGGATGGACCGAATTTTCAAGCTCTTCAATTCGGTCAACGTCTATCCGAAAGGCTTACCAGAATGGTCAACCCTTCCACATGGTTGCTTCCAGAAACGAAGATTGAATTCAGTAAATGCCCCGATATAATATTTCTTCTTCGAAACAATATTATCTTCGAAAAAAAAGCACAACGAAGAAAGCGGAACGGGCAGCAGTGCGGCTGTGGAATTATTTATGATACCGATATATTTCCCAGTCCGGTTGGATTGGAAATAATAAAAAAGGAATTGTCCTCATGGTCAGCGCTGCCGCTGGCGGTGTGCAGGTACTTACATCCTACATCTTGAGCTACACCAACGAGGATTCTACAATTCCTATATGGATGCTTCTTTCGCCAGAACTTTATTACCTCTGCCGAGGAAATTTCCCATCAGTTTGGAGACAGCGGCAGCGCCATCCGAGAGTGGCTATAAATTATGGTTAATGTTTCTCGGGTATAGTACATTTGGAAATCCTACAGCGAAGCTGTCGGCTGAACTGCGCTAATTCCGTTGATGAAGATCGCGAATACAATCGGAACAACGTTTAACGACTGGTTCCTTAGCATCGGTTTAGTGGCTATAAAACTCCACCGATACTTGGAGTTATCTGCTAGCCATTTACGTTTATGTATCGTTAATACCATAACTTTTGCTGAGTACCCATAGCAATGGTTAGCTAGTTGTGCCTTTTGTCATCCACAAATTAGTGACGGCAGAGGGTTCTTCATAAGAAAAATATCAACCGTGCTGATAAGAAATTCGTTAAGAGGTGTGTGCTGGGCACAACAAGCAATTTCCTATGAAATTAAAAATAGCAGAAAAGGTGGCAAACTGCCAATTTATGAAAGGAAAAGATGGGGTAAATCATCAAAGGAAATGTTTCTACATCTTGACTAAAGGAACTATAACGTGAAAGTTCCCTGCATAACTAGGGTATTGGTAGGGTGGTCCCATTCGGATCGATTAATGTTTCGCAGCACTCGTTGTACCTGAAAATAAATTGGTTGTAGCTTTTGAATGCTTCTATATTACCGATAATTCGAAGGTACGCCGCTATTTTTCTCCTGTATTATACAGCAGTAAAATTTATTTTGGAGCTTCCTTCAGTAAACGTGCCTCTTATCATCATAAAATATGTGAAGGTTGGTTCTTTTGAGTCGTTATAGCGACTTTAAAACGTGGTTATGCATGTATGTAGCTTGAATCGTTCTGAGTTAAGGGCAATACATTTATCGAAAACAGAACTGACTCCCATGATTTCGAGAATTTAAGAGTGTGTTTAGGAGATAATTTTCAATTGACTCCCAAAACATCAATTTTAACATCGGACGCAGAGTTCCAAAGAACCGCAGAAAATGAA
The DNA here is from genome assembly GCF_030247185.1 of Malaya genurostris. Lineage (NCBI taxonomy): Eukaryota > Metazoa > Arthropoda > Insecta > Diptera > Culicidae > Malaya > Malaya genurostris. The sequence continues at coordinate 111,579,126 of NC_080571.1, forward strand.
AATTAAAAATAAGACAGAACGATCGTCTCCGGTTTACAGTTACGTAGAGGCGTAACATAATTCGAAGAGAAAAAAGAGAAAGAACCAGCAACGGCCCTGAAATGTGCCGTTACAGACAAAATTCGTAAGAAGTCCTCAACACACAGAAAATCAGTAAAAAATTAACGCTAAGTGAATCACTAGGGTGCTAAGTGAATGTATTGTGTCAAATGTAGAAATGAATTTCGCTTCAAAAAACACTTCTTTGAAATTTTTACTTGCAAGATATTATACACCATAACTTACGATATAACTGTTAGCATCAATATGAATTTTTGAGCAAATAGTACTCTTATCATTTTTATATTTACTAGGAACATTATCAATTGAAGGCAACATCAAAAAATTTTCAAGTTCAATTTTTTTGTATAAATTACAAAAGAATCTGTTTACAAGAAATTCACAATGAAGATAAGGACCGCACACTAGAGACTGTCCCAGAAAGTATGGACGCACTTTGATTTCGCTGTAAATAATTCACAAGTGTTAGATATTCATTTTTTTTTTCGATACACTGATAATATTAGAATACAACAAAAGAATATTATTCTCAACATTTGCTACTTAGCCATTGTAGACTAGCTGGCGCACCTTCTTACGAACGTTCCTCATTAAATTCCGTACAGACTTCTTGGCGACAAGTTTTGACACTTTTTTTTCAATCTATTTCGAACTGTAGAATCGTTTCGGCTGCCAAGATATGTTTCCTAAGATGTGCCTTCGATAATGCTCAAAATTCCTCAATTGGTAGAAGTTTTGGACAATTTGGTGGATTCATGTCTTTTGGGACGAAAGTGATATTTTTGGTAGTATACCATTCTACCGTTGATTTCGAGTAGTGGCAAGAAGCAAGATCTGGCCAGAAGACAACAGGATCCTTGTGGCTTCGAATCATGGGTAGAAGTCGTTTTTGTAAACATTCCTTGATGTATATTTCGCTGTTCATTGAAGTAGTGGTGATGAAGGGTTTCGAAATCTTACCGCAGCTACAAATTTTTCGACTTCAACCGATGTCTCGGACTGGTTTAACACTTGCCCTTCTCGCACCGTATAATATTGTGGTCCCGGCAAGGATTTGTAATCGAGTTTCACGTAGGTTTTGTCGTCCATGATTATGCTGTTCAAATTTCCAGCAAGAATCGTATTGTACAGCTTTCGAACCCTCGGCCTGATCGATGCTTCTTGTTTCGGACTACGTTTTGGTTGTTTCTGCTTCTTATAGGTTCGAATATTCAAAAGTTCTTTAGCACGAGGAACATTTGACTTCGAAGTGCCCACTTTTTTGGCCACATCCCAAACTGAAACTTCCTTCTTTTCTTTCAGTATACGTTTATCCAACTGAGGGTTAGCAGGACCTTTTTTCGACCCGTTTTCGGTTTATCCTCAAAGGTGTTATCCTCATCGAACTTCCTGATTGCATTTCGCACGGCTTTTTCACTTACTCCTTCCATTTTTGCTATCTTTCTCAATGACAGTCCGCGTTCTGTACACCATTTGTACACAATGTTTCGACGTTGTTCTGATGAAAGTCCACGCATTTCGAAACAAACTAATGAAAACGATTAAACAACTGCACAAGTGGTTAGAGAAGAGTGTACAACAGGACGCAGCCATAAAAATTGACAGATTCTGAACCATTGCGAAATGGCAGCGGTTTTTGGTTCCGTCCATACTTTCTGGGACAGTCTTTAAAATGCGAAATTTTAAAATACCTTTCATTTACAGTTATATAAAAATGTTAAGTGAAAGATGGTTCAAGACTGCCAACTCTCCCCTGTTAACACTAGAAAGACTGAAAGGGTGTAGCCGGGTTTGCAAATAACAACTGCCCCCAAACAGAAAAAAATGATATACGCTGTTTGAAAGGGTTTATATTGGAAATGATTTTTCCGAAATTTTAACCTTTAGCTGCCATATTGGTGGAGTTAGGGTGGTTCTTCTGATTTGAATTTTAATTAAATTGTTCAAAAACTTCCTTAGAAAAAAAATTGAAAAAAATCAGAAACATTTTAGGAGTTATGGGAAACCTTTCTGATTTTTTTCAGCATTTTTCAAAATGTATTTCATGTGAAAAAAAAAGTTCAATATTTTCGATCTTTTTTAATCGCACTTACAATTTTGGTACCACTCTAGATTTTACATCAAAAATAAACCATTTATGAGTACATTACGCTGTATTTTTTTCAGATTCTTAAAAAATGTGCACGGGTATAATATTAGACTTTGAAAAAATAAATCATTCGGAAAACCATACGTCTCCATCAAATTGTCATCATCCGATGGAAACGCATGGTATTTAGTTCTAAAATCATATATCACATGCCCTTAGAACTAAATAAAATGCGTTTCCATCTACAACTTGAGCTCAGTGCTTAGGAAAGAATTTTCATAAGAAAGGACCAGCGAGAGAAACATTAATCAAAACTAATGAATTGACAAATATTTAGGTTTTAATATATGGTATAAAGTTCTTATTTATGAACTGATACGTCATTTTACATTTATTTTATTTAAATCAAATAATAATTATATTTCGTTAAAATTCTAAAGGACAAAATTAATTATAGTTCTTTTACAGAAAAAAGTATTCTCAGATACCAAGCGCAAAATAAAGAAAAATTCGAAACCAAGCGAAATCTAAAAACCTGTTTAAATCCACCTAGTGGTGTAATGATGCCTTTCTCATATCAATCAAACTATCATTTATAATACTGTGGTATTCTTCAAAATAATTTTCTTCAATTCTTAAAAGAATAACCGAGATCGGTTTGTTTGACCGTTTAGTGATAAAAACTATCAATTGGAAAACATTTGAGGTCGATTTAGAAAAATTTTTAAGTTTTTTCCCCATTTTCAGTGATGGTATACAACTTTTAACACTCTTTGCCCTTTATTTCCGGATCCGGAAGTTGGATCCGCATGGAATTCAGGAATTACGTATGAGACCACAGGACCTTTCATTTGAACCTAAGTTTGTGAAAATCGGTCGCGCCAGCTATAAGAAAAGTTTGAAAACATATTTTAATTTTTTTGCGCATTTTACCCCATAACTCCCGAACCGGAAGTCGGATCCAAATGATATTCAGGAATTTTTTATGGGACCACAAGACCTTTCATTTGAATCTAAGTTTGTGAAAATCGGTTCAGCCATCTCCGAGAAAAATTAGGGCAAAAAAACGTTACATACACACATACGCACATACACGCACACACACACATACACAGACAGACATTTTGCGTACTCGACGAACTGAGTCGAATGGTATATGTATGGTATAGGATAACAAACGGGAAACATTTGAAAATGGTTCTTGAATGTAATTCGAAAGACTCAAGAAAAAGAGAAGTATAGCGAGCAATGCGGATCGATCAAATGGAGGCAAATAGTGATCATAGTCTTAGCTGTACGGAGACGATTTCTAGATACATATTAAACGGCTTTGAGCTGATACGTGAAAAAAGTACTACACGGAACACCAGAAAGACAACTAAGTGCAAGCAAATTAGATGAACTATATTTGCGAAAGCGTTTGAAATTTTTCTCAGTTTCTTATTCATTCTTAGTTTATACATATTTCGATTAAAGCAATAAAACTATTCGACTATCCGAAACTGTTTAATAAAGGGGTCCTCTTCAGAAAACAGCAAAAACCTGAAAATATTAAGATCAAACATGTTGTTTGTATAGAAAATCGACGATGCGAATTAATACGTTCTTTTTGGATTTTCGGGACTTTCTGCAGGCGCTTCGACTTGACTTCTATCTGGTTTATAGTATTTCTTAGTACTGCTAATAGCAAACCTCGAAACCTCCAGACTATCCCGCAAGATGTTGAAGTTAGAAATGAATTACAACCGTCCGCTGGCACACATGTTCACTAATGCATTCCCTACATCATTGCTTGGTAAATCGACCCAGGCGTGCGGAAGTGTGTAAACCCGGGTAGAAGTGATTTGCAAACCAATACCAAATTCTGTTATTAAAATCAAACATCTCAATGGTAGAAATTAACATTATTTAGTTTGAAATAAGAGTTAAAATATCAAAAATCATAACAAAGCCTGCATGAGAAAATAGCAACAAAATAAAAAATTCTGTCATTGTAATATCAAACCAAGAGCAAAATATTTATAGAAGATGAATTTGTTAATTATTTTATATTCTAGCATTGAGAATAGAGTAATATCTTAAGTATTTCTCTTATCTGATTCTGATGCAGTTTATTCAATGGTATTTTATTTGAAGATAGAACTACTGGATCAATTTACTTAATGAAATTGAAATAGCTCATCAATAACGAAATAAGATATTATAACTAATTCTGATGTTGAACAGATATTGTACAATGTCTTGATCCCTTGATGAAATATCACGAAAATATCAAGTATCACTCTGACAACACAGAGACATCAAGCCAAGATATGATGGTAAAATTTGTTATTATTTTGACCTTTGTTTGCTATTTACACCTACCCGGGAATAACATAAGGAATAAAATTCTTTTATCATTATTAATTACGTCAATACTCAAGCCCAGAGATCAAGTTGTAGATGGAAACGCATGATATTTAGTGCTAAGGGCATGTGATATATGATCTTAGAACTAAATACCATGCCATGATGACAATTTGATGGAGACTCATGGTTTTCCGAAAGATTTTTTTTTAAGTCTGATATTCCATCCACATTTTTTTAAATCTGAAAAAAATACAGCGTAATGTACTCATGAATGATTTATTTTTGATGTAAAATCTAGAGTGGTACCAAAATAGTAAGTGCGATTAAAAAAAATTAAAAAATTTTGAACATTTTTTTTCACAAGAAATACATTTTGAAAAAAATCAGAAAAGTTTCCCATAACTCTTAAAATGTTTCTGATTTTTTTCAATTTTTTTGCTAAAGAGGTTTTTGAACAATTTAAATAAAATAAAAATCAGAAGAACCACCCTAACTTCACCAATATGGCAGTTAAAGGGTTAAAATTTTGGGAAAATCATCTCCAATATAACCCCTTTCAAATAGCGTATATCAATTTTTTCTGTTTGGTTGCAGTTTTTATATGAAAACCCAGCTACACCCTTTAGTCAAAATGACTGAAAGGAAGAATATAAAAAATACGATCAAATAATAACTAATAAGTAGGGAAATTTCTTTAACCCTCAATTGCATTGAGTCCCAAACATGGGACACATATTTCAACAAATTCTACAAAGAGTTGTAATGTATATTTTTCACCGATTGCACGATGTTCCATAATTCTCAACTCACAAAAAAATTCTTTATATCGAGAGAAGTTAGCGGCTTCTACCTGACACAAAACGATAATTTCGTGAACAGCAGATTACTGCTATTTAAAAAAAAGCAGTAGCACTCTATACTTATGAAATAACATGAAAATTTTTTGTTGGTTGTTCTGTAACTTACCATACTAATAATTTAAAAAAATAACTTTTGATTTTCAGACAATTTTATGCACAATGTCCCACTGTTTTTTAGTTCTGTATTCTGGACCACTTAAACTATCGAATAAAAAATTTTCCGGTTGGTTTTGAAAAATCATGCAATGAAGGGTTAAAATATTATTTTTTTTAATTTCTATATTATTTACAGTTTTATATTTCGTTTTGTTGAGCAAAAAGTACACCGAAATTTCTATTAACGGGGACTCGTAAATCGATTTAGTCCGTAAAAAATCTGTTATTTGGTATTTACTTTGTAAAAAAAAATTTCGATGCGGTAAATGTGCTAAGCCCCAATGATATGGATTAATAATTTCCGAATTTGATGTGAAAAGTAGGTCAAAGACAATCATGTTTGGGTCGATTCAAAATCCAAGATGGCGACTTTAAGTTTATTACTATTCCTTAAAAACCCTAACAATTCGAGAATTTTCAGAACTGGTTTGATAAGAAGATGCCAGAAGACGATGTTTGAGGGGATTCTAAAATCCAAGATGGCGACTTCTTTCCTTCCTGCATGTTCCTTAAAATCCATTACAATTTGGATATTTTCGGAACGGGTTCAATGAGTAGATGCCGGAAAACAATGTTGGAAACGGTTCTGAAGATGACGACTTCCGTTTAACAGATATTTCTTTATAATCCACACAACATGGGTATTTTCTGATCAAATTCGATAACCAGATGCCGGAAAAAGAAAATTTGAGGTGGTTCCAAATTTCATGATTGTGAATTCTAGTTCATTAAAATTTCCGGTATCTACTCAGCAAATCCGTTGCGAAAATACCCATGCTGTAAGAGGTTTCAAGAAATATCAATAAACCGGAAGTCGACATCTTGGATTCTGAATCGAATTAAAATACTATTTACCGGCTATTATTTAGCAGTTTCAAAAATACATTTTGAATTAAGAAACATATATTGAATTTAGCAAAAAAAAACTTCGGCCATTATCCATACTTACCACGTCGATGAGCTGTGATAGCCGTAGACCCATTTTCACTGTTAATCGATCGGAATTGTTGCCCACGGGCCGTATCAATCGGTTGTAGTTGCTCAGCAGGTCGTCATATAAACGCTTGGAATCTGGGTTGGCCAGGCCGGTCGCAAAATGTAACGCTATGAACACCGCCGTGAGTAGCACGCTCCCCATCTTAGGCCAGGTCCACCCCTGGAATGAGAAAAAAAGAAGGAGGAAAAAGTTACCGACGAAATACTAAGATTAAACTGTTACCAACTTCTGGCTAGAGAGTAATTAAGATAATCAGCGTGCAGTCATGTCCACCTCTGTTGCGAAGTGTAGCTGAAGTTTAAGTAAAGATACATCCATTCAGTTCCGTCCATAAAGAGGCTCTCCTGACTAGTGGTTTACCATAGTTTGCTACCGAAGAGCTCTTCAGGTAGGTGATAAACTTTTATCCGAACGAACAATGCTGGGTGCGAAGTAAAATGTTCTCAGACAGTGGAAAACGTTTCCCAAAATACCCTGTTCAACGGTATGGAAAGGGTTTTATTTTGCTGGAGAGGTTATCTCTCCAGTTTTAGCATCATCCCATGAACGGTTCGAAACACTCCGATGGAGTACCATGCAAGTTTTGTGTTTTTTTTTCATCCATTACACCTGAACGCTCTTGTCGACGAAAATCAGAAACAGCAGCCACCGAACCAGGAACTAACGCATGTTCCCAGCCATACAGAAGCACTGAAAGAATGGATGCCCACGTCATGACCAATGCAATGCTACAACAGGGAATAATGTTATTCAACAGTAGTGAAATGAAAAGTTTTTTTCTGTTTTTTCTCTGCGGTTGTTGAAGTTTCGAAAAATTGTATGAAATTGAAATTCAAATCAGAGCAACCCAAACCGAATGCCACACATTTTGTAGGGTGTGACCGACTACTAGCCATCGAGTCAATTTTGTCACTTTCCATAATGAAACTGCTGAAGTTTGGAGAAGTTTTTCAATCACTCAACTTATTAATTTCATTCAAACTGAAGAAAACCTTTCTCATTGCTTTTTCTTGTTCACCAGAGGAGATGCGAATCATTTGTTTCTGCTTTGTTCACAAAATTAGGGCACAAAAGAGCGATTGTTGATTGGCGAGTGATTGTAACTTTATTCTCACAGCTTGAAGCGAAATTCAACCCAGTTTCGACGTAACTGTTGTCGATTGTATGGATTTGACAGTAGTTGAATCGAACCTGGATGAAAAAATAAAAAAAGAACACCTCACCAATCTAATTAACCCTCAGTCTCCCCGGGTTCACTGTATAGGACGCTGGTCTTACAAGCCAGTTGTCGTATGTTCCAATCCCGACCTGGAAGGATTCTTAGTGTGAATAGGATCGCAGTACTAGCCATGCACTGATTCTGAAAGCTTAGAATCTAATTCTGCATAAGGTATGCCATTGACAAGACTTTGCTTGCTTCTCAGCCGAATTGTATTTTTTTGTTTATTTCGAAAGTCTGCCTCAAGCCCAAATATGACTCATCCCATCCGTAGTGTGATTATTTTATTCTATTTTGATTCCTGTAAGTACTAATTATTACTTTTATTATTTTTTTTCCGTGTAATACAGAAAAGCCCGCGATTGCAAACCAATTCAAATGTTAATCATTTTTTGAATATGAATGTGAGGCGAATGACCTAAGATGTTAAAGCCTCTATAATTGAAACAAAAAAAAAATATATATATGAATGACTAACATTTGGAAAGTCTAATCGATTCTTGTTTTGTCGTGAATACAACTATGGGGCGCCTTTTCAAAATTTAACCCTCTTGGAGAGTGATGAGGTTTTGATCGTAGATATCTTTTGTTGTATCTAACGTATCAACATAATGTTTGCTACATGCCATCGGATATATGATCATCAATTTATGGTAACATTTTCAGTTGTATGACATTTTCACAAAATATTAAAAATTAAAGTTTTTTGAAATGTTTGGTATTGACGAGTACCAAAGAGGAAAATTACATATCATTTCTTTGTATGATTTTCAGTCACAATTTTGAAAGCTCATAGCTCAGTGATCTGTAGATGAATTTATACAATCTAACTATCAATAAAATCCAAATTTTTCAACTTATACATGTATTGCAACAACATTGAAGGGTTTCAATTGTACACTATTAAAAAACCTGTCTGATTTGATCCATATCAGTACAAGCCAATCAGAACGCGTTCTTAGAAAGAGAAATATCTGCTGATGAACAACTTTATCGATATAAAAGATGAACATTCAATTTTCCCATTATTTTCTATGCAACGATTGTCGAAACAAGACATACAGGAAAGCAACATCGAAGACCGAGCTGAACAGAATGGTGTAAAGGAACTTCATTGGGAGAATACTTTTGAACAACAATTTGCGTTTCTGGTGTGCAGCAGTGGAAGTCGTCAGAGCTTCATGGGAGCTTCACTGCTCAATTAAGCTGTCCGTCAAAATTTCAGTCGGATTTCTGGTTACTTCCAAATGGACTTACTGATTCAGCCTGGAATCGATTGTTTCAGTTTCATCTTATTTGGAATCCAATTGGAAATCACCATGAATTCCGAGTTAAATTTCAGACGAGTTTACCGATTGTACGTGCGAAGAGCCGTGTTAGTTCTGCCTAAATTCAGACCTCGTATGTCATGACATTTCAAGGCACATCTGTTGTTCAGTCCAACAGATCATCACATAGAATTGTATTATTTTTTCCCATTTCTTACCAAAAGCATAAGATTCTTCAAAATGGAAGTAAAAAAAGTTTACGCCGTCACTGACACATTCAAAACATCTTTATACCATCATGGGTGTCGTTTCGAATTAACGATAAAACCTGTCTTTATATGAAGCCGGGACAGGGATGCCAAGTATTGAAAATCAAAATCTGTATATTCCGGAAATTAGAACTGACGAAAGCTGATGCCCTTTAAAGAGGTAAAGTTTAATTTCACTTAAGCAACATCTTCATTAACGTATTAGACGAAAATTGGAAACTATCCTGCATTCTTCTAATTTTGATGTGTAAGGTGGTGATGGATGCTAACATCCTGCAAGTGATCGTCTTGATCGTACAAGAAATGACCGATTGCGTTGACAATAAAAATGCCGAATATTAACCATTATCGAAGTTGTTTTAACGGTAGAGTTCACGATTCTAGGTTCTAGATACAAGGAGTAATATTCATCACCGAATATTTACTCTGCTTTGTAGTACTCTAGTTTAAATGTTTATTATATTAGATAACGCTTATGTGATTGTAATGATTTATTTGTCATATTTCCTATACTTTCGTTGTGTGTTACCATATTTGATATTGAACTTATTATTATTATATATGTTTGGTATATCCCTCCTTTGTCCTGTTGATATAGTGTTTTACTAGGAACAGTTTGAGATTCAGCGAGCCATTGTTATTCGTATTCACATCAATCCGGTTTTGCCTCTGACATTACCCACCCGTCTTTTTTTTTTCTAAATTGTCGGTTTTGATTTATTATACTGGCAGCCTAGCAATGATATGATATTCCCGTTTACCAGTGACAGACACCACACACGGGTAACTTAACTTTACAATGAACTGCCATTACACCAACTGAACAATGACATACTCTCAGCAATTACCTTTGTTGTCATAACTAAGATTATTGCTGATTTTAAAATACGTCCTAATTATAAATACAATGAATAACAAAGAATATTTCTAATGTTAGAGGTACGTAATTACATCACGATTTGATGTAATCGAATGTAGTTTTCATTGGAGAGATAATTAAAAATTGGAAGATTGTAATTTTGGGATCTAGCGAATCTCCATGGAACTTATTTAAACTGTTTTGTTGTGGGGTCGAGGACGAGTTAACCCATAGCTAACCAAGTCATATTTTACTCAATAATTATTTGATATCAATGAGTTTCTGATTTGACACTAACGAATTCAAATAGACTCATCAAATCGTTTTACTATTGTTCAAACCTAACAAGCAGAGAAAATGAAGATTCTCTTATGTAACCATTGGTACCATCAAGGATGGCTTTTATCGTATCCAAGAACACTCACTGGCAACTCTTCACACGATTGAATCAGTGCCATCAAAGAGGGTCTGATATCATCGCAACAACAAAAACCCGGCATGGCTCATTTAACATAGAATCGACACCAGTGCGAGAGCGAATTTCTCTCGATGACATTTCTGAGAATCAAAGGTTAGCACGCTGCTGTGGGGATCCTCTCTGAAGCATCAAACGGTCGCTTATTCTCGTTTCGCGATCCGATTCTATACAGGCAGTTGATAATTGCGATAGAATCATTTTACTATTGCCGCTTATTCTAATTATGTGCATATAACCTTTGTATAAGTTGTGTCTATGAAAATGTTTGTGAATGCTCCACACAAGGGTTTTGAAATATTGCAACCTAGTATGAGAATCATCAAGTTGAATCATCGATCCGATTTTCTGCGATAATTGTCAACTTGCGATTCTCTCTTGGTAAATTCCACACAGCACCGTTCATTATCAGACTGTAATGTTTTTTTAAGGGCCGTGAAATACTCAGAGTATGAAGTGGTGCGAAGAAATGTAGAAAAATTCTCTCACGGTTCATGCGTTGAGAGACTCGAGTTCTTGTAGCATCTTCTACCGGATTGAAAATGTTGTATACAATATAGATAGCAATATAGCAGCTTCTGTCAAATTTTCGGCAATCACCAACACTGGGTACCATTTTCTTTCTTTTTATTTTTGATGAATTTCCGCCTAACTAGACCCCAGTACTTCTCTACTGGGCGAAATTCTCGACAGTTTGATGGATTTGCAGTTTTTTGAACGTATTTGATCTATTGTTTCTTCTTTTCGGTTTTCCTTTTTCTCGTACATATTCTTAGTGATAGTGCCGGTAGAAACGAAACGTTTAGATTCCCGACCACAACTACATGTGACCTGCTAAATCACATACTTTTTTGTGAATTAGGACAAGTTCTTTGTTCGGAAATGCAGAGATGCGTTCCTTCGCATAACAGCATAAAAGCCAGATAGAGCAAGCATACTTTTCGATTTATTCCTCTTCCAACCTTCCGATCCACAGTCCAGCGCTAGTCAAATGTCTTGCAAATACAAAACACGGTTCTTATTTAGTGTTTAGTTTTAGATTCTTGGAAAGATCGCTTACCAATGGAATTCGAATTTCGCTGCCAATCATACAATATGCGTTGGCCCACTTCCACTTGATTCGACATCATTTCACTGAATGTAACAAAAAAATAAAGTGAAATGTTTCAACTATCATATACGTGAAACGTCTCAGCGATCTGTCAAATAATTCAAAATCTACCGGAAAATCTATAGCAAAAGTCTCCGAAATTAAACGTGACAGGCCAACATAACTTCGTGCTAAAAAGTACTGCATTCTATTCGGTTGAGATATTTGACTAGTTTGCTTGAAGTGCTTGCTTGTATATCTGCTTTCAGATGATGTTAAGCAAGCAAAGTCCTGGCATTACATTCCTTCCGTGGAATTTGGCCTGTCTGTTTCAACAGACTTCGCAGCCGATTCTTATAGCATACAAAATCATTGCATGGCTGGGGGCTACGATCGTACTGACACTAAGAATCCTTCCAGGTCGAGGCTCGAACATATGACAACTGGCTTGTGAAACCAGTGTCCTATGCATTGAACCGCCAATCCGGGTGGATGATGTTAAGCAGCTAGCATATGATTGTTATTGGCTTATATCCAGCAACCCAGTAGTACGCAACAGTTTCAGTTTTCTGAAAAATCTTAAAAAATTACTTTTTTGGGTAATGTAATGAACTAAATCACTTTTTTTTATTTAAAAGGTATTTTTATTCAGGCCTATTTGCGTACAAGCTTTACGTGGCCGAATCAGCCGATTTTTTAAATAATGCATTTTTTGAAGTGGATCTCGTTTTCACTCTTCTTCTAGGAGGAAAAGAGCTTCCATTTCCCTCCTGCGAGGGTTGAGGGGCACTTTGTTAGTGACTCGTCCTGTCATCCATTGCCGCATCGGTGGTTTTGTTGTTGATTTCCGTCTTCTTTTCGTTTTCGTTGATGTTCACAGTCTTGATCTCGTTGCTAGTTACTGTAGAAGCGCCTTGTTGTACATTGGTTGCAGTTGCTGTTTGGTTAGATGGTGAAGGTGTTTTTGAAACAGGAGCACTGCATTCACTAGTTTCCGTTGTTGAGCGGTTGTCCTTGTTTTTGTTTGTTTTCGCAGTTTCAGTGCAAGGTTTGCCGTAGTGTGCAGGTTGTTCACAAAACTGGCATGTAACCAGCTGATTTTCATAGGTAATCAGCGTTTTACACGGATGTGTCCCACCTTGACCACAACTGATGTAAGATAGAATTGCCTTACGTAGATGCATACGTACCACTCGCACGCCATTCCGGATATCGGGGAAAAAATTTCGCCATACTTCCCTTTCGATGGAAAGGATTTCACCGTACCGTAACATATTCTCCCGAACGTACTGATCGGTGACCTGCGGGGGGGGGGTCATGCACGCGCAATTTGGTAGAAACAGGTGGGGCAAACACAATTCTTTTGTGTTAGTGAAATTAACTTTGCTTCAGTAAGCCAAGTAACAATAAAAACCACGTGCTTGCTTTCGTCACATCGTTCGGACTAGTTGGCATTGATTTAAAGCATGTTTATTTTTCATGTATGTCGTCATACCGAATTATTCACAAATTTTTGATTGCCAACGCAAGCAAGCCATGTGCTCTGCCCCACCTTTTTATATCACATTGATGCACGCGTACTTCTGTGGCATTGTCCACCATGTGCACAGGGATTTTGTATTTAATGTTATCACACTCAACGCTGTGCACCTCATTGTTAACCGAAGCGAATGCAATTGCATCTCTTTCACGTTTAACCATAATGTACACACAGTTAGACGCTTTGTTAAATTGAATCTTACCTACATTATTAGCGTCTGCATTCGTTCTTTAAGTAAGATTTCAATTTCATTTGCTGCTGGTCTAATTTTGCAACCCTTGAAATCTATACAAATTGAATTTGGTCTTGTAGGCCAAGATTCAGGTTTTGTTAAATCGTATTTGATCATTCCGTACACTCTATTGTTCACTGTACTGTATTGTCTTTGTTTCTGTTGTTGCGACCGTAAATGATTTTCGACTGCGTTGTGTGAGGACTAAATCGCTTTATTTCCTTTTACAGCGAATAAGACTTTAAATGAGCCTAAAGAACAAGAAGTAACAGCAGAAATTTTTCGACCAAGTAGTAGTGTTATTAACTTCATAAAAACCTTCATAAAGAGTATTAGTCCTTCTGTAAGCTAAATTGAAACATATTGAAGGAAAAACAGCGACATGAAAAATGTACAAGAGCTGCAGTTAAGGAAGTCGGACAATTTCATTCACGTGGACTTTACGTAGGAACACGAATCGGATAGAGTTACTCTGGAGAATAAAAAAAAGTTCACTCTTTGGAGCATAACAAGGTCTAGTGATACTTAACCGTCAATGTTGAGGACAATGCGATTGATGTACGTGTACATGACCTTCCCCGAAACTAAGCGATAGCTTTATTCAGGCACAAATAGTGCACTACGGCGAGGTTCTTTCCATCGAGTGGAAAATGAAAAGAGACTTTTTCTCTGACATACCGAACAGTATTCGTGTTTGACGTATGCGTTTAGAGAAGACAATTCCTTCTAACTTAGATTTCTAAACCTTCTGACTCCAATTCAAAACACTACACCTAGACCCAAGAACACCGTCAACTTTTCTACTTCGGCATCAAGCAATACGAGCGCTTCTGGGACGAGAATTGATAGCAACAACGACACCAATAATCCAGGTTATAACGATATTTTAAACAACAACCACCACATCGAAAGCAGCAACAAAGACGACAAAACAATGGAAAAAGTCGCTACTACCGAATCTGGATACACCTAAGCTGGATGGTGTGAACACCACATATTCATTAAGATAAAGAGCATCCAAAAAACCCAGCAAACGGAGAGTTCGTAATGGTTTCGTTTATACATGAATTGCAAAATCCAAGTGTTAAAACCCCCGGGGAAAGACCATATCGACTAAAACCGGGCTTAAATAAAACCTATAACCATCGGAGTACGAAAGACAATTTATGGTGGTACTAAAAAAATCGAAATTTTGTTTCAGCCAGAACTGTGTTCAAAGAAAAATACTTAAAAGAGTGCTTGAAGGAACGTCTAATGCCATATACGATTCATCGCCGTTTCTTGATAAGATTTAGCATCATGCCACCACCCTAGAATTGTTTACCCTTGATTAGAAGTAAATTATGTACATTTAGATATCGAAATTCTTCCAATTCCTTCCAATTCTCAGTCCAGAGCTGCGTCTTATCGAAAAATAAACACGATCCTCCCGAATCGAACCAATACTATAACCAACCTGTTTCAATCCACCTATGATGATGCCTTTCTCTTTAACATTCCATGAGAAATCGATGAAAGTAGAATTTTTAGAAAAATTATTTCCGTGACCCGAAGCCCGTTATATTCGAAGGAAGTTTTTACGGTTATCAAATAGCCAGGCCTACAGCTGCATATGACAGTATTTTTAACTTTCATCACGCGATAATTTCGGAACTGAAAGTCGGATCCGGATAAAACTCCATCGCATTCAATGGGATAAAAAGCTGTTTACTTAAAATTGAAGTTCGATCGAAGCAAAGTCTTGGCATTACATTCCTTCCGTGGAATTTGGTCTTTCTGTTTCAACAGATCTCGCAGCCGATTCTTAGTGTACGGATTAATTGCATGGCTAGAGTACTATGGATCCTACTGATACTAAGAATCCTTCCAGGTCGGGGCTCGAACATACGACAGCTGGCTTGTAAGGCTAGCGTCCTATGCATTGAACCGCCAACCCGGGTCAAGTTCGATCGGCTCTTCACAAAATGGTAGAGTTGGTTATGAACTGATAAAACCTTCATACCAGTGAAATTTATGATTATTTTTCAGGAATTTGTTCAATTTGCAAAACGCACACAATAAAAACAGTGAGAAAATGTTCCATTCTGACTATTCCTGATTGAGATAAAGACATTGTTCCGGTGGATGACCGAAGAAGTTAAAACCGACGTCATTATTTATGGTACATTATTTTCGTCATTATTTATGGTACTTCCAGAGTCGGTATTCAGGAACTAGCATAACCCAAAATTATTCGTATGACCATAAAATAATTCGCCAAACAATTTACATCTTCTATATCGGTATGAATTTTACAAATTCATCATCCTGTAATTCCAGAATCGGATTAGAAAAAAGACATTTTTATGGGACCATAAGACTTTTAATATGAATTTTTGTTTTTGAAGATCGATATGGCCTTTTTGAGAAAATGATTGAGCTTTGAGAGACATTTGCTCAGTTCGTCGAGCTGAATCGATTGGTATATGACATTCGGCCGTCCGGGCCCCGAAAATTTTTTATAAAGTTTGAACGAACTCTATACCTATTTTCTTTATATATATATATATATATATATATATATATATATATATATATATATATATATATATATATATATATATATATATATATATATATATATATATATATATATATATATATATATATATATATATATATATATATATATATATATATATATATATATATATATATATATATATATATATATATATATATATACCCGAACCTCCATTTACGTAATAATCGGGACTACGTAAATCGAATTATGACGTAAAAAAAGTTTACGTTATTTGGAATTTTCGACGTAAAAAAATTTTACGTTATTTGGAATTTTCAACGTAAAAAAAGTTTTCCTTATGTATATGTATTATTGGATATGTATAATATATTGGATAGTTATGGAACGAAAATTACGAGTATTTACAGGAAAAGGAGCAGCATAAATTTCCAAGATGGCGACATCCGGTTTATTGATATTCCTTGAAAACTCTTACAATATGGGTATTTTCGGAACGGGTTTGATAAGTAGATGTCGGAAAACGATGTTTGAGGTGGTTCTGAATTCCAAGATGGCGACTTCCGGTTTATTGATATTCCTTGAAAACCCTTACAATATGGGTATTTTCGGAACGGGTTTGATAAGTAGATGTCGGAAAACGATGTTTGAGGTGGTTCTGAATTCCAAGATGGCGACTTCCGGTTTATTGATATTCCTTGAAAACCCTTACAATATGGGTATTTTCGGAACGGGTTTGATAAGTAGATGTCGGAAAACGATGTTTGAGGTGGTTCTGAATTCCAAGATGGCGACTTCCGGTTTATTGATATTCCTTGAAAACCCTTACAATATGGGTATTTTCGGTACGGGTTTGATGAGTAGATGTCGGAAAACGATGTTTGAGGTGGTTCTGAATTCCAAGATGGCGACTTCCGGTTTATTGATATTCCTTGAAAACCCTTACAATATGGGTATTTTCGGTACGGGTTTGATGAGTAGATGCCGGAAAATAATGTTTAAGGTGGTTCTAAAACCAAGATGGCGACTTCCGGTTTATTGATATTCTTTGAAAACCCTTACAATATGGGTATTTTCGGTACGGGTTTGATGAGTAGATGTCGGAAAATGATGATTGAGGTGGTTCTGAATTCCAAGATGGTGACTTCCGGTTTATTGATATTCCTTGAAAACCCTTACAATATGGGTATTTCCGGTACGGGTTTGATGAGTAGATGTCGGAAAATGATGATTGAGGTGATTCTGAATTCCAAGATGGTGACTTCCGGTTTATTGATATTCCTTGAAAACCCTTACAATATGGGTATTTTCGGTACGGGTTTGATGAGTAGATGTCGGAAAACGATGTTTGAGGTGGTTCTGAATTCCAAGATGGCGACTTCCGGTTTATTGATATTCCTTGAAAACCCTTACAATATGGGTATTTTCGGTACGGGTTTGATGAGTAGATGCCGGAAAATAATGTTTAAGGTGGTTCTAAAAACCAAGATGGCGACTTCCGGTTTATTGATATTCTTTGAAAACCCTTACAATATGGGTATTTTCGGTACTGGTTTGATGAGTAGATGTCGGAAAATGATGATTGAGGTGGTTCTGAATTCCAAGATGGTGACTTCCGGTTTATTGATATTCCTTGAAAACCCTTACAATATGGGTCTTTTTGGAGCTGGTTTAGTGCATATTACGTAGAAAATAATGTTTGAATATTAGTTGATTACTGATTGTATCCTATATTGTATTAATATTTGGGAAGAGTCGCTTAAAACAAACTATGTTGTGCCTCTAAAAAACACGAAATATACTGTGAGTCCAAGTTTTTCACTTTGTACTCCAGTACTTCGTAATCCGTCCAATGTAATGTGAAATTCAATTGGCTATATTTTGCTAATATTATTTTATTTAATTCTCAATTTATTGAATAACTAAGGTTTTCATTGTTTAAACCATAGTCCTCCATTGATACCTTCCACTATCTATATATGTAACACATGGTGACTTGTAATAGGTGTTACACCCGAAAGGAGGTGATAGTAAACCTTTTATATAGCCAAAATTTGTACAGGAAGGTAGGTCCGAAAATCATCCTCAATGAGTTTTTGCCAAAATCAATTTGATTATTGTGTTTACTCTCTAATACAGTCGTCGACGTTTCAAACATATACCGAACGCTTTTGGATGGAAAACTGTGGTTATTTGAAAATAGAACTAAAATGTCTTAGTTCATCATTCCTCGAGCTGAGTTGAATGATATATAACGATAAGTGTCTCCGAGCTTCAAACAAATTTTTATTTTCATTCAAATCTATACTCTTTCTATAGAGAATTGCAAAAAAAATGGAATGTACACGACTCAACAGTGATCAAAATCGAAATAGATGTTGAATATGGTTGACAGTTCCCAACCATATGATGTACGTTTTCTTACATCGGTCAGTCTAAACCGGAGCTTTATTGTTTAAGTGTAGGAAATGTACTTGTGAGATTGTTTTATGCCTCACCGCCTTTATAACAGGAATTCAAGTCAAAATTTTGATCAGTCGGTGTTGAACAGTCGTTCGCACCGCACGCGTATAGCTCTTGGCTCCTGGAATTTTTTTTCTGGCTACCTAGAGTTTCATTGATTCAAGGCTTCAGTCTTTTTCAAGGCTACCTGAATCACTAACTAAGTGACTAAGTGATACAAAGAGTGATATTAGAGTGACTAAGTGATACAAAGAGTGATATTAGAGTGACTAAGAAATTAATCAGCCTTTTCTAAGGCTAGCTAGGAGTCTAATCGAAGACTAATTTAGCCTAGTTAATCTAATTTAAAATTTCAAAAATGCCTGCGTCCAACCGGAAAGGCAACAAGCCTAAGGCTAAAAATAATTCAATACGGAATAAATCACAATCCGTTATTCAACATTTTTCTAATAACATTCACGATCTTATAGAATCTGAATGTAAAAATAAAAGACAACGGACGGATTTCCCTTCCGTTGATCCTATGCCGTCTAACAATATTTACGAGATTCTTCCTGAATCCGATTGTAGCGACATAGAAGAAAATTCTTCAAAAATTCCCAAAATGGACGCTTGTCGTTCTGGGAAGAAACATCAATCTATGCCACCAGTGACGGTGATGATTTCCGACTTCAAAGCATTCCGTACTGAGCTTTCTACTTTTCTCCCGGAAGTAAAAGTCTCATTTCAAATCGGACGAAGAGGAGAATGTCGAGTCTTGGTGGATGGATTGGAAGATTACGAAAGTCTTATTCGATATTTGTCCGAAAAACTTCATAAATTTTATTCATATGATATAAAATCAGACAGACCCTTCAAGGCTGTCTTGAAAGGATTATCAAATGATCAAAGTATTGATGAAATTAAAAATGAACTAAAAGAATTGCTTGGTTTTGCCCCTTCCCAAGTAATACTTATGAAAAAAAGAGCGAATGGTACTTCTAAACCACGCTCTGGAATTTCCCATGAACTTTATCTAATACACTTCAATCGAAGTGATGTAAACAATTTGAAAACTTTAGAAAAAGTACGTTTCATTTCCCACATTAAAATTCATTGGGAACATTATAAACGGCATAATCGTATTGCAAACTTAACGCAATGTCGTCGTTGCCAAGGCTTCGGTCATGGAACCAAAAATTGTCATATGGATATACGGTGTTTGAATTGTGGTAAATCGCATTCGAAAGACGCTTGTCCAATGAATGAAACCACTGATAAATTTTCATGTTCAAATTGCAATGGAAATCATAAATCCAATTATTTGAAATGTCCTGTCAGGGAAAAAATTTTAAACGCTCGTTCGCTTAGACAACAAGTCAAATCAACGACCTTAAATTTACAGAACATACCTGAAAATTCTTCTAAGGCACCTGCCAATTCGTCTTCTAACGAAAACAATTTATTGACAGGTAGATCGACCTCGTCATCATCTTCTTCTAATGTCAGTTATGCTGGTATATTAGGTAGAAATCTATCTCCTATTTCTTCTAATGTAAATAATCAAAACACAGGACCGCCTTGCAGTTCTTCTTCTAACGAAAACAATTTATTAATAGGTAGACCGGCCAAATCATCTTCTTCTAATGGCAGTCTACCTACAAATATTCCTTCAATGCCATTCGCTTCTTTAAATGAAGTCGATTTAGGCGATATAACTGAAAATAAAATGATCTACCTACAAGATCAACTTTTTCAAATGATCATCCAAATGAATTCGACTTCATCACTTTTTGAAGCATTTCAAATCGGATGGAAATTTGCAAATAATATTATAATGAATTTAAAATTTAACAGTGATGTTAAATAATTATTTGAATATTTTAAATTGGAATGCTCGATCTTTGAAATCGAGTGAAGATGAATTTTATAATTTTCTCAAAGTTCACAAAATTCATATTGCCAGAAACTTTTCTTAAACCAAATGTAAAATTGAAAAGTAATCCACATTATGTGGTTCATCGATTTGACAGGTTTACTGGAATTGGTGGTGGAGTTGCCATTTTTGTCCAACGGCAAATTAAACATCGAATTTTACCTTCTTTCAATACTAAAGTTATTGAAAGCTTGGGAATCGAAGTTGAAACCATTCATGGAATTTATTTCATCGCTGGAGCATATTTGCCATTCCAATGCACCGGCGAACAATTAAATTTCTTTAAAGGCGATTTGCAAAAACTTACAAGATATCGATCGAAATTTTTCGTAATAGGGGACTTAAATGCTAAGCATGTCCAGTGGAATTGTAGGCAAAATAACAGTAATGGTAAAATACTTCATAATCAACTCTCAGCTGGTTACTTTACAGTTCTTCATCCCAGTAATCCTACTTGTTTCTCTTCCGTGAAAAACCCGTCTACAATTGATCTGGTTCTAACAGATCAAAGTCACATTTGTAGTGAACCGATTACTCATGCTGATTTTGACTCAGATCATCTTCCTGTAACATTCAGACTTTCCAACGAAGCTATAATTAATCCAATTAGTTCTATATTCAACTATCATAGAGCTAATTGGTTGGATTACAGATCTCACATTGAAAATCATGTGGATCATGAAACTATTTTAGAAAATTCTGCGGATATCGACACAGCAATTGAAAATTTGAATCATTATATTATCGAAGCTAGAAATCTTTCAGTTCCCAAAGCTCAAACTAAATTAAATTCTCCTATCATCGATGACAATCTTCAACTGCTCATTCGGTTGAAGAATGTTCGTCGACGACAATATCAACGTTCTCGTGATCCTGCTATGAAAAACATAGTTAAGGATTTACAAAAAGAAATTAAACATAGATTTACTCTTTTGCGAAATGAAAATTTCGCTAAAGAAGTTGAACAAATTAAACCATATTCTAAACCTTTCTGGAAACTTTCTAAGGTTCTTAAGAAACCTCAGAAACCTATTCCTGCTCTCAAGGAAGGAAATCAAATACTTCTTACAAATGGCGAAAAAGCTCAAAAACTTGCTCAGCAGTTCGAGAGTGTCCACAATTTTAATTTGAACGTTGTGAGTCCTATTGAAAATGAAGTCTCACTGAAATATGATCATATTTCAACCCAAGTGTTATCACACGATGACATTATTGAGACGAATTTTGATGAAATTAAATCAATTATTAGAAAACTTAAAAACATGAAGGCTCCTGGTAATGATGGAATTTTTAATATTCTTATTAAAAATCTTCCCGATGTTGCCTTGAGACTCCTGGTTAAAATTTTCAACAAGTGTTTTTCATTAGCTTACTTCCCAAAAAGATGGAAAAACGCTAAAGTAATTCCTATCCTAAAACCTGATAAAAACCCAGCAGAAACATCAAGTTATCGCCCAATTAGCTTACTTTCTTCTATCAGTAAACTTTTTGAAAAAATTATCTTGTTAAGAATGATGACTCATATAAATGAGAATTCAATTTTTTTACCAGAGCAGTTTGGATTTCGTCATGAACATTCAACTACTCATCAACTTGTCAGAGTAACGAACATGATAAAATCAAATAAATCTTCTGGGTTATCCACTGGAGTTGCTCTTCTAGACATAGAAAAAGCATTCGACAGTGTTTGGCACAAAGGTTTAATAGCAAAAATGTCTGATTTCCAGTTTCCTATTTATTTGATCAAAATGATTCAAAATTATTTAACTGATCGTACTCTTCAGGTTAGCTATCAGAATTGTAAATCTGAATTGCTACCCGTACGAGCCGGTGTTCCGCAGGGTTCGAGTGTAGCTCCAATCTTGTATAATATTTTCACTTCTGATCTTCCAAATCTACCCGTTGGTTGTCAGAAATCGCTATTCTGTGACGACACAAGTCTGTTAGCCACAGGTAGAAATCTAAGAGTGATCTGCAGTCGCCTACAAAGAAGTTTAAATATTTTCAGTGATTATCTGTCAAAATGGAAAATTAAACCAAATGCAGCAAAAACGCAATTAATTATCTTTCCTCACAAGCCAAGAGCTTCTTTTCTTAAACCAAACAATAATCACATTCTCAAATTGAATGGCTTGGAATTGACATGGTCTGATCAAGCTAAATACTTAGGTTTAACGTATGACAAAAAACTCACTTTCAAGGATCACATTGAAGGAATCCAGGCAAAGTGTAATAAATATATTAAATGTTTATATCCTCTTATAAACAGAAATTCTAAGCTCTGTCTAAAAAACAAATTGTTAATTTATAAACAAATTTTCAGACCAGCCATGCTTTATGCGGTACCAATTTGGTCAAGCTGTTGTTCCACCAGGAAGAAAACGCTTCAAAGGATTCAGAATAAAATTCTGAAAATGATTCTGAAGCGTCCTCCCTGGTTTAGTACAAATGAGTTACACAGACTCACAAATATAGAACCATTAGATGTAATGTCACATAATATTATAAGCAAATTCCGACAAAAATCGATGCAATCTTCAATTGAATCGATTCGCTCTCTGTATTAGTTAGTAAGTTAGTATATAAGTTCCTTTTCCCCATTACACAATACAAGTAGGTTTAGAATTTTCCCTACACAAAAATCTCAGAATTGCGGAAGCAAATAATGTCTTCATGGTAATAACCAAATCATATATATATAACAGGGCTGAAAAGTCACCACTTGTGGCTGAACACCCAATTTAAATCTTAATAATTTAATTTTAACTCATATTCCAATAAATAGTTATTTAAAAAAAAAAAAAAAAAAAAAAAAAAAGTCAAAATTTTGATTATGCAAGCCGACTTTCTATCCGAGGCCCGGAGGGCCGATTTTCATATGCCATTCGACTGAGTTCTTCGAGTACGCAAAATGTCTGTGTGTGTATGTGCGCATGTGTATGTAACGTTTTATTACGCTAAATTTTATAGGAGATGACTGCAGCGATTTTCACACTCTTAGATTCAAATGAAAGGTCTCATACAAAATGTGAAAATAAGTACGCCTTATTTCCGGAACTTTTTCCGGAGTTGAATAAACAGATTTTAACACACTTGGATCAGTTAAAAAAAACTCTTCAGGTCTGATACAAATTCCTGAATTTTTTTGGATCTGACTACTGGCTCCGGAGTTATGAGTTGAATGTGCAAAAAAAAAATAAAATTTTTGTGCTAACTTTTCTCAGAGATGGCGAGACCGATTTCCACAAACTGATTCAAATGGTCTAATAGTCCATTACAAACTTTCTCAACTTCATCTGTATACGACTTCCAGTTCCAAAATAATAGGGTAAAGTGTGTCAAAAAAAATGTGCACACCATTTTTGTTTCAAATGTTTCGCGTATGAAAGTGCGTCGCCATATGCCATTAGCGAGTGTCATTATATTTGAATCTTAAGCGTGGCCATGCTGATATGGACCGATTTGTGCATAAGAATGAATAACAGTTCAGGTATTGAAATCAGTCAACGAAAACGAAAACAAAAGTTTTAACAGCAGTTCAAAACTTGAATCTATTCAAATAAATCATATTTACTACAATACTGAAAATAAAATATTACCATTTCTTTCACCAAAGTATGAACCTTAAAATATTTACATCGAAGCATATTCATCAATTTGTGTATTTGTTTGACAATTTGATTGTAAGTGTCAAGCTAATATCATATTGAATTTGGAATAAAATTCCTAAAGTTTATTTTAAACAACTTTCTTCCAAATATTGACTCGTAAAATCCATTTCAAAAGTAACAATATTATAGAATATTCGAAAGTAAGTCATAATTACTCAAACATCGTTTAATAAGAACTGTTCTTCAAACTCGTTCCGAAAACATTCGTTTTGATACGGGTTTCTAGAAACACCATCTTGGATTTTAAAATGACTTTTAACATCATTTTCAGACATCTCACCATTCCATATTAAAATTATTACCGTTCCAAAAATATCCATATTATGAGGGTTTCCAAGGAATATCAATAAACCGGAAGTCGCCATCTTGGAATTCAGAAACACCTTAATCATCATCTTCCGACATCTACTCATCAAACCCGTACCAAAAATACCCATATTGTAAGGGTTTTCAAGGAATATCAATAAACCGGAAGTCGCCATCTTGGAATTCAGAACCACCTCAAATATCGTTTTCCGACATGTACTCATCAAACCCGTTCCGAAAGTACCCATATTGTAAGGGTTTTCAAGGAATATCAATAAACCGGAAGTCGCCATCTTGGAATTCAGAACCACCTCAAACATCATTTTCCGACACCTATTCATCAAACCCGTTCCGAAAATACCCATATTGTAAGGGTTTTCAAGGAATATCAATAAACCGGAAGTCGCTATCTTGGAATTCAGAACCACCTCAAACATCGTTTTCCAACATCTACTCATCAAACCCGTACTGAAAATACCCATATTGTAAGGGTTTTCAATGAATATCAATAAACCGGAAACCGCCATCTTGGAATTCAGAACCACCTCAAACATCATTTTCCGACATCTATTCATCAAACCCGTTCCAGAAAAAAACCTATATTGTACTAATTTCCATGGAATATAAATGAGCCAGAAATGATTTTCATTGTATGCAAAAACCTCTTTTTACGATGTATTTTCAACGTAAAAAAAGATTACGTTATTTGGGATTTATGTCGTAAAAAGAGTAACGTAAAAAGAGGTAACGTAAAAAAAGTTTACGTAAACGGAGGTTTGGGTGTATATATATATATATATATATATATATATATATATATATATATATATATATATATATATATATATATATATATATATATATATATATATATATATATATATATATATATATATATATATATATATATATATATATATATATATATATATATATATATATATATATATATATATATATATATAAAGGTAACAAATGAACTTTGGAATTTTCGAGATTTCCGAAACATAAATTAATTTGGGATCTGGTGTAATCTCGAAAACTTTTTTTTAAGTGTCAGAGAGTTGACTTAAAAAATTCGTACATTTCTAAAACATAACAAGGAACCGCATAACTTTGAAAATTCGCATGCAAAAGGTGCGTAACTTCAGAAATCCACATAAAAAGCGTGTGATTTCGGAAAACCGCCTAACTTCTGAAATCCGCTGAAAAAACGAATAATCTCGGAAATTCGTAAACAAAGACCTCATTGTATATGAAATTCAAGGTAAATAGTGAAAAAATTTTGAATCAGTAGCCAAAGTAATATAGCCAAAGTCGGTTTATTTGGCCGTCAACTAATAAGGTCTATTGATTGGGAATGGTTCGAGCTCAGTTTTAATTTTTTCCGTGTTTTGCATTGTCGCTCGATACAACTGTTGAAAATTTTCAAACTCTTTATCCTGTAATTTCCAAACCAGATACAATTAAGGAATTATGTGATCACCATACAAAAAATTATTTCAACCATCGCCGAGAAAAGTGAGTGCACAAAAATGTTACATACATACATACATACATACACACATACACAATGGTATAATAGTTTTCACAACGATTGCATAGCCTTCTATACGAGAAAGACAAAATTTAGAAATATATTTTTTGGAACAGTTTTGAATGAAGCTGTAAATAATGTAGCAAAAACAGTTGACCGAAATATTGACGACTGGAGTGAAGACAAAATTTTCAAGATTAACCTTGATAGATCATCAATATTAAAGAATAAGGATCCAATTATTCTTTATTATTCTAGCAAGTTTTTTTTTCAGTTTTGAAATGCATTCTCTACTACACACACACATGGTATGAGATCTTAACTAATGTTGCGTCAATCAATCCCTAATTCCATACATTTTGATATAAGTGAAGACGTTCGTCGCTTATGTTGTTTGTGTCATTTTTTTTGGTTTTTTTATTGCACGAATGTTGCCAAACATAGAAAATGCACCGACTATAATCACGTTGATTACCTTTGACTGCAATAGACACAAATAAAAAATGCAAAATAAGGAAGTAGGCTTTGTCCTATAACCACACACAGTACGCGTTGACTCTTCATGCATTTATAATCCGGGTACTTTGCATTCATCGGTGTTCCTGGCTTGCTTCACCACCTCGTGGCTATTGGCTGGGAGCCCAACTGACAAGTATCTCTTTCAAAACCGCATAGCGATCTCACCGGCTTCATCCACCTGGAAGCGAAGGTAACAGATTTTTATTGTTTTCATTATGGCTTCAGAAAACGTTCAATTTCCTTTGTTCCTCATTCCGGATGTCGGTGTGTAAGTGTGAGTGTATATATGCAAGGCATACCGTGGATGTCACAGGAAAACTAAAGCTGCAAAGTTTGCTTTCAGGTTCGTATAGTCAGCGCGTTTTGTTGAGTCCAAGGAAACGACACAAAAGGAAAAAAATGTATGTAAAAGACAATAAGAAATTATGCGAACCAGAAAAGACGATGGTGCAATGCAGATACTGTAACACAATAACTTATGCGGGATTGTCTGAAGAAAGCGTCGAACCGAAAGAACATTTTGGCTCCATAAAAGATAGTAGTTGAAAATATCTCACCCAACTGAGAACAGAAACGGAAAACTCTTCTCGTAAAGTGTAACGGGAAAACAAACGCGAGGAAATTTTCGTTTATTTTCCAGTGCTAAATATTTGATGCTATTCTCCTCGTTCAGTGCCAATTGCGACCTAGATTGCACATGCAAAATTTTCACCACCCACTGCCACGTGCTTCGCATTAATCCGTCGCTTTGAGGGTGAAACAAATTTCCTAGAAGAGGAGGACGCGCATTTATTATGCATTAAAACTACCAGGAGAAAATGAACGAAACGTATTTAAATGTGAAATTGAAAGAAAAAAAACTTCGATCCCTGTTCGGTGTTCGAGTAGATGACTCCGGCGGATGGGTTGGCTGGTGCCATGTTTGAAACTTTGAAATGGAACAGAACAGGCAAACGGAATACGAACACAATGAACGGTAAGCAAAGAAAATAATGAGCGCAGCTTTATCCTCGCTTGCCGAGCGTACAACCATACGAAGAAGTGCGGAATAAACTACCAAAGTTTAAAGATTTCCAGATAGAGTAATTTATTTCCCCAGCGATTTAATTGCGTCAGGCGTGATAACCCCCATTTAGATATGTTTTAAACAGTCTTTGTAGATCATGAGTTCCCTTCAACTTCGAAGTTATTTTCGTATTCGATTATTTCAAATATTTTTCAATTATAGCGTCAAGCTCAAAAATAAAATAATAAATACCCAAGACCGAATTGATTGTCGAATCAATGAATTCAAGTCACACTTAAGTTCCAATGGCGGATCTTGAAATAGTTGAGAATCGACAATTCGATCGTATCCCGTGTGAAAAAGACGGGTGGGTAATGTCAGAGACATAACTGGATGTAGTGAATACGAAAACAACTGACATGTTCCTTAACACTTCCTTAGTCGATCAATTGTATGAATTATGCAAGCATTCCCCTTTTTCACATTTTTCGCAAAAACAAAGAAAACTTCACTTGATCTCAATTACTGTGAATTTTACACAGCGAAAAGTGCACAAATCTAATCAAACAGTTCTAGATTTGCACTAAACTGAGGTTTTACCTTTTTTTATATATATAAAAAATAGGTATAGAATTCGCTCAAACTTTCGAAAATTTTTCCGAGGCCCGGAGGGCCGAATGACATATACCAATCGATTCAGCTCGACGAACTGAGCAAATGCCTGTGTGTGTGTGTGTGTGTGTGTGTGTGTGTGTGTGTGTGTATGTGTGTGTGTCTGTATGTGTGTTGTCAACTAAGAGGTCGAGATCTCAGAGATGGCTGGACCGATTTTGATCAAACTAGTCGCAAATGAAAGGTCTTCCCGTCACCCAAAACGCTATTGAATGGTTTTGAGATCGGATGTTTACTTTTTGAGTTATACGAAGTTTTATGTCAAAATTTTTAGTTTTTTGACAGTATCTGTCACAATTGACCTTGAAAACAGAATATGTTTTCAGACTTAGATTCTGCACGGCAATACCTATCCAACAAGCCATAGATTGTTAAAATCCGTCCATTTTTAAAGGAGATATTGAAATTTTTGTGTAAACGTTTTTTCCCCCTATTCCAGCAGTAGGAGTTTTGAGCGCTGTATGACGAAGAAATGCTTGGGAGCAACGGAAAACAAGTTTTTTTTATACTGTTACATACAATTGTTTCTAAGTACCAAAAAGACTGTGTACAGCATCTTTTTTCATGGAATTCAGCCTCGGACCGATTTTAGCACGGTTCGTTTTTGGCAACATAATCGTTCGAATATGGCATATGTAAACTAGATGATATCAGCATTTTCGAGTTGAAAGTAATTCCATAATTATATTGATTTAAACTACTTACAGCAATAAAAGCTGGAAGAACATAACTTCCATATACCATACGACTTAGTTCGTCGAGATCAGCAAATGCGTGTGTGACAAATAATTTCACTCAATTTTTTCGGAGATGGCTAAACCGTTTTCTACCAACTCAGATTCATATGAAAACTAGTATACTTCCAAATTTGGATCCGACTTCTGATTCGGAACCACAGGATGACATGTGAAACGAAATTAAAATAATGCAATTAATTTTTCTCGTAGATGGATCCGATCTAAGATTCAAATGAAATCTAAGAATCATCTATGATCCAAATGAGAGGTTTCAAAATCCTATAAAACTTCTTACTTTTTAGTCAGATCCGACTTCTGGTTTGGAAAATGCAGGGTGATTAGTATAAAAATGTCCATTTCACATAAATTAATAAGGTTTATCGGGTTTGCAGATTTGGATAGTCGATTACCAAATAAATTTATTTCAGTTTGAGCGGTATTCGTTTTTGGATTCGGAATGTACCCCCAAATTTTAATTCGCACTACAATTTCTCAAAGATGTCTACACACTCCTCAGGTGAATTTATCTGATTTCGGCTACACCGATCTTAGAACTCCGGATCCAGTTTCGAATCGTTTCTCAAAGTTTAATCATTTTTTCAAAAAGGCCAAATCGAACTTCATAAACAAAAATTCAAATTAAAGGACTTAAGGTCCCATACAAAATTGGTGAATTTTATCCGATTCTGGAATTACAGATGATGAATTTTTAAAATTCATACCGATATAGAAGATGTAAATTGTTTGGCGTATTAATTTATGGCCATTCGAATCATTTTGGGTTATGCTAGTTCCTGAATACCAGCTCTGGAAGTACCATAAATAATGACGAAAAACTCTAAAGTGGAACTTCGACATCTCATGGAATGTTCAATCGGATGTCACACGTTAAGATTGAAATTCGATACGATTTACAGATTCGAAATTACAGGGTAATGAGTGATTAAAATCTCAATTTGCAGTTTGAAACGACGATAATTAAAATAATGTCATGAGAACTAAAACACCTAAGAATATCCATGCAAAAAAAAAAACACATGCGGATTGATAAAAAAAGGTATCATCTCACTGCTAGGTGGATTAATCACGTTTTTTACCTTAGATTTGCGAGCAAGAAATCCTAATAGTTCTTTAGAAAACTTTTAGAGCCATTAGAACGGCTGATTTTGTGTGATGCTTCCCACCGTTGTCCTCTTTTCGTTGTTTTTTCACCAATGCAAATGACTGGCAGCTGTGACGTAATCGCTCTTGTCGGAGGCGAAACTAGCTTTGCAAACGACATACAATACATCTGCTCGCAGTGGCGACAGAATCCAAACTGATTCAATTTTTCTTAAAAGGTTTCTTTTTACGTGATTCCGTTTGTAGATTTTGCACTAATGGGCGTTCCTAACGGCTATAAAAATAGTCACATACAGAATTTTAATGTCGATTATTTCATTTTGGATTTGCATATCATTGAAAGAAACTATCAGGATGCTGTACGGGATTCATTCCTGCCTTCCAGAAGGACCAAATTGTGGAACTCACTACGATACTAAGCACTGTTCGGAACATTTTTCTCGAACGATTTGTTGTAAAGCAGCAGATATTTTGTTCTCTTCCTCTGAACGCGTTCTGATTGGCTGGTGTTGACATAGGTCAAATGAGACAGGTTTTTCAATAGTGTACTGTTGAAATACTTCAATGCTGTTGCTATACACGTTTAAGTTGAAAATTTTCGATTCTATTGATAGTTAGATTATTTAAATCCTTTCACAGAACACTGAGCTGTGAGCTTTCAAAATACGATAAAGGCAAACGCGCCTTATGAATTTATCCTCTTTGATACGCGTTTATACCAAACATTTCAGAAAAGTTTAATTTTGAACTATTTGAGAATATGTCACACAACTGAAAATTTTATCATAAAATTGTGATCATATTTCCGATGGCATGTAGCAAAAATTATGTTAATTCGTTAGATGCAACAAGAGATATTCACGATCAAAAACTTATCACTCTCTCAGAGGGTAAATTTTGAAAAAAAAACCGTTCTGTCCTGCGGCAAGCCAGCAGCAGATCGAAAGCGAAGAAATGTAACTCTGAGAATGCAAGGAAGATGAAAGATTAAATATCAAGTACAATCCTATCCTTTCGATTCGAGACGAGCCCAAAACAATCAATTCGTCCATCTTGTTCATCCAACAGGCAACGAAGCGGTGCCTGTTGCCCTTCCTACGGTTTCACGAAGATGACACTCTATTTTGACTGGGTCTAGCATTATACCGTTACGTAAAACCGGTGATCCGCCGTTACGTAAAATCGTGACAAATCCGCCAAACTTGTCAGATCCTACCCCAATAGAAATATTATGGGCGACTACTTATGAAGGAAAAGCTTCAGCAAAACAGGAATGTTCTTCAAATACGAAAGGGATTTGTAGGAAGAATGGACGAAGGTGTGTAAGAAAAATGGCTTAGGTGCTTCAGAGAATTTGATGGGTAGTATTAAATCCAACGTGCGAGCATTCACCCTAGGGGAGCAGGTTGAATAAACCAACTTAACAAAAACGTAGCTAACGTTTGTTAATTTATTCTCTGAGAATTTTAAGAATGCATTTTGTGATTATTTTTTTCTGTTGCATTTTTATCGATTACAGTCCCCACTTAGGCAACTGTTTGAGTATGGTTGCAATTTTATTGGATTCGCGGCAAAATATACTAAAAAACCCATGCCATAGATGATCAGTCCAGGCTCGTGCGCAGAAGTCATTCCAAGTTTCATAAATTATGTCAGTTTATAAGTTGATAAAAAAAGATGACTTTTTACCTTTTTTTATATATAAAAAATAAGTATTGAATTCGCTCAAACTTTAGAAAAATTTTCCGAAGCCCGGAGGGCCGAATGACATACACCAATCGATTCAGCACGACGAATTGAACAAATGTCCGTGTGTGTGTGTTGTTAACTAAGAGGTCGAGATCTCAGAGATGGCTGGACTGATTTTGATAGTCGCAAATGAAAGGTATCTCCGTCACCCAGAACGCTATTGAATGGTTTTGAGATCGGATGTTTACTTTTTGAGTTATACGAAGTTTTATGTCAAAATTTTCAGTTTTTTTGACAGTATCCGTCACATTTGACCTTGAAAACAGAATATGTTTCTATACTTAGATTCCACACGGTAATAGCTATAAAACAAGCTATAGATTGTTAAAATCCGTCTATTTTCAACGGAGATATCGACATTTTTGTATAAGCGACTTTTCTCCCTATTCCAGCAGAAGGAGTTTTGAGCGCTGTATGACAAAGCAATGTTTGGGAGCAACTTGAAACACGATTTTTTATACTGTTACATACAATTGTTTCTAAGTACCAAAAAGACTTTGTACTGCATCATTTTTCATGACATTTAGCCTCGGACCGATTTTAGCACGGTTCGTTTTTCGCAACATAATCGTTCGAATATGTAAACCAGATGATGGCAGAATTTTCGATTTGAAAGCAATTCCATAATTATATTGTTTTAAACTAATTACAGCAATAAATGCTGGAAAAACATAACACCCATATACCTTTCGAATCAGTTCGTCGATATCAGGGTTCCGGCAAAAAAGAACACTGACTGCGCACTGAAGACACTTTCACTGAACCGTCACGGAACTGAAATGTGTGAATAGTCCATTAAACTGTCCGAAAAACTGAACATGTGTGTGCCGCTTTATGTGCGTATTTGATTGGTGGATATTTGCATACTTTTTCAGCGCACTTGTGGGACAAAGCGAGGTGATTGAGAAAGAATTTCAACGACGGCTAGCCCCCGTCATACCAATACATGCGCGAGTTTAGCGCTTCGCCGAAGCCGAAGAAATAAAAATGTTCCATTGGGGACGGGTATAGCATGATGCCTTTCACGCATCCCACCTGGGTTCGATTCCCAACACCCGCACATAGAATTGGAAAGATTTTCTGGCCCGAAGAGGCGAATCACCATAAGGTTGAAGCCTATATAATTGAAACAAAAAAAAATTAAAGGGTTGTTTGCAAGACACGACCGAGCACGATTACATTAAAAATGAAATAATTCTAAGGTATCCATAATAAATACAAAATTAAACAGCGACAAATTACAAACTTACTCTAATTTTTTATTTCAAAATTTTTGAAAATATCCTTGAAATGAAAGTCAATTATGATGATTTCAAAGTTACTTAAAATACCAATTTTGGATAGGAACAACCTCAAGATATAAATCTGGACAAAAGAAACGATCTTATATCAGAATAATTTTCAAGACAGAGAACGTACAAACTTATTCATTTTATAAACAGCGATTAGAGAAAATTTTATATATTTTATGATAAGATACTTGTTGTTTTGATGTAAATGATAATTTAACTGAAACTGGCGGTGACCCGGGTTTAGTGAGGATTCAAATGATACATGTACCTATGATCAAAAAAGAACCGGAATTTTCATTTTAAAATTCCCGCGCTTGTCCAATCGGTAAACTATTATTCTCTCAACGATGGCAACACTTTTATACATATTCTGTCAAATTTTGACGCATATCGTACGATTAGTTTTTGTTTGGCGTCTATACAAAGAAGTCGAAAAATTTTCGTGTGGCGATTTTTATAATGGATGAAAATTTAGAACAACGTGCGGGCATCAAATTTTGTGTTGCGAATGGATTTAAGTGTTCCGAAACGTTGAAAATGTTAGAAAAGGCCTTTGGTGAATCGTGTCTAGGAAAAACACAGGCATTCGAGTGGTATAAACGCTTCAAAGGTGGTCGTACAAGCTTGGATCATGATGAGATCCCTGGCCGCCCAACAACATCTGTTACTGATGGGAACATTGAATCGGCGAAGCAGATCGTGTTGCTTCTCGGCTGGTGCCAAAAAAGCTGAATTTCACGATAATGCGCCGGCTCACACAGCGTTGGTTGTGTCGCAGTTTTTGGCCAAAAACTCAACCAATATCATCAACCAAGCACCGTACTCTCCAGATATGGCCCCGTGTGACTTTTTACTCTTCCCCAGACGCCATTGCGGGGAACGCGTTTTGAGATGATAGAGACCATAAAAGAGAATTCGCTGCGTGAACTAAAGGCCATACCTTCGGCGGCCTATAAAACTTGTATGGAAAATTGGATCAAGCGTTGGCATGCATGTATTGCCGCAGGAGGAGAGTACTTTGAAGGCGATAACAAAGAAATTTATTAAAAATTGAAATTTTGCGTTTTTTAATAAAATTCCGGTTCTTTTTTGATCATAAGGTAAAATCACAGATCAGCTTATCTTGAGTTTATCTCTAATACTACATTTTATTGCATCTGATAATTTTATATATGTGAGTCTGTGCAACTTATTTGTACTAAGCTCCGAATCATTTGAAGCGTTTCCTGGTGGGACAACAGCTTGTTCAAATCGATACTGCATATTGATTTGCATTGCATTGCATTGTTTTTGGTACACTTAGTCTGGATCCCTTCTATAAGATTCTAAATCAATTTCTAACTATGCAATTAGGTTGCACGATTATTGTTTAGTTGAATAATAGGGCTTAAGAAATTATGCTGCGAAATAGATCATTGTGTGCAGGAACATTTAATGAAAATTTAATTGATTATCATCATAATACAACTTCATACTGAATCTATTTGCGCGCCATCGCGTTGTTCGTATGTAAAGGGAGATTTCAGTATGCACACTACCCGTTGACTTTTTGTAATCAAGTTAAATGAGAAAAATCCATCAACAAATCACCGAGATACAAGCGCTTCAAATTAGGTTCGAAAGTTGGCCTGCTAGTTACCGGAGAATCAAGATAAGCCATGGGTAAACTAAAGCCGAAATGTATTCGGGCATATATTTATAGATTCCCTTGTGTGCTATAGTTCATACTGCGCAAATCGGACGAGAGTTTGACATCATTTACTGCGACTGTCATTGGCTCGTGGAAACATAGGTCAACTTAATCCATTTTTTCAATGGTATGCAATTGAAATACTTAAATGACGTTATCGCATAAGTTTAAGTTAAATGTTCTCGAATCGATTGGGAGTTAAAATATATAAATTCATGAACAAATGACGGAGCTATACGCGCTCAAAAATATGATAGAAAAAGGTTACGCGGTTAGTTTTGCATTTTTTAGATTGACACCCAGCCTCGTACAGTGAAGAGTTAGCAAAAACGACAATCCAACGAGCGAACGCATATACAATCTAGTCATCACCTCGCTGGACGAGCTACTTGTTTCATTCACAGTCAAGCATCAACTGAAATCAAGAAATGATTTTCAGCATATATTTATAGATACCGCTTCACACTACGCAGAATGATGCGGTGTTTTTATGCATGACGCAAAACCTCCTATGCCGAACAAGAAAATGACGTCAATTTGGTCAGCTGGGATTGGTGGATGAAAACATAGGTCAATTCTAATTATATTTTCAATAGTATGCTATTGAAATACTGAAACAACGTTGTCATACATGTTTAAGTTAAAAGTTTCCGAATCGATTGGTTGTTAAATTATGTCAATCCATCAACAAATGACTGAGTTATTAACGTTAAAAATCACGACGCAAAAGGGTTACGCGGCTATTTTTGGAACTTTTAATTGACCGGCCCGTTCCCGTATAGTGAAGAGTAAGGCATTTTTAATGTCAAAAAATGTTCCGCCGTAATGGGAATTGACTTCAATCTTTTGCGATACTGTAAGTATCGAAACCAAAAGTATCGATACTAACAGTACCGCTCTGATGTTATATCGATACCAAAAATATTAAATTTTTGGAAGAGAATATCGATCCCTATTGGGCATCATCTAGAAGAAATCTAACAAGATGTACTAAATAGCTTTTAAAGAAAATGGAGTTCGTTTAATTCCACTATACTAATAGAGTGGCATCCAATGGAATTAATTTTCTCTAAAAGCGATTTAACAAAATCTGTAACCTAGAAGATTTTACCCACCAGAATCGGACAATCTACTTTTGATTGCATAGTCCCTTATGAAAAAAACACTCTTGAAATCTTGCATTTATTACCCAGTAACTAAGAATCCAGAAGTTAAATTTAAATAAAATTCAGGATTTTTCTATTTTACAGACGAACTCATTCAAATCGTATATGAAACTCGGTATAACCTCTATTTATGAGAAAGGCAGAAATTAGCAAACCAAGCTTTTTTTCGTTTCATAATTTTAATGGCGAAGTCGTTTAATAAAATTGCACATTGATTACTCTCATAATTAAAACTGAGCCTTGTTGATCTGCATCATTACCATCGTCTATTATAGAGAGTGTTTTTTTTAAAGTGGCAAATTTGTTTGAAGTAAAACGGATAAATATGCAATTTTTGACCCAAATTTCGGTTTATTTGAAAGATCAATTTATGACAATTAACAGCACCATGACGTTTGCTCCATACTAATTTTTAAAGCAATAAAGACCAATGGTGCCACCAGCGTTAATTCCGCACCAAAACAATGTACTTTTTAGGGTATAATAGTGTCCCGAGGATTGTTCTCGTTCCAAAAACGGCAATTTTATTTGTTCACAAAACCCATTGAGCCAAAACTGCGCATCGTCAGTGAACACAATTTTGCGGCAAAAAAAGCGGACATATTGATCTGTGAATTCATTTTATAATTGTTCGGTTTTAGTACAAAATTAATCTTGATTTATCTCAGTTACTGATTGGCGCTACTCCTGCCTTTGTTCTATCATGGAGATGAAAAAACAATGCAGTGAATGTCAGTTGGAAATTAACCGAAATTGAGCCGGTGTGCTGTGGTTTCTGTGAATGTTATTTTCATATCTGCCAGCAGTGCTGTGGATTTAGTTTTAGTCGTGCCAACCGTGAGCTCTTTATCCAAGGAAAGGCATTATTTGAATGTCTAAACTATAGACAAGAACTTAACGGCAAGAGTATTAAACAGTATATCTCCGACACGGTTTCATCCGGAGCTACCTCATCATCCGTTGGTAAATTACCTAAAGATGGCTTACCAGCACAAGTTCATCATTTGTTCAAGTTAGTCGAAAAACTGAACGACAAAGTCGATCGTTGCATATCATCTGACTCTCTCTTGGACAAACCTTCGATTCACACCAAGAATGACTGGCCGAGGCTTGGTGTTGAACGTCGCCGTGGTTATGAAGGTCAACCTATTGGTGTTCCATCTGATCGCGGCACCAGTACCATAGACATAAATCATTTATCCGTACCATCCTTGACACCCACGACTAGCCAACCTAAATTTTGGCTTCATTTATCCGGTTTTCACCTTCTTGTGACTACGGAGTGCCGAAGGACATAGATGTGATCAATCTGACGTTTGTATCCTTCAAAGTTGGACTTGATTCATCGATGAGAGAACTCGCTCTTGATGCTTCCGTTTAGCCGGATGGAATACTGTTCCGTGAATTTGTTGAGTTATCAAAAAACCAAAGGACACCGAGCAATATCAATCAGCTGTAACTAATTTAAATCGATATGATAACACTATTGGTCATCTCTATGTGAACGGATTTACGGATTTGATGCTTAACCTGGGAGTTGGATTACAATGGACTTCAACCTAATAATTCTATCTCCTTGCTAACAGCTTCCTCGTTACTAGTTGATAGTATGGATTTTTTTTTCCAATCTACGACAGATGAATCCTATTCGCAACCATTTAGATCGGACAATCGACCTGATCTTTTGTTCCCAGGATATGACAGTTGATATTATGTGTTCCGTCTCTCCGCTCCTATCAATTGATCGTCATCATCCGCCGTTGGTGATTAACACTCCGCTTGCAGCTTCTGAAGTGCTTTTGAATTACGACACCGTTGATGATGAGATGCCGTTGGATTACAATAAAATCGATTTCGATACGCTTTTGACTACACTAACCGTAATTGATTGGGTGAATTGGGAGCGGGTCATTTCGTCGAAAGTCGTTTCGCCGAATGCCATTTTGCTGAAAGTCGTTTCGCCGAATAGGCCATTTCACCGAAAGGGTCATTTCGCCGAAAGGGTCATTTCGCCGAAAGGGTCATGTCTCCTGCATAACTGATGTGGCGCAGCCACATAACCAAAGCCAAGATGGCTCGGCGGCACAAAGCACACCAGCTCGGCGGCACAAAGACGCCAGCTGAGTCGGTCGCCGATCCGCCGTCGGAAGCGGCGGGCTCTTGCATGCAAACTTGTAACCGCCTCGTTTGCCCGGTCTACTCAAAGCTAGGTTTCATTGCTTTAGTTAGGTCCGAACGAGCGGTAGCGAGGTCGGACAGCACATGAACCAAAACGATATGGCGTAGCCGCATTAGATATTTTTCATTTTCACTTAATAAACGGAAAATACCACATACATTTGCCTGGTAGATACATCTATGCAATTACTTTGATGCTTAGCAGCTAATAGTCAACAAGTTTTCTTGGGAACTCCGTTCTGAGGTTTATTCAAGAGTACACGAATCAATTTTTATTCAAGAAGTACAATTGTAGGTCAACAAAACGGGCCTATTATTTGTCATTTGTCTTTATTTTAAATTATTTCCAATTACGATTTTAAGATGATTTAAGAATTCGGTGAAATGACCCTTTCAGCGAAATGGCTTTCGGCGAAGCGGCTTATTCGGCGAAATAACTCTTTCGACGAAATGGCTTTCGGCGAAACGGCTTTCGGCGGAACGGCTTTCGGTGAAATAACCCTGATCCGGATGAATTTATTTAATGTGAAGAACACTGACAAAATGGCTGAACCGTTTTGTGATGTGCTTAATAACTGGATAAACACTCATGTACCGATTCGTCGGCCAAGTGTTTCTCCTGCTTGGAGTACATCACTATTGCGATCATTGAAACGAAAACGTAATACCTCACAACGACGGTTACGCAGACATCGTTCTGCTGAGAGTAACCGTCACTCCAAAAAAAATTTGAATTTGACAGGTGACTTAATCCCTCATACGATGTAATTCATAAAGACCTAATTTGTCAAATGACGGAAAATTTTATTTGTAATGACTTAATGTTAGATGAGCTTGAATTTTACTGGTTTCGACTGTAACTTGCGTTCTACAGGGTCCGGCACTCGAAGTGTAACCAACTTCAGACCGCTCGCGCAGCTGACGCACGGGCATCAGCTCTCTAGAAATTTGCTAAATGACAGTTCGGAGTTGTATTGTTTACAAGCGCAAGAAAGCATTTTGCCAAAAGTGAACGCGAAAAAAAAATCTTGACTTCGTTTGGTCGAAAGCGGTCAATTTCCGAACATTGTATTTTCTGACGAGAAAATTTTTCCAATTGAGCAATTCGTAAACTCTCAAAACGATAGGGTTTACTTGACCGACCGTTCATACGAGAATTTGAGTCATCGATTGGCCACCAGGAGGCAGCACCCGCAACAGATAATGGTTTGGGCCGCTGTAACCGCAAATGGGCGCTTTCCAATCGTTTTCTTCGAGCCTGGCGTCAAGGTAAATGCGACATATTATCGGGAAAGTATTCTGGAGGTTGCTTTGAAGCCGTGGGCAGACAAACATTTCGGTGGCAGACCATGGACGTTTGAGCAGGACTCAGCACCGTCTCACAATGCTCGAGTGAACCAAGAATGGCTGAAAAACAACGTTCCGAACTTCATCACGTCCACACAATGGCTCTCGAATTCACCAGATGCGAATCCAATGGATTATTCTCTTTGGGCCATTTTGGAGAGCAAAGTCCGAACTAAAAGATACACCAGTCTCGAGGCGCTGAAAAAAGTTATTGTCCGCGAGTGGGCCTAAATACCTGAGAGTCACATTCGGCAACTTGAGATTCGTTTTTTGACCGTCTCAAGGCCATAGTCAAGGCAAAAGGTGATCATATCGAGCAAAAGTGATTGATTCTCAATTTTGTATTATTTTTACACATTTTGTACTTTGAATTAAGTAAATGGCCTTTTTAATTGGTTACACTTCGAGTGCGACTGTATGAATTTAAATGCACCTTTTACCGGCCAAGCAGATGCATGCTTCTGTTGCTCAGTCGATTATCAGACGAATTTGCGATCCAATGATTATCGGTTCAAGTTGCGGTGGGTTGCTGCAGAATTTTTTTATTTCAATGAATTTCATGTCATGGAGTTTTAGACACAATATTAAATGTTCTTCCACGTAAATTTGCGTGAACTGCGACGCTCCATTTATGTGCATCTAATAAGATGTAAAAATTTTTAAGTGTGTAGCTTTCATTTATCATCCAATGAGTATCGCAATTTGAATTCGTCGCTCTACAAATCCTTCGTTTTACGTGTGCAAACTAATTTAAGACAATACCCGAAAAAGTTCTGGAACTACGTTAATTCAACGAAAAAGTGCTCTTCGGTCTTAACGAGTATATTTTTACACAATACTGAATCATCAAAAAGTACGGAGAAATG
This sequence comes from Malaya genurostris, assembly GCF_030247185.1. Taxonomy (NCBI): domain Eukaryota; kingdom Metazoa; phylum Arthropoda; class Insecta; order Diptera; family Culicidae; genus Malaya; species Malaya genurostris. The sequence goes on from NC_080571.1 coordinate 111,619,346, forward strand.
CGAATTGTTTGCCAATCATTTCTCATCAGTATTCGTCGCGCATTTTGTTACCAAGCGTGAAATTGACTTGACAGTATTGGATGTTCCTGATAATCTGGTTGATTTTGATGTATCCTATATTACACTTGATATGGTTAAGAAAGCTACTCGGAAACTTGAGAGTACGTTAACGCTCGGTCCGGATGGTATACCTTCCGTCGTGTTTTGCCGTAATATTGAAATTCTTGCCGAGCCATTGTGTAGAATTTATAAACAGTCACTTGTAGAATCTCGATTCCCGGCGATTTGGAAACAATCGTTTATGATTTCTGTTTTTTAAAAAAGGAGATAAACGGAATGTCGCGGCATTACAAGTCTCTCAGTCACATCCAAAATTTTTGAAATTATTGTTAGTAATGCTCTCCTTGCTAAAGCTTAATGCTATATTTCTAACGATCAACATGGATTTATGCCCGGACGATCAGTTACTACAAATCTTCTTCAATTCGCAACAACTTGTATTGAACACTTAGAACACGGAGCGCAATAATCTGGATATAATTTGTTCGGATCTTAAAGCTGCTTCCGATACAATTGACCATAATATTCTGCTAGCAAAGTTATCTAAACTAAGGTTTCCAGAGCGTATACCTAATTGGCTGAGATCATACTTGACTTGCAGAACTCTACGTGTTAAGCTTGACTCAACTAAATCCTCCAGTTTCTCTAATTCGTCCAAAGTACCCCAAGGAAGCAACCTAGGTCCGTTGCTGTTCATTCTGTATTTCAACGACATATTACAAATTCTGAGGCCTGGATGTAAGTTAGCGTATGCCGATGATTTAAAGATTTATCGATCTACTGAGGACTGCGTTTGCCTTCAAGCAATATTAGATCAATGCGTCGACTGGTGTCATCGAAACAAGCTGACCGTGAGCATTTCGAAATGCATGGTTATGTCCTAACATACCATCGTACCAAACAGCAAATAAGATTCGATTATGTCATCGATAGTGTTATTCTGCAAAGAACTCACAAACGCTAACGTTCAATTTGCATCGATCGGCAGTAATCGCAAAGCTAATCGACAATTAGGGTTCATCACGAAGATATCAAAAAAAAATCTTATCCGTACTGTTTAAAAGCTCTCTAATGCTCTCTCGTTCCGCCAATACTGGAGAATGCTCCAATTGTTTGGCATCCTAATCAATTGACTTCGAGCTTGAGGATCGAAAACGTGCAGCGCAAGTTCATCAGATTTGCATTGTGGTACCTTACTTGGCGTGACCCGATAAATCTACCACCGTATGATGCTCACTGCAAGCTGCTAAATATGGAATCAAACTATAAAAATAAAATAAAATTACGCAGAATTTTAGCATGAGACGATGGTCTAGGATCCTAAATATATCTATCACTCGACGAGTGGTATATTCAGTGGGACATCCATGAACATCAAAAATAACATGCAATGTTCTGTGCGTTCCTCGAATTGAACTATTGTTCTCGAAATAAATGTTCACATTTTGCGAACGTTGTTCTGGTGTAAGTGACTTTGACAGTTAATTGACAGTTGGTTGACCAGAATGACTATCAGAAGATGTGACACAGAAAAATACACTCTTTAGTAGCGATACATATTTTTCTAGTCATCAATTTCCCCTGATGTTTAGTTCTACGAAAAATACTATCCAGTTCCGTCTGATTCCCGAATTTATGGTTCCTAACGTTCTTTACACAAAATTAAATCTGATTAAGTGAAATATAAATCTACGAAGTCAAACCATTCGATTCAGAGCACACGGAAATGTACCCAAAAATTACTGACCCTTATTACCAAACATAATAATTAACAAAATCCATTTAACTAAATCCCATCAGCGATCGATCCTCTGTGTCACGATACGTGACCGTTCGATGGCGCGGTAGACCAAATAGGGCCGGCGACTAGCAGCTTCCGATTTCCACACTGTATAGAAGAGGCTACAAAGTTTATGCAGCATTTGTGTGTGTGTGTGTGTGTGATAGACGTACAGCATGGTACAGTACGGGCACAGTCTACCGAACGCTTGAGGCAAATTTCCGTGACCCTCCGCACTTCATTAATCCAATCCTCGAATCGAATGATGGCGAAGGTCCGAAACGATGCACAGTAAAATCACGTTGAAGTCACCGGAGAAAAACGACGCTCCTGGGACCCATACCACTAACGAATGAAGTGTAAAGATCCGGATAAAATTTTATTTATATCATATATCGAATGAATTCCATGCGAGCTAGTTTCCGTGTTACGGCCCATCATTTTCGTACGCATCGATAGTTTTTGGCCGTCGCCAGAGCTCCTATGAACTGTAACTATAGGTTCGTATGGCTCTGTAGGTTCGAGGTCCGATTGTGGAGGATACATTTTCTGACTCATTTCCTTCGTGCATGGAAAATTGTTTGCCTTGCATGGTTACTGTCTGTGTCCTGCGGTGGGATGGGGTCTGCTTTCAGGACAATTGAACCAACGTACACACATATCCCATTCACATTCGCTGGATTCGCTGGTTGACACAGATTCCAGCTTCCTCGTTTCCCAGTTCAAGCATTGTTCGGCTCGAACAAGTCATCTCCGATGGGAATAAATTTACATAACAATTACACTGTGTTTTAGTATAGCTTTCACAGTGTCTCGCCCGTTCATCCGCATTTCGATGGTGGTTTTACCGGAAAGCAGGAATTTGCAAGGTTCGCCTTGTTGAACAGTGCCGAATATGCAAACGTTGTGAAGCGTTCATTGCTAATCTCTGGAGCCCTTTCGCTACGCGACAAAGTTTTTGAAGATGAATCCTACGGCGGCTGATATTTTATGGAAAGGAGGAATTTCTTCGCTGTTGCTCCTGCTCACAACGCCAGCTGACTTTTCTTCGGTTTCGGAGAAATGCTTTTCCAATCCGACACGGAGCAGAGGCCAATGTAAAACGTTTGTGTTGTTTGTTCCGTTCAAGCGAAGCGGTGGTAATCCAACACAAAGGATAAATCCGATCATAATTTTGAAAAGTTCTGACCTGCTGTAGAAGGAAGCAGAATACATTCACTTGAGCTATTGAATTTGCGTACTGGCTTCATACCTATTCTCGTTTACTTGAGTAAAGATATCATTGGGATGAGATGATTTAGTATGAGTTTTTTGACGTAGGACTACGATTGTGTTTCCTGTATAGGAGAGTAAATTCGGGAAACAGATCGTGTTCGCATCTCATCCGACGCAGTCGAAAATGACTTACGGTCGAGACGACAGAAACAAAGGCAATACAGTGTAGTGAACAATGGAGTGTACGAAATGGGTAAATTAGATCTAACATTGTCTGAAACTTGGCCTACAAGACCAAATTCAATTTGCATTGATTTAAAGCACTGCAAAGTTAGACCAGTAGCAAACGATATTTTGATATTTTAGTTAAAGATCGAATGCATCTAGGCGCAAATAATGTAACTGAAATTCAATTCAACAAGGCATCTAACTGTGTGTACATTATGTTTAAACGTGAAAGAGCTGCAATTGAATTCGCTTCAGATAACAACGAGGTGCACACCGTTATAATATGTGATAATATTAAATACAAAATCCCTGTGTACATGGTGGACAATGCCTTAGAACTACGCGTGCATGACTTTACCCCGCTGACCAGCGATCAGTTCGTTCGGGAAAATATGTCGCAGTACGATGAAGTTCTTTGCATCGAAAGGGAAGTGTGCCAGAATTTTTTCCCCGGTATCCGGGATGGCGTGCGGGTGGTACCTATGCAAATAAATAAGGTTATTCCATCTTATATCATTTGTGGTCAAGATGGGATACATCCATGTAAAACGCTGATTACCTATAAAAACTAGCTGGTTACATACCACTTTTGTGAATAACCTGCACACTACGGCAAACCTTGCAATGAAACTGCGAAAAGAATACCTTCAAACAAAGACGGGGTCAACCGTTCAACAACGGAAACTAGTGAGCGCAGTACTCCTGTTCCATCATCAAGACACTTTCCAGGATGTATGGATCCATCAACGACAGCTCTTCCCGAGACTTTTTCAGGTAGTTGCGATTCTTGGGCCCTTGCTCGAAGCGTTGTGACGATTGAATCGGTCAAATGGGCAGTTGAGAGTTTTGCTCCGTACAAGTCTCCTGGAAAGGATGGAGTTTTCCCAGTGTTACTGCAGAAAGAGTATGAACATTTCAAACATGTTTTGAAGAAAATACTTACTTTTAGTCTTGCGACAGGATATATTCCAAGAGCCTGGCAGGAAATAATTGTCAAATTTATTCCCAAAGGCGGTCGCGACACTTATGAGAAAGCGAAGAGTTTCAGGCCTTTCAGTCTAAGCTTATTTCTTCTTAAAACAGTGGAACGCATAGCAGATCACTATATCAGGAATGTTAGTTTGGGCGTGCATCCGCTACATGGAATGCAACATGCTTACCAGCGTGGAAAGTCCACTACAACCCTGTTACATGATGTTGTGTACAACATTGAAAAAAGCTTTCTCACAAAAGCAATCTTGCTTGGGAGTTTTCCTAGATATTGAAGGTGCCTTTGATAACGTGTCTTTCATTTCAATTCTGGAAGCAGCCCGTGGTCATGGCATACCTTCAAGTATCACAAATTGGATACACGCAATGCTTAGCAATCGACTTCTTTGTTCATCGCTTCGGCAAGCAGAGATTAGAAAGCTGAGTGTATGTGGGTGTTCTCAAGGTGGTGTACTATCCCCACTTTTATGGAACCTAGTCGCTGATGGTTTGTTAAGGAAACTTAATAACCTTGGATTTCCGACTTATGGTTTTGCTGACGTTTATCGTATATTGCTGACCGGTATAAGCATTACCATTCTCTTTGATTTAATACAGCAAGCCCTGCGATCTGTTGAACAATGGTGTTGTCAGGTTGGATTATCTGTAAATCCGGGCAAAACATCAATGGTGCTTTTCACTCATCGTAAGATAATCACAGGAGCTCGTCCGTTACAGTTCTTCGGTTCAGAGGTCACTGTGGTCGATCAAGTTAAATACGTCGGAGTTATTCTTGACTCAAAACTGAATTGGTCTGCTCACATTGACTTCAGGATTAAGAGAGCTTGCATGGCTTTCGGCCAATGCAGACGAGCTTTTGGAAAATCATGGGGACTCAAACCCAGATATATTCATTGGATCTACACAACTATTGTTAGACCAATTTTAGCATATGGTTGTCTTGTATGGTGGCAGAAAGGAGAAGTCGCGACAGTTCAGTCAAAGCTAAATCATCGCCAAAGGATGGTCCTAATGGCGATGACAGGAGCATTCACGATAACTCCTACTGCTGCTCTAGAGGCACTACTGTGCATTAAATCACTACATGTGTTCCTAAAACAAGAAGCATTATCTTGTGCATACCGTCTTAAGGTTACAGGGCTTTGGAACAGTAGCCCATTAGATTATGCTACCAGCCACACTCGCTTGTGGTCTCAAATGGTTACGTGGGATGAGTATTTACTCGCTCCTAGTGACCTAACTCTCACATGCAGTTTTCCTTTCAAAACATTCAATGTGAGCTATCCTCTTCGTGAGGAATGGTTGTCTGGTTGTCTGAAACGACAACTTGATGAACACATAGTTTTTTTTTTTTAAATAACTATTAATTGGAATATGAGTTAAAATTAAATTATTAAGATTTAAATTGGGTGTTCAGCCACAAGTGGTGACTTTTCAGCCCTATTATATATATGATTTGGTTATTACCATGAGGACATTATTTGCTTCCGCAATTCTGAGATTTTTGTGTAGGGAAAATTCTAAACCTACTTGTATTGTGTAATGGGGAAAAGGAACTTATATACTAACTTACTAACTAATACAGAGATCGAATCGATTCAATTGAAGATTGCATCGATTTTTGTCGGAATTTGCTTATAATATTATGTGACATTACATCTAATGGTTCTATATTTGTGAGTCTGTGTAACTCATTTGTACTAAACCAGGGAGGACGCTTCAGAATCATTTTCAGAATTTTATTCTGAATCCTTTGAAGCGTTTTCTTCCTGGTGGAACAACAGCTTGACCAAATTGGTACCGCATAAAGCATGGCTGGTCTGAAAATTTGTTTATAAATTAACAATTTGTTTTTTAGACAGAGCTTAGAATTTCTGTTTATAAGAGAATACAAACATTTAATATATTTATTACACTTTGCCTGGATTCCTTCAATGTGATCCTTGAAAGTGAGATTTTTGTCATACGGTAAACCTAAGTATTTAGCTTGATCAGACCATGTCAATTCCAAGCCATTCAATTTGAGAATGTGACTATTGTTTGGTTTAAGAAAAGAAGCTCTTGGCTTGTGAGGAAAGATAATTAATTGCGTTTTTGCTGCATTTGGTTTAATTTTCCATTTTGACAGATAATCACTGAAAATATTTAAACTTCTTTGTAGGCGACTGCAGATCACTCTTAGATTTCTACCTGTGGCTAACAGACTTGTGTCGTCACAGAATAGCGATTTCTGACAACCAACGGGTAGATTTGGAAGATCAGAAGTGAAAATATTATACAAGGTTGGAGCTACACTCGAACCCTGCGGAACACCGGCTCGTACGGGTAGCAATTCAGATTTACAATTCTGATAGCTAACCTGAAGAGTACGATCAGTTAAATAATTTTGAATCATTTTGATCAAATAAATAGGAAACTGGAAATTAGACATTTTTGCTATTAAACCTTTGTGCCAAACACTGTCGAATGCTTTTTCTATGTCTAGAAGAGCAACTCCAGTGGATAACCCAGAAGATTTATTTGATTTTATCATGTTCGTTACTCTGACAAGTTGATGAGTAGTTGAATGTTCATGACGAAATCCAAACTGCTCTGGTAAAAAAATTGAATTCTCATTTATATGAGTCATCATTCTCAACAAGATAATTTTTTCAAAAAGTTTACTGATAGAAGAAAGTAAGCTAATTGGGCGATAACTTGATGTTTCTGCTGGGTTTTTATCAGGTTTTAGGATAGGAATTACTTTAGCGTTTTTCCATCTTTTTGGGAAGTAAGCTAATGAAAAACACTTGTTGAAAATTTTAACCAGGAGTCTCAAGGCAACATCGGGAAGATTTTTAATAAGAATATTAAAAATTCCATCATTACCAGGAGCCTTCATGTTTTTGAGTTTCCTAATAATTGATTTAATTTCATCAAAATTCGTCTCAATAATGTCATCGTGTGATAACACTTGGGTTGAAATATGATCATATTTCAGTGAGACTTCATTTTCAATAGGACTCACAACGTTTAAATTAAAATTGTGGACACTCTCGAACTGCTGAGCAAGTTTTTGAGCTTTTTCACCATTTGTAAGAAGTATTTGATTTCCTTCCTTGAGAGCAGGAATTGGTTTCTGAGGTTTCTTAAGAACCTTAGAAAGTTTCCAGAAAGGTTTAGAATATGGTTTAATTTGTTCAACTTCTTTAGCGAAATTTTCATTTCGCAAAAGAGTAAATCTATGTTTAATTTCTTTTTGTAAATCCTTAACTATGTTTTTCATAGCAGGATCACGAGAACGTTGATATTGTCGTCGACGAACATTCTTCAACCGAATGAGCAGTTGAAGATTGTCATCGATGATAGGAGAATTTAATTTAGTTTGAGCTTTGGGAACTGAAAGATTTCTAGCTTCGATAATATAATGATTCAAATTATCAATTGCTGTGTCAATGTCCGCAGAATTTTCTAAAATAGTTTCATGATCCACATGATTTTCAATGTGAGATCTGTAATCCAACCAATTAGCTCTATGATAGTTGAAAATAGAACTAATTGGATTAATTATAGCTTCGTTGGAAAGTCGATGAACACATAGTTTGTTATACGGACGGTTCTCTGTTAAATGGTCGTGCTGGTGTCTACTGTCGTGAAATGAGGCTGAAGCAGTCTCATTCACTTGGTAGCAGAAATCTACGCGATTATGTGTGAAATACAATCGGCACTTCAGCAGAGAATCTGTGGTAAACGAATTTATTTTTGTTCCGACAGTCAGGCAGCTTTAAAAGCACTCAGTTTGAATGATTCACGGTCGAATCTAGTGATCGCATGTCGAACTCAAATTGAAGACCTCAGCATTTCAAATGCTGTTTACTTCTTATGGGTACCCGGCCATTCTGGTATTACTGGAAATGAATGGGCTGATGAGTTGGCTAGAGCTGGTGCAACGAATGATCTCGTTGGTCCTGAACCAGCTTTACCACTTTGAACTAGTTGGATAAAGCACAAGATTCGTTCTTGGGCTGCATCCAAACATGCCAGCTACTGGCGCAGCTTGCAAACTTGCGCTCAGACAAAAGCATCTCTACCAGATTTAAATCTGAAAATGTCAAAGTGTTTACTGCATTTCTCCAAGCATCATTGCAGTATTCTGGTCAGAGCTCTGACTGGACATTGCAAACTCAATTATCACATGGCTACTATTCAACGTGCTAAGTATTATTCGTTTGATTTGTGTGAATGCGATTATGGTACTTCATATCACCTGATATGTCCCTGTCCCGCATTAACGCAACTACGTATCCGGGTTTTTGGTTCTCCATACATGGTTGAGTCTGTGTATGCGGAGCTAAAATTGAAGGATATTCTCTCGTTTCTCACCCAATGTGGTAAGGAGCTATAGTCAGAAGGGTTCATCGTTCTTCTTGGAGTGAATGAATCCTTTCTGTATTCACCTTAAATAGGGTTTAGCAGATTGTTCGGCATCCTTCAGGGGGTACTGAATTTACTTCTGCTCGTACATACTGCGAATCGTTCTGCATTCTTCCAGGAGTACAGAATGGTGTCGCTTTTGTAAAATCTCTAAATCCTCTCGCTAGTTGGAGGTTTTATTAACAGCAGACTGTTCGGGACCTCGTAGAGGTTCAGAATTTACTTCTGCTTCCACTAAATGTGATCCCCAGCAGATTGTTCAGCATCCCTTAGTGGTGTAGAATTTACTTCTGCTTTTATGTGTTTTTGTGTCGTCAATTTTTCCCATCCTCCTAGTCCCACCCTTACAATTTCCTTTCAATCCTTCCCTCTTATATATCGGGAAAATGATGCTAAAAACAAATTGATGGCAAGGCTCAAATCTCTAAACATCAAGGGGAACGTGCCATTTGAGCCAATTTGTTCTGATTCCTGTTTCATCATCAAACCCGGGATGGATGGAAATGGAATCTCCTCTCCCCCTAGTAAAAGGGTGACAACAAGGTCTAATACAAACCAAATTCTATTTAAAAAATCGTCTAAATCGGTCACGTAAAGCTTATACGCAAATAGGCCTGAATAAAAATATCGCCTGAATAAAAAATTCAGAAAACAAACAGTAATCAGATTTTTAACATCCGCTACACGACCAATTTTAAACAGATTTTCAAAGATATTGCTTGCTGTTGCTTGAAAATATTTCTACGTATCGATTCGAGTCGATAAAACTATATATTTTAGATAGTTGATAGTCGTAACTTCAATTAATAACGAATAATGTCAAATTTTCTCTGTTATCCAAGGCGGTTCATTTTATTGACTATATAGGACATATGAAAGTGTATAAACTGAACTGAGAGACCTTACTTTTGATCAAATCATATGCAAAACACGACCTCATTCATTTCTCCTTAGCGTCGATCTGACCGAGTCAACAAAATTTGGTGGACGTATTTCTTCATTGGAGGTTATCCGATTTTCCGCACCAGTAAAATTACGAAGCGATAACGCTTTTCTAATTCGTTCCGGAATTGCTATATCTTTCAGTGCACTCTACTGTCAAAATCATCATATTCGAATCGATTAAACTGCTCACCGCACGTTGATATTCCATCCCATAAATTTTGGAAGGCAAACGATAGGATAGAGCAGCACGGTTTCATATTAGAGTATAGAAGCAATGTTTTCTGTGAAAATGTGTCTGATTCTACCGTGTCTGGGGATTGGGTTCAGAAGTTTCCCGTGTGTTGAACCCGAAAAGAAATTTAGCCAATTTTCAATTCCCTCGACTAAAGTGAAATATATAATGCGAAGAGCATTCTGCATCAATCTAAACAAGTGATAAATGTATATGGCATCAAGTCGGGAATATATAGAAAATTATTTTCAAATCACCATAATTCTAATAGTTTTCACGGCTGTGGTAAGAAGCGTTTTCAAGAGTAAAAAATATGGAGTCATGCATGGAATCATATTTTATCCGTTTTTCCTTCAATGATCGTGTCATAGCTATTTTTTGTGATACCTGCATATGCTAAACTTTAATTATGCGAATATTTTGCTTTGGTTTCAGTATAGTGAGTTCGCCGCACCTGCATTTTTTTCTTGCATTTTCAATGATAACAAATTCATTTTTCGGCTTTTTTCGTACAGGCTATACCATCGTTCGAGATTTCTCGGGTCGAGGGCACACGGCACTCATTGTACAACAACCTATTGGATTGCTCAATGCTTTTGAATAAAAAAAACTCGCTCTTCTCGCTTTAGGTACGAATTCTTACGTAGCAAAGCTTTTGTCATCTTCTTTTCTAATTCTTTTCATCAATGTATTCTCCTTGAACAGCAATGCATTCATTCTTACGGTGTTCCAACATTTCAACCCCATTTTTATAAATCGATTTCTTCATAGCATCGAAAAATGCTCCACTCTCAGTACCTCCTTTTGTGATATAAATCTTTTTTTAGCAAGCTACTTTCCAAAATCTGAGAGCAGAAAACAGTGGCTGAGTGCTAAATCAGGCGAAAGTGCTGAAAGTTATCCATCGTAACGATAATTTGCTCTAGATCAGTTGTGAGAAAACGTGACATCCCCTTTGAAAACAGTTTCATTTTTCAATTTCGGACAAAATTATAAACACACTTTCTTTTACGTTGTCAGAATATCTCCTGCAACTTCACTTTCAGAGTTTCCATTACAATGGCATGCACTTTTGAGACGATTTAAGAAATACCTGCTCATTTGGACGACTAAGACGTGATTCATGATCGACGTTGGCGCGGCCACCAGATGACATCTGAATGTCCTCTAAGCTACTAACTGTAAGTTGATGATCATTTTAAAAGTCATCTAAATTACCGAGTTGTTCAATAAAAACTTCCGAATTCAACACTACAGTAATTATCCAAGTAACAATTTTTGTTACGCTAGCTTATTTGTGACTGTTTTGCAACCAGAAATTTGAGTGATTGTTACTAACATCTAACCACTGGGGGGTGACTCAAAAAGCGCAGTTTCTACTAGTTGCTAAGTCGGCTAAAAAAAGTGGTCGTTATGTTGTATTGCCATACTGAAATATTTTATCTTTCCATTACTTTAAAATAACTTTCAAGTAAACAAGTTGAAACTTAGTCATCATCGACATTATAAACAGTAAAAGTACTTGAAATCACAAACTTAATACAAGGTACAAAATTTCACAACGATTTTAAAACTATCGAGCGGAATTTATTTTTAATTAACTGTTTTTCCATGCGCTTTCAATCAAAATCTGTTAATAAAAATTTAAAAAAAAAACAACGAAATAACCCTATGTTCAGAATGCTCATAATTATTCCAAGTTGAGTGATCTCTCATCGTTTTAAATTCATATATCATGAGAATTATAATATAATTACAATCTATGTTCAACCCCTGTATTATTTACTTCGTGTTTATGATAGTTCATAGAACAAAAATGATTATTCTGCCTTTCACTATTTACGACAAAAAGTAGTTTAGAAAAAAGTAATATCCTGATTTTATGCCATATTCAACCCAACAAAAGTTTTTTTTGGTTGCATTTTCGTTATCATAACGTTGGGACAACCTACCGAAAGCTATCCGAATCAATGAAGAAATTGTATGTTATAATCTTATAATATCTATGTTATTGCTTCACAGTAACGATTTACATGTACGCTAACGTCTTTATAATGGTTTCGCAACTAGTAGCTAAAAGCATAGCTATAATAAAAGATATGTTAGAATTAAGTAGCGATAACTTACACATGATAGTTCGATGTTTATGTTGTAAAGAAACACTTCTTTCACCTTCTTTTACCCAGTATAACATAAAAAACATGTTCGTACTCTTGTTGCAACATAGTTGGGTTACGTGGTATCAGAACTAGTTACGAGTTGTTACTATTTAAGTCAAATAAACTTATTTTCAACTAGTAGCTAGAAGCATAGTTGTGATCAAAGATATGTTTGGATTAAGTAGCGATGGCTTCTGAATTATGATTAATTCAATATGCCAAACATGAAGTGATTGAATACCTAAATAACTATTTCGTTGCTAGTTATGTTATTAAAAAACATTCCTGTCACCTTCCTTTAACCAGTATTACATAAAACTCATATTCGTGCTCTTGTTGCAACATAGTTTGGACTTAGTCGTATCAGAACTAGTTGCGGATTGCTACTTGGGTAGGATAGCCATCACAACTAAATCCATATAACGTTTGCGTTGAAAAAATTGACAAAAATTGCAGATTTTCCATGCGTTCACCTTCATATGCACTGACTAAACTATTCATGCAGCATCAATCATAGTAACCCATGAGTAAGCAGACAAAATTTGACAGCTCTTTCAGTCGAACTCTAGCCGTGACGGAAAAAACATTGACGAAACTACGTCCAGAAGTGTGCGCCTTCAAAGAGCTGCACCACGCCGCGTCGAAAACGGAAATCGCACGGTTCTTTTTGGATGCCGGATACTCCCGTTCCGTTATCTACAACTATTAAGCAATAACCAGAGCATCGAAAGAAAGCCCGGTTCCGGACGGCCAACGACCTTAAGCGACAAAAAGCTCCGAAGGAAGCTGAAGCGGAAGACCGAAAGAAAAATGGCTACATCGCTGCGTGCGTTTGTTCGGGAGGTCAGTGCAACCGGCCAAAAAGTGAAAATGTTACTGCCGAACATGAACATACATGTCAGGAAATCTATGGTACAAAATGTCTGCCGGAAGTTGCTTCATTCATCAAGAAATAAGAGCGACCATGTTGTTGTTGTTGTTGTTGTTGTTGTTGTAGTAGTAGTAGTAGTAGTAGTAATAGTAGTAGTAGTAGTAGTAGTAGTAGTAGTAGTAGTAGTAGTAGTAATAGTAGTAGTAGTAGTAGTAGTAGTAGTAGTAGTAGTAGTAGTAGTAGTAGTAGTAGTAGTAGTAGTAGTAGTAGTAGTAGTAGTAGTAGTAGTAGTAGTAGTAGTAGTAGTAGTAGTAGTAGTAGTAGTAGTAGTAGTAGTAGTAGTAGTAGTAGTAGTAGAAGTAGTAGTAGTAGTAGTAGTAGTAGTAGTAGTAGTAGTAGTAGTAGTAGTAGTAGTAGTAGTAGTAGTAGTAGTAGTAGTAGTAGTAGTAGTAGTAGTAGTAGTAGTAGTAGTAGTAGTAGTAGTAGTAGTAGTAGTAGTAGTAGTAGTAGTAGTAGTAGTAGTAGTAGTAGTAGTAGTAGTAGTAGTAGTAGTAGTAGTAGTAGTAGTAGTAGTAGTAGTAGTAGTAGTAGTAGTAGTAGTAGTAGTAGTAGTAGTAGTAGTAGTAGTAGTAGTAGTAGTAGTAGTAGTAGTAGTAGTAGTAGTAGTAGTAGTAGTAGTAGTAGTAGTAGTAGTAGTAGTAGTAGTAGTAGTAGTAGTAGTAGTAGTAGTAGTAGTAGTAGTAGTAGTAGTAGTAGTAGTAGTAGTAGTAGTAGTAGTAGTAGTAGTAGTAGTAGTAGTAGTAGTAGTAGTAGTAGTAGTAGTAGTAGTAGTAGTAGTAGTAGTAGTAGTAGTAGTAGTAGTAGTAGTAGTAGTAGTAGTAGTAGTAGTAGTAGTAGTAGTAGTAGTAGTAGTAGTAGTAGTAGTAGTAGTAGTAGTAGTAGTAGTAGTAGTAGTAGTAGTAGTAGTAGTAGTAGTAGTAGTAGTAGTAGTAGTAGTAGTAGTAGTAGTAGTAGTAGTAGTAGTAGTAGTAGTAGTAGTAGTAGTAGTAGTAGTAGTAGTAGTAGTAGTAGTAGTAGTAGTAGTAGTAGTAGTAGTAGTAGTAGTAGTAGTAGTAGTAGTAGTAGTAGTAGTAGTAGTAGTAGTAGTAGTAGTAGTAGTAGTAGTAGTAGTAGTAGTAGTAGTAGTAGTAGTAGTAGTAGTAGTAGTAGTAGTAGTAGTAGTAGTAGTAGTAGTAGTAGTAGTAGTAGTAGTAGTAGTAGTAGTAGTAGTAGTAGTAGTAGTAGTAGTAGTAGTAGTAGTAGTAGTAGTAGTAGTAGTAGTAGTAGTAGTAGTAGTAGTAGTAGTAGTAGTAGTAGTAGTAGTAGTAGTAGTAGTAGTAGTAGTAGTAGTAGTAGTAGTAGTAGTAGTAGTAGTAGTAGTAGTAGTAGTAGTAGTAGTAGTAGTAGTAGTAGTAGTAGTAGTAGTAGTAGTAGTAGTAGTAGTAGTAGTAGTAGTAGTAGTAGTAGTAGTAGTAGTAGTAGTAGTAGTAGTAGTAGTAGTAGTAGTAGTAGTAGTAGTAGTAGTAGTAGTAGTAGTAGTAGTAGTAGTAGTAGTAGTAGTAGTAGTAGTAGTAGTAGTAGTAGTAGTAGTAGTAGTAGTAGTAGTAGTAGTAGTAGTAGTAGTAGTAGTAGTAGTAGTAGTAGTAGTAGTAGTAGTAGTAGTAGTAGTAGTAGTAGTAGTAGTAGTAGTAGTAGTAGTAGTAGTAGTAGTAGTAGTAGTAGTAGTAGTAGTAGTAGTAGTAGTAGTAGTAGTAGTAGTAGTAGTAGTAGTAGTAGTAGTAGTAGTAGTAGTAGTAGTAGTAGTAGTAGTAGTAGTAGTAGTAGTAGTAGTAGTAGTAGTAGTAGTAGTAGTAGTAGTAGTAGTAGTAGTAGTAGTAGTAGTAGTAGTAGTAGTAGTAGTAGTAGTATTTTCCTCAAATTCTCAAATGTAATTTACAGCAAATTTTCATTTCCACGATAATGACAAACGCATCATTTCTCCAGCAGGTTAGTAAAGGAGAAACAGTACAGCAATATATTGCTTCTTCATTATTTACCGAAAATTTGACAGCAGCAAGGCTACAGTATGGCGCTGGTACGGCAGAATAAGATGAATAATCGAGTAACAAGTGAAATATTCTCTTCGGAAAATTTAAGCGTGATATTCTGTAAGTCACTTTTTATGGTTTTTATCGGAAGGATTACTCAAAAACTGCATGACCGATTTAAAAAACAAAGTCTCAATATTACTTGGATGCTCGCTTAATTCAATAATTTTCAATTAAGGATGCAATAGAAGAAATGGGTCTTGTCGGTAACGTCAAGACGTAGGATTTAATGTGTGAACTTTTATGACCCGTACTAAATTGATACATGCGAAGTTTTATAATTATAAATTTGAGAAACGGATGCGGATTAGGTAAAGGGTTACTTACAATAACAAAACAATCGTAAAAAATTCATTCCATGATTTAGGGGTTATCCAATGTCTGTGCTTAGACGAATCTAAGACGAAACGTAAAGAGAAGTTATTCATTTCATGCTTCTCGTTCTAGAAGTAAGTGAAATGAGATCATTGGTGAAAACTACTTTGAAATTTGGATAAAATCAGAAAAAAGAATCGTGGTATTGGCCAAACAAAAACCTGTAACAATCATTAAGCAGTTGAACAGTTTCTTTGCTTTTCTATAAAACATCACACGCACGAAGTGAACATAGTTGAATGCGGCTTACTCAGTAAACTTTCGTCGCACCATCGCCCATTTAATCCAAGTTTCGGTAAAGTTTTACTACTTCATCCCCCGAGGTTTCCACATGAACAGAGATAGAAGCTATCGAATTAGAGCAGGGTAAGGAAAGTGTGTTTGCTATGTAGGGAAGCATCCCGGGACTATTTCATTGGGCGCTAATTTAATGAGCGATGGTGCATATACTGGCGAATTATGCACAGAATTACTAATGATCCTGTGAGAAGCGCAGACACACACGCATATGGACGGAAACATGAGTGACGCTGTACGCGCCGATGATAGAGATCGCTTTCATATTTACTGCTTTCCCGGTGCTTTTTGGCGAAGGAAACGCGCTAACTGCAGCTGACGGTTTAATAGCGAATAAACCATGGCCAACATCAACTCGGATATGATGTGCTTACCCACTCTGGGCGAGACGTGCGTGCAATGTGTATGTATGTGTGTGTGTGTGTGTGTGTGTGTGCGCCATCTATTTCCGACGTTTCGTTTCGTTTCGTACTACTGGGAGGCCTGTGATTATGGGGCCATCATCAAAGTCTACGCAACACCCAGAACGGATGAAAGAATCGCAGGGCACGTAACAGAGCACATGTGCAATCGGGTGCTCATTACGGGTTTGCCACTTGTTTTGGACGCCTTACGAGCGCGAACATAAGGATGAACTACGGTAAATAGGTTGTACATTTCGATGGCAATTATGAGCAGAGAGACAATTCAGTGAACAATTTAGAACCAGAATCGTATAAAATTTTACAGTCATCTTAACGGTTATCAATGTTATTAATATTGATGAAACAAAGACACTTTCTTTTTATCGCAATATTGAATCTTGAATTTTCTTAGTAATTATTAACCCCTAGCAAATGCAAGTATTTGAAAATTCGGTCGTAAAGGCTTATTCATTACGTGCGCTCCTGCAAATGCATTAGCAATATGAAGTTGGCTTTGATGGAATGAAGCCTTAATTAATTAAAAGTACGGTAAGTTTGACTATCATTAGCAGTGTAACCCAAATAAAAATACTGCAATAATCAAAAAGTTCATTTTGTTGCTGCAGACTCCCACCCGAAAAGAACCGAACTCGGCGGTAATTTTCTCTCGAGGGATCCTTCCGAATAGAAGCGCGGATTCCACGCTGACTGCACAATTCCAAACGTTATCTGGAAGAGCAACTAACGGATCACCGGGGACACATAACCTACTGACATAGTAACTGCTGTCTGTACGAACTTCGTCAAAGCAATTCGCCATTCTACTTTGGCTGCCAACGGTGTCCTTGCGCCAACCGAGTCGGACTGAAAACCGTTCGATATTCCAATCCAGCAGAGTGGCGAACGTGCGTCCCCTGCATCGGAATAAAATTCGGTGCTATAGCTGTGTGTGGCATTTCAAAACGAGAGCAATACCAGAGAAAATTGCACATTACTATACTTCGTCGTTTTCCCATTCTCAGCCATTGCCAAGTTGGGACGGACGGTGGCGCTCGGGGATTTGTGACAATTTTCTAATTCCACTTTTGGAACAGAATGGAGGTCGAAGTGCTTCTTGTCAATGACTGCCGCCGATGGGTCCTCGTATGGAGGTTGGAACATGCTCCATGGTGCACTGCAATTCAAAAGTTCACAATTTCACAATGCCTTTACGTCAACTCCTTCTTGAGCAGCTTCGAATTGGAACAGCCCGTGGCAAACCTGGAAACGAGCAATGCTTTCGTTATACAATACTGTTTACGGATATATCGAAACAACGGCTCAGGTCGCGTTACATGCATCGATGTATCGATCGATTTCTCGATGTGGAATTCAATGAGAACTATTTGAGCAACTTTGGTTACATCCAATGATTCTAAAATGGATTTGTTTCAACGGGAAATAAATGTAGAAGAGTGGTCAAGAGACAAAGTAGGCAATACAAATAAATAGGACGTCAATTATCGACATTTAGCAAACTGATCGCACTTTGTTTCGGTCAAAATTAATTTTTTCGCTGAAAAACTATCACAAGATTTCAGCCGAAATTTTAATACTTTTGGATGTCTTAATTCAAGATACCTCCCATGTCATTGATATTTGTTTTAAAATTCATTTCACCCAAACCTCCGTTTGAAAACAATTTTTGCATTACCTCTTTTTTCGTACCTCTTTTTACGAACCAAATCCCGAATAACGTAAACCTTTTTCATGAACCTACGTTCTTGCCTTTCTCATATAGAAAGGCTATATAATCACTGCAAAAACCGACTTTTGAACCGAGGCCCGGAGGGGCGAATGTCATATACTATTCGACTCAGTTCGACGAACTGAGCAAAACACCAAAAAGGGGGAAATAATGCATTAAAAATGTGAAAAAAAATGTCACTCACTTTGCTCGGAGATGGCCTAATCGATTTTTACAAACTTAAATTCAAATGAAAGGTCTTACAGCCCCATACAAAGTTCTTGAATTTCATATGGATCCGACTTCCGGTTCCGGAGCTACAGGGTGACATGTACAAAAATAGTGAAAAAAATATCACTCACTTTTCTCGGAGATGGCAGAACCGATTTTCACAAACTTGAATTCAAATGAAAGGCCCTACGGTCCCATACAAAGTTCCTGAATTCTATTTGGATCCGACTTCCGGTTCCGGAATTACAGGGTGATATGCATAAAAAATGTGAAAATAATGCAATAAAAATGTGAAAATAATGTCACTCACTTTTCTCGTAGATGCCTAAACCGATTTTCTCAAACTTACACTCTAATGAAAGGATTCATGGTCACGATTCCATACAAAGTTCCTGAATTCATTTGGATCCGACTTTCGGTACCGGAATTACAGGGTGATATGCACCACAAATGTGAAAATAATGTCAACCTTTTTACTCGGAGATGGCTAAACCGATTTTCACAAACTTAGATTCAAATGAAAGGTCTCATGGTCCCATACATAGTTCCTAAATTTCATTTGAATCCGACTTCCGGTTCCGGAATTACAGGGTGATATGCACCAAATATGTGAAAATAATGTCACTAACTTTTCTCGGAGATTACTAAACCGATTTTCACAATCTTAGATTTAAATGAAAGGTCTCATAGTCGCATACAAAATTCCTGAATATGATTTGGATCCGACATTCGCTTCCGGAATTGCAGGGTGATATGCACCAAAAATGGGAAAATAATGCATTAAAAATGTGAAAATAACGTCACTCACTTTTCTCGGAGATGGCTAAACCGATTTTCTTAAACTCAGATTTAAATGAAAGGTCTCACGGTCCTATACGAAGTTCCTGAATATCATTTAGATCCAAATTCTGATTCCGGAAATACAGACTGATAATTATAAGTAATACATCAAAAATGTGATAATAATGTTACTCACATTACTCTGGGATGGTTAAACCGATTTTAGCAAACTTAGATTCAAATGAAAGGTCTTATGATCTTATACAAAGTTCCGAAATATCATGCGGATCCGACCTCCGGTTCAGAAACTACAGGGTGATATATACCACAAATGTGAAAATAATGTCACTCGTTTTTCAGATTAGCATCACTGTTCTCATACAAATAGGCAACGCAAATGTCAAGCACTAGTTTGGAAAAATGATGACATAAACACTGAAGCATGCTTTTGTGAACTACTCTAATCAATCTGAATCAATTGGTGTCAAAATTAGTGTCCGAAATTATTTAATAAAAGTATGAAATATATTTTCATGAGACTGTTATGAAAGAAGAGAAAAGCATTATCACACCACTAGGTGGATTAAGAAGGGTCTTTTGCATACAATGAAAACGATTTCTGACTTATTTAAATTCCATGGAAACTACTGCAATATGGGTATTTTAGGAACAGATTTAAAGAGTAGATTGATGTTTAAGGTATTTTGCAAATCTAAGGCGGCGACTTCCGGCTTATTGTTAGTCCTTGAAAACCCTTAGGTTGCTGTCAGAGTGAAAGCGTCACGCGAAGCGTCTGGGCGCGCGTGCTAGCTAGTTGCATTTGATCAAAGCAAACCTGTCAGAGTGAATGCGATGCGAAAACAGTACATCGCATTGAATCGCTTCGCTTCGGTCCGCTTTCCGCGCTCACTCTGACATCAACCTTACAATATGAGTATTTTGGAACGGATTTGATGAATAGGTACCGGAAAACAATGTTTCGAGTCGTCCAAAAATCCAAGATGGCGACTTCCGGTTTATTGACATTCCTACAAAATACTTATTGGATATTTTCGGAACAGATTTAATGTGTAGGTAGCAAAACGTTGTTTAAAATTGTATCGAAATCCATGATGGCGACTTCCGGTTTATCGATATTTCTTGAAAACCCTTAAAATATGGGTATTTTCGGAAGATGTTGAATGAACAGATATCGGAAAACGATGTTTGATGTCGTTTTGAACTGCAAGTTACCTTCGGTTTGTCGATGTTTCTTGAAAACCTTCAAAATATGTATATTTTCGTAACAGATTGGATACTAATAAACGATGTTTGAGCTCGTTCCGAAATTTAATATGGTGACTTCTGATACATCGACATTTCTTGTAAACCGTTACTCATTTTCAAGCAATATCAATAAACCGGAAGTAACGTTGGAATCCAGAATCATCTCAAACATCGTTTTTCGACATCTGCTGATCAAATCCGTTCATCAAATACGTTCTGAAAATAGCATTCAAGGATTATTAATAAACCGGAAGCCGCCATCTTGGATTTCAGAACAATAGAAGCAATTCATGCCACGATTCTTCAAATTGTACAAAAAACTAGAAAAGTCTTATTTTCGTATGTACCGATGTTTACCAGATTCAAAGGAATCTCATTTTACAGCTACCGTTTGTTCCTCGATCAACACTTTCGATTGACAAAGTGTAATGGTATAAGGGACGTAACCGACAAACCGCGTTGTTAATCCGTTTAATTTTCATCGAGATGAATGAACGGTCTTCAACGATGTTAAGTTCGTATGAAAGTTATTATTGGAAAATTGATCAATTCTGAAGATCAAATGGCTGACGTAATGTAAGAGGTGACGTAACCGACAAATCGCACTTTTTTTCTATCCGCTCATTTTTCTTGGACACGGATGAACCTGTTTCAGAAATGTTCTGCTCATTTGAATGTTACTATTGGTTCATTGAACAACTTCCAAAAACAAAAGGCTGATAATTCGTTTTCCGGAGATATAATCGTATTAGTGACGAAACCGACAGGCCGAGCTTATATTTTTAATTGTTCATATTAACGCTTGAACCGATTCAAATAATCTAACCGATTCAAAAGCTGACGAACCTGCACTCTTAGAAAAAACGTAATTTACGCTTGACGTAAGCATGCCGTAGTTTTTTCGGTGATGGCACAGTATTACATCTATTAACATATGACGTAACCGACATATTACACTCTTTTCAATGCGTAAATATTAGCAACGTAAGCGCTGAATACGCCTTTGTCAATTAAAATCTAAATAATTTTGTGTCAAAGTTTTTCCCAAATTACTATGTTTTCATAGTAATTGCATAGCCTTTCCTCAAGAAAGAGACAAAAATAGTATCAGCGAAGTCAACGAGTTGAAATCATCCGTTTTCTTAAACGGATGGTGATTGGGGATGAGCATTCACACGAAACTGTATGAGAACCAAACGAGGTTTTGCTGTGCTTTGCTAGTGGCACTGGAAAAGGATAGTTTAAACGAAATTGCTCCTATCAGTCACGTACCCCGAGGGGGGCCCTGGCCCCTCCCGAAATCAAAAACGTATAACTATTAAGAATGTCTCAGACATGTGTTACAGAAATAACAAGACAGTAAACGTAATGAAATGTAATACAATATCAGTTCCAGTGGAAATGTTTGAAGTGTATGTTAGAAACAGCCGTAAAAGGCACACCGAGAATTAGGTACATAAGCAATCTTCAGTAACATTCTTTTTCAATCTTTGGGCCCCTCCCGAAATGAAATCATGGGTACGGGCCTGGTTTCAGTATGGCCAAATACTAATTTTTTTTATCAGCAACTGAACCGTTTAAAGCTATTTATTGACCAGAAACGTACTCACACGTCTATAGAGACTCCGAAATAGGAAATCCGAGCGCATGGCAGGAAAGCCACGTATTCCGCATCTGGCACCAAGAAATTTCCACTCTTTCTTGCATTGCCAAAATTTATTGGTGCTGAGGATTGGAAATCAAGAGAAAAAAGTGAAATCCAATCACATGAGTTTTTCACCATTAGAAGAAGAGGCGAGTTTTTTTTTGGGTCGTCAAATGGTGAGATAACAAAGTCCTCACAAGATCCTATCTCATGCCTCCCCGACCGTCTATGATGACATTTGGTCAATAGAACGGCGTCGATTGGGTGCTATCGTCTTCTGCGTTAGTAGCAGAATGAGAGGGTGCGAGATGGCTTGTAGGTTGAAGCCCATCCTAAAGTGCAATATTTATCATTGCATATTGCAACATGTAGTTCTGTTGTTTGTTGCATTATTTGTTATATATTGAATTGAATTATATTACATTGTATTGTGTATTGTTGTTGTTATTATTATTATTATTATTATTAAAAAAGAAATATTATATTTCCTGCAGTACTGCGGCGAAAACATAGCATAACTTACACTGCGACATCAACAGTTAAATATTGTATCATAGCATGTTGCTTCATATATTATCGTCTTATATTATAATTATATTATATTATATTATATTATATTATATTATATTATATTATATTATATTATATTATATTATATTATATTATATTATATTATATTATATTATATTATATTATATTATATTATATTATATTATATTATATTATATTATATTATATTATATTATATTATATTATATTATATTATATTATATTATATTATATTATTTTATATTATGTTATATCACAGAGATCAGATATCCAACAGACATTCATGCGTGCAAAGTCGTGTGCAACGGTGATTTTTAACGGATTTTCACATGTATGCTTTACACAGCTTTTTAAAAAGGTTGTACTAGCTTGTATGTCTGTTCTCTGTTGTTATATTATATTATATCATGTAATATTGAATTATATTGTGTTATATTATATTATTATATTATCTTAAATTATGTTAAATTGTATTGTATGATGTTATATTATATTCTTTTATATTGCATTGTATTATATTATATTTTTTCATATTTATTTATATTATATTATATTATCATATTATATTGCATTATGCTCAATTATATCGACAACGGGGAGGGGTAGCGAGTGCATCAGGGTATCTTACAAGTGAATGACTGGATGATGGAGTGTATTGCCAACCTGAGTCACGTGGGGGAAGCTTTGTGTTTCTCCCTGAAGGTCTGAAATGAGTAAGACGCACCCTTCTAACAAACAAACCATCAGGCTGGTACAGCGAAATTCTTTATTATATGGCCGGATTTTCTTGCTGGAAGGCGCCGGGTCCTCAAAATCCATTTTGGTCTTTTTAACAGCAGCTATATGAAAGCTATCTGAAAGCTATCTGATAATCAAATTCGGATCTACTGTAAGTCTACCCGCATACACTGGTAATGCCTTGAATAGATGGTGGCTTCACACATACACGTACACATTAGACGAAGAGGCGAGTTTTTCACCAAGGATAAAGCCATTGAGAACTTAACCTTAGAAGTATCAACAAATTGTGAATCAAGACGGAGAATATTTGGCTTCAAACGAACAGTCCGAAACATATGAAGTCTTGAAACTCCTGTAAAAACAATGGATATACAATTTGGTGAAAGTAAATTTTAATAAACGATTTAAATATAGAGTGGGTTATCAAGCATGCACCATAATCCACACCAAACAGTGACTTTTTTGGATTCATTGGTAACTCTTGCAATGCTTCTGACTGGTCTTCAATCCAAATGTGGTAATTTTACTTGTTGATGTATCCATTCTTCCAGAAATGAGCTTCGTCACCGAACACAATTTTTGGATAAAAATGATAATCTTCCTCTAACTTTGCCGACTTCAATTCACCAAATGTTAGACGTTGTAAGTCGATTCATGATTATATGATAGACCAAACTGAATAAGTTTGACAATGACACAAGCCACGATTCACGCGTGATATATCAGAAACAGTGTTACCAAATAGATACCAGCAAAAAATCACATTTTACTTATGGTTTCCTGAGAAAGTTCCTCACAATGGCATTAGATCGTTACATTTCTCCAGTTCAAACAAAAACTCAAATTTTTCATTTGATCGAGCCCATTAACGCCCGCACAGTGGAAATAGACACGCAATCATCACATACTACTCCAAACCCAAATTGGAGTAGTAGCAACTAGCCAAATTGAGCCAAAAGTTCACTTCTACATTAATTCACGCTTTTTCAGAGAGTCTTCGATGTCATTGTCGAGGATGTGACATATTATATTATATTATATTATATTATATTATATTGTATTATATTATATTATATTGTATTATATTATATTATATTATATTATATTATATTATATTATATTATATTATATTATATTATATTATATTATATTATATTATATTATATTATATTATATTATATTATAATTCAATCACTAGCACCAGTCGTTCTCTATGCAAGCGTGAAAAACCATACACTACGGTCTCTTTTTACACGGTTTTTTTCGCACATTTTATTAATACGCGGCTTTATTTACACGGATTCCGGAATTAACAGGGTTTTTATTTACACGGTTTTCGCAATTATCACGGTTTCTGATGAGAGTTTAAAAAGAACTGTCATTTGTTTTTTTGAGAAAAATTTTAAAAAAGGGAACAGGTTCTCTGTAAGAAAACGATTATGAGAGTTAATTTGAAGTTTGAAAGTTAACTAAAATCATTCATTCAACAATTCACGGGAGTATTGACTGTCGTTCCAAAAAAAGATTATTCAGTCTTCAGATCTTGAACCCCTGTCGTAAATTACACGACAACGTCTCTTCCGCTCAATTATGGTGTATGATGTCAGCATCGTCATTGATATCATCGAGAATTTTGGAGCGTTGAAGAACTAGTCAAATTTACTTCAACTCTTCATCATATCGAGCAGTACAGTATTTCATACCCATTTGAATGATATAGGTCTAGTAGTATTATGATTTACGTCGATGAAATGAGTTGCTTCAGCATGACACATAGTTAACGCTCGTATCCGTACTGTATTTTACAGTATTGTACTGTATTTTCGACTGTACTGGTTTTTACCCTCAAATCTACTGTATTTTAATTTGTACTGTATTTTTACACTGAAATGTATTGTATTTTTCACACTAAAATTTAATACAGAATTTTAAATCTTTAACGCATCGAATTTCGATCTGCCCTAAAAAGGAAATAAAAAATAATTGAGTTTATGAACTTGCATTGAACGATTTGTTTAGTCTTGTTAAGACGTAGAGCCGTATTGAGTAAGTTTTACATGATATGCGAATACAACTGTGTGATGAAAACTGCGAAATAGCTACCGCAGAAACGGTACTCGAACCAGAAAATAGTTCCTATCCTCCTAAATCGTTTTGCCAGTTAAGCTATCCTGCATGTGAAACATACAAAAAAACGGACTAATTGAGGGCTGAAACACCTTGCAAAGGGATTGTTATTGAGAAATGACTACAAATGAACGCCATAGGGCTCGAGCACAGCTGAACATGCTCGGTTCTTATGTTCAGTTAGGCTATTTGTATGTGTGTCTCACATGTAGGATAGTTTAATAGGCAAAACGATTTACCCGTATTTGGCTTGCTACGGGTTCGAGTCCCATCTCTGCGGTGGCTTTTTCGCGGTTTTCATTACATAGTTTTATTCGCATGTAATTTTTTCAATCTGTTTTCCACCTAAGATGCTGATCAAATTTATTTGCTTTTGTTTATTATTCACTATTTTAAAAAAAAGCTTACCATAAAATGTACTGTATTTTCAAAGTCGATGTACTGTATTTCCTTGATTTTTACGCCAAATGTATTGTTTTCCGTAAAAAAAAATACGAGCGTTATAAATAGTAATACCTTTTCTAATTTGATTTGTATTCATCTCTATGAATTCTTCCCCTTTAATTCTGCCTAGATCTTCATCCAATACCCATGTCTTCCCACTCAGTTTAGTTGAAAATGACTGTTAAGATCGTTAGTGTTTACTACACATCGCACCATCGGAATTGAAAAGAACTGATTCTCAAGCTTGATTTGTAGTGAAAGTGTTTATTGGTGGTATTACTAGCACTTCTTTAGTCGAACGTTCTAATTTGAAAGTATTATCGGTTTTTTGACAACTGAATACATTATACAAAAGGCATGAGCCATTTCGATTAATTTGCTTGTCGTACAACGCGTTTTCTAAGTGTTCTAATTTTAATTTATCATCCAATGTGTTTTATCAAGTATGACTGGACCCTTCTCGTAACCTCTGGCTGTTTTTTAGATTTCCGTTTTTATTGTGAAACAACAGTTACATTTTCACCTTGTATAAATTTGGGAGTTAAAAAATAAGCTTTTATCCTCTTCAAATTATCAAAAGTTACATTTTATCCAAAACAAAACAAACAAATAATTAAATCTACGGTTTTTGAATTATTACGTCAAATTTTCCACACGGTTTTTTTTGCACGGTTTCCGCAATTAACACGGTTTTCTTTTACACGGATTTTTTTTAACACTGTACGTAACCCCCGTGTAAAAGGAGACCTTAGTGTATTTAAAATTTTGTATGTAATGAGGAAGCAACATAGCTTTCACAGTAAGGATAAGTTAGAATAAGATTGATAGAAAGTCCTGCAGTCATTTCTCGTTTAACAGCTGTCCATATGAATGAAATTACGAAAAGTTTCGCAATCATCACCTAATTTGTTGCACGCAAGCAAAATCATTTTGTTGCTACATCAGATAATAAAATTCGTTCGCTACTAGGACAGACATCGTGGTCATTGCGAAACACACATATAATGTAATGACAATATAAATACACGTGAAAAAATCCCACTCTCTGTTCAACTAGTAGCGGAAAATAGTCCAAATCTCCACCCTCTTGGGAAAGCACTAAAACGCGCTATCACTGTTCGCCAATGAATCACTGATTGAGCTGTAATCGTACGCTGCCATCAAGTCGGTCGTTGGGTGGCGCTGCCTGGTGGGAAATAAACTCCGTCTTTAAGGCTTCGACAGGTAATCATAAAGATAAATTAGGTGTGCTCCAGGTTGAACTTTTCCATGCGGACCGAGCAGCTTGTAGACTGTTCAAACACCCGATAGCTTCTTTCGCAAGCTGTGAGGATTTTCCGGTGAAGTAACAAGGAAATTTTCCGACGTGATTGATGTGTTTATACTACCTTCAACCAAAGTTGGATAGAGGAAGCGAGGGTTGTGGGATATGAGAGCCACTTGTATCCTCTACACCGTAACGATGAGATTTGGTACGTTTGCTTTCACTCTAATACGAACTGGTAACCCAAAACAGTCGTTTACACTAGTTTTCATCAATCCGATATCTAGTTTGATTTTTTTTAGTATATGAGAAACCATTCAACAGATCACACAGCCAAATTGTTATCGATTTTTGTGCTCTCTGGTGATATGGTAACTGTACTACCCTTATGAAATCAATGACGAACTTGCACGATTTAGTTTCTTTTGATTATTCTCTTTCTCAACGATTTTGCGGTGAACATTCAAAACATAATCAACAAACTTTAATTTAGAAATTTATTAACTAAATTTAGTCAGATTGAAATCATTTCCTAATTTTAGGTGATAATTATTTTGCACTAAGGACACATAACTGATTGTTTTCCTCGCGTTTGCTTTCCGCTTCTTCAAATTAACAAGGCATGACCGTTCGAATTGAGCCGCTTGATCAACCAAATTGATCACATTCAATACTTATTTAAATTTTCGTGGAGAACGGTTATTATTCACGGCTAATTATACCACCATAATATGTAGACTGTATGCTTCACGTGGAGTCACAATATTGATGCTTCCGTTTCCCAACATTTTCTCGCTAATTGAATGTGTTTCCACTGCGGTGTCAAAAATATGTACGCTACGAAGCAGATGATTGATGATAGACATTTTATTCATGTATCTATTCCGTTCGCAACACGGGTCGAGTCATGTTTTCGGTGGTTTCAATTGCTCTCCAAATCAAGGTAGTATGTCAAAGAGATGGTATGTATTGTGGTCTGCGGTTTATGTAATTTTAATAATAATAAATCAATTGAGAAGCCTGCGTCATTTGAAAGCTGGTATTAAAATATGAATGGCAATAGAATGCTCAAAAATATTTGAAAGTATTGATTTAAACCATATTTAATTTAAAGTAATTGGTTATTTCCATGAAATAAAATAAGACGAGATGATAAAATAAATTATGAGAGATAGGAATGCGCTTTCTTTTATTGGCATTAACGGTTCCAGGGAATGTGGATTAAAATGTAATAGTTTTGAAACTTAGTTAAAATTATGCTGGTTATCATTGAGAGTAATACGAATTACCGTGCTTACTACGACGGTTTGAAAATATTAACTTGGAGTCAAAATCACTGGTATTGTGAAAACAAGGTTGTTTGTTGAAAATGGGTTTTCAGCATTTTCTTCTCTCCAGTTTGTGATGCATAAATTCTCGAAAATCATGCAGTGGTAGCAGTTACAAACATCAATCACCAGTTATAAATGGGAGTAGGTCATGTAACCGAGAGACGTACCATAAATATCGTTGGAAAAG
This sequence comes from Malaya genurostris, assembly GCF_030247185.1. Classification (NCBI taxonomy): domain Eukaryota; kingdom Metazoa; phylum Arthropoda; class Insecta; order Diptera; family Culicidae; genus Malaya; species Malaya genurostris. Next base: position 111,647,732 of record NC_080571.1, read on the forward strand.
TTGATAAAACAATCAAAAATTCAAAGCACTATTGTATTAGAGTCAAGGCTGGTTTACTGAAGCTGCTGCTTTCGAGAAAAACGCGTTTAAAGTTTTTCGTCTATTAAATCGAAGGAAACAATTTATTACTCAAGGAAGCACGTACGCTCTTACATTCTCAAAAAGCCATATTTTTTTCTTTTGTATTTTGTTATAATTGATCATTTCAAGAATGTTTTGTGAGGTTTTTAAGTCGATCGAAGAAGAAATCCGGGGACGGGTATAGCGTGATGGGTAAGTCGATGCCCTTTCACGCAGCCCACTTGGGTTCGATTCCCATCCCCGCACATAGGGTCAGAAAATTTTTCTGGCCCGAAGAGACGAATGACCTTAAGGTTAAAACCTCTATAATCGAAACAAAAAAAAAAAAAGAAGAAATCTTGGGCCTGTGTGCCGAGCACTTGCTTCTTCGCAGAATGAGATAGCCATAGATAAAGGTCCAGAACTTCCAGAGTTTCGTTCCAATAGGCTTGAAAATTTCACAGAAAATTCTTCAAATGTTTTACTATAAGAAAATATAAAGAAAATAATGAATGATTTTTCAAAAGTTTTAACCCTACCCTTAATAACCGGTATAGTCAATGCAGATGCAATAGAGATGCTGAAAAATTCCACTATCGTTGAAGCAACCGCGTTTAAATCAGTGCAGTAAAACTTCATTTAACTCAATTGAAGCAGAATGTGGCACACACTGACGATCACTCCACTACAGTAAACTTCACACTCTAACACACTGCCTTCGCTGACATACCGAACGGGCAGCATTCAGTTCTTCATTCGTTGCTCTTTCAATCGAAGCTTAATTTAAATACCGCCACTCTTGTAATAACAAAATATCTCTTTCAGTAGAATTAGAAAGCGGCCTTCAAATGAGGTTCATGTAAACATTCGAATTGGTTCAAGATAATGGATGAAAGGTAAATCAGTCATGGTAGCTAAAACATCAACTACAGAATAAGCCTAAATTAATTGTTTCCTCTTTCGGTTTTCATTTTTAATACTTTGAAACACATCTCATTACGTTTCAAGCGTTCGAAAATTATCGATTTAAACTTGGAAAACTCAAATTAGAACGATCACCCTCTACTCAGAGTTCTGGCCGGAAAGAATTTTGGTTATAGAGTTGATGTTTTTATTGCCTGTTCATTCGAACTTGCCCACTGCGAAATGTACAAAGCTGGCAAAAGGGAAACCGCGTTGTAAAGACTGTCCCAGAAAGTATGGATGCAACCAAAAACCGCTGCCATTTCGCAATGGTTCAGAATCTGTCAATATTTATGGCTGCGTCCTGTTGTTTACACTCTTCTCTAACCATATGTGCAGTTGTTTATTCGTTTTCATTAGTTTGTTTCGAAATGCGTGGACTTTCAGCAGAACAATGTCGAAAAATTGTGTACAAATGGTGCACAGAACGCGGACTGTAACTGAGAAAGATAGCAAAAATGGAAGGAGTAAGTGAAAAAGCCGTGCGAAATGCAATCAGGAAGTTCGGTGAGGATTAAACCTTCGAGGATAAACCGCAAACGGGTCAAAAAAAAGGTCCTGCAAACCCTCAGTTGGATAAACGTATACTGCAGGCGTTCGAGCAAAAGAAGGAAGTTTCAGTTCGGGATGTGGCCAAAAAAGTGGGCACTTCGAAGTCAAATGTTCTTCGTGCTAAAGAACGTTTGAATCTTCGAACCTATAAGAAGCAGAAACAACCAAAACGTAGTACGATACAAGAAGCATCGAAAGGGCCGAGGCTTCGAAGCCTGTACAATACGATTCTTGCTGGAAATTTGAACTGCATAATCATAGACGACGAAACCTACGTGAAACTCAATTACAAATCCTTGCCGGGACCACAATATTATACGGTGCGAGAAGGCAAGTGTTAAACCAGTCCGAGACCTCGATCGAAGTCGAAAAATTTGGTAAGAAAGCTATGGTCTGGCAAGCAATTTGTAGCTGCGGTAAGATTTCGAAACCCTTCATTACCACTGCTTCAATGAACAGCGAAATATATAATAGGAATGTTTACAAAAACGACTTCTACCCATGATTCGAAGCCACAAGGATCCTGTTGTCTGCTGGTCAGATCTCTTGCCACTACTCGAAATCAACGGTAGAATGGTATACTACCAAAGATGTCACTTTCGTCCCAAAAGACATGTATCCACCAAATTGCCCACAACTTCGACCAGTTGAAGAGTTTTGGGCATTAACGAAAGCACATCTTAGGAAACATGTCTCGGCTGTCGAAATCATTCAACAGTTCGAAAAAGAACCTGTCGCCAAAAAGTCTGTACGGAATTTAATGAGGAACGTTCGCAAGAAGGTGCGCCAGCTAGTCTACAATGGCTAAGTAGCAAATGATGAGAATAATATTCTGTTGTTGTAGTCTAATATTATCAGTATTTCGAATAAAATTTGAATATCTAACACTTGTGAATTATTTACAGCGAAATCAAAGTGCGCCCATATTTTCTGGGACAGTCTTTACGAGACCCCTCAGTGCAAACCGATTTGACAATTTCATGAAACACTATCGAATTATCGAATAATGTACAGTCACTTTCAAAACTGTAACGAAATTTTCATTCTTTCATTATTCTTTCATTACATCCATCAGCAACACGTAAAAAACTGACACTAGCTCTAGTTCTTGACTGCCGTAACCGATGTTTATATTTTTATATGTTTGATACTCGCGACGTTCATATATTACTACCATTCATATATGAACCACATACCAGTAAGTTCTTGCTTTGTAGCTTTCTAGATTGTACCCGTAGTATGATCGTTGAAACTCATTTTCTCCTTTTTGTTACTTGATTTCTAAGTCCTGCGCTTGATTTGCGTAAACTACTAGAACAAAGCACCATGCGTTTCCTTCACACAGAGCTTGATGGGGACGCATGATCGACTGTTATTTATTTTTTAGAAAATATCGAATATTGTGGTCGTCTACATTTTTCAAAAATATGAAAACATACCATTTTAACATATAAAAACAAAATTATTTATCACTAAAAATCCGGGGTGGTGCGAAAATTGGAAGAGGTAAAAAATATGTTTCAAAATTCTATTCTAGTATTCTTTAATGGAAGAAATTGTAAACTTGGAACTCTAACCGTGATCCCAAAAACAGTGAAGCAACTCCGTTCAGAAGTGTGCGCGTTCAAGCAATGAAACCCAGCCGCGTCGAAAACGAACATCGTGCGGCACTTTGTGGATACTGGATACGCCCGGCATTTATAACATCTTTGCACTATTAGACAGCAATCAAAGCATTTAGCGTTTTGTAGCACAAAAATTACTAAATTCGTAAATAAAGTTTGAATCAACATGGGACTAATTTGCAAACATGAGCAGTATACCGATTTTAGGGTATAGACGCCACACATCTTTAATTTTTCACTCGAAACGTCAATTCTTACCAACATAACAAACCAATTTTGTAGAAGCTTTACACAATGCAATAATCGTGTGAATTCGTTAGAATTAGCACAACACCGGGAAAAACCATTTTCATAAAAAACGTTGAAAATTCGACGGCTTCCATAACATGATCGAGAGTAAATAGTTAATAATAATACATTTTTGGCTGACAGAAAAGAGCAGCTATTACTCACGTTTACTTTTGCGTGACGAAACACACACTCAGTGGGCCAATACATCGAATTGATATACGACATTTCACCCAAGGATGGCTTTTATCGTATCAAAGAACGCTCACTGGCAACTCTTCAACGATTGAATCAGTGCCATCAAAGAGATACGGATATCATCGCAACAACAAAAACCCGGCATGGCTCATTTAACATAGAATCGACACCAGTACGAGAGCGAATTTCTCTCGATTAAATTTCTGAAAATCAAAGGTTAGCACGATGCTGTGGGGATCCTCTCTAAAGCAACAAACGGTCGCTTATTCTCGTTTCGCGATCCGATTCTATACAGGCAGTTGATAATTGCGATAGAATCATTTTACTATTGTCGCTTATTCTAACTATGTGCATATAACCTTTGTATAAGTTGTGTCTATGAAAATGTCTGTGAATGCTCCACACAAGGGTTTTGAAATATTGCAACCTATTATGAGAATCATCAAGTTGAATCATCGATTCGATTTTCTGCGATAATTGTCAACTTGCGATTCTTTCTTGGGAAATTCCACACAGCAACGATCATTATCAGATTGTAAAATTTCTAAGGGCCATGAAATACTCGGAGTATGAAGTGGAGCGAAGAAATGTAGCAAAATTCTCTCACGGTTCATGCATTGAGAGACTCGAGTTCTTGTAGCATCTTCTACCGGATTGAAAATGTTGTATACAATATAGATAGCAATATAGCAGCTTCTGTCAAATTTTCGGCAATCATCAACACTGATCTCACCCGGATTTACCCTATCAAATAAACATATTGGCTGTAAAAACTGATTACTCGGAGACTATATGAAAAAAAAACAATCGACAAAATGATGATGAGCCTTTCACACAAAACGTTTATTCGTAACCAAAATCTCTGAATGACCAAATGCAATCCAGGTGGTGAACAGCATCAAGGTTATAACGTGTTATAAGTTTGCAACACCAGAGCTGGTAGTACCGTGTTAATTTGATTCGATATTGAGCTCGTAATTTGATCATAAAGTTAATTTATAAATAAATGAATATATGAATGTGAAAAGCATGAATTCTGAATGATTGACATATAGCATTTTCCTTCATTTGCCTCAACGTCAAATCGCTTTGCCGTCATCAAAAACAACAATTCTGAATAATGCAAATTCTACTCATTCTGTATTTCATTTCGCCGAAAAAAAATTGCTACATTTCTCATCTAGCATCACACCGATCGCACATGAAACATTCCCGCATTTGTCAAGCGAGACATAAATGCATACGACGCGCACTATGCTGGAGCCAAAAAAAAAATACGTTTTCCATATTCGGTATGTCGGTTGCCTCAAGAAGCTGGCAGGAGTTGGAACGGAGCTATCGCTGGCAAAGGGCAGAAATAAAATGATACACGAAATAGAAAAAGTGTCAGGAATTTTTCTTACTTCAGTATCCGCCTTCCTGGTTTTCCAATATCATGAATATTTACTCTAGCCAAACAGAGTACCGCTGGCGGTACCCGGCGATGCATAACTCTTTGTTCGTTCGCTTGCGTTCACGTTGTTAGCAGCGATGCGCATAGTTCTGGAGCAAGTAGCAAAGAAGCGGTATATTTTTCAATTTCAATTTCAGAACACATTGTTTGAAATGTCATGGAGGTTTGATAAGAATTGTTTCGTAATTCAACTACAGCAGCAGAGTATTTTAATATTTGAGCGTAAGTTTTCTGAACATATGCTTATCTTAATAGTATACGAACGAATGTCAAGTTAAACTTCGAACGTCGTTTAGCATAAAATACGATTTCCACATGGTGGCCATATTATGTTACGAATCCGTATTAACAACCATCAAATAATTCCTCGGTGGAAACTTTTCTGTACTTAAGGGGATCTAATACTATTTATTTTATCTTTAATTTTATTTTATTTTATTTCTGGAGCAGGGAAAAGCCCACTGGAGATAAGTTATTATCAATCTAACACTATGTCTCCAGTAGGCATAAAACCTCCTCATCTTTTGTACCAAAAGATTACAGAATACCCAAATGATACATTTCGTATTATTAACTATTATAACATATTGCATATTATTAACTATTATAACTACATAGCTAAGTACTTAGAACAAACGATAAACCTCTGAAGAGATATTGTTCGGCTAAACAATTTCCTGATAGTATCACGAGTTAGATGAAAGTCGAACTAACTTGAACAGCTATTGAACACTCGGCACATACTGACAAATGACTCGTTGTGGCCATAGTTGGTTCTGGCGGCAGGAATGCGTAGGAAAGGATGAATTCGAAGACAACGACGACGAATATCAAAATCTAGCAAACGTAACAGCTCCGAGCAATCAATTCGTGACTGGAGAAGATCAGCAATGAAAACTGCCTTGAACACATTTCTGCGAACGGACAGTAGATCGAGATCTATGAGCTTGCAGCGATCTTGGTAACTCGGAAGATTTAGGGGGTCTCTCCATGGTAGTTGGCGAAGCGCAAAACGAATAAATTTATGTTGAATATTTTCTATGCGCTGAATGTCGTTTTGATAGTAGGGTGACCAAACCACAGCAGCATATTCTAGTGTAGAACAGACCAAAGAACAATATAATACTTTAATTCAATATATGTTTTTGAAGTCTTTCGTCACACGGAAGACGAATCCTAACAGTTTCGAGGCTTTATTGATGGTATATTCAATGTGCTGTTTGTAATTCATTTTCGAATCCAAGATAACTCCCAAGTCTTCAATACACGATTCTCGTCTAAGAACAGTTTGTAAGATCGTGTAGTCGAATTCAACCATATAATGTTTGCGAGTGAATGAAATAACAGAACATTTTGAAGCATTAACGGTCATTACTCTACACCAATTTGTAAAAATGTCCAGTTGTGGCTGCAAGAATCTGGCGTCTTCGATGGTTTTGATTAGGTGAAAGAGTTTGAAATCATCAGCATACGATAACTTCATGCATTTTAGCAAAATGTTTAAATCGTTTAGGTAGAGTAGAAATATGAACGGTCCAAGATGACTGCCTTGAGGAACTCCGGAACTGACCGTAAATGGAGACGTAGTGCAATCTCCTATTTTCACTGACATGTCGCGATCGGTTAAATATGAGCACAGCCAATTAAGAAAAGGTCCATTGAATCCAAGTCTACTCAATTCCGAAATTGTGATCCGGTGATTGATCTTGTCGAAAGCAGCAGATAAATCAGTATATATAGCATCTACTTGCAGTCGCGCTTGCAGGGATTTTATGATAAATGAAGTGTAAGATACGAGATTTGTAGTAGTAGATCGTTTCGGCATAAAACCGTGTTGACTTTCAGATATATAGTTTGAGCAATTATGTGTGATGAAGTCCAAGTCGATTAGTTCGAATGCTGCGCATAACGCCGCTATTCCACGATAATTTGATATCTCGTTTTTACTTTATTAGTTTTACGTTTCGTCTTTGACTCATCAGTGCGTATACCCGGTGAACGACCGCAACTAGGTTAAAACCGGGTATAAATAAACGATATAAAAAAAAAATAAATAAAAAAAAAACTCATCAGTGCAGAGCAGTTCAAATTGAACTGCTTAGTGCTAAACTCGGCAGTTCAATTTGAACCGCTAAGCAGACGTAAAGTTTCTGCTACTTACAGAACACTTTTTGTTTTGCAACGGAGTACAATGTCTTTTCTGACGTGCCGAACGAAAACGTGTTTTCGACTATTTCTGGCCGATGCAGGTTAGGTTAGGGCAGATTAGCACTAAGCAGTTCAATTTGAACAGCTCTGCACTGATGAGTCAAAGACGAAACGTTAAACTAATAAAAACGGTTATGTGCCCTAGCACAAAATTTGGCTAACCCCTAAATGTCCTTTTTACTGCCTTTCTTAACGACGGGAAAAATGTATGATTTTTTCTATATGGCCGGAAAATGTCCTGCTTTCAAAGAACTATTAAACAGTATCGATAGTGGAATCGAAATACCATTTGAACATTTTTTTAGTAATATAGATGGGATCCCAGCACTGAATGATGACTTAAGCTTGGAGCACGGTTTGCTAACTTCAGTGGTCGTAATAATTTGATGAGAGCCGTATGGAGTACGCAGAGGAACGTTACCGGTCGCTTCATGAATTTGATCATCAGTTAAAATTTCGTCCGAAAAAACACTGCTAAAATGCTTACGAAACAGATCACAGATTTCAGGAGATGTTGATGCTTGAACTCCATCAAGTGACATTTGAGTTGGAAAGCCCGTTTCTTTACGTTGTTCGTTGACGTAACTCCAGAAGCTTTTCGGGTTCGTTCTAAGACTCATCTGGATCCGCTGTTGGTAGTTATGGTAGAGAGTCTTATTTAGACATTTATAACGGTAGTTTAAACGCGAATAGTGCAATCTGAGATGTAGCGAAGGATATTTGGACAACTTCTTCAAGGCTGTGTTCACATTTTGCGGCGACCAGTCAGTCCATACTCGTTTTTGTTCCAGCCATCAGAAAAGATTTTGCACCGTGTTACATAAATAGTGAAAACTTTGCCTCTGCTTATTAGTTTAAGTTGAACTGCTGGATGGCAATATCAGTTTAAATAAAACTGTTTTTAGCACTGATACACTGCTTTCGGTTCCGAAATTGCTGGGTAAAGTGTTTTTCAAATTTCTACCATCATTTACAAATCGACGATGCAAAACACGTAAAAATTCTTCTAAATGTGACACAAAACTATTTCAATTTGTAGGTTAGTAGGTTTTTGGTTATATTAATTGATGACCAAAATTTGTTGCAACTGAATTTTGTTTATTTTTGGGGAGCAGGGAAAAGCCCAATGGAGATGAAATTTGGCAGCAGGCATGAAACCTCCTCATCTTCTGTATCAACAATGATCCAACAAATACAATTAGGCTCAACACTAACAATTAAAACTAACAATTAAAACTAACAATTAAAATTAACAATTAAAACTGACAGTTTAAACTAACAGTTCAAACAAATTTAAATTAAACCTATAACCCTATAACTAGTTGATGACACCAAACATTACAGGACAGAAACAGTGTTCCTTCTTAAAAGGCCAGAAACAGAAGAGAAAAGTGGATAGGTAAATGGAAGATGAAGGTTGGTGGAGAGGGTGTTAAGTAAACATGGGCGAACGACCAGGTTAGTGTCGGCATGTAGATCTAATTATTGATTTTCTAGTATCTTATTGGCAACACTGTTTGTCTTGTGTCATTGTCAAACTTGTTCAGTTTGGTCTATAATTTAATCATGAATCGTCTCACGAACGAATAACGCTTACAAATAATTAAATTTTACTATCAAAATTCATGCTCATTTATGAGCAGTTTCACTTTTATGTGGTTTCAACAAGACGGTGCCACTTCCCACACAGCACGCGAAACAGTGACCAAATTGAGAGCCGCCTTCGATGAATAGTTTATCTCACGTTTTGGGCCCGTCAATTGGCTGCCAAGATTGTGTGATTTAACGCCTTTGAACTATTTCTTGTGGGATCATGTTAAGGCTCATGCTCATGTCTACAAGGATAAACCGGCAACGATTGACGCACTAGAAGCCAATATTGAAGCTATTATTCTTGAAATACCAGCCGATATATTGGAGAGAGTGTGCCAAAATTTGACCTCACGCATGGGCCATCCAAAACGAAGCCGCGGCAAACATTTGCATGAAATTAGCTTCAAACATTAAATAACATTGATCGTTCTATCGATTCGAATTAGGATTTCATAAATTTTCTCAATTTTTGTGTATTTTTTTGCCTTTCTCATATAGAAAGGCTATGCAATCGCTGTAAAAACCGGCTTTTGAACCGAGGGCAGGAGGGACGAGTGTCATATACCATTCGACTCAGTTCGTCGAGATCACAAAATGTCTGTGTGTATGTGACAAATAATGTCACTCAATTTTCGCAGAGATGGCTGAACCGATATTCACAAACTTAGATTCAAATGCAAGGTCTTCTGGCCTCATGCAATTTTTTTGAGTTTCATTTGGATCCGACTTCCGGTTCAGAAATTACTAGGAAATATGTGTAAATTTATTAAAAATTCGCACTCAATTTTCTCGGAAATTTTTTAACCGATTTTCACAAACTAAGATGCAACTAAAAGGTCTTAAAACTCGTTAAAAAGTCCCCGAAAAGTTAATCCAGATCCGACTTCCGGCTCCGGTATTATAGTGCGATTAGTGAAAATTTTCAATTTTATGAGTATTTTTTCACAAACGATGGCGAAACGATGTAAATATTTTCATAAAACTTACTGCTAAATTTATCTAGTTGGCAGATCTTGTTAGCTAGTGAACATATAAAACTACTTTGGGACTACTAGTTTCCGGTTTCCGCTTCCGAACGCACCGATAAGAGTGAATCTCCAAAAACGGAACTCATCTCGATTTCTCAGCAACGGTTAAACCGATTTCCACGAATCATAGCTCAAAGTAAAGCTCCAATTGTCTTTAAATATACTGTGAAATTTCATGCTGATCCGACTTCCGGTTCCGAAATTATACGGCGATGAGTATCAAAACATTCAAATCGTCGTTCAAAATGACGATGCAAAACTAGTACGCGACGGTACGTGCAGGGCCGGTGAAAGAGGTGGGTACGGTGGGTAGTACTACCCACCCGAAAATTCCAAAGGTGGGTAATTACCCACCTGAAATTTCTAACGAAAAATAATAGTAATATTAGTATCATTTATAACAATAAAAATAGTTTTATTGTAACTGAGAAAAAAGTATATGCCGAGAAAGTACCGAAAAAGGTCTTTTACCATTTACTATACGAACCAGTAAAAGAAAAGTTACCAGAAGTTGTCAGTTTCTACTTGTGGCAGCATTCTTATACACATTGAGTTCTTCACTGTATGGATATTTTTCTCAATCTCTATACAGCTAGTTGAACATCAGAGAGAAAGGTTTGTTCGAACTATTGCTTATGCCCCAGAGTTACAGCGTGCTGGCTGTTCAGCCTAGGTTGTAAGCGGTATTCAGTAGCGCTGCACTCACCGCTACTTGATGGAAACCCATCATGCTATTTATACTTTTTCATTATTAGAGATAGTGAAGAATTAATTGTGTACGAGAATAACTAGCAAGTAGAAAGTGAACAACTTCTGATAACTATTCTTTTGTCGGTTCGGATAGTAAATGGTAAAAGACCTTTATCGATACTTTCCGGCCTACCAGAGACTCGAGTGATTTGCATTGATGAGATGCTTAAGTTCAACTCCTCTTGCGAAAGTTAAGTTAGTAAAAGATTTCTGCTTGCTAAAATCAACCTTGTCACATCTCACCTTTCCATTCTTTATCTTCACTTAAATGAAATCACTCAAAATCTTTTGACGTAGGATTGCGTCTTTGTTTTCTATACCGGGGTACAAATTCAAAATATAGAAGTAAAACCATATAGACAGTGGTTAAGTTTTGAACATCTACAACTCAACCACGAACAATGTCTAATTCTCCCTGTTTTTCAAACCATTGTCATTCCTCTAATTGATATGACGGTGTCGTATACATAAGTTCCCGGTTTCCATATGATTTCTACTCTTCGATGAGTGCGTTCGCATTTGAGAAAATTACTCACAGAAAACAAAATTCAGAGTCGAATCGACTTGCACTCTGTGCGGTTCGATACTGCCGTAGAGAGGTTGCTTTCACATCGTCCAAAAAGTCCAGGAACTAACTAAGAAAACAACATTTCTTGAGCAAAATTTCTTTATTTATTATCTAAATTTTTTATATCATACTTATAAAATGATTTGTCATTGGCCTTAAAATAGGCTTCAGTTGCGTCGATGACTCTCTCAGATCATCAAATGACAAGTAGTCGCTGGGGGCTAGGTTATTGAGAATATGGTGGGTGAAGAAACAGATCGGTGCCCAATACGTTCAATTTGGCCATTATTTTCATTGACTTGTGGCACGGTGGTTAAAGTTGGGTTAAAAATAATTGCTTTCTGCTTGGCCGTTTTCTACGATTCCATACTTCAAACGTATTAATAACTAAAAACTCTTGTTGGTACTTCCTTTCCAAGATAGTCGACGTTAATTATACCTCGAGCATCTAAAAACTGACGCCATACTTGTTGCAGCTACATGTTGCGTTTTCCCCGTCTAAATGTTGAAACAACTCCGGAGAATAAAGATAGATCGATGTTTCGTCCACTGTTTCATACCAACGCAAGAAATCCTTTTTATTGCGACTAAACAGTGCCGACCAGCTCTCTGGATTGTTGATACGTTGTTACTTTTGATAGATTGAGAGCGAACGAGGCACTAATTTGGAAAAGATTTTTTTCATGCCCAGATTTTCGCATACGATCGTAAAAGCACTTCCAGTTCAGTCGGACTTTGATTTTGTGTTCATCCATCACGATTATCAAAACTTGCTCACATTTTTTCCGGATGACTGCTCAATTTGGTCACGTTAAAATCAGAATACCACAAATCTTTGTTATTAATCTGAGTGCGGGTAACACTTCTTAAACCATTGCTGGACTTGCCCGGTTTTTCCTCATAGGAAGCAATTTTTTATCAATAAACGGAATTCGTTATTTTTAAGTTTTCGTAAATCAAAAAGTAACTTCACTTATATGTCGGTAAATTTAGTGTTTGTGGTGCGATTGACGTGAAAACACTTGTCTTCTGAACGGTGATGATAGTTTGACATTACAAACGTCATCTCAGTCGGTTCCGGGACTTTTTTAACAATGTGCTATGGACATCAGCGGCTGGTTTTGTTTTGTGCGCCGTTCGATTTGCCCGGGTTTGCGGTTCAATCCATACGGCGCTGGTCTTATAAACCAGTTGTCATATGTTCGAGCCCCGACCTGGAATGATCCATAGTTTCAGTAGGATCGTAGTACTAGCCATGAAATGTTTCTGTATGCTAAGAATCGGCTGCGAAGTCTGTTGAAACAGAAAAGCCAAATTCCACAGAAGGAATGTAATGCCAAGACATTGCTTTCGATTCATGCGAGACATCTTTCACCATTCTCAAAGAAATAATTTCGAAAATTTGCAAACACAAATAAGTTTATACGGAACCTAAAAGACTGCTGACTTAATATTCCAAACAAATATTGGCAGAAATTTTGTAGTTTGATATTGTATTTAACCCTTAAATGCGCAATTTTGTTTTACAACAAAATATCGAAAACGCTTCAACGCTATAACGAAACAAAATATTATTATAAAAAATCGACTAAATAATATTTCAAAATAGTGGGTCGTTCTCCCTTGGTATTAAAAATTACCCACCTGGGCTTAACATGTTTCACCGGCTCTGGGTACGTGGGACTTTGCTCCGTTCGCAGCGTGCTTTGCTCATTTTCATATAGCGTGCAGGGTTGCCACTTTAAAAATTAGATTTTTCAGGTGAAAAGATGTAAATTTCCCTAAATGTCCCATTGGTTGCTATTGAAATTCACACCGTCATTTAGAGCGACGATGCAAAGAAGGGTAAAATTCTTCTAGATTTACCTTAAAACTGATTCAATTTGTAGGCAATATTAGTTACTTAAGTACTAAACGAACCGATTTTGGCTATACTGGTTCCAAGTTCCCGGTTCTAGAAGTACCAGAAATAGTGATAAAAAAGTTTTAACGCGACTCACTTAATTTTCTCAGAGATGATTTGATCGATTTTCACAAACAGACTCAAATAAAAGTTCCTAATGTCTCATGGATTGCTGTTTAATTTCATCCTAGTCCGACTTCCGGCACCAGAACTATAGGGTAAAGTGTGTTTAATCATTTAGTGTGACGATGCAAAATAAAGAAACATTTTTATTAACTTGACATAAATGTTTACAAATTGAAAAAGTTCTGTTGGTTTATACCCAAAGAAAGTTTCTTCTTTTATTCAAAATTGAAAAAAAAAATTCTTCGCAGAATCTTCTAGTGATATTTTTGGAAATATAAGTAATATGAGGAAGGCATCAATAAATGTATATGGTATAATTTTAAATAAATGTCAAAACCGTCTTTAAAATTCAAATTGTATAGCGAGCCACAAACAATACAAATATCCACAAATTGAAAGCCGCCATCTGCTCATTCTTGTACAGGGTAAATTTTGAAAAGGCACTCCATAGTAGAGTAAGACGTATTCACTACAAAATGATTTTTCCTTCTTTTGCTTCGTCGCTTTATTTGGCTTCCAACACTTTGCACCCTGTAAATCCGGTGCGGAATGTCGTATCCGGATGGAATTCTAAAGTTATGTATGGGATCATAAGACCTAAGATTGTGAAAATCGGCCACGTTTTGTCTAAGGATAGTGAGTAAGTAATAAGAAATTCAAACTTTTACACTAGTCCTTCTGTCATTCCGGAACCAGAAGTCGGATGAATTTGGAACTCTTGTTGAATTTTGTGGAATAGTTTCCAATGCTCGAGTCGATACCGTTTTACTGGTCTCAAAAAAAGATATCCTTTCAATTCCAACTTCAATTTTGGAAATATGGAGAAATCACACGGAGCAAGAACTGACGAGCAATGATTGATTTGTGACTCGGCGCATTGCAGTACAACAAGCACCATTTCTCAAGGTCGCAATATTCGGATCGAGTACGACGGATTCTGGCCATCAAATTTTTCAAAACTTCGATTTAAAATGCGCCCGTGACCGTTTGGCCAGTTGGAACGAACTCTTTGTGGATGATTTCTTTCCTATCGAAAAGAAGTGAGTTTTTTGACTTCCATTCCGGAATTTGGCACTTAGTTTCTAGATCGAACTGAAAGCACCACGTTTCGTCGTCAGTAACAATTGATTTCAGGAAGTTTGGATCATTTCTGGCGGCTGCAACGACGAAGTGATTTCTGCTCCTCCGTAAGTGTGTGTGTGGGACAAACTTTGCACAGGCCAAATCAACTTTTGATCGGAGTTACCGGGACCCTAGTGTTATATACCATTCGACTCAGCTCGTCGAGATCGTAAAATGTATGTATGTGCGCTTTTTCAGATCAAGATCAAGATCACTCTCCGCACAATTTTCTCGGAGACAGCTGACGATTTTAACAAATTTAGGCTCATTTGAAAGCTACTGTTAATTTGTGAATCTAGTTTTAATATCAAGCGGCTGTCACTTCTGGTTCCAGAGATATATAGCTGTGTGCATGTGCAGCTCAGCCATAGCCGAAACAGAGAAAAAGTAAACGCCGGAGAGCTCGGATCGGTCGAATCGGCCTAATGCGGGTAGCCTTTAAGAGTGTGCTTTTGCGTGTTGTTATCAATGAAAACAGCTCGCATGACTGGCACGAAGAGTTGCGGACTGAACAGAAGCACATGATTTTAGTTGTGATTACTCAAATTCCTAAACAGGAACGGTGAGTAAAATTTTTTGTATCGGTTCGAGTGAAGTGTACTCAAACCATGAGTTTGAATCGAATTTTTTTATTTCGATTATGCAAAGTGAGAAATCCAACCAAGTGATTAAATCTTTTGCGAATGTGTTTGCTACTAAAGTTGACTTCTCATTAGGAAGTAAAATTACTGCAATAAGAAATTCCATGTATTTAAATATAAATGTAAAGACGGTTTTGTAATTATTATCAAATTCTCTTTTTCCTATTTTGAGTAAAGAGCTTTGTTCCTTAACTTAAACGTAAGTGGATGGATGAAAATTCAATTTTTGACTACTTGCACATTTTATGAAATTGTATGATGAGTCACTAAGTTTTGAGCTATATTGAATGATTGTGCACTCCATATCCTACACTATTCCCACAGCATAAAAAAATTGTTATTGTTGTTTTACTACATATTTTTTTAATTCGTGGAATTGGAGGGGCTGGGGTCCACTAGGAGATTGATAGTACCTATTAGCTCTCTCCGGACAGTACCAGCCTAGATGCCGTGTGGAATCCGGCGGAAAAAATGAACTAAGAATAGGTCCACTGGGTTCCTGCTTCCATGTCGTAAAAGGCGACAATTGCAGGAGTTTCTTTTCCCTTTCAGTTATCAGATATTTTCAATGATTACTCTATTTTACTAAATTATCTCTTCATTCAACCTATCAATTACCATCTAGCTTCGGAGAAAAGTTTTATTTGGAATGTTTTCTTCTTCCATGTTATTGATTGTCTTTCAGATTATAAATTGAATGATAAAAATCAACTATTGGGCAAATCCGCTATTATAAAGTTAATAACAGCGATAACATATATCGGTATATTGAATACATAGTAAAAAACACTTGATATTAATATTTCAAACAATAAATTAATATTTTTCTCGGCAGCCGGCTGCCCAGAGCAACCAATATAACCAATTAATAATTTTTATAAATAATTAAAATAATAAAGCGAAAATATTAAAGAATCAAGACGCGCGTGAAATCTGTTGACCATTATTTGTTGATTTAGAATGATTTTATAACAACTGTTTAGAATATGTCAATGCAATGAATCAACTATGTTGTCTAAATCCTATTCACTCGTTTATTTTGTATCACGTAATTTCATTTAGGGTTGATAAACGACTGGACAATGCGCAATTCAGGCCCCAATGTGGTTCTTAGCCTCTTGTCCAGTAACTCCTATCCCTACCTTCCCGTGGTACCGGCTGGGGTACGAGTAACCATAGAAAAGATCGGGTAACTAACCCCGGTGGGACCTTGGTCGTATGCTGACAGGGAAGGGGGCGTGCCTTCTCTTTACAGAGAGCGAGCCTACCCGAGCGTCTGTTCCCCATGTTGGGGCGGCTCGAAACAGCGTCTGTTCTCCATGTTAGGAGCGGCTGATTACCGTCCTTGTGTCAGTGTGGGACTCTAAACAGTGCTGACACGATGGCCCTCCGGCGAGACAGGAGGTTGGTGCAGGCCTAACAAGCCGCCTGGAAAAAGGAAGTTACGAACAATCAAGTAAGCAATACGACTCGGAATAATCGGCAAAGACCTACGCGACGAATAAAGGACTACGATTGGAAGCTTGGCACATGGAATTGCAAATTGCTTGGCTTCCCAGGATACGACCAAATGCTGCATGATGAGCTTCAAATCCGCGGCTTCGATGTCGTAGCACTGCAGGAACTTTGTTGGACGGGACAGAAGGTGTGGAAAAGTGGGCATCGAGCGACTACCTTCTACCAGAGCTGTGGCACAACCAACGTTCCAGGAACTGGATTTGTAGTGTTAGGCAAGAGTCGCCAGCGCGTGATTGGGTGGCAGTCAATCAGTGATAGAAGATCAAGGGCCGTTTCTTCAATTACAGCATCATCAACGTGCACTGCCCACCTGAGACGAGACCCAATGACGAGAAGGAAGCATTCTACGCGCAGCTGGAACAAACCTAAGACAGCTGTTCACGGCGGGATATAAAACTCGTCATCGGCGACATGAATGTTCAGGTAGGCCGGGAGGCAATGTACAAGCCCGTGATCGGGCTGGAGAGCCTGCACGCGGTAACAAACGACAACGATCACCGGTGTGTAAACTTTGCAGCCTCCCGAGGAATGGTAGTTCGAAGCACTTTCTTCCCCCGCAAAGATATCCACAAAGCCGCCTGGAGATCACCTGATCAACATACGGAAAATCAAATCGACCACGTTCTCATCGACGGGCGATTCTTCTCCGACGTCATCAATGTCCGCAATTACCGCAGTGCCAATATTGATTCTAACCACTACCTTGTCGCGATTTGTATGCGCTCAAAACTATCGACGGTGCACAATACTCGTCGCACAGGAACGCCGGGACTCAATCTCGAGCAGCTTCGTAGCGTTCGTACTACAGAGGAATACGCGCAACAACTGGAGCTAGTGCTACCAACGGAAGAGCAGCTTAGCAGCAAACGAGGAACGATACAGACAGGCGCTAAACAGACAGAACACGGTTTTTCGGAAGCAAAAGCGCCAACAGGAAGACCAAGATCGCGAAGCGATGGAATAGCTGTACCGCGCAAATGACACATGGAGGTTCTGTGGGAAGGTGAACTGCTCACGTAGAAGCTACACGCCACAGGCCGAAATGTGCAGAGATACCAGGTGGACAGGTGGAAGCAGTACTAAGACGAGCATCTGAATGGCGAAACACAAGATACAGAGAACGGTACAGGAATCAATCTGAGTGCACGCTCAGCTGACGACATATTCCCATCACCTGATCTGTCGGAGATAAGTGAGGAGATCGGCAAGCTGAGGAACAACAAAGCCGCGGGCAATGACCAGTTACCAGGCGAGCTGCTCAAACATAGAGGAGTGGCACTTGCTAGAGCGCTGCACTGGATGATTTCTAAGATTTGGGAGGAGGAGATTCTACCGCAGGAATGGATGGATGGTTTGGTATGTCCCGTCTACAAAAAGGGCGATAAGCTAGACTGTTTCAATTACCGCTCAATCACATAACTGAACGCCGCCTACAAGGTACTCTCCCAAATCCCTTTCCGTCGTATATCACCAATAGCTAAGGAATTCGTAAGGCCGTACCAAGCGGGATTTACTGGATCCCGCGCCACTACGGATCACATATTCGCGATAAGACAAGTACTCCAGAACTGTCGTGAATACAACGTACCCAATCGATCGAGAACAGCTATGGCAGATAATGCACGAATACGGTTTCCCGGATAAACTGACGCGATTGGTCAAAGCAACGATGGATAGAGTGATGTGCTACGTCCGAGTATCTGGGAGGCTCTCGAGTCCCTTCGAATCTCGGAGAGGGCTACGTCAAGGTGATGGACTTTCTTGTATCTTGTTCAATATTGCCCTGGAAGGTGTGATTCGAAGAGCGAGGATCAACACGAGTGGCACGATCTTCCGAATGTCCGTACAACTTTTTGGCTTCGCTGACGATATTGATATTGTGACACGTAACCTTGAGAAGATGATGGAAACCTACATTGGACTGAAAGCTGAAGCTAGGCGTATCGGACTGGCCATAAATGCGTCGAAAACAAAATACATGAGGGGAAGAGGCTCTAGAGAAGAAACACTACGCCTCCCACCACGAACATTGATAGACGGTGACGATATCGAGGTGGCTGACGAGTTTGTGTATTTGAGCTCACTGGTGACCGCCGACAATGACACCAGTAGAGAAATACAGGGACGTATTTTGGCAGGGAATCGTGCGTACTTTGGACTCTGAAAAACTCTTCGATTGAAAAAAGTACGCCACCCCACGAAATAGACCATCTACAAAACGCTCATTAGACCGGTTGTTCTTTATGGCCACGAGACTTGGACTATGTTGGCAGGGGACCAACGCGCCCTCAGTGTTTTCGAAAGAAAGGTGGGAAGGCGGAGTGCAGATGGTAGACGGAACGTGGAGACGGCGTATGAATCACGAATTGCAACAGCTGCTAGGAGAACCACCTATCGTACGGACAGCTAAAATCGGACGTCTACGATGGGCTGGGCATGTCATAAGGATGTCGGACGACAGCGCAGTGAAAATGGTTTTTGAATCTAATCCGACTGGTACAAGAAGAAGAGGAGCGCGGCGAGCAAGGTGGATCGATCAAGTGTAGGGTGATCTCAGAAGCATCCGTGCCTTGAGTGGCTGGCGACGAGCAGCCATGTACCGAGTTATGTGGAGACGTATGCTTGATACAGCAAAGGACACCCCAGGCCTATAGCTGTTAGGTAAGGTAAGTAATTTCATTTATAAAAAGTAGGGTAGTTTTTATTCTTTACGCGATAATATTGCAAATTTTTCTTCAGTTTCCTCGAATAAGATCTGTGAATCAAGACTTCCCGGGACTTCAATATAGGATATTGTTGAAACGTTCACTCGGGAAATCAGTGAGTTTAGTGGTGCATCCGAGCATCTTGAAACCGGAACATACTAAGTCGCGCGCGAATAATACCAATACTGAAATTTTTACTAACAAAGATCCTTCTCCCGTGACACTTGTGGAGTGCGCAGTAGTATATACGGCCTCTAGTAACAACAAGTGTTGGACTAACATCCCTTCCTATTCCGTAGACGATCTACGTTCGGGCCTGGCCGGTGCCGGTACTATATATAAATATTAAAGGATGATTTACCAGTCCCAGGTCAGATCATCTAGAAACTTCCTGTACAGTTTCAGCTAATCTCGATCAGTAACGGAGTAACAACCAGGGGTGGTCGCTCAAGCTCAAGCTCGTTTTTTTTTAATTCGTAGAGTTGGGTTTTTGGATTGACAATCTAAAATCTTGATTCACATTTTCATACCCATTGCGGCTTATTTTCAACTCTGATTTAAAAGGTATAAACTGGTTATTGATCAAGTTTGGGATGTTACTGGCAGACGATTCCGAATTCGGAGATACTATGGTATAAACGACGCAACCGGCAAACCGTATTACCTTCATTCGGGTTGTTGGTTAATTTTATCAAAAAATGTCTAGAAGTATTCAACTTAAATAACTGACGTTTTCAGATTCCGGAAAAGAGTCATGGTTATGAATATTCACAAAGAATTAGTATCATCGCATTCTCATATAAAATTTCGATTGTATTCAAAAAGACCCTTCGCAAGTTATTACCCAGCAATCATTCGCTCTAATTGCAGGCTGTAGAACCACTCAAACCTTTGTGGTTAGATCAATAGACTTGATTAGAACCAGAAAAAGATGTCATTTATTCAATACAATCTCCAAAGTGAAACGTCACCACTGATCAATTTTTAGAGTGAAAACCCATTATATCGTTTCTGTCTTGACCTCAATCACTCCCCAGACAGACTCATTGGCAAAATAGATCCCATTCATCCCAGTCGAGAGTTCCCCGGCAAACGCATGGCACAAAAAACGTTTTCTATTATAGCTAATATTATTACCCTATTCCTCAAACCGATTCTAATTTATATTTCAAATTGGACAGAAAGCTAAGGGCTGTACAATCGTCAAAGCAGGGACAGGAAATGAATGCGCTAGGAACACCTTCCCCGGATAAAAACTCTTCTCGGTGGTCTCAACATCCGAGCTCGATTCCGCCACTAAAACCGATCCAACATACCGGGATAAGCTAGCGAACGGGCATAAAACAAAGTATTGGTTCTGATCCGATGAGCCCGGCGTCGGGGTAGGTACGTTATAAGCCATACCTAGCGGGCGGGGTTAAAGTGGGAAATTAAATTGAATTTCAGTCAGGGATGCGAAAACGGCACGATACGCTGCGGCGAACGTCAAGTCTTATGAAAATCAACCGGGGGGGATTTATTTGTCCCTCGGTTTTACTCCTTTCGTTCGTTCTGTTCCAAAGCTGCAACGGGGCACCTTTTTCCACTTTTTCTGTAAATTGCTGCAGTCGCACGAGAATAAAATTTACCCAATAAAATAAGGCCGGTAAATTGTAAACGATAAAACCGTACCTGACTCCGGAAGAGGTGAGTTAAAGGAAAGGCTAATTTCCTAGCGAATGGAAATGAAATTTATTTGTCCACCATTCAGCGTTCCGGCTCGAGGCGCAAATTATCCAAAGCTCGTAAATAAAATGTTAATTTAATACTGGCAAGGACTCTGTAAGAACCGTATAGATGTAAGTGGCTCTGGTACATACCACAGGTCGACCATAAACTCAATCAATACTTTACGTCTATATTATATAGGAAAGATTATTCAACGGAATAGTTCCAACACGGATTATTAGTTTTCAGTACTGCCAAATGATTCGCGAGTTGCTCACACCGGCATGTTTCCCTAACCACGGAAAACCCGCGAGCACTCGTTTCGTAAACATACCTTGGATATTCAGTGGTTGAATGTTTACTTGTTCATACAAATTCATCTCAGCCATGTTTGCACTGCAGCCATAAACAGCCGTACCCACAACTAAAAAATTCTGCTCACAGCAAAAAAAAACTTGTTGCGGCGTGTAAATGAGCAGTCGTTTGCTTCATCATCCAACTTCAATGGTGTTGAATATTCTACGGTCCGGATTTGAGTGCAGCATGAACTTTGCAGTACAGACCAAGCAAGATCGTCAACAGGCTTTCCGGGACAGGGGGAAAAACGGTACGTCTGCAAGGCTGCAGCAGAAGAACTTGGGGTAAGGGAAGGCAAGGCATTCGTTCATTCGGTAAAATTTTCTAATGTTGTTATTTCAGCTTCGCATTTAAGTCTGTTTTCTTTTGATGGCGCAGACTTCCGCCGGCAGGCAGAAATGGGGTCTAGAGTTGGCTTTTGCTCCGCTATGTTGGCACAGCAGGTGAACGATAGTAGCATATTGGGATGCCGGCGAAATGGCTTTGATGTTGGAAAGGCTGCTTGATTAGTTTCTTCGGTGCGAAACGCTTTCGTGATGAAATCGCATTGCCATGGACCTCCGACTTTGTACCAAATATCAGATATAATCAATTTATAAATGCTGGTAAATTCGGTAGATTACGAAGGTAGCAATATTGCTTTCACGGGTTTCTATTGAGCGTTAGACAATTTTTCCGTTACCTGAACTAGCGAAGGATGTGTATCCGAAATTGTTGCATTGAACATTAAGCAAAAATTGCACCTTGAATTTTTTAGTAACACAAGAACCAACCCACCTGCTTCACTTTATTGGTGAATGATGCTCGATCTCTTCCAGATTCTAAGCTGAGCGTATGAACTGAGTAGTATTAACGATTGGTATGGAGCAAATTTTGTGCTTACACATAAACTACGTGATTTCAGCTGGCTCCGGCGTCTGTATAAAGCCCTATTAGAAGCCCCAAAACGCCGTTTTACCCCACGGTGAACAACATTATCATATGTCACTAATGTTCGAAGATATCAGATATCATACCACTTAAAGTTCTGTCCAATTAGAACCCGGTATCATTGATTGTGTTGCAGCGGCACGGAAAGTGACCGATGGAAGAATTTTTTTTCAACGGTTTATTTTCCTAGGCGCCCACTTTCTGTGGTATAAATGTCACGGCGTTTCGTGCAGTGAGTGAAAAGTTATTCGAGATGGAAGCAGAGAGGAGAGGAAAAATTCTGCACATCCATTTGGATAGTCCAACGTGAAACGCAATATTTATAGCAAAAATTTTGAAAATCGCTATATCAACCGTGTATGATGTGCTCGAATGTTTCAAGGAGCGAAAGAGTAAGCGTCGTAGTGGCAATGTGATATAAACAGGTGGTGCAGACCACATGGCATGCTTGCGTTGGTTACCAAAGCTTTGTAAATAGTTCGGTATGACGACATAAATGAAAAATAGACATGCTTTGATTCAATGCCAACTAGTCGGAACGGTGTGACGAAAGCAAGCGCGTGGTATTTAGATTTACTTGGCTTGCTCAGGCAAAATTAATTTCACAAACACAAAAGAGTTGCGTTTGTCTCACCTGTTTCGACCTCATTGCCGTGATGGGACATATGACCGAGAGCTGAACCAGAAAGTGTTGAGAACCATCAGAGCAATACCTGAACTATCAGATAATGAAATCGTATAAAAATACGCTGCTGCTCGCAGTACCGTTAGAAGAATTCGTTTGCGAGTAGGATATCGTTCTTATAAAGCCAGCAAGCAACCAAACAGAACGTTGAAGCAAAGTTTCGTCACCAAAACTCGAGCTCGGAAATTGTACTAGCAGGTTTGGCGAAGTACCAAGGATGCCTGCTCATCGACAATGAAATCTACGTCAAAATGGATTTCGGATTCTACATGGCGACGGCACGAGTAGATCGACTCGAAGCTGTACAAGGAAGAATGCCTCAATAATAAGATACTACCTTTCAATAAACCCCATGAAGGTCCGGTGAAGTTTTGGCGAGATTTGGCGAGTTGCCACTACAGCTGGGAAGTCATCCAGTGGTACCGCGATAATAACGTAGATTTCATCGATAAAAACATAAGTCCACCCAACTACCCGCAGCTTCGTCGCATCAAGAGATTTTAGACAATAATGAAGCGGAATAACAGCTCGGGTCGCCTAACTTCGAAAATTCGCGAAGAAAAAATTCTGTAGCTTTGGAAATCTGCATAACATAAAACCACGTAGCTTCGAAAATCTGCGAAAAAACCGTGAGCTCAGCAATGCAGAAAACCCTTTTTTAATTCACCTAGTGGTGTAATGATGCCTTTCTCATATTACTTATGTTCTCAAAAACCTCACTACAAGATTCAGTCAAGATTGTTTTTCAAACATGAGTAAAATCAAAAACATTCTTTTGTGTGAACTATCGTCACCTTTTCAATTTGTAATCATTTACAATAATTTATAATGTATTTATAATAATTTATAATGTATTTATAATAATTTATATTGTATTTTCATTTATAATGTATTTTCCCACGAAATCTTATCCGATGATCAAACATCCAAAGCTATTATCCACGTTCCTCGTCGTTTTCCAATTGGCCCACACCCTTTAATTACTGACATTATGATTGCAAAAGCGTGCTCTAAATTGAAATCATCCTCGAATGCTGGTCCGGATGGAATTCCCTCTCTAGTATTAAAAAAAAATGCTCGAACAGCCTATTAATTCCACTTTTGTACTGTTCAACATATCTTTTGATTCAGGAACGTTTCCCGACAACTGGAAGAAATCGTTCATTTTCCCTGTGTTCAAAAAGGGAAACAAATCTGATGTTTCTCATTATCGTGGGATAGATAATGATATCGAATTATCTGAAATTATTGTTCTCGAATTCGTTACGCATAACTGCATTAACTACATCTCTGAAAGTCAACACGGTTTTATGCCAAATCGAACAACCTCAACGAACTTATTATCTTACACATCCTTCATTATTCGATGTCTACAAGCACGTCGACAAGTTGACGCTATATATACTGATTTCTCCGCTGCTTTCGATAAAATAAACCATCAAATAACAGTTGCAAAACTCAATAGGCTTGGATTCGGCGGATCACTACTTAAATGGCTACAGTCTTATCTAATTGGTCGTGAAATGTCAGTAAAAATTGGAGACTGCGTTACAACACCTTTCGCAGTCTGCTCTGGAGTCCCTCAAGGCAGTCATTTGGGACCATTTTTATTCTTGCTCTACCTCAAAGATCTCAATTTTCTATTGAAATGCCACAAACTATCTTTCGCAGATGATTTTAAACTATATTATCCAATAAAATCTCCTGACGACACCATATTTTTGCAGTCACAGCTTGATATATTCGTGAACTGGTGTATTAGCAATAAAATGGTTGTAAATGCCTCAAAAGAAATGTTCCGTTATGTCGTTTACTCGCAAACACTCGTTACGACTATAACATTTCGCAGAATATACTAAAACGTGAGTCTATCGTTAAAGATCTAGGTATCATTCTTGATATCAAGCTAGATTTCAAGTCATATCGACTATGTGATTTCTAAGGCATCCAAGCTTTTAGGTTTCGTTTTCCGCATCACCAAGAGCTTTGTCAATGTACATTGTCTAAAAGTATTATATTGTTCTTTAGTCCGCTCGACACTTGAATATTCAGCTGTTGTCTGGTCACCTCATTATCAAATCGACATAGAGCGGATTGAAGCCATTCAGCTTAAATTTGTTAGATTTGCCCTGCGTAACCTACCTTGAAGAGTTCCTGCTAGTCTTCCTAGTTACATAGATCGCTGTAAGCTTATTGACTTGGATCGGTTATTTGTTCGTCGAAATATCTCCAAGGCAACTTTCGTTGCTGATTTACTTCAATCACATATCGTCTGTCCCGAGCTTTTGCAGTTGATTAATCTCGACATTCATCCCACCCCTTTCTCAGATTACTTATTGCAAGAACAAATTATGGATACAATGAACCATTCTCAAGTATGTGCCGAACTTTCAATGTTTTCGACTTTCATTTATCTCGAAATATGATCAAACGATTGTTTCGTCATCACTTGACAGATTAGTCTTACGATCAGTATTTGTTTTGTAACCGACAATATTATTTTTTCGTTCAACCCCCACTTCATCTCTCCATCATCTTCATTGGATACTAACTAGATTTGCTCGCAGAAATTAACCCGGTCGTCCCTTACTCTTTTTCTCTGTCTTCCAACCATGCTTTCTTCGATCGCTAATTAGATCTACATGCCGATTCTAACATCGTCGTTTTCTTTTCCTTCCACCACCTTTTTAATCACTAATTAGATCTACATGCCGATTCTAACATCGTCGTTAGTCCACGCTCCTTTACCACCTCCTCCACCAACCCTGGTATTCCATTCGCCTACCCACTTATTTCTTCTCTCTCACCTTTTAAGAAAAAGCACTATTACTGCCATGTAATGCTGGGTGTCATCAACTAGTTATAGGGTTATACATTTAGTTTTAATTGTTAGCTTTAATTGTTAGTTTTGATTGTTAGTTCTAATTGTTAGTGTTAAGTCCAAATGTATCTGTTGGATCATTGTAATCTGTTGATACTGATGAGGAGGTTTTATGCCTGCTGGAGAGAGAGATTGCTAAATTTCATCTCCATCGGGCTTTTCCCTGCTCCAAATAAATAAATAAATAAATAACAAGTTAACATAGATTCAAAGGTGACAACCCTGCACGCTATAAAAAATTCAACAAAGCGCGCTGTGTGATAGATGGGTGCGTTTTCTTCTTCCTCCGTACTAGCACATACCGTTGCGTACCGATTTTGCATAGTCTTGTATAACAAATTGAATGTTTTTATACTTATTGCTCTATAATTTCGAAACCGGGAGTCGTATCTGGATGAAATGGCACAGTATCGTTTAAGACACTAAGAGCTTTAATTGAATCATGATTTGTAAAAATTGGACTAACCGTTGCTGAGAAATCGAATTGAGTTCTGTTGTTGGAGCTTTTCTTCACTATTATCGGTGCGTTCGGAAGCGGAAGCCGGGTACTAGTAGTCCCAAATATAGCCACCAACTAACAAGGTCTGCCAACTAGATGAATTTACCAGTACATTTTACAAAAATGTGCACCTCGTTTCGCCATCGCTTGTGAAAAAATACTCCTGAAATAGAAAATTTTCACTAATCGCACTGTCGGATCGGAATCAACCTTTCTGGGACATTTTAAAAAATTTGAAGACTCTCATTTGCATCTTAATTTGTAAAAATCGGTTGAGAAATTTCCGAGAAAATTGAATGCGCATTTTCTCATAGATTTGGACATATTGTCTTGTAATTCCGGAACCGAAAGTCGGATCAGGATAAAAATCAATAGCGATCTTTCATTTGGTGCACATAGACAGAGATAGAGAGGGAGAGAGAGAGAATTTACAAGTGTGGCTAAGGTGACTACAAATAGAAGGCACTCGAACTGTAAAACATTGAAGAAATCCATCAATTCGGTTGTTTTATGAACCGCCGATCCTAAAAAACCATTTCATGTTTTCCTTTGCAATACTAATATCATCATTATCTTAATTCGAACAGCCTAAGTGACTGTGGGCTAATTAACAAGTCTTACTTTCTGGAAAAGAAGAACTAGAAGTTTGCACAATCATTGAACTCTTAACGATGTTCAGAAATGTGAAACGAGGCGTTCCTGTTTCACTCGTCATCCAGTTATCATACCCTGACATAGACTTGATCTCTATATATAAGATATTAAATGCATCGAGCTTTATAATTTCCACACATAAAAACATTAGGAATTTTAAAGGTGACAGAATTGTACAAACGATACAATTCACAACTTCTTAATTTTTCAAATGACGTAATCCTCAGTTCGCTTTCTCATCTCATCCAAGTCAGTCGATAAAACAAAACCGCTTACGTTCGGGACAGAAGAAACCAAGTACAGTATTGTGTAGTGAACAATAGAACGACCTCGAAATGAGTTAACCAAACGAACAAAAGCTACCACCGACACGAAAGAATACAATTGTTGTTGACTTTAGGCAGTGCAAAATTCGACCTACGATAAGAGAACTTGAAGGTTTGCTTAAGGAGCAAATGCATCTTGACATTAAACGTGTGCATTTACTTCAATGCAATAAGACCAATAATGTTGTTTATATCCAGTTCTATAAAGAGTTCGATGCAATTCAATTCCCTAAAGACAATAACTATGTGGAGCATGAAAATAACAAGCACAACATTCCAGTATATATGGAAGATAGTGCTATAGAAGTGCGTGTGCATGATCTTCCCTCAAGCGTCATCGATTCTTATTTTCGCAAAACTATGTCCCAATACGGAGAGATTCTCTCTATCGAAAAAGAAAAGTGGAAGAATATTTTCCCCGGTATTCTAAATGGCGTACGTTTGTTACGCATGCGCTTGAGGAGGCCTATACCTTCTTATTTGACATTCGGTCAGGATACAAGAATCCCGTGCAAATTACTTGTTACCTATGACAATCAGATGGCCACATGTCAATATTGACGAAAAGCTGTTCAATACAGTAAGCCATGTGATAAACTGGACAAGAAGACAACTACACCAAATGATAACGGTGCTTCCTTCACACCAACTTCAAGCAACCCCAGTACACCTGTGACAGTCACCAACAACAGTGAAGCATCCCCTTCAACGAAACCATCCAACGTATCCTCTATAGAACAAAGTACACCAACTGTTGTTAACAACTTACCATCCAACCAACCAGCAACTGCAAACAATGTACAACAAGACGCATCTACAGCAACTAGCAACGAAATCAACAACAATACCACCGATGCGGCAATGAATGACGAGACGAACCGCGAACAAACTGCCCCTCAATCCTCGCAGGAGGAAAATGGAAGCTCCTCTCCCCCTAAAAAAAGGGTGACAACGAGATCAATACAAAAAAAAATATCTAAAATCTCAGCTAAATAGGCCACGTAAAGCTTGTACGCAAATAGGCCTGAATAAAATATCTTTTAAATAAAAAAAATTACGTAATACTCCACTTGCACAGAATTTTACATGCTCCCAGTGTAATTTGTACTCGGCTACCAAGTGCCGCTGTATGGATTTATATTTATCAATTCTTCATTGAACAGATATGAGCTCTTCGGTTCATATCTTTTGTTTTTTATTTCATTCGAATTCAAGACATGTAATTTTCAAATAACACAATTTTACATGTTCTTGAATATAAATTTGTATGAAATACGACGTTTCATTTATGTGCATTTTATAAGATGTAAAATCACAAGATTTTTTCGAGTTGTGCAGCTATGGTTGAGCACCATCAACTTTGAGACAATATTGGAAGGAAACTTTAATACTCAATGTGTTGTATGGGTTGTGTTCTCGGTTATTACAGATGAGCTGTGACCGACGACTATTGGACAATTCCAATGTGACTACTTCAAACACAGGTGAAATCACACGGAATCCACCAGCTCCATTACGACCACAGTTAAATTTAATGGGGCGTCTGGGTTTCTTTGCATAATTTCATCACCCGGAAATGAATTCGGTGATGATGATTGTGTCCTGGTCCATCCGTTAAGCGCAGTCGGATTTTTTACGATGACACAAATTATTTGTCTAACTAGCAGAGGCCGTCTTAACGGATTGTAATGAAATTCTTCAGGTAACTTCAGTTAAAATTACATATGTTTTTATACCTTACTCAAAATGTAATAATATCGATTGTACTTTAAACTGTCTTGAACAGTAATAGTAGTCTCAAAACTAATGCAATGCATATTCAAATTATGCTATTAGCAATATAATTGCTCAAACGGTGCCTAAGGTTTCAACTAGAATACTAAATTTTAAACCCCCAACGATTCATACGTCTTCCTGCCATTTTGCATACCATCACCAGTACCTACCTTACCAACATTTCAAGTCAAAGGGATCGTTCGACCAGCATATTCCTCCGGGATAAGTACCCAAACAGTCGTAAATGTATTTACCAACACTGAGCTGTACTGGCATCATCTTAAAATTTGCCTTGGCAGCTGCTCCCGATTCAGATTGTACCGAACAGGTGAGAGATTATCGTCATTTTCATGGCTCTATCTTCACCACACGTTTGAAAGCCGTGCTTCGGTTTTCCAGATGCCAAAACAGAATGACTACAAATAAGCATGGATCGAAAGGTTCCGTGCTTATACGGTGGGATCTGCTCACTTTTCCGGCTAACTTTTGTCAAAACCGATAAAGACGGTTGACAAGGAAAATAAATATTTTGACTGGCCGTTTATCATTAAAATCCTCACCGAAATTTTTACCTTTTTGTAAGTCATTCCGAAGCGGCTCAAATGAATCATTTAAACAACCAGTGGAGTACATTAATCAACAACCGAAATGGAAAAAAAAATTGTTGAGCCACGGATTAAGAACAAATCCCTTCACCGCCCGGTAGGCTGATCATGAATCGATGATAAAAAGATTAAAGTCCCAAGGGTAACAATTCAGCGGCATGTGAAATAGGAACGTGAAGACAACGATAATAATGTAATCCAGATTTGATAAAACAAAGCGAAAGTGGCGTGTCCTGCTAGTGAAAGCAGAAGCCGTAGCGAAAAAAAAAACTCTTTCGAAGATGAACGATGGAGTACATCCGTCAAAGAGCGACACCGTTGATTAAGGCCGTCGCCATTGACGATATGGACGAAAAGGGACGGATGTTCCGCACTCTTACCGGATAGCCATGAATTTCTACTCTAGCACAATGATTGATGCTCCTTTTATTTGACGTCCGTGCCACTGTGAGTCTAATGAGATAAGTGCTTGATTGATCGTTGATTATTCGTTCTCATTCTTCCCTCTGTTTGTCGCAACTGTTACGGCTGAGACCCTGCTGATTGGCTTTGGCCTTCGGAGACGTGCGGGGCTGATAGGAAATAATTGAATTCTCGACGGAACGAAACGGGAATAAGTTTCGGCTAGGCTAATTATAAAAACACAATCGTGATCGAATTTCGTTCCAATAAATAAATTGGCTACGGACAATCCGGTCACAGCTGCCTCGGAGCAATTTGTATGCCTAAAAGTTGTAAAAGTTGTTTCAAATTAAACGTAACGTTAGCATAAAAGAAATTACGTTTGGAACTGGTTGATAGAACTCAATTAATAGAAACGATTTATTTTGTGTTGGTGGTAAGACACTAAAGTTGTCTTAAACTTATTCATTCATTTTTTATCTGTTACTCTTTGAAAGTGATTTTCAAAGAGTAGCAGATGAAAAAAAAACATTGTTTTAATTCTTCTAGTGTTATTATGATGACTTTCTCATACTATTCATAGTCTCATACTATTACTGTGGTATTTACCTTTTTAGCGAAACTTTTTTATTGAAACTTGAATAGAATCAACAATGTTTGTTCGGGCATAAACTATGATAACCTACAAATTGAAACAGTGTTGAACCCAATTTAGAAGCAATTTTCTCATTTTATTTTTTTTCCGAAAGACGGTATTTTTGAATCACTATTTCCGGTATTTCCGCTAAATCCGAAATTAACTTTTTTTACCACGAGCAAACAAAATTCTCGCAGTATAAAAAGGCTACCTCAAAGTATTTTATTCATTTTTCCTCCGTCGAGCACACTCTTGAAATTACTTTATTTTCTTATCAAGATGTGCTGATCAAGATCATCCAGCACTCAATGATCAAGTGCAAAGAACCGGTAGAATTCTATTGAAAATGAATGTCTCTCGTATAAGGTGAACGGCTCATAAAAATTGTGTGAAATTGTTCTGTATAAATAGTAATGTCTTTACTATGGGGAGTACAAAGTGAGTTTATGTAGAGGAGGCCGCACGGATAAAAATCTGTTACCGGTACCATAATTTTTTAATTATGAAATCATGAACCATGCCTTCTTATGAAATTTCATGAGCAAAATAATTGATATCATAAAAATATTTATGAAAGAAGTGTTATTATTCATGATATCAATCAGTTTGCTCATGAAACCATGACGTATTATTCATGATAGACATTACTCATGATTTCATAATTTTTAATCATGGATTTTTACCCGTGCGGGTTAGGTTTTTTTTTATTTAAAAGATATTTTTATTCAGGCCTATTTGCGTACAATCTTCACGTGGCCGATTGAGCCGATTTTTTAAATAATTTTTTTTTTGAGTTGGATCCCGTTGTCACCCTTTTTCTAGGGGGAGAGGAGCTTCCATTTCCCTCCTGCGAGAATTGAGGGGCACTTCGTTCGTGGTTCGTCTTGTCATCCATTGCCGCATGATGGTATTGTTGTCGATTTCCGTCTTCTTTTCGTTGCTAGTTGCTGTAGATGCACCTTGTTGTACATTGTTTACAATTTCTGGTTAGTTGGAGGGTAAGTTGTTAACTGCAGCTGGTGTACTTTGTTCTATAGGGAATGATAATGGATTCGTTGAAGGGGATGCTTCATTGTTGCTGGTGGCTGTCACAGTAGTACAGGGGTTGCTTGAGGTTGGTGTGAAGGAAGCACCGTTGAGCTTTGGTGTAGTTGTCTCCTTGCCCAGTTTATCACATGGCTTACCGTAGTGAACAGCTTTTTAGCAATATTGGCATGTGGCCATCTGATTGTCATAGGTAACAAGTGATTTGCACGGGATTCTTGT
Source organism: Malaya genurostris (assembly GCF_030247185.1). Taxonomy (NCBI): domain Eukaryota; kingdom Metazoa; phylum Arthropoda; class Insecta; order Diptera; family Culicidae; genus Malaya; species Malaya genurostris. The sequence continues at coordinate 111,679,758 of NC_080571.1, forward strand.
ATCTTGACCGAAAATCACATAAGAAGGTATAGCCTTCTTCAAATGTATGCGTAATAAACGTACGCCATTTAGAATACCGAGGAAAAATTCTTCCACTTTTCTTTTTCGATAGAGAGAATCTCTCCGTATTGGGACATAGTTTTGCGAATATATGAATCGGTGACGCTTGAGGAACGAGCATGCACACGCACTTCTATAGCACTATCTTCCATATATACTGGAATGTTGTACTTAATGTTTCCGTGCTCCATATAGTGCACATTGTTATTGTCTTTTGCGAATTGAATTGCATCCAACTCTTTATAAAACTGGATGTAAACAACATTATTTGTCTTATTGCATTGAAGTAAATGCACACGTTTAATGTCAAGATGCATTTGCTCCTTAAGCAAACCTTCAAGTTCTCGTATCGAATGTCGATTTTTGCACTGCCTGAAGTCAACAACAATTGTATTCTTTGGTAGTGGCTGTAGCTTTTGTTCGTTTCGTTCACTCATTTCGAGGTCGTTCTATTGTTCACTACACAACACTGTTCTTGGTTTCTTCTGTCCCGAACGTAAGCGGTTTTGTTTTATCGACTGACTTGGATGAGATGTGAAAGCGAACTGACCGGGTCAGGTTGGTCGAGTATGTTTTATGAACAGGGTATTATGCGTAGTGGCGACATCTACAATGATTGTGGTGGAGTATTAGGTTGCCCTTCTTTTTCTTCAGGAATGAAAAAAATTAACATATGTGCTCAAAAGTTGTACCTCCTTGACAGTGCAAACCGTTTATCAAAAAGTCTAACCAAAATAGTAGACATATTCCTAAAGAAAAACTCGGCCAACCAACCCTGGTCTCCCCTATATGAAATTATCGTAATTTAGACATTGTTCATTACTAAATGAAGTTTTGGCTGCTATTTATCTAAAATGTATAGTTTAATCAACTCAAATCGATTGATAAGATGATATCGAATATCTGGAATAAAATTAGTCGAGCTGTAGACATTAAAACCTGTCACAGTTGATATATTTTTTTTCCTAATTTATAATTTGTGTTTTCTGTATAGGGCTGCACTATTTAGTTGTACTGTGAGAACAAGATCGAAGTTCAATCGACAACACATGTAGAACAGTAAGTAATTCAAATACTTCTCTCGATTTTTTTTCCTTTTTCTGTTTTGAGTGAAGGTTCATAGTGGATCGAATCTGTTCATATAAAATACGGAATAATTCACTCAATTCGTTCTTTTTTTGTTTCAATTATAGAGGTTTCAACCTTAAGGTCATTCGCCTCTTCGGACAAGTAAACCTATTCAAATAGCGGTGTGAACAATTCTATAAGGAAGTGTGTAGTTTTTCCTCCAACAAAATTGAATATTGTGTATTCGTACACTTTGCGTACAATAGCGAGTCAAAAAAGGCGGGTGGGTAATGTCAGAGACATAACTGGATGTCGTGAATACGAAAACAACTGACATGTTCCTTAAAACCTCCGAATATCAATTAGTTGATCAATTGTATGAATTATGCAAGCATTCCCCTTTTTCACATTTTTTGCAAAAACAAAGAAAGCTTCACTTGATTTCGATTACTGTGAATTTCACACAGCGAAAAGTGCACAAATCTAACCAAACTGTTTTAGATTTGCACTAAACTGAGGATATTTACCTTAGGCTTGAGAAAAACAATTCCTAAGAATTCTTTAGAAATCTTTTAGAGCCACTAGAACGGCTGATTTTGTGTGATGCTCTTCACCGTTGTTTTTTCACCAATGAAAATGACTGGCAGCTGTGACGTAATCGCTCTAGTCGGAAGCGAAACTAGCTTTGCAAACGACACAAAATACATCTGCTCGCAGTGGCGATATAATCCAAACTGATTCAATTTTTGCTAGGAGCTTTCTTTTTACGTGATTCCGTTTGTAGCTTTTTCACTAATGGGCGGTCCTAACGGCTATAAAAATAGCCGCATACAGAATTTTAATGTCGATTAATTCATTTCGGATTTGCATAATTCATTGAAAGAAACTATCAATGTGCTGTAAGGATTCGTTTCTAGCATTCAGAAGGACCAAATTGAGGAACTCACTACGATATTCACCACTTTTCGGAACATTTTCCTCGAACGATTTGTTGTACAGCAGCAGATAGTTTGTTCTCTTCCTGAGAACGCGTTCTGATTGGCTGGTGTTGACATGGGTCAAATGAGACAGGTTTTTCAATAGTGTACTATTGAAATACTCCAATGCTTTTGCTATACACGTTTAAGTTGAAAAATTTCGGTTCTATTGGTAGTTAGATTATATAAATCCTGACTGAGCTATGAGCTTTAAAAATACGAGAAAAGCAAACGCGCCTTATGAATTATTCTCTTTGATACTCGTTTATACCAAGCATTTCAGAAAAGTTTAATTTTGAATTATTTGAGATTATGTCACACCACTGAAAATTTTATTGTGATCATATTCCCGATGGCATGTAGCAAAAATTATCTTGATTCGTTAGATACAACAAGAGATATTAACTTATTAACTATTAACTTATCACTCTCTCAGAGGGTAAATTTTGAAAAGGCACCCCATAGTAAAGTAAGTCGTATTCACGACAAAACAAAATTGTTTCATAATCTGTTGAAGAATTACTGAATTTTTGTGTTACATTCAAGAGGTATGAAGTTGCTAGCGTATGTAATAAATATTACTGAAGGGTCATCCGTCAAGTCATTTAGAAGTTTTTTTTCATTTTTGGTGAGTTCCATACCTGATGCATAATGACATTGTGAGATTTTCTTAAATCGACATATATTGCGCATTTTATAATTGATTAGACATCTGCGAAAAAAATATTTGCACAGTCCATTTTTCGGAATACACACATACAAATAAACCCATTATAGGAAAACTAGTGATGCCGAGTACGCAGATTTATCTCTGAATTTACAGATTTCTGATTAGCGCTGAATTGTGTGAGTACATGTATATCTGATTAGTCTATAAATCTGTTATTATAGACTTTACATATTAAAATACTTTCTTACACATACATGTAATAAACATATTGAGAGATATGTACGTTTAACAAACTCGATTTCATCTTCTGAATCGTTTAAAATACAAGTATATAGGAAAACAAGAATTATAGGAAAACTAGTGATGCCGAGTACGCAGATTTATCTCTTAATTTACAGATTTCTGATTATCGCTGCAGATATTTAAAGATTTATTTATGCGTTTTTAAAATTAACAACTTTAGACAACTTTTTTTAAAAATTAACAACTCGCTAAAAACTGAAATTTTTCCATTATCTCTGCAACATTTTGATTGCACAAACTTTTTAAAACCTGCTCAAAAATTTAACCTGGCATTCATGATGCGAACGGCATATGGTATTTGTACTAATATTAGTGTGTGAACAAAAAGTTCTTGCCACAATCTTTAAGCGCTGACGTCCAAAAACTCATAACATCGGCAATATATAATTCTCGATGTAAGCAATACAAAAAACGATACCATTGTAAATAATAAATGAGACGATGTAAATATCCACAGGCTTAATCGCGAAAATCAGTCAATTTCACGAAAAATGCAAGAGAACGTAGCCTATTAATTGTACTACAAATTGCCTTCTGCTTTCATTTATACGAAAAAATGACATTGAAGATGCATTAAACTTAGAGTTGGAATAAAAAGAAACGGAGCAATTTGTTTTCCCCATATTGAATAAGTTTTGAGTAAAAGAATACTTCGGTTATTAATGCAAGTTTTATCTACGAATCAATCCACGATGTAAATATCAGCTATTTTTCGAAGAAGAATGAAACCAACATGAACAATAATTGGAGAAAACATCAATTAATGTTTTGAGTTTGACTTCTATTTCTACTTAGGAATTATCGTATATTTTCCGATCGACTGGATGAATTTTTCATTGATCTTTAAAACGTATAGATTTTTTACATTTTCCAACTGCTTCCACTAAATAAACCAACAAATCGAGAGTTTGGTCCTTACCTTACATAAATAATGAAGTTACAACATTTGAAGCATTTGATGAAATCTTCAAACAAATTTGGAAATATTGTCATATGAGAATTTGCAGCGTGTTAGTAGCCTTTTTTTGCCACCGCGGTGTTACTGTGATGTCTGTGGCGAATCGCAAGCAGCAGAGCAATAATGAGGCGAATTCATTCTTCAACCAACATCATGAAGACGAACTGACATTATTTTATTTTGCTGTAAGGTTATCTCAAGTAACATTTTTAATATTATTAAATTATTGAAACTGTAAACTCCACTAAAGCCTACTGAAAACCATTTTAAGATTATATTCTAGCCAAGCAGACAATTCTTCATGATTCAAAATTGAATTCCTTTACAACTTTGCTCAAAATTTAAAAAAAAAATGCGATTCCATTTTTCTCGTGAATGTATAGATAAAAATAAGAATTATAACTAATCGCTGATGCTGATTCAAAGGCGCTTTTTTTCAAAAGTCTTCATGATTCATAAAAACAATATTTTTTGTGATTCATCATAATTTTGATATATTTTAGAATACCGACATACTAATATGATATTTGAAATGTATTACGTTTAAAATACTATGTATTGTGGATGCTACGGCGAAGAAAAACTTATGTAATATTTATGAAAAGAATTTTTTTTTATATAAAATGACTTTTTCGGGCGTTCTAAAAATGAAACCTAAAAGTTAATCGTGTTTCGTCCTCTTTGTATTTGGACAATTTATTTGATGTCAATAAATGCTACGGTAGAACATCAGAATGACGAACATTAAATTTCCTTATGTTACAATTAACCTGAAAAGTAATAAATCCTATAGCCTAAGGCACAACGCATGTGTTATAAAAAAACTTTAAACCCTTTGATCGGGCACCTTCAATATCTGTGGTTTTGTTGGGCAGTGGTCAGTATGTCTGAGCTGGATTATCACGACGTAGTGAGAACTCGCGGATACTATTTAACTCTAGCTGTATTTATTGGGACGACCACTACAAAAACTTGAACTGACTAACACAAACTTAATTTTGACGGAGATGACTAACTAACATACTGAACTGGATCGCGAATATGACAATACTTAACAATAACTGTAACTTAAAACTTGTTTCATTTAGAATTGGAACACACTTTTGCTTATATTGAGGCGCTCCTGGTGGACGGATTTGGAAGTTCTTGGCGCCCACGTGTCGGGAATTTTGTCAGCTTCACGTATGATTTTTGACATTCCGCAGATTGACTGTACTTTGTAAACAATCAACATGGAATGAGAAAATTCGGTGCTGCCCATAGTACTGTTAGGAGAACTCGACTCCGGGAAGGGATCAAGTCGTATCGAGCTAACAAACAGCCAAATCGGACCATAAAACAGAATAGTGTGGTAAAAATTCGTGCTCGGAAACTATATGACCAGGTGCTGACCAAGTTCGACGGGTGTCTTCTGATGGACGATGAAACCTATGTCAAGGCTGACTTCGGGCAAATCCCAAGTCAAAAATTTTACTTGGCAAGGGCTCGGGGGGGATGTTCCAACCAAATTTAAAATTGTTTTTGCCGACGAATTTGCAAGAAAATTTATGATTTGGCAGCGCATTTGCAGCTGTGGCAAAAAACGAAAGTTTTTGTTACAAATAAGACAATGAAATCGGAACTATACCAAAGAGAGTGTCTCCACAAACGAATTTTGCCGTTCATTCGATCCCACGACCTTCCCGTAATGTTTTGGCCAGATTTGGCAAGCCGTCATTACAGCAAAGTCGTTCAATAATGGTATGCAGAGAAAGGGGTCCAGTTTGTTCCGAACTGCCCTCAGTTCCGCCCTATTGAGAAATACTGGGCAATCATGAAGAGTCGAGACTCAAGGCAAAGGGAAAGGTTGTCAAAGACATCAATCAGATGACGACCTGGTGGAATAAGATAGCTAAAACGATGGACGAAGAAGGTGTGCTCCGCCTAATGAGCCGTGTTACAGAAAAAAATCGAGGATTCCTTCGAAAACGTGACGAATAATTTTATCCGTATTTTTCTTGAAAATTTGAAGAAAACGCTACATTTGTACAAAAACTGATCTTGTATTCAATAATAAATAAGTGAAATACAGGCAATTGTCTTTGTTCCAATTCTATCTGAAGCAAGCTTTAATAACGAGCAAACGTATTAACGTCACCTTTTTGAATTTTTAAATAAAGCTTAGAGGCATTCAAAATGTTACTTGGGTATATGTTACAGGTACATAGCATGAAACACTATGAGTGATAGTCCTTTGGGTTTGTTCGAACTGTTGACTTAAGACTACACAACTATTGTAAAAATCACTGTTACTTTTTGTGTTGATCATTTAGCTAGCATTTATCATTTTTGTTACTCATATCCTTTCGCCGTGATACAAGCGAAATACCTATACTTTCGATAAATTCTTTCAGAATTTTGAATTCCCTGACCGTTGGTATGTCACTTGATGATCGAGGTCGTTCAGCAACTCGAATGCGAAAAATCAGCAGATCTTCGACAGAAATCATTGCCTCTCGAACGGTGCATAAAAATACACAGAAGGTTCATTTGCAGTTGAGCACAGAATTCAGTTTCACATTATTTTGTGTAAAGAAGCTCAGTTTAAATAGTCGTAAAGTTTTAACCCAAAACGGCTGGTTGTGTTTCCTCTTCGCTTCGTCAGCTCTTATTGAACTGCAATACTGCTTAGCAGTTTTACATGAACTACAAATCAGGCGATAAATTAAAATTAATTAACTTAAAACTTCAAATGAAATACGTCACAGCCCATACTGACGGTACCGTCTCTTGACATGATGTTACAAACATTTTTAAGGTTCACAGAAGAATTCCGATTGAAAACTGTTATAGACTTCATCTCAACCAGATCATCATATAATTCACTGGACAAAGAAATAACATTAAAATTTATATTGCCAAAACTACTCAATTCAAACAAACTGTTCGTGAGTGAGTGAGTTGCTTGGCTCGTTCAACGGAAACAAAATGCGCCAGCATTACACAACTGCTTTCAATTCAATGGAGAACTTAACGGTATGCAGCAAAAGTTATTAACTCAAGTGCAAAGCCGAATTGCCCCTCAACCTAATATTGAACCGTGCAAAATTGATACTGCATGCGGTAGGTCGACATGATGAACCTGCATATCGATACAAAATCCCTGTATTACTAAAAAAAGTGTAGCGCAACATCGAATCGTAACATGATTGGTTACCGGCGGCAAGGGTCCGTTCTTGAATTTAGGTTATGCTTTACTGAAATTTGCATGAATTCCAATAAAATCATCATAAATATTTAGTCTGATTTTCTAATAGAAGGCTACAGTTTAATTGAAATGATGCCTGTTTATAGCAGTAAACACGATCCATTGATTCCATGGTGCCTTAAGAGGTGTTTGGGAGCAGTTAGTTATCATTTTGTCAGGTCCATCAGAGCGGTTACAGTTTCCTTTCAAATGGTTATGCACTTCATGCGTTAAAAATACCCGGAAACAGCGAAACCAGAACAAACAAACTGTGTAATTTTGATGATCCTGCTGGAGACCAGTGGAAACTTTAGCAAATTGTGCACGACCGAGCACCGAATTAACACCCGACACCCAACGATCTTTTGTTTGCGCTTCGTGTCGAAGGAATAATTATCATTTTCCATCGATCTAATGTGGTTTCATTAGGGCATGAAAAATGTTTGTGATGCTAGAATAGCGACCTCTTGTGCGTTATCTGTTGAATTAATCTTTGCCGTCTCTCCCGTAAAACCCGTTTTCTGCACGGATAACTATGGTAACTGATAAGCACCGGAGATGATGCTGTAGCAGGACCCGCTTCAATAGTGGGAACACTTTGTGTTCCATCTCTCTTGCTTGCTCTTTGCAAAGCATAAATTCGTTTTCGGTAGGAGATGAAAAAAAAGCATAAAACCATTATCTTCAAAAACGTCAACGCCAGAAATCAGAGCTTAAAGTTCCTATTTTATGGTAATTGAATCGGGTTGGTTTCAGGCCGGTTCAGTCCCATGCTCGGTATGTGCGGTAAAATGGTTGGCCCGAACCGAAAGTCGTCATCTCACGGTCGATTTTTGGGCCAAAAGCTCCACTTAGGACAGGCGCCTGTAAGTCTACCAGGGAGAGACAGAATCCGGCAGCAGCGGCGATAAACTGCGAACCCTAACTGGTAGAGTTCATGGCAGCTCGGTGGAGGACGAAAGCATTTTTCGGTGGGTTGGAACCAGTACCACCCCGTGCGCACTTTTATCTTCTGTTGAGTGTGAGCTCAGGGCGAGATTCGGCTTTTATGCTCGGCTGACGCTCCGGTTCTAGGCCCTAGCGCGCGATAATAATCATAACGATGAACTGTGCGAAAAAAAGGAGAAAATTTTATTATTAAAATATGGAATCAGTGGTAAAACGTGGTCGACTGGTTCGGTAACTCTATTATCATGAAACAATCCCGCTCAGCAAATACACAATGGATGGCATCGTGTTGAGTTTACCTCAATTTTCGAGTAGAAAAACCATATTGGCCTTAAAGAATCAAGAGAAAATTGATGAAAGTTCCGCAATATTACAACAACAATGTGCTTCTTAGTCGTACCTAACGTCTGATTCAAATCATTCAAAGGCCCAGTACAGAACCGGCATAGTAAAAAGTAATTAATATTACGTTTAAGGTGGTCAGCATCTCTCGCATTTCATAACAAAGTAGGGATATAGCAAATTGTTATGTTCCTATTTAATGTATATTGAGTTAACGGATAAGGAACGTTAAGAATGAAATTCTGGTTTGGGCTCAAACCAACACAACTTTTCTCTAGAACAAAACATGCTTGCCTTGCTCGGCACAAGCAAATCAAAATATCATTGGGTCTTTCGCTGAGTCGATCAGTATTTCAGTATTCATCGTTATGCCAGTGTTTTTTAATCGCTTTAGCAATATAGGTCAATGTTTTTCTTCAGTATGCTTCTATCGCTAGTTTGTTTTACTACTAAGCATTCTGAACAATAAACTTATTTCACTTCCAATACTTCATTTATAATTCATTTTTTACTAGAATGGGTAGAACTTACTTACTCTCTTTCTGTGTTCAAGGCAGCAACACAATTCTTTCTCCATATCATAGGAATTATGATCAGCGATTTATGATAAAATTTTCAGTTCATTGAGATAATCACAAATAACTCAAAATTGAAGTTTTCTAAAAATGTTTGGTACACTGAGGTCTCCGCGCAAAAAAAACCGCGTAACTTCGGAAACTCGCGTAAAAAACTGCATAACTTCGGAAATCCGCGTAAAAAATACCTTCAAACTAACGAAAAAAATTTTTTGATACCAAATAATCTGAAAAACGACTTTGGGACATATAAAAATTTTGAGACTTTCAAAATTGAATATTTTTTTGCCGAAAAAAACATGTAACTTTGGAAATCCTCGTAAAAAAACCGCGTTACTTCGGAAACTCGCTTAAAAAACGCGTAAGTTCGGAAATCCGCGTAAAAAAAGCCGCGTAAAAAGAAACCGCATTAAAAAAATACGCGTAAAAAGAGACCCCAGTGTATAAATGAGCATTAAGGTGAAATTCAGCGTCGAAATAGTGCGCGTAAATTTTCAATCGCATGAATTGAACGAATAATCGCACAAAGCATATCGTGCAAATCCGACACTTAGAATTTTTTTTCAAATTATGATAAAAAACGATATTTTATTCAAACTAATAATTGATCCTTTTTTGCACGAGGCTAAACTTGAGCATAACGAAAACCGGATGAAATTTGAATTTAAGTTATTCGTTCGCGAATTTTCGAACTTTTGATCGAACGCTTTTCATCAAGTTCCGGACAAGTGTTGCATCGCATTTTTTGGACGCTTGAGCCCAAAAACTCCTGCATGTTCCCAGCTGCTTTACCAGTCTTCTTCAAGACCCTCTTCACGATTGCCCAGTAACGTTCGATGGGTCAAAGCTGAGGGCAATTTGGTGGATTGATATTCTTCTCAACGAAATTTATACCCTTTCCCGCAAGCCAATTGAGAGTGGTTTTGGCATAGTGAGCCGACGCTAAATCCGGCCAAAACAGTGGATGTGTACTATGCTTCTTATATAAAGGCAGCAATCTTTTCTGGAGACACTCAGATCGATAGATTTCTGCATTTATTGTTCCGGTAGTGTCAAAAATGGCTGACTTCAAACCACAGGAACATATTGCTTGCCATATCAGTACCTTTCGACTGAGTTTCTCCACTTGAATCGGCCTGTCCTGGACCTGGAAAGGTTTTCAAGTTCTCCTTTGCATAAATCTCATCGTCAATCAAAACGCATGCATCCTGACACTGCAAAAGACGCGAATACAATGTCCGGGCCCTTGTTTCTGCTCGCTTCTTCAGTTCTACACTTTGTTCCGAGATTTTCTGCTTCTTGAGGTCATTTCGCCTCTTGATACGCTGGATCTTTCCGACACTCGTTCCTGCTTTTTTGGCAAAATCACGTATTGACATTGATTTGTTCTTTATGATTAGAGATACCACTTTCTGGTCCAGTTTTGGGTTGGGAGAACCAGGTTTTCTGTCTCTTTCTGACAGCTCATCGAAAGAATAGTGTTACATAAACTTATTAATGATGGTTTTAACACTGGCATGATGAATTCTAAACCGCTACGCCAATTTTCGCATAGTAATACCCTTCCCACTTAGTCATGTGCCCGGAACCCTTATTTTTACTTCCTTTTCAACACGTGATATTTTGAAAACGCAGAATTTCAACCGCACAAACAAGTAAACAAACGAAAGCTGACAGCCAAACGCACAGCATGCATGTGATCTGAGCATAAAAAACCATCACAAATACACGCGTACAACACAAATGTATGTGGATAGTTTATTTTCGATACACTCCTTATTTCCAGTGATTGAGTGCAGTGGGCTTACTACACGCTTTGTTTGCTAGTAGAACAAGTACTAACTATCCATGGTTACAAACCATGAGTTTTTTTCAATTGATTCTTATAATTGATATTTTTACATATAGCAAAATTGTTCATTCTTTGTTACAGACCAAAATCTTTGGCATTATAGCAATACTACACCCAACTGATTACAATTATGCATCATTTTGTAAAAGTTGAGTAAGTTATTGAGATTAATGTCATATTAATTCCTAACTTAAATTTATAAATCCTAGATGGTTAAATGGATTTGTTGTAGATTTTACAATTTACGGATTAATTTGAACATTGCATTTTTGATTTAATCGGTCTCGTCCGCTGCACAACCCTTAATTTTTTGCTCTCGTTTGGTCCGCCATACAATTGTACCGTTACAATTATTCTTATGAAGTATTGAAAGTATGCAAGATTCACACAATAAATGAACTAGTAAAAGTGATTATCGATATTCGGATGTGTGACAGGAGCATGTCAGTTCTATTCGTATTCACGTCATCCAGTCATGTCTCTGATATTATCATTGCTTCAACATTTCTACACCACTTTTATTCAATTTAAATTATTTCTGCCATCGCTTCAAAAAACATTTCTTAGCAAGCATCTTGTTTCAATCTGAAAACGAAAAATAGTAGCAGGGTGACAAATATTGCTAGTATGGTGGATGCAGTAATAATATCTATACATTCTTTTTGGCATGTAAAATGCCTTACTCTTTACTATACGGGGTCGGATGTCAATTAAAACTTGCAAAACTGGACATGTAACCTTTTTCTGTCATAATTTTGAACACTTATGATCCGGTCACTTGTTCATGGATTTATATAATTTAGTCTGCAAGATAGTTAAAGTATTTCAGAAGTACGCTATTGAAAAATCGATTTGAATTGACCTGGTTTTCACGAACCAACCAATCACAGTATGCCATGATGATGTCATCCTCTTGATTCCTCTAACACGGCCGACAGTTTTGATCATTGCTTCATACCTCACATTCAGTGGCAATTCTGCCTCTCTCGGTATAGAGAACCTATGCATCATGCATGCAAAAATACCGCATCTGTTACATTTTTCTGCCCAGTCGGTGGCTGGCTGTGAACAAAACAGGTAGCTTGTCCAGCAAGGAAATGACAAGACTGAAAAGTATAAGCGTTAGCTTGATAGTGCGACTGTTGCTTTGTGTGCGGTGTGTCTGTGCAATTCTCCGTCTCTCTGCACACCATGTTCGCTTGTGTAAATTAAATCTTAATTAGCTATTGTGAAATAGTGTGGCGGAATTCTAAAACCCATCACGCTTTCCACGTTAAATCTACCTAAGCCTTAAAACCAATACATTTTATCTCAACACAACGTCAATTTGTATGGTATCTAGCTATCCAATGTAGCATATTCAACTGCGTGGTCTGGTGCTTCAGAACTTTTACATAAGCATATTTCACGAGTGGTGCCGATAGTACCGAAATTATGATTGTTACCGAAAACAGCCTATCGCACTTGAAGCACTTGAATTGCTTACAGCACACAGCGAAGTAAGGCAATGTAAAAAAAAACCCCATCTTAATCCACCTAGTGGTGTGATAATGCCTTTCTCTTCTTTCATAACAGTCACATGAATATATATTTCTTTTATTAATTTTTATTACTATTTTTATAACTTTAAAAAAAAATTTTTTTTCGAGAAAATCGACTTTTTGGGACTTAGAAAAAATACCAAATTTCCCAGAAAGTTGATTTTTTCAAAAAAAAATTTTTTTAGATGACACTAAATTTCGATGTTTTTCATGCAGTTTTAATGTGGAACACATTTTTGTTTTCTATATAGCGGTGCAAACTAGAAACTCAAGAAAAATACACGGAGAAATGTGGTCAGGTTTTGAACAATTACAGCTCAGTCAATTTTGTATCAATGATTAATATTATATCACCATTTGATTGGAAATATTTCTACGTATTGATTTGAATGTTCATAGCCATGTATTTTTGATTTTATATCATTGAAATGTTGATTAATAGCTAGCAGTGTCCTATTTTGGCTGCAAAAAGTCTCCGGCATACCGGATTTCCCTGCCATAGTCGACGGTTTTGAAGGAGTAAGCGATATATCAAAGGAAAAGCAGCGCTCTGATTGGTCAATCGAAGCAAAAGCAAAGCTGTTGGAAGCACGCGAATCTACAAATAGAAGCGAAATTATAGCTAACGTTTCAGTCTTATGCGTAGCTTTCTAGAGGTAGGTTGTTGCTACACAGCAAGACAAAAAGTGCCATAAACGATTTGAAGCTTTTATTGGTATGTTCTAATCTTGTGTCATGCAAGATTGGATGAAATCCCATGTTATGTCGTTTCGCCTGAGAAATTGCCAACTACCCAGCGTGAATTTTGAGTGCATAAGACTAATTTCTAATTTATATAAGATGAACTCGATTGATAATGAGAAATATTTTATCGCTTCAACCAAAATCGCAGAATGGTAGTAATGGTAGAGAAACGCTATAAAAATAATTGCTTGCATACAAAACATCAACACAAGCTTGGTGAAGAGAAGCTTAAATATTGATATCCGTATCGCAAGCATGTACAAACATTTAATTGCATACATTTGGGCTGTTGATGTAATTTCGTCGGCTACGAAATAAATACAAATCACGATAATTAGAGTCTATATTCTGGGTTCGCGTGTTCGGTGTTGATTCCTATGTCGTATTTCATTGAGAACACTCGTGGAGTGTTTTGCTCGATTCGTGCATTTTTCGTGCAGTCGGGCAATCAAAACAGGTGCACTGTGTTTCATTGATTTGCACCGCACGAAAAAAATGCACTTTCGGGGCAATTCGCGGGCAACTATTTCGCACCCGTTTTCTTTTCAGAGCAGCATGCGTGCAAACCAAACTTTACAAAACCGTTTCATTGATCAGCTGTCAGGGCAAAACACTGGCACCGAGCGAGTGGAATCAATGAAAAACGACACTAATAAGGATCAATCTAAGCAGACTCTTGTGCATTTGCGGATTCAAAAGTGTGACGTTTAATTGAAAATGTCAATCATTGGAAATTTTGGTTGCCTTGTTCCACATCAACGGCTCGAACAACCCCAAGGGGCTGATCCTTGTTGTTTTAAGAGTTTCGGCATTAAAAAATTTTTCGATTTTGGAAATTTCATGTGCTCCCGCCTATGGTGATTTTTCAAGATCGAAAATTGTCAAACCTTTACCACCGGGCAGCACCCCTTACGCATGTCTGATTTAGCTCAAATTGTGCATGAAGGCTTTTTTCGAGGTGCTTAAACTTTTGAGCACTAGAGCTTAACGAAAATAGAGGTGATCCCAAAATTTTTACACTCTTATATATATATATATATATATATATATATATATATATATATATATATATATATATATATATATATATATATATATATATATATATATATATATATATATATATATATATATATATATATATATATATATATAAGAGCGTGAAAATCAACGTGTTTTGTCGGTTGTTAAAATCGGTTCAGCCATCTCTGAGAAAATTGAGCGCGTTCAAATATCTTCGAAAAGTGCACACACACACATACACACATACGCACACACACAGACATTTTCCGATCTCGTCCAACTGAGTCGAATAGTATATAACACTATGGGTCTCCGAGGCTCCGTTCGAAAGTCGGTTTTTCCAGCAATTCTAATACCTTTCTATAGAGAAAGGCAAAAACTTTTTAACTTTCCGGCTGCCTGCGTTGATTTTCCACTATGGAAAACAAATTTCTTCGATTGTTCTTTTTGTCGCCTCAGCTTGGGCCATGTTTAATGAATAATTAGCCATTTCCAAACATTTCCAAATACATTAAATCTAACCCATGTCTCAAGACTTCTCGAAACTCACACCACAATAATTATTGGATTTATCATTCGTAACCAACAATTGAACCCGTCGTGTTCTTACTTCCTAGAAGCCAATACCACGAGACATACTACGTCACTACGAGATACCGTGATGGTGATTCTTTTGACACATCCCATATTTAATTTTAGCAAATTTTTAAACGATTTTTTCAATTTATTCAAGTTTGAACGAATGCAAGTGGTAAAACCTTACAAATATGGGTGACAAAATGATTATTCACGTATTGACATCGGACACATGATTTAAAACTGTCCTATATACTTGAACACTTTGGATGAAATTTGAAACTATAAATATTAATTAAACCACGCAACGTTACTGAGTCATAAGTGAAAAAGTTTTTACTATTTTTTTAGTATTCGTGTTTTTGTGTGTTAGTATTCGATTCAGGTAAAAAATATTCATAAAACAAAACTCTTCCTCATCCATCTAGTGGTGCGATAATGCCTTTCTCTTGCCATTTAAATAGTCTCAAAACTATATTTATGAGACTACACGGAACCACCCGCGATCCCATTTCAACCAGAATATTAGTTGATTTTCTGAATTCGATTGGTTAAAATTTGGTACAACTAATCGATTGTCATTTTAACTAAACTGTCATTTTTGTTTTTCGATTAGCAGAAACGATGGTTGAAACAACTAATTTAACTGTTTGAAAAAAAATGCTGTCAATTAGTGAGGACACATACCTTTCAATTTCAACAAATATTTAGTTGAAATAACTGGTGTTGTTATTGAAACAAAATTCTGTTAGTTGAAATATAAATCGGTTTTATTTGTTTTAGACATTGCAAATAGTTGAATCAACTCGAACAATGTTATTGATTTGCGAAAATAATCAAAATATACTTACTGATACACGTCATGATCTATTTGAAATAAATTCGGTATGTTGAGATTCATGAAATGAATATCGTTGTTAAAATATAAACAGTATTTTATATTGACATGTAATATCATTAGGGCTGAGAAATTCACCGATCACTGCTGATTTCAAGTGATTTTGACCAAGGAATAAATTATCATTACGAAATCAGAACTGATCTGATCTCTAAGTGATTCTGATTTTTGTATGATCATGATCATGTCAAGTCGAGATCAGTAAAGAATTCTAAAAAAATACTTCTGATTCGATCGGAAATGATTGATGTAGAAAAACGTTTTTGAGCAGCAAAAGTGCCCGGAGGGAATTTTGGGACGGCAATTCAAACGCGCCATTCAATCGCAGCACGTTCTGTGTGTTTGAAACCCTTCGCTTCTGTTACTTTTATAAATTAAATTTATGTCAAAAAGCGTTTTATTGCTAATGCATGAACATCATCATCGGTATCAAACAGCTGGAAGTAAAACAGTCTGCTGGAAGTAAATCAATGATCGAATTTGAAGCATAAAATTTTTGCGCATACCTGAAAGATTACGAGATGATCATTCATTAACATTTTCTAACTTGTCACCAAATCTTTTTCATCTTAATTATTATGCCACTTATGCCATTAAATCTCCGGAACAGGGAGTAACAGCTATTTGATTTTCAAACTCTATTAATGGTCCAATAGTAGCTTTCAAGCGAACCTAGTTATGTTGAAATCGGTTCAAACATCTTTTCAATGTTAAACATTATCAGTTAGTTATGTTGATCCGTCGTTAATATCGCCGAAAATATTATGGCAATACTGCGTCCAACAGCGAGACTTAATTTTTTAGTGTCCGAATAGTCCTTTCATGGCATTCAAAGGAAATATACCGTTTATTTTTAAATTTTTGTAATAGTGAGATAATCAAAGGTGGTCGGGCAATTTGTGTTAGTGGAAATATTTACAAAAGGTTTGTTTGGCCCGGGTTGGTGGTTCAATGCATAGGGCACTGGTCTTACAAGCTAGTTATCGTATGTTCGAGCCCCGACCTGGAAGGATTCTTAGTGTCAGTAGGATCCATAGTACTAGCCATGCAATGATTCTGTACACTAAGAATCGGCTGCGAAGTCTGTTGAAACAGAAAGGCCAAATTCCACAAAAGGAATGTAACTTTGACTTTGCTTTTTTGTTTCAACAAGAAGACACTACATGACATACAGCAAACGCAACAGTAGACCATTTGAAAATGAGAGCAAATTCTAATAAAAGAAAAGGATATTTAAATTTAAGATAGAAAATGTGTTTTCTTGTAGAATGATTAAAATTAACAATTTTACCGGTGGAAATAGTTAGCAGGCTCGATTTCAACATCTAAGGTGTATGTTTCGGCAAATGTTTACGTTCTCAAACGCAATCATTTCGATTTTTCAAATCTGTTTTTCGTCGGATGAAACTACACTGATAACGGTTTCACGCCAGAATCTTTTAATTGTGATCGGCTATAAATGAGCTATAAATCCCTTTTTTCACCCTACAAACATTGGTCCTGCGACACTTGTGGTAAGGTCCTTTCCTATGATACTTGTGAACGAGAGTTGTCATTTACGTTATTACAAATTTTATGTTCTAAGTCGGTTTAGGTTGCATGTATCGTGCATTTGGTTCAACTGTTTTTTAATGTTTTTTCAATCAATTGAAGGTAACGTGCGGACGGTTAACTAAGCTAATCTAAATGTCTTGAAAATTTTTACAAATAATGACGACTTTAGTAGATGTACACTTTACTTAAAACCCCCTCTCCCCTCGTGAATAACTTCCCCTAGTGAGTCTACGACTCAGTTCGTCGAGTACGCAAAATGTCTGTGTGTGTATGTGTGTGTGTGTGTGTGTGTGTGTGTGTGTGTGTGTGTGTGTGTGTGTGTGTGTGTGTGTGTGTGTGTGTGTGTGTATGTGTGTGTATGTGCGTATGTGTGTATGTAACGTTTTTTTGCACTAACTTTTCTCGGAGATGGCTGAACCGATTTTCACAAACTTAGATTCAAATGAAAGGTCTTGTGGTCCCATACAAAATTCCTGAATATTATTTGGATCCGACTTCCGGTTCCGGAATTATGGGGTAAAATGTGCAAAAAATTGTGAAAATAAGTGCACTAACTTTTCTCAGAGATGGCTAAACCGATTTTCACAAACTTAGATTCAAATGAAAGGTCTTGAGGTCCAATACAAAATGCCTGAATATTATTTGGATCCGACTACCGGTTCGGGAGTTATAGGGTAAAATGTGCAAAAAAAAAGAAAATATGTTTTACAACATTTCTCATAGATGGCGCGACCGATTTTCACAAACTTAGGTTCAAATGAAAGGTCCTGTGGTTCCATGCGTTATTTCTGAATTTCATGCGGATCCGACTTCCGGATCCGGAAATATAGGGTAAAGTGTGTTAAAAATTGTATACCATCACTGAAAATGGGTAAAAACCTTAAAAAATTTTCTAAATCGACCTCAAATCTTTTCCAATTTGATGGTTTTTATCAGTAGACGGTCAAACAAACCGATTTCGGTTATTCTTTTAAGAATCGAAGAAATTTTTTTTTGCTTTTCTCATATAGAAAGGTTATGCATGCACTGTGAAAATCGACTTTTGAACCGAGGCCCGGAGGGCCGAGTGTCATATACCATTCGACTCAGTTCGTCGAGTACGCAAAATGTCTGTGTGTGTGTGTGTGTGTGTGTGTGTGTGTGTGTGTGTGTGTGTGTGTGTGTGTGTGTGTGTGTGTGTGTGTGTGTGTGTGTGTGTGTGTGTGTGTGTATGTTCGTATATGTGTATGTAACGTTTTTTGCACTAACTTTTCTCGGAGATGGCTGAACCGATTTTTACAAACTTAGGTTCAAATGAAAGGTCCTGTGGTCCCACACGTAGTTCCTGAATTTCGTCAGGATCCGACTTCCGGATCCGAAAATATACGCCCTTATTCTGAATAACGACGAATTGATTTTTCGATCGAATGTGGTTCGATCGAATCATAGCTACCTTTGATTTTGCGTTATGGGGAATACAAATGAAATACTAGGGAAAAAACGATAAGACGTTATTCAGAATAAGGGTGATAGGGTAAAGTGTGTTAAAAATTTTATACCATCACTGAAAAGAGCGAAAAACCGTAAAAAGTTTTCTAAATCGACCTCAAATCTTTTCCAATTGATAGTTTTTATCAGTAGACGGTCAAACAAATCTATTTCGGTTATTCTTTTAAGAATCGAAGAAAAATAATTTTGGAGAATACCACAGTATTATATATGATAGTATGATTGATATGAGAAAGGCATCATTACACCACTAGGTGGATTAAAACAGGTTTTTATGTTTCGGTGACTAACATGTCAATATAATACATTAAGCGATAGATTTTTCGGGTCAATTGGGAGTGCTTGTACCTCGTTGATTCGTTGATGAATTTACCACATTTAACTTTTTTCGAAAACATTACTTCGATTTATACGCGAAACGTTGGCTCGTAAATGGATTCAGTTCAAGGTTGTGTTATACAGATAATCATATCTATTTTTGCATTTCTCATATAAAAAGGTTATGAAATCACTGTGAAAACCGAATTATAAACCGAGGCCCGGAGGACCGAGTGCCATATACCATTCCACTCTGTTCGTCGAGTACGCAAAATGTCTGCGTGTGTATGTAACGTTTTTTTGTACTAACTTTTCTCGGAGATGGCTAAGCCGATTTTCACAAACTTAGATTCAAATGAAAGGTCTTGTGGTCCCATATAAAATTCCTAAATATTATTTGCATCCGACTTCCGGTTCCGCAGTTATGGGGTAAATAGTGAAAAAATTGAAAATATGTGTTCTGACTTTTCTCATAGATGGCGCGACCGATAATATCTTAGGTTCAAATGAAAATTCCTGAATTAGACTCACTAGGGTTGAGATAGTCTACGAGGGGGGTAGGAGGGATTTTAACTAAAGTGTACGTCTACTAAAGTCATAATTATTTGTAAAAATTTTCAAGACATTTAGATTAGCTTAGTTAACCGTCCGCACGTTACCTTCGATTGATTGAAAAACATTAAAAAACAGTTGAACCAAATGAACGATACATGCAATCTAAACCGACTTAGAACATAAAATTTGTAGTAACGTAAATGACAACTCTCGTTCAAAAGTGTCATAAGATAGGGCCTTACCACAAGTGTCACAGGACCAATGTTTGTAGGGTGAGAAAAAACAGGATTTATCGATCATTTATAGCCGATCACAATTAAAAGATTCTGGCGTGAAACCGTTATCAGTGTAGTTTCATCCGACGAAAAACAGATTTGAAAAATCGAAATGATTGCAATTGACATTTGCCGAAACATACACCTTAGAGATTGAAATCGAGCCTGCTAGCTATTTCCACCGGTAAAATTGTTAATTTTAATCATTCTACAATAATCATGTAATCCAACTGAATGGTAACAAATTGACATGGTCTGGTTTGGCAAAATTTATATGATGAAAATCTTGCTATCAATAAACTATGTATTACTAGAACAATAAATCGTTAGAGAGTACTAATTTGATCAAGTTGTTCCACCAGGAATAAAACACCGTAGTATTCACCGACACTTCCCAATGATTATCGACGCTTTTTAGAGAAGAATCAACCAAATTAAACTATTACTGAGTTACTGGTTCACGGTTACTTATCATTGATTTCGATCAAAATATATGAAATCTTATCTTGAATCGATTATTATTATGATATTGAATCGCTCCATTTGTCCATGTTTATACCTTGAGGGTCTTCGTATCTGAAATTGATTTTTTAGGTTTCTAATATGTCAATCATTTTATATAATAATAAATAATAATTTCTAATCTTGTTTAACGTAATTGTTCTCGGTCGTGTTTTACATACAACCCTAGATTTTTTTCTCCAAATTAAATTGCACCCGGGCGATGAATGCATCAGAGGTGGTAACCCTAAGTACCGATTAATCTATAGTAGATTGGTTCCGTAACTAGACGATAAATTCAACATCATACAATGTCCAACTTCCAACCTTATCAAACAAGTCAAGTGACGTTTTGTTGATTCCTCTACTCGAACCCATTTATCTGCGATCAAAATTTGCTCAATAACAGTACATCATGGAAATTCACAATCACAAGTCGCGTATCAGCTTCCTTTGTCCCGATCCCTAGCAATCATTCTATTTAGTCCGCTAGTGTACGTACTTCAAACGATTGTCGTTGTCTCCCATGACGTCGCACCTCGTCCCTTTCGGTACCAGCGCCGGTCCCAGCTAGATCAACACAAATTCAAGAGTGAATTATTGCTCCTTTGATCACGATAAACAACAATTTTATTGGCATTTTATTTGTGATTGGTTGCAAATGTTCCCTTTCAACGTTCGCTCACAGCATAGCCCAGTCGATACACATACGTATTCACTTACAGTTCAAGGGACCAGCTTGGAGTATCTGAGAAGCATAGACCACAAAAAAAGGAGACACTTTGTTTCTCTGCTCTCAAGCGCAGCATTGAATAATTTCACTGGCTGGCATTTCCTGTGCGTGTGTGTGTTGAGTGTTGAATGTAGGGACATTTATTTATGGACTAGAAAGGTCTAGGGTAGAACCGAAATTTGAGCCAGTCGGAAAAGAAACTGCTTGCCGTACAACCGACCTCACTTGAGATATACTTCCAAATAATCAAAACAAGTCAAGTATGAAACAAGCGGCAGGAGCCGCTCGGTGAGAAGCAAAGCGAGATAAGACCGAACAAAAGGGCATTAAATTACTTTTCTTGTTTCCTTGGTTTGCGGTGATCGATTAATTATCTTGTTTTGCAAGTTTCGCCTGCTCTCGAATGGCTTTGTGAGGCACTCGTTACCTGGAAAAAAGAATTAACACGAATCACTTAACACTAAATCACCCCATCAACGTTTTGGACCGATGCTTTTTTTCAATTTTCGGAAATTACTAATGGCATTTTCATTTTCTTGTCGTTTGCAAAACCTATTTTGATCAATCTGCCATGAAGATTTATGCAGAGAAGCTTTTGCGACAATGATAGGTTTTAATGTTTCAAGCATACTGGAAACTTTTCGTTGAAAATAACACCGAGATCTTCAGAGCCCGTAACCCTTTTAAGCACTGATTCTCTAAGGCTGTAGGTATGTCTAATAGGCACACGAGCCGAAGTGAGAAACGTAAAAGTAATTACAATTAATTTTCGGTGGAAGAAAACGGCCTTCTCAATGCTCCGTACTTAATGGAATAAATTGCGATCATCAGCGGAAGATGAGCGAGAACTTACTAATGAAAACTTCTCCTCGTTGAAGTACAGGTGGAGAGTCAGAGGTTCTAGATGGCTACCTTGCGGAAAACCTGAGAAGAAACTCTTCGGATCCATCATTTATCTTCACTAATAAATAAATAATTCTGTTTCAACGGACTTCGCAGTCGATTCTTAGCGCACAGAATCATTGCATGACTAGTACTACGATCCTACTGATACTAAGTATCCTTCCAGGTCGGGACTCATCGAACCACCAACCCGGGGCAAGGTCCGTATGAACCGCCAACTCCGCGTCAAGGTCCGTGGAAATAATGTCAGTTTTAACATCGCTAAACAAAGCATGCGTCACAAACGTCGTAAAGGGTTGGTAGTTGTACGCCGTTTCGATACGAATCCACGATGTGTCTCTGCTACGAATCACTTGCAATGATTGAATATAGTTTCAAAAACAATCATTTCGAATTGCTTTGGAATAGCACTGAGCGATGCAATCTCGTGGACGTTGTTGATGTCTCCAGACTATCCAGAAAACAGGAAAGATCACGGATGCGATGGATATAAACAGTTGAAGAGATGTGAGGTTTCAAATGATGGAGCATTTTTCTATAAAGATTGCAGCAATACTTCAGGCCCAGAAGAGTTCAAGGGTTTCTTTTTAGTAATAGCCATTTGTATCGATTTAAGGTCATTATAACTTTAGAAAGTGGGTTTCTCCATTATCGCTAGATAAATCTTCGTGAAAAAACACTACTTAATTTAGAAAAACCAACTTCATGAACTGATATTTCTATTTTGAATTTTTATTCAACAACGGTGGGAAAAACACTTTTGCGTAGCAATTCGCAACTAGTTCTGATGCGACTAAGTCCAACCTATGGTGCCACAAGAGCTCAAACATGTTTTGTATGTTGCACTGGTTAAAACAAGGTGTTTCTGTATAACATAATGAACAACCAATTATTTAGGTTTCCAAACATATCATCCCAATCAGTGATTCTCAAAGTGCTTCCTACAGCCTGAGCAATGAACTCAAAACTGTCAATAGGTGGACAATGAGTCGCAAATAGTGGGTTTCATCACAAAAAATCTATCTGAGAAAACCTAACAGAAAATGTATTCGTGATAAGTTTTATTCAAAAGATATTTTTATTCAGGCCTATTTGCGTACAAGCTTTACGTGGCCGATTGGGCCGATTTTTTGAATAATTTTTTTTTTGTATTGGATCTCGTTGTCACCCTTTTTCTAGGGGGAGAGAAGCTTCCATTTCCCTCCTTGAGGGGGACTTTGTTCGTGGCTCGTCTCGTCATCCATTGCCGCATCGGTGGTATTGTTCGCAATTTGAGTTCGTTGCTAGTTGCTGTAGTTGCGTTTTGTTGTACATTGGTTGCAGTTGCTGGTTGGTTGGAAGGTAAGTTGTTAACTGCAGCTGGTGGACTTTGTTCTATAGGGGATACGTTGGATGGTTTCGTTGAAGGGGATGCTTCATTGTTGTTGGTGGCTGTCACAGGTGTACTGGGGTTGCTTGGGGTTGGTGTGAAGGAAACACCGTTGTCCTTTGGTGTAGTTGTCTCCTTGTCCAGGTTATCACATAACAGCTTTTTGGTAATATTGACATGTGGCCATCTGATTGTCATAGGTAAGAAGTGATTTGCACGGGATTTTTGTATCCTGACCGAAAGTCACATAAAAAGGTATAGACCTCTTCAAGCGCATGCGCCATTTAGAATACCGGGGAAAAAGTTCTTCCACTTTTCTTTTTCGATAGAAAGAACCTCTCCGTATTGGGACATAGTTTTGCGAATATAAGGATCGATGACACTTGAGGGAAGATCATGCACACGCACTTCTATAGCACTATCTTCCATATATACTGGAATGTTATACTTAATGTTTTCGTGCTCCACATAGTGCACATTGTTATTGTCTTCAGCGAATTGAATTGCATCCAACTTTTTATAAAACAGGATGTAAACAACATTATTTGTCTTATTGCATTGAAGTAAATTCATACGTTTGATATCAAGATGCATTTGCGTTTTAAGCAAACCTTCAAGTTCTCGTATCGAAGGTCGAATTTTGCACTGCCTGAAGTCAACAATAATTGTATCCTTTCGTACCGACGGTAGCTTTTGTTCGTTTGGTTCACATATTTCAAGATCGTTCTATTGTTCACTACACCAAGCACAGTATTGGTTTCTTCCGTCTCGAATGTAAACGGTTTCATTTTATCGACTTACTTATATAACATGTGTAAGCGAACTGTTCATGATAAGCTCATATACGAATACTTTTATTACATTACGAAGTAGTAAGTAAACTTGGTTTCATAAATTTCGACAACTTTGATAGCGAGTAATATGAATTTTCATGATGCACAAGCAAAATTATGACAGGTCGCTACTCTTGCTTTGATGCCATTTCCTCATTTGAGCAGCTCATATCAAAACCAAACAATAGGCGTGATACTAATAATAGTTCCTTGATTTAAAAACATACGGTTGCGGTGATAGAAATATAGAATAACAGGTTGTATAATAAATAAATAAATGCCTCAAAACAAAACAATTTAGTTTATGAATAAACCGTAATCCGCCCCAACGAGAGCTATCAATAGAAGTAAAAATAATAGGTATAACTTGTTCTTTTGCTTACTGTATTGCACTTATCATACTACATTTTTTCAGAGCTAAACAAACTTTCCACATGTCGAGTTTCGGAATGGTTCGTCTGTTGAATGAAATTCAATTACTTTTTGGAAAATAAATACCGAAATTTAAAATTTTGACTAAAAGTTCAAACTATTTGCAAAACATATATATGCAATATATGCACTTTTAATTCATAGACAAATTTTAAAAATGACAAATTTCTTTTACATTCTAACTTTCCCTGAGAGAAAAGATAATGTGCTGCTAATTTAAATTCAATGTCATGAACGCAATGAAAAAAATATCGCAATCAAAGTAACTTCACGGATAAAAATCTATTACCGGTACCATAATTTCTTAATCATGAAATCATGAACCATGCATTCTCATAAAGGTTGGTAAACGACTGGACAATGCGCAATTCAGGCCCCAATGTGATTCATAGCCTCTTGTCCAATAACTCCTATCCCTACCTCCCCGCGGTGCCGGCTGGGGTGCGAGTAACCATAGAAAAGATCGGGTAACCAACCCCGGTGGGACCTTGGTCGTATGCTGACAGGAAAGGGGGGCTTGCTTTCTCTTTACAGATAGCAAGCCTACCCGAGCGTCTGTTCCCCATGTTGGGGCGGCTCGAAACAGCGTCTGTTCTCCATGTTAGGAGCGGCTGATTACCGTCCTTGTGTCAGTGTGGGACTCTAAACAGTGCTGACACGATGGCCCTCCGGCGAGACAGGAGGTTAGTACAGACCTAACAAGCCGCCCGGAAATACGCATAATCAGGATATAAATACAACTCGGGATAATCGGCAAAGACCTACGCGACGAAATAAGGACTACGATTGGAAGCTTGGCACATGGAACTGCAAATCGCTTGGCTTCCCAGGATACGACCGAATGCTGCATGATGAGCTTCAAATCCGCGGCTTCGATGTCGTAGCACTGCAGGAACTTTGTTAGACGGGACAGAAGGTGTGGAAAAGTGGGCATCAAGTGGCTACCTTCGACCAGAGCTGTGGGAAAAACAGCGTTGTAGGAACGGGATTTGTAGTGTTGGGCAAGATGTGCCATCGCTTGATTGGGTGGAAGCCAATCAGTGATAGAATGTGCGTATTGAAAATCAAGGGCCGTTTCTTCAATTACAACATCATCAACGTGCATTGCCCACATGAGACGAGACCCGATGACGAGAAGGAAGCATTTTACGCGCAGCTGGAACGAACCTACGACAGCTGTCCACGGCGGGATGAAAAACTTGTCATCGGCGACATGAATGCTCAGGTATCCCGGGAGGCAATGTACAGGCCTGTGATCGGGCTGGAGAGCCTGCACGCGGTAACAAACGACAACGGTCAACGATGCGTGAACTTTGCAGCCTCCCGAGGAATGGTAGTTCGAAGCACCTTCTTCCCCCGCAAAGATATCCACAAAGCCACCAGGAGATCACCTGATCAACATACGGAAAATCAAATCGAGCACGTTCTCATCGACGGGCGATTCTTCTCCGACGTCATCAATGTCCGCACTTACCGCAGTGCCAACATTAATTCTGACCACTACCTTGTTGGAGTTTGTATGTGCTCAAAACTATCGACGGTTCACAACACTCGTGGCATAGGAACGCCGGGATTCAATCTTGAGCATCTACGTAGCGTTCGTACTGCAGAGGAATACGCGCAACAACTGGAGCAAGTGCTACCAACGGAAGAGCAGCTTGGTGCGGCGACTCTTGAAGACGGCTGAAGGAATATAAGATCCGCCGTGAGTAGCACTGCTTCAACCGTACTAGGTACAAGGTTATCGAATCGAGAAAATGACTGGTTTGACGGCGAATGTCAGTAGTTGGACGAAGAGAAGAATGCAACAAGGGCGAGTTTTCCGGAGGAAAAAGCGCCACCAGGCAGACCAAGATCGCGAAGCGATGGAACTGCTGTACCGCGCAAATGATACACGGAAATTCTATGAGAAGTTGAACCGCTCACGTAGAGGCTTCACGCCACAGGCCGAAATGTGCAGAGATACCAGTGGTAACCTTCTCACGAACGAACGTGAGGTGATCGACAGGTGGAACCAGTACTAAGACGAGCATCTGAATGGCGAAGCACAGGATACAGAGAACGACACAGGAATCAATCTGGGTGCACGCTCAGCCGACGACAGATTCCCAGCACCTGATCTGACGGAGATAAGTGAGTAGATCGGCAAGCTGATGATCAACAAAGCCGCGGGCAATGACCAGTTACCAGGCGATTTCTAAGATTTGGGAGGAGGAGATTATACCGCAGGAATGGATGGATGGAGTGGTATGTCCCGTCTACAAAAAAGGCGATAAGCTAGATTGTTGCAAATACCGCGCAATCACATTACTCAACGCCGCCTACAAGGTACTCTCCCAAATCCTTTGCCGTCGTCTATCACCAATAGCTAAGGAATTCGTAGGGCCGTACCAAGCGAGATTTACTGGAGCCCGCGCCACTACGGAGCACATATTCGCGATAAGACAAGTACTCCAGAAGTGTCGTGAATACAACGTATCCACGCATCACCTATTAATTGACTTCAAAGCGGCATACGACACAATCGATCGAGAACAGCTATGGCAGATAATGCACGAATACGGTTTCCCGGATAAACTGACGCGATTGGTCAAAGCAACGATGGATAGAGTGATGTGCTACGTCCGAGTATCTGGGACGCTATCGAGTCCCTTCGAATCTCGGAGAGGGCTACGTCAAGGTAATGAACTTTCTTGTATCTTGTTCAATATAGCCCTGGAAGGTGTGATTCGAAGACCGAGGATCGACACGATCTTCCGAAAGTCCGTACAACTTTTTGGTTTCGCTGACGATATTGATATTGTAACACGTAACCTTGAGAAGATGACGGAAACCAACATCGCCGGACTGAAAGATGAAGCTAGACGTATCGGACTGGCAATAAATGCGTCGAAAACAAAATACATGAGAGGAAGAGGCTCTAGAGAAGAAACACTGCGCCTCCCACCACGAATATTAATAGACGGTGACGATATCGAGGTGGTTAACGAGTTTGTGTATTTGGGCTCACTGGTGACCGCCGAAAATGACACCAGCAGAGAAATACATAGACGTATTTTGGCAGGGAATCGCGCGTACTTTGGACTCAGAAAAACCCTCCGATCGAGAAAAGTACGCCACCGCACGAAATTGACCATCTACAAAACGCTAATTAGACCGGTTGTTCTCTATGGCCACGAGACCTGGACTATGTTGGCAGAGGACTATCGCGCCCTCAGTGTTTTTGAAAGAAAGATGCTGAGAACCATCTATGGCGGAGTGCAGATGGAAGACGGAACGTGGAGACGGCGTATGAATCACGAATTGCAACAGCTGCTAAGGGAATCACCCATCGTACGGACAGCTAAAATCGGATGTCTACGATGGGCTGGGCATGTGATAAGGATGTCGGACGACAGCCCAGTGAAAATGGTTCTTGAATCTAATCCGACTGGTACAAGAAGAAGAGGAGCGCAGCGAGCAAGGTGGATAGATTAAGTGGAGGGTGATCGCAGAAGCGTCCGTGCCTTGAGTGGCTGGCGAAGAGCAGCCATGGACCGAGTTATGTGTAGACGTATTCTTGATACAGCAAAGGACACCCCAGGCCTATAGCAGTTAGTATTCTTGGATTCTTGAATGATTATGACCTTCAGCTTTGTTTAGTTTTCGATAAATAAACGCTGGATCAGTTTGGGCAAGAAAAAGTATCTGATGAAAAACAAAAAATTTTCTTCCTTCAATCTCGCAATGTATGGTGTGTGTAGAGACCAAAATCAAAAGATGTTTTTTGTTTTTCAATGTATGACTTGATAGCAGTTTTTTCAGAATTTTTTTTAATTTGGCTGATTTTGTGATAATAACCCGAAATTGTCCGGGAAAATATTTTCTACGTATGCCAGTCAAATCTAGCGGCGTCACACCTAATAAGAAGCTTCGATGAGCGTTGAGAGTCCGAAGGGAGAAATGGAGTGATCGTAACAGTGGCTTAATGGAAAGAAGAGTTAATCCGGGAGAGTGGTGCTACTGTCCATGAAACGCCCAAACATGTCAATTCGAGATATCGCTAGAAAGTCCAAGATGTCTGTAGGTTTTGTTCCGAAAATCATGAAGTGTTCTGGGTTACATGTTTCTAGGTGTAAAAAGCCCCAATTGGAAATGAAAAGCAGAAATTCAATATCATAATCCCGTTCCCGGAAACTTTACACAAAGTTGCTCACTAACGTTAAGGTCGAGTTCAGTCAAATTTCTCGGCAAGTATATTTCATTGCCAAGTTTATTTTTGATACTTAAAAGAATGCACAACGGTGCGTTTCATAAGGAAGAGTGCCGTTAGAATCGTCTATTGCCATTCTATTTTGCCCATAACTCATAAAATTCACCGGATCTTCGTCCAATTGAATGATTATGAAGACGGAACTTCGCAAATATCTCAAAACTATTAAAACAGAGCAGGAGTTGACGAAAATTTAGCTTAAAACAAAAAAAAATGCTTGGAAAATCGGTCGAACAAAATTTGATGGGTGAAGTAGGCGGTAGGCGGATATTCTGGTAGGGAGATGAAATTGAATACAACCAATTCTATAAATCATAACTCAGTGGCTTTCCTTTCCCTGAAAATTTCAAAACGAATCCGATAATCGACTGTGATGGGCAAATATTTATGTGTCATTTTTATCGAATACACTTATTTTTAATTACCTGGGTTGTACTGAATCAGAAATAACCGTTTATCATTGCGCTCACGATTCCACTTTGAAACACTGATCAAGAGATACTGGCAGAAAGAAGCCTGCGATCATAGAGATTTTTCAGATTCCAAAAAAAGCGGCATTCCTGCTCTATTAGGTCTATGCTATTTCCCGTAGTTGTCATCATCGACACTTTCCAAACCAAGAACAACAAACAAATTGAGCCACCTCTGCCGTCAAACGAAACTCGTGAGAGTGGGAGACGTTGCGTTACTCCATACAAAGAGCACCGAACCACAAAACAAATGAGATGTCATAAATCGCTCGAATTTTTATTCCAAAACATCCAATGAATAATAAACCACCTGACATTTCACGCCGCAAGTGAATTCCACGTTTTTCTTCGCAAGACAAAATGTACGCAAATCAGCCATAGGAAATTCGTGTCATGATGTACATAAATATTAACCCACCCAGCAGCGCTGCGGCTTTTGACAGCGCAAAGCTGAGGTAATGAGACTTTCCAAAAGATTTACATCTATTCCGGTGGCCATGGTACAAATGCTAATACCATCGACGCTGTTGTCCTGTCCCTGTCCCAGTTTTGGTCGGGATTCACTGTCTTCGGTTCACGGAGAGCGGGAGGAAAAGCGAACCTGGCTGACACCATTACGCTATTTCGGTACTCGTTTCGGGTATACGCGCATCTGAAAAACAATTTGTCATTCTCTCGTTAACGTCTTTAAACGAATGGCTCTTCTTTTTTTTGCTGCTCCGAGTGTATATGAATTTTTGCAGATAATACGCTTTAGCCAGCTCCTAATTGTGGAAGGGGAATATTAAGAATAACAAGGTAAAATTTCGGCCCATTCTCCATCATTAAGATTTCTAGCACCACGCAAAAGCAGATGATGTATTAAAACAAAAAAGAAACTAGGGTACTAAGTTGTGCGTTAAGTGAATGCCGCTTGGCCCATTGCTATGAGTAAAACTGGAAATGGTTCCATTTATTTTCCGCTGCGAAATTATGTTTACCGCATGATTGATAGGTTCGGAATACAAATAATCTGCTGGCTAGATACGAAGCTACCTTTCCCAGTCTAAGAACTTGTCATTTTTGAAAATTATTACACTAGTTACAAGACGATGGTGGTTTTGACGGATTTAAACTTAGTTCGTAACGGTTATTGATCAATTGCTTTTTGATGAGCTGAACAACAACAACCACGAGGTTTTTGTTCAAGTCGGTCAACACTTATATCGGCGAGCTAATATTTCATCCTAGCTTACCTGTTTTTGATAAAGTTAGAAAGTGGGTCCGGAGTGCTTAAATAAAAATGTTAAGGTCCCCATACACGATCAGTTTTAAGGAGATTTCAAATGAACCTTGGATAAAATGAAAAACTGAACGACTAACTGAACAGTCAGTTTGATCAGTTTTTTTATGTGCAACCTAATGCATTGAACCGCTAACCCGGATTACGGAAAGCTGTACACTTCGATAAATGGCAAAACGTGCTCCATTTCTGATACACTCATTGTGTTAGTTGAAAAAACTGATGGACATCATCTGTCAATTAATTGAATAAAACTGAACTCAATAGCTTCAGTTGAAATTCCGGTCGCTTGGCCGGAAGAATTCAACAGTTATTTAAGTTAATCGAACTAAAAACCGTAAAACTAAAAGTGTATGGTGGCCATTACATTTACACATTTTACGAAGAGAAATGAGTAGATTTGTATAGTAAATTCTGATAACAAAACCTAGAGGTTTTCTGATACCCTTCAAAATAAGGATTAATACGTTAGTCGTGCAAACACCGTTGAAGAACCACGCTCTAGTCGTCAAAATGAGACTGTTGTTCCGGTAATCGCCTGAAAAGCACTCCATCGTTATGGAACACAGAGAGTTGAAGCTGCAGGAGATAACCATCATCTTAAAGATATCAAAAGGAAGTATATTCACAACTTTGCAAGAACACTTGAATATAAAAAAATACTTGCAAAGTCGGTGCCGCATTTTCGTATAGCTAATCTGAAACAACTTATGGCTGAATTGAAACTCGAATTACTACCGAATCCTCCATATTCACCGGATCTAGCCCCCAGCGACTATATTCTATTCCTAATTTTAAAAATGTAGGTTGTTGGAAAGAATACTAAATGTGAAGATTACCCCTGCGACTGAAGCGTTTTTTAGACCAAAGAAAAATCGTGGAATAAAAGTTGCAGAGACATGGGGGAAAACCATTGAAATAATTGTATTACTCTTCAGGACAAATCCATTGATGAATAAAATCAACATTTAAAACAAAAAGGTGTTGCTTTTTTGTCAGACAAGAGACGTTTCGGTCTATGTGTTATGTTTGCATTAAGGGGGTCAGTTAGTGTGTCAAATCTAAAACAAATCTCCAAAACTGACAAAACGGATTTTTTATGATTTGAGGTGGGTAAAATGTTACACTTCAATTCTGTCATAATATCTTGCGAACTACTTGATTTTTTCTACTATAATTCCTACAACATCTTCAGCATATTTGCAGCTTTAAATTCAATTGAAAGAATTTAGATTGATTAGACTCATGAAAAAAAATCTTTGAAGTTTCTCAACAAGTCTATTTTTATGAATATTTTTCTTTATTTTAGTTCCGAACAGAGTCTCGAGTACTACTAATGAACTGGTGTATGGTTTTTTGGTTTCAGATAAACAGAACTGAAATAATCATGATAGCAGTATAGCACATATTTTTGACTTTCTCTATAGAAAGGTAATTAAATTTTTGGAAAACCGACTTTCTGACGAAGCATCGGAGATCCATAGTGTTATACACCCATTCGACTCAATTTTCTCAGAAATGGTATACCACATTTTTACAAATCTGCGTTCGTTTTTCCTTTTTTATATATATATATATATATATATATATATATATATATATATATATATATATATATATATATATATATATAAAATAGGTATAGAATTCGCTCGAACTTTACAAAATTTGCGTTATATGCCAATCGATACAGCTCATATGTCATATACCAATCGATACAGCTCGACGAACTGAGCAAATGTTCGTGTGTGTATGTGTGTGTTGTCAACTAAGAGGTCGAGATCTCAGAGATGGCTGGACCGATTTTGATCAAACTAGTCGCAAATCAAAGGTCTCCCCGTCACCCAGAACGCTATTTAATGGTTTTGAGATCGGATGTTTACTTTTTGAGTTATACGAAATTTTTTTTTCGAAGATGACTCAACCGTTTTCTACAAACTCAGATTCATACGAAAAGTCGTATGCTCCTAAACAATGTTCCTGAATTATGTTTGGAACCGATTTCTGGTTTCGGAACAACAGGATGATATGTGAAACGAAATGAAAATTGTTGACCCATTTTTCTCGTAGATGGCTGAACCGATCTAAAATTCAAATGAAAAGTTTTAAGATCCTGTAAAACATCTTGTTTTTCAGTCAGATCCAACTTCCGGTTTAGGGGATACAGGATAATTAGTATAAAAATATCTATTTCACAAAAATTAATCAGGTTTATCTGGTTTACAGATTTGGATAGTCGATAACCAAATAAACTCATTTCAGTTTTAGTGGTATTCAGTTTTCGATTCGGATTTAATTCGCACACCAATTTCTCAAAGATGTTTATACTGATTTTCAAACATTTTGAAACAAATGTAAACTATACAGATACTCAGGTGAATTTATCTGACTTCGGCAAACCGATTTTCGAATTCCGGTTCCAGTATCGAATCGTTTCTCAAAGCTCAATCGTTTTCTAAAAGAAAACCAATTCTACGAAGACAGAATAATTAATATTATCCAATTCTGACTTCCGATTCTGGAATTACAGAATAATGAATGTTTAAAATTCGAACCGGCCCTGGAAGTACCTTAAATTACCGTAAACTCTAAAGTGGAACTTACTCCGACATATCATGGAATTTTCAATCGATTGTCACACTTTTAGATTCAAATTCGATCCGATTTGCAGTTTCGTTATTACAGAGTAATGAGTGATTGAAATCACAAATTGCCGGTCATTAAAATAATGTCATGAGAACTAAAACACCGAAGAATATTCATGCAAAAAATACATGCGGATTGATAAAAAAAGGTATCATCTCACTGCTAGGTGGATTAAGCACGTTTTTTGGAATCAAAATGAAAATCAAATGGTTGTCATCCGGCTCTGAAATATTTTGTAACAAATTTTGAAATATTTTTGGCTGGTAAGCTTGTAAAATAACAAAAATCATAGCAAAAAATACTCTAGCGGGAACAAAATCGTAACAGATTTTGAAACGTTTGTATCGCAATTATTATTGAATTTGATATAACTACACGGAAAGAAATCCGTTACTGCTGTCATGATTAGAAAATCATGAAACCAATTATTTAACTTCTCATGAAACCATGAGCAAAAGATCTTCTTCCATGAAAATTAATGATGGTTCGAAATTGCGTTACTTGAGGAATGTATTTCTTTTAAAGCTCGTAACTCCAATTTTCTATCCGGATATCACTTTGAACCCTCTGCCTCATGTGATGTGATGGATTGTTTAGTAGATTAATGGTTGGACAAAAAGCAGACATTGAAAAGCGAGAACTACTGAAAATTTTAACTTTATCCTGAGGTAAATTCATTTCAAAATTGTGTTGGTTTACCCACCGACTGACAGAGAATTGACAACATGAAGATAATGAAAATTGACATTATCAGTTTTACAATTTGTATGCGACTATATCTGAATGTATTCTTACATATTCGACGAGACAGTTGTTGTTAAAATGATATTCCGAGAGCTAGCGTGAACCGAAAAATAAATTCGACTGTAAATTAGAAGCACCATCTAACGAAAATCGATATCGATCCGCGGTATTTGCAAGAATTCGACATAGAGTATCTTTTTAAGAGGTTTGATACACACGTGTTTTTTCATGCAGTTCGTTTATGTGTTCCAAATTCTGACACAAAAAATCAAACCTGAAGTAATGAACGCAAGTAAACGCGTTATTTTAGATGTCGTGGTTGTTCAAAAACATATTTAAATTCTTGATGCTTCAGATTGAAAGAAATTCATTGTGCTTTTCACTGTTTTGCTATTCAAATGTACATTATTTGAGACATTAGTTGAAATCGTCAACTACACATACTGTCACACCATTCCATTTAATTCATATTTGAAATCTTCATATTTTAAAACATAACGCCTGAATTTATGTTGCCAAGATTACCATTGTAGCAGAAACACGCCTGAAGTTATACCCAACAACGTCAAATGCGTTACTCTAAATTTCAACGAAATCAGTCCAAATGGATCATGATCCGAGAACTTTTAATCATGGTGTATTATCATAACATGAAAATACACTATTTATTATTTCTTGAATGGGAATTTTGCCCGTGTACAGAAGTCCGAAAGCAGAAATTTATAACAATAGTTGTAACAAATTAAATAGCAAATTTAGCACAGAAACACTATATCACAGTCAACTTTAAGCATCGTTTCAATCCAAAATTGTTGAATGATTTTTTTATTACATGAAGAACTCATTTTTCCAATTAATGAACGTTATCATAAGTCTTGCAAACGAAAATAAAACACCATAACTGATTTTGTTATTATATTGTTATCACAAGTTTTAACTTTCAACTGTTTTCATTTGTTAAATATCTCAAAATAACACTAATTGTTATACATATCAACTGTTGATGTACTTGTGTTATGATTCTGTTATGTGCATCTGATCGGGATGATGTTAAACTAATGACATACGAAAATTTCCAAAGAATGTTTGAATGTATTCATAACAGATATAAAATATAACAATTACTTTGTTTTAGCGGTTTTGCTAAAAACATCCCTCTTAGGCTCGAAACAGGCTCGTCACACTAGCTGACCCTCTTAAGTTGCAATAACGGATTGATGACAATCTGCTGATTATGACAAGCTTCCAGCTTCTGGAACTGCAACAATTTGCGAACAAAAACAAATAGCTATGCTGCTACTTCTGCTCCGTCTAACACACAAGGAAGAATGATCGATTTTTAATCATGACATTTATTTTATAAACGCAGAGTTGAACAGCGGTACTGATATTTTTCTGACTAAATAAAAAGTGTCGTTCGAGTGCGAGAAATGCGAGTAAGCGTGATGAATTTTTTATTCCAGATGCTTGAACAAACTTAATTAATAATGTTTAATGCTCAATGCTCAATGCTCTCAATACAATAAATATGGTGAACTTGATATACTCACGATCTAATATTTATCACACTCCCACATGACATAGTGAAATTTGAAAAGAATATATTTTAGTCAAAATAAAGCCAACGTGACATAACTCTACCTACATCTAGTACATCGGAACCTCAATTTAAGCGCAGAGTCGGGCGTAAAATAAATGAAGAGTGATATTTTAAGAGGCATAGGATTTGATTTAAAGAAAAACCAAAAAAGCTCATAGAATATTAATTAAATCTTTGTTAGAATCGATAGAATCATCAAAATAATTTCATGTTGGAAGATGATTTTATGCAAATGTTGGCCGCGCCACCGCTTCAGATAACCCATGCACACGGCCCAATTTTGATACACTCTCTCCAACATATAGGCCGGTATTTCACGAATAATGCCACCGGACCAAAATCCACACCAAACAGTGACTTTTTTAAGCCTATTGTATATTGTATCTCGAGCATGGACCATATACAAGAATCCCGATTTCGTCATCGATTACACTAGCAAGTCTTAAGCCCTGATTCGCATGCAGTATCACGAGTATGGCCCTTATTCAAGAAGTTAGTTCATGAATTTGTTTGTTTATGTATAAATGTATGTAGGTATGCCTGAACATGTTTTGAATTATTTCTAAAACCGTGTTTTTCAAATAAAACCCATAAAAAAGTTACGGTAATTAAATACGAATAAATTGAGTTCTCAGTTCACCCGTTACTTACGTAACGTAACGGCGACGTGTCTGGGCTCGTTAGTAGATATATACAATTACAAAAATTTGCTAACAAGTTTCAAATGGAATCGATAATTTTCTATTATCTATAACACCATCGTGACCACCTAGTTTGTTGAGCGATCATTCCCCTTTCCGGCCGGAGCTGATACAAATCCGGTACTAATTCCATAACGCGAACAAGAACCGCTTCGTATATCCATTAATCTTTAAACTATATAGAACTCACCAACTAAACTAACAGGCCCCAAAACACGGTACGAAATATCGTCACCGGATCGAATGGTGCACAAGATTATCAACGGAATCCAGAGCCGAAATGAAAATATTGGAACGTGACAACATTCGATCGGTGAACTGCCTAACGACAGACCATGTAAGAGAAGCGGAACTCGCAGGAAGGTCTGATTGCGAACCCATCGGAAGAGAAAACAATCATAAATCATACAATCCGTTTATGACAGCCTTTCTATACATCTATCATAAAAACACGAACCGTTCGAACATTACCACCAGCGACGTTCATCGCCGGTCCGGCAAAACAACGGCAGAAAAAATCTGTGGAAATGCCTTCCGGGCTGAGCTAACAAATCTCATGTGCAAGCATAAATCTAAGAGAAAGTGACGAAACTTTGCCAAACTACTATAATACATGACGGAAAAGGAAAACTCTAATACCCATACCAAAAATCAACAGAAAGACAGGGAGAGAGTATTAGTTTGGCCCTTTGCAAGCCCCACAAAAAACAAGGGTTGATATTATATCTGTCATATTTTTCCGGATTCCCAGTAGGGATCATTCGTTTTTGCTCCACACGCATTTTTTTTTCGCAACTTTCGCACTCCTTTTCCATCGACTATTTCGGAAGTTGTGTCTGCTGTTGTTTTTTCCAACCATGATACACTGCACTGCGTGTCCTTCCGTTGTCATAGTGCCAGTTCTGGCATACATTCACTGCTCGATGTACTGACGAACAGCGGGAAGGGTGGCGTTGACCTATTCTCATAAATCTTGAGTCCGGGATGTGTCATTTTTTCCTCTTGTCTGCTAACGCGAGTGTCTTCTACGTACACGTCGACAAGGTACGATTCTGTTCGCTTGGGAAACTGGCAAAATAATCGCGACATGGAAACCCAGCGAACGGCTATAACAGATCTTCATTTGCATAACACTCTTAAGTTCAGTTTCAATGTTGCATTTGCTTTTGGAGTGGGCCTCCGAGTGGAGTTGTTTACCACTTAGCCCGTGACACATAAGACTTACGCTTAAACGTGGTACATGACTGCATGTGATGGCATCGGTTAAACATCTTGATAGAATGTAGATTACTCACCTGAAATGAAAGAAAAAAAAAAATATCAGTGACAACTGTTATAAGGAAAATAATTAGGTTTTTATTAGTACAGAAATACTTTGATTTAACTGCAGCAGTATGGAATTTCAACATTTATTCTTCAATAAATTGAGTGGAAATTTATTGATTTTTTTTTCTAAATAGAATTTGATTCCGTTTAAAAATAAAATCTTAAAAACTTGCGGAAATCGTACTTTTTTTTACTATTATTCCGTATTTTAATATTTTCGTATTGTAATTAGCGATGGCCTGTTCATGTATTACGAGAAAAAATCTGATTTAATAAACCTAGAGGTGTAATGATGACTTTCTCACATTACTCGTATTCTCAGAAAAGTTATTACGTTTTTCTAGAATCACCTGTTCATAGAATAGAAACAAGATAGTTTTTTTTTAAACTGGAGCCCTCTTGCTTGGCTTACTCAGTGGGCGGAATGATATATTGTTTGCTCGCTATCATGGACTTCCAGAGCTTCGCAATTTGTTCGTCGTTTTTGGTTTGGAAAGTGTCGACAATGATAACTGCGTTCAATGTTTCAAAGCGGAATCAGGATAAACGATTATTTCTGATTCAGTACAACCCAGATAACCGATAAACATTCAAAAAGGATGTAACGTTTGCTGACTTGTCTATCTCCTCCAACGATCGCTTCGAGGAGTGGCCCGATGCCAAATCCGGCCAAAATGACGCAACTAACGGTAGACATTTCGTACTATGAACTTCCCCGTTCATGCCCAGTCCGTAGCGAAAAAAGAGCGGCTTTACATCCCCTTTTCGTTGATTGTCAGTCAAAGTAGTACCTTTTTGGGGAACTGCGTGTGTGAATCTACAAATCACCATGTCTTGAGTGGCTGATAGCCAGTGTATCAACCCTAAAAATCTATCGATATTCTTCGCTTTCACATCTCATCCAAGTCAGTCGATAAAACAAAACCGCTTACATTCGGGACAGAAAAAATTAAGTACAGTATTGTGTAGTGAACAATAGAACGACCTCGAAATGAGTGAACCAAACGAAAAAAATCTACTGCCGACACGAAAAAATACAATTGTTGTTGACTTCAGGCAGTGCAAAATTCGACCTTCGA
Source organism: Malaya genurostris (assembly GCF_030247185.1). NCBI lineage: Eukaryota > Metazoa > Arthropoda > Insecta > Diptera > Culicidae > Malaya > Malaya genurostris. Next base: position 111,718,580 of record NC_080571.1, read on the forward strand.
TACGAGAACTTGAAGGATTGTCTGAGGAGCAAATGCATCTTGACATTAAACGTGTGCATTTACTTCAATGCAATAAGACGAATAATGTTGCTTACATTCAGTTTTATAAAGAGTTGGATGCAATTCAATTCACAAATAACAATAACAATGCGCACTATGTGGAACACGAGAACATTAAGTACAACATTCCAGTATATATGGAAGATAGTGCTATAGAAGTGCGTGTGCATGATCTTCCCTCAAGCGTCACCGATTCATATATTCGTAAAACTATGCCCCAATACGGAGAGATTCTCTCTATCAAAAAAGAAAAGTGGAAGAATTTTTTCCCCGGTATTCTAAATGGCGTACATTTATTACGCATACACTTGAAAAAGGCTATACCTTCTTATGTGATTTTCGGTCAAGATGCAAGAATTCCATGTAAATCACTTCTTACCTATGACAATCAGATGGCCACATGTCAATATTGAAAAAGTTGTTCACAACGGTAAGCCATGTGATAAACTGGACAAGGAGACAACTACACCAAAGGACAACGGTGCTTCCTTCACACCAACCCCAGTACACCTGTGACAGCCACCAACAACAATGAAGCATCCCCTTCAACGAATCCATCATCATTATCCCCTATAGAACAAGGTACACCAGCTGCAGTTAACAATTTATCCTCCAACCAACCAGCAATTGCAACCAATGTACAACAAGGTGCATCTACAGCAACTAGCAACGAAAAGAAGACGGAAATCGACAACAATACCATTGGCAATAGAACTGCCTGAACGACTACTTACTGGCTTGTTCGGATGAATGCTTTGATATTATCGCGTTAACGGAAACATGGCTGAGTGATAGTACCCTCTCTACGCAAGCATTTGGTAATAATTGTGAAGTTTTCCGTGGCGATCGTAATCCATGTAACAGTTCGAAGAGTTTCGGTGGTGGCGTGCTCGTTGTTATTCACCGCCGCTTGAAAGGACGGTTAATTATTAGCGCATCTGGGAGTTGTGTCGTGCAGGTATGGGTGCAAATTAATCTGAGCGACTGTTCGTTGTTTCTCTGTGTGGTTTATATTCCACCGAATCGGACTCGTGATTTGTCATTGATTGACTCGCATATTCAGTCGTTAGAAGATGTCATTGCAGCCCATATGCATCCGGCAGATGGAATACTTATCGTCGGTGATTTCAACTTTCCAAGCCTAAAATGACTCACAGCTTCCGATGGTTTTCTGTTTGCAGAACCAATGCATTCCTCGTTTCACGCTGGTATTATCAACTTGCTTGACCGGTACAGTGTTAATTTACTGCGTCAAGTAAATCACGTTAAAAATGAGTACAATAGAGTCCTCGATCTCTTTTTTTTTTGTTTCAATTATAGAGGCTTTAACATCTTAGGTCATTCGCCTCTTTGGACCAGAAAATCTTTCTGACCCTATGTGCGGGGTTGGGAATCGAACCCAGGCGGGCTGCGTGAAAGGCATCGACTATCCCATCACACTATACCCGTCCCCTTTTCCTCGATCTCTGTTTTTCAAGCAAATCGGATTGTGCACCTAAAATCAGCGCAGCACCCTCTCCTCTGGTGGAGTCCGTTACTCATAATCCTCCTCTGCACATTGAGCTTGAATGGAATCGATCGTTGAATAATTTTAAGATATCTCACATCGTCAGATATAATTTTAAAAGAGCTGACCACAATAGTATTATTGCATTTCTTACAAGCATTGACTGGGGTGAAATTCTTGACAATGGCGATGTTAATCTTGCAGCTCAAACATTTTCCAACGTTCTGATGTATGCTATTGACCAATATGTCCCTAAACAAATTAGTAAGCCACCCGAGCAAGTACCGTGGCAAACCGTAGAACTACAACGACTGAAAAGATTAAAATGGACAGCATTAAATAAATATTCTAAGAACGATGGTTTGTTGCTCTGGCAAAACTACGTAGAAATCAACAAAGTTTATAAAAAGACAGCTGAACGTTGCTATGCCAACTATTTACGCAGTGTGCAGAGGAGATTAAAGTCTAATCCAAAATCATTCTGGAAGCACGTTAACGAGCAAAGGAAGGAGTCAGATCTTCCTTCACCTATGTTTTACAATGAACAGACAAGTTCAAGAAATGTTCATGAAAAAATTCTCTGAGATATTTTCTAGAGAAATCTTAGCACCTTCCCAAATCACCCAGGCGGCACTTAACGTTCCCGTTTTGGGACAGTCAATGAATTCAATCAACATAAGCGCAAGTTCCGTAAAAACAGCAGTCGCAAAAATGAAGTCTTCACACTCTGCTGGACCCGACGGTATCCCGGCAGTTATTTTGAAACGATGCTCTAGTTTTATTGTAGTACCTCTATGTCTTCTGTTCCGACTGTCATTCATGACTGGAGTATTTCCTGATATCTGCAAATCTGCTTATGTGTTTCCTGTGTACAAAAAAGGAGACAAGAAGAACATCCACAATTACCGTGGTATCACCGCTCTTAGCATCATTCCTAAATTGTTTGAGCTTGTCGTTCTGGGGCCTATTTTTAACCATTGCAAGCAGTACATCGTTGAAACTCAACACGGGTTCATGCCGAAACGCTCAACGGCCACTAACCTACTAACTTTCACGGCGTTTATAACAGATGCTATGTCTAAAGGTCATCAAACGGACGTTATCTACACGGATCTCTCTGCTGCTTTTGATAAAATTAATCACGCTATCACAATTGTTATATTGGACAGACTGGGCTTCGGTTCCAACATTCTTCGGTGGATTCAATCGTATCTTTGCAATCGACGGCTGGCGGTTAAGATCAATGAAAATGTTTCCAAGGAGTTTTTTTGCTTTTTATGGTATTCCACAAGGCAGTCATCTCGGACCATTGATATTTCTACTGTATTTCAACGACGTGAACTATTCATTGAAAGGTTCACGATTATCTTTCGCGGACGACCTAAAGTTATTCCAAATTATCAAGACTCTTGAAGATGCCTATTTCCTTCAGAGTGGGCTTGAAATTTTCTCCGAGTGGTGTGAAATTAATAAAATGACGCTAAATATCAGCAAATGCTCGATTATCACCTTCACACGAAAAAAAACACCTATTCGTTTCAATTATTATCTTCGAGGATCAGTGATTGATAGAGTCAATTGTGTCAAAGATCTTGGCGTTCTTCTCGACGAACAATTGAATCACAAGCAACATATTTCGTACATCGTGACAAAGGCTTCTCGTTGTCTAGGATTTGTCATGAGAACCGCTAAGCACTTCACAGATATATACTGTTTGAAATTTTTCTACTGCTCGCTTGTACGGTCAACACACGAATATTGTTCGTTAGTATGGAACCCTCACTTTCATAATGGAGACTTGAATCAATACAGCGCAGCTGCCTAGTTATTGATTGCCCTGCACTACTTAGTCAAATCAACATCAATGTTCGTTCTAGAGCTCTTCGCAACAACAACCTCCTCAGAATGCCTCTACGTCGTACTAACTACGGAATCAACGGTGCCGTTATTGGATTGCAGCGAACCTTCAATGGCGTATCTGTGGGATTCGATTTCCATTTTCCTCGTAGCAGAATAAAAACGATTTTTTTTTAATATTCTTAGAAATAATCATTAGGACTTTAGTTTGTCTGTTGATTAAAATGTATATAAATAAATAAATAAATAAATGGATGACGAGCCATGAAAAAATGGATGATGAACCAGGAGGGAAATGGAAGCTCCTCTTTCCCTAGAAAAAGGGTGACAACGAGATCCAACTCAAAAAACTTTTTAAAAAAATCGACTCAATCGGCCACGTAAAGCTTGTACGCAAATAGACCTGAATAAAAATATCTTTTAAATAAAAAAAAACGTGTTTAATCCACCTAGCAGTGAGATGATACCTTTTTTTATCAATCCGCATGTGTTTTTTGTATGAATATTCTTCGGTGTTTAAGTTTTCATAACATTATTTTAATGACCGTCGTTTTAAGCGACAATTTGAGATTTTAATCACTCATTACTCTGTAATGTCGAAACTGTAAATCGGATCGAATTTAAATGTAGAAGTGCGATAATCGATTAAAGATGCCATGATATGTAAGTTCCACTTTAGAGTTTACGGTAATTTAAGGTACTTCCAGAGCCGGTATTCAGGAACCAGCATAACCCAAACCGATTCGTATGGCCATATGACGAATAAATAACAACAGTTTTGAGTCCAACTTTGAAGCTTTTCGGGAATGTCATCTTCTATATCGGTTTGAATTTGAAAAGTTCATCATCATGTAATTCGAGAACCGGAAGTCATAATTGGATAAAATTAATAAATTTTTGTGTGTATGTGTAAAATTAATTAATTTTGTATATAAGTTTATTTTAATTTGAATTTTTGTTTCTGAAATTTGATCAGGCGTTTTTTGAGAAAACGATTGAGCTTTGAGAAACGATTTTATTCTCGAACCGGAATTCTAAAACGGTATGGCCGAAGTCAGATAAATTTACCTGAGTAGCTGTATAGTTTACATTTGTTTCAAAATATTTGAAAATCAGTGAAGACATCTTTGAGAAATCATAGCACGAATTAAATTTTTAGGTTCCTTCTGAATCGACAACTGAATACCACTAAAACTGAAAAAAGTTAATTTTTTTTATCGACTATCCAAATCTTCTAACCCGATAAACCTGATTAATATATGTGGAATAGACATTTTTATACCAATCACTCTGTATCTCCGAAACCGGAAGTTGGATCTGACTGGAGAGCAAGATATTTTATAGAATTTTGAAACTTTTCATTTGAATCTTAGATGATTCTTAGATTTCATTTGAATCTTAGATGATTCTTAGATTTCATTCGAATCTTAGATCGGTTCAGACATCTACGAGAAGAATGAGTTACACAATTTTGATTTCGTTTCACATATCATCCTGTAGTTCCGAAACCAGAGGTCAGAACCAAACATAATTCAGGAACTTTGTTTGGGAGCATACGAATTTTCGTATGAATCTGAATTTGTAGAAAAGAAATTTTCCGAGAAAATTGAGTGGAATTATTTGGGCACACGCATTTGCTGGTCTCGACGAACTGATTCGAATGGTATATGGATGTTATGTTCTTCCAGCATTTATTGCTGTAAGTAGTTTAAATCAATATAATTATGGAATTACTTTTAACTCGAAAATGCTGATATCATCTGGTTTACATATGGCATATTCGAACGATTATGTTGCCAAAAACGAGCCGTGCTAAAATCGGTCCGAAGCTAAATGTCATGAAAAAGGATGCTGTACACAGTCTTTTTGGTACTTAGATACAACTGTATGTAACAGTATAAAAAATCGTGTTTTCCGTTGCTCCCAAGCATTTCGTTGTCATACAGCGCTCAAAACTCCTACTGCTGGAATAGGGGGAAAAGTCGTTTACACAAAAATTTCGATATCTCCGTTAAAAATGGACGGATTTTAACAATCTATGGCTTGTTGGATAGCTATTACCGTGCGGAATCTAAGTCTGAAAACATACACTGAGGTCTTTTTTTATGCGGTCTTTTTTTATGCGGTTTTTTTTTACGCGACTTTTTTTATGCGAATTTTCAGAGTTATGCGGTTTTTTTTATGCGAATTTCCAGAGTTACGCGGTTTTTTTTTATGCGAATTTTCAGAGTTATGCGGTTTGCCCTTCTGCGGTCTTTTTTTATGCGAAGTTTCAGAGTTATGCGGTTTTTTTTATGCGAATTTTCAGAGTTATGCGGTTTTTTTTTATGCGAATTTTCAGAGTTATGCGGTTTTTTTTATGCGGTTTTTTTTTATGCGGTACGTAAATTCGCATAAAAAAAGACTTCAGTGTATTCTGTTTTCAAGGTCAAATGTAACAGATGCTGCCAAAAAACAGAAAATTTTGACATAAGACTTCGTATAACTCAAAAAGTAAACATCCGATCTCAAAACCATTAAATAGCGTTCTGGGGGACGGGGAGACCTTTGATTTGCGACTAGTTTGATCAAAATCGGTCCAGCCATCTCTGAGATCTCGACCTCTTAGTTGACAACACACATACAAACACACACACATACACACACAGACATTTGCTCAGTTCGTCGAGCTGAATCGATTGGTATATGTCATTCGGCCCTCCGGGCCTCGGAAAATTTTTCGAAAGTTTGAGCGAATTCTATACCTATTTTTTATATATATAAAAAAAGGTAAAAATGAAGTTTATCAATTTATGTTTATATTAGTAATCTATTTTATTTTCTTACTGCTACAGGGAGGTGACTGACAAATTTCAACTCTGGTACCAAGATGTTGTAGATGTCGAAACGGGCGAATCCGTCGCCCACAAAGTGTCCCGCGATGTCCGTTCTTGACGCGGTGGGGTACAGTGATGCGAAGGTGGCAAAAAAATTTTTTTTCATTCTTATACATCATTATTGTTATTGATTTCCTCAGTAAATCCAAAGTAATATTTCGAAATTTGAAAATTTTTGAATGACAGTTAAACTCTTAACAATTATTTAAAGTTAGGGTGAGATATATTTTATTCCTTCCCTAGAATATGTATGGCATTGAACCGAGCTTTTGCGTCTAGGGTTTCAAATAGGTAGGAAGCGACTGTAACTGTTCACTAGTGTTTCATTTTAGAGCTCTTCTCCTCTTTTTTTCAAAAATCTAAGTGACACATTTCCGCACCTTGATAGTTATTTTCAATTTTTGGCGAGCTCGAATACTAAAATCTGAATATGCGCTAAATTTGTTGATCATGCTGGGTGTATTCATCAAATTTTAAATACAATTATTTATAGGAATTTGAATTGTTTTAAGTTAATTTATTGTTTTAAGTTAATTTACGCTTAAATTATTAATCTTGTATGTACTAGTTCGTCGCAATAAGGTTTTTTCATATGCTTATGTTAAATATGAATTTTTTAATTTTTTTCTGTTTTCTAGTCTCGATTTATCAAACAACTATGCTTCGAAAACACCAAATACACTTTGCAAATTCGATAATATGTTTTTTTATGTAATATTATTTCTCTGAAATCAATCTCTCGGTAAATGTTTGGAGAGCAATTGTAACTTCAAATGAAAGGTTGACGCTATTGAATTTTATCCGTATCCGACCTCCAATTCTGGAATTATGGGGGAAAGTGTGCCACAAATTAGAAAAATATGCAGTCAATTATCTCACAGATGGCTGAACCGATTTTCACAAACTAAGATTCAAATGAAAGATCGCCATAGAATGTCATTGAATTTTATCGTGATCCAACAGTACAGGATAAAAATATGATGAAGAGATTTTTAAAAGGTATACCTGAGTTTCTAGGGGATTTCTTAGTTGATTTAAATGCAAATTCAATCCGACTTCCAGTTTTTTAGGGGTGACGTTAGTTTATAATTTCAAACCGTCATTAAAAGCGACGATGCAAAACATGTGAGCAATATCATCTAATTTGTGTTGAAAACTTTTCTAATTTATTGGTTGCATTAATTAATGGCTATACGAACAGACTTCTACCATATCAGTACTCAACTGACGGTTGCAAAAGCTCCGGGAATTGTCACCAAAACATTAAAATGGAGCTCATATGTATCATGAAATTCTGTTCTCCGTCTTAGTTAACCACGAAGTGCTGGCAATTTTCTCGTTAGAAACATTTTCTGTATCCCTCCTCTGAGATGCAAGAAATATCTGTTTCGATTTTCATTTCATTCGATCAAATTAATTGAAGTCGACTCCCCATGTTAGGAGCCTTTGTTCCGCCCCTCTTTCCTCTATATATATATATATATATATATATATATATATATATATATATATATATATATATATATATATATATATATATATATATATATATATATATATATATATATATATATATATATATATATATATATATATATATATATATATATATATATATATATATATATATATATATATATATATATATATATATATATATATATATATATATATATATATATATATATATATATATATATATATATTAGGAAGACGACATCGCACTTTCAGATGCATTAAACATTTTTTTAAACATAACAAAATGAAAAATATATTCTGTTCGTCAATGAAAATGACTTTCATTAGTTCTGATCGATGTAGCTCGTTGCAAGCTCCATTTTGAAATTTTTCACCTAAATATGTAATCACCCAATCGTTAATTTAAATGTCGCACAGTTCTTATCTGAAGCCTACTTGTGTTTCTATTGGTAATCGGCATCAAGGAGGTCTGTGTAGTCTTCCTTGGTAGAAGTTGTTGTTTTTTTGGGTAACAAACCACAAAGCAATTGCCATGATGGTCCTCGAACAAGGTACCCGGAAAAAAATATTAGGCTAAATCAAGCAAAAAGTTCGAATTCGACAGTCATGTGTAGTTTAACATAAACCGACACCCATTAGGTACCAAAATCTAAATGATTAATTGACAACAGCCTTGGAAGCGGAAAAATGAATCACAATTAGAAACACGTCACATCGCATTCCAAAACGCTTAGTTTCAACCGATTTTAACGAAAATTGCATAATCGCTCGTATCACGGCATAATTTTTTTCGAATGCCGGCTTTTCAATAACAACATCATAATCGTTCACTACCCATACGAGTCAAAATCTATCGAAGACGAGAAAGGCGAAGACAAAACTATTACAACACTTACAACCGGCTGCACCTTTTTCCCCAACTAAATAGAAATTAATCAAATTTGGCACAGTGCCTCTTTGACGTGTATTATTTCCATCCTCTGGATTTTGTCGTTATGTGGTTTGTTGCGGACAAGACAGTAGTGAGTCAAAATCGGAAACCATTCCATCATGCTTTGAAAAAAAAAATGCTGCAAATCTTCAATTTAATCATTCTAAAAGTTCTAAGGGGGTTCTAGGTCTGGCTGATTTCAGATCATGAGCGCGGAGTTTGTAGGAAGCAGCGGAGATGGATAGAAAAATTAAATGTGATTGCACTTCAGATCTAAATATTGCAACTTGTGGTCGGCGTTTCGCAAAGTTACGTCCAGAAGGACAAGCCAAGAGCTAGGTTACCTGTATACATGATAAAAAACTGCCCAAAGCACGATGAATGACAACAAAGTAGTTCCAGAAATGGGTAGCAAATCATAAGACTTTACATACTCCGATTTGGTTGAAAATTAGCACACGTTTTCAGTGTGGTAAACCGCTTGTATTGCACAAGTGAAGGGTGGATGAGTTTTGCATGCGGTTTTTTCAATTCGGAACCTACTAATTGTTTAAACATTCTGTTCAAAACATAAATTTAGAATCTTTTTAAAAATGACGAAGTTACAGTTAGGAAAAAATATTGGCATTTGCGAAGTTCTGGATGAAAAATAGTCATTTGAACTCTGTAATGTGATTCTCAAGATTGAGAACAATTAAGAACAAAATATTTAGTTATAAAATCCAAAGAACACAGTTTTTTGTTGAATTGTGTAGCTTCAACAAATCAAACGTACGAGAACTTTTATTAGAAATGAAAAGGCTGTGAAATTTGACAAAAATTTAAGTCTCAAAACATATTTCGCTTACAAGGACAATTGTGATAGATATGGCCAAAAACCTGTTTTAATCTAGCCTTTCTCATATCTCACATATTCTCATATATAAATGTGGGGTATTCTTCAAAATAATTCGAGTTGATTGTTGAAAAACAAAACTAGTATAACCTATAGAGTGAAACAGTACTCAAGTCGGTTAGACAATCTCTGAGGAAACGAAAAGAGGTACTTTCGAAACCGGAATCTGGGAACCGGTATAATCGAAGTTGGTTCGAGAAAAGTGACTGGGATTTTGAGTCTATGGCTACAATCTTGGGTCATTCGTCAAAAACTTAAGAAGAAGGATAGCCAAATTAATGTTTGGCCGTCTACTGACAATGGCTCCCGATTGGAATAGTTTTGAGACAAGTTTAGTAATTTTGTTACGTGTTTTGTTTCGCCGCTTCAAGTGACGGTATCCAATTTTTACCACACTTATCCATATAATTCCGGAACCGGAAGTCGGATCCGGATGAAATTTGGAAGTTTTGTATGGGACTATGATAGCTATCATTTGAATCTAAGTTTGTTGAAATCGACCCCGCCATCTCTAAGAAAAGTGAAAAAGTCATTTGAAATAAGAATTTTTTCACTTATCACCCTGTAACTCCGGAACCGGAAGTCTGATAAAAAAATTCAGGAACTTTTTATAAGAGAATTTTACCTTTCATTTAAATCTAAGTTTGTGAGAATCGGTTTACCCGTCTCTGCGAAAAGGGAATGCAGCTATTTTCATTTTTTTCTTTTGCAAATATCACCCTGTAATTCCGGAACCGGAAGTCGGATTCGAATAAAACTCAGGAACTTTGTGTGAGGTTACAAGACCTTTTATTTAATTCTAAGTGCATGAAAATCGGCCCAGCCATCTCCGAGAAAAGTGAGTGCAGAAAAAGGTACAAATTGAGTGAGTCTCGTTTTAGAGTTTTTGACCACTATTTTCGGTACTTCTGGAACCGGGAACTTGGAACCAGTATAGCCATATTTTGAGCCAAATCTAGAAGAATTTTACCCTTTTTTGCATCATCGCTCTAAATGACGGTGTGCAATTTTGAACACACTTTACCCTATGAAAGGATGATGAATATCAATAGCAATCTATGGGACTAGGAGGTCAAAGTTTGTAAAAATCAATCTATGAGAAAAATGAATGACATTATTTGGCCTATATTCACACACATACATACACACAGACATTGTTCAGCTCGATAAACTGCGTCGAATGCTATAGGACATTTAGTCCTCCGCGTCAATTTTCACTAAACAATTTTTCAAGTGATTGTATAAACTTTCTATATGAGAAAGCCAATAAGTATTCTTTTATAGAAAGCATCGTTATCAGGTTTTTTTGTAATAACACTAACAAGTTGGTACAATTTGAATAAAAGATTTACAAATTTACATATTTGTACTCTAAAAAATATAGATTTAAATGTGGCAACCACGCACACTACACGAAATTGAACAAAGCGCTATGCGAATGGAGCAAAGCCGTACGCACTGACGCGTACCAGTTTTACATCGTCATTTTGAATGACGATTTGAATGTTTTGACACTCATCGCTCTATAATTTCGGAGCCGGAAGTTGGATCAGGATGAAATTACACAGTATATTTAAAGACAACGAGAGCTTTACTTTGAACTATGATTAGTGAAAATCGGCTTGACCGTTGCTGAGAAATCTAAGTGAGTTCTTTTTTTGAAGCTTTTCTTCGCTATTATCGATGCTTCCAGAAGCGGAAACCGGGGACTAGCAGTCCCAAAGTAGTTTTATATATTCACTAACAAATAAGATCTGCCAACTAGTTGAATTTACCAGGAAGTTTTTCAAAATTGTGCATCTCGTTTCGCCATCGCTTGTGAAAAATCATGAAATTAAAAATTTTCACTAATCGCACTGTAATACCGGAACCGGAAGTCGGATCTGGATCAACATTTATTAGATTTTTTTTAAGAATTTCAAGACCTTTTAATTTATTATTTAAGAATTTCAAGATCTTTTATTTATTATTATTGGAATTTCTCGAGAAAATTGAGTGCGCGTTTTTTATTAAATTTGCACATATTACCTTGTAATTCCGGAACCGGAAGTCAGATCCGAATGAAATTCAAGAAAATTATATGAGACCATAAGACCTTTCATTTGATACTAAGTTTGTCAAAAGCGGTTCAGCCATCTCCGAGAAAACCTAGTGAGATTATTTGACACATACACACACACGCACACAGACATTGCTCAGTGCGATGAACTGAGTCGAATGGTATATGACACTTGACCCACCGGGCCAATTTTTACTAGTCGTTTTTTCAGGTGATTGTATAACCTTTCTATATGAGAAAGGAAAAAACGTTCTTAATCCATCTAACAGTGAGATGATACCTTTTTTATCAATCCGCATGTGTTTTTGCATGAATATTCGTCGATGATTCAAATTAATTCTAATAATTTGTAATGGCATCCAGTTTTAATAATTAAATTAAATAAATTGCTGGTTTCTATTAAAATTTTGGAAAATTTTCAATTCTTTAAAGTTATATCCCTGTGGTTAGGAGGTTATTTTTGAATGAGTTTTACATGAACCCTCCGTCTGACAAATGGATTTAGCCAAGCTTCGTTTCGCTTTTATCCTTGATCTCACATATTAGTAATTTATTTATCGACTTGAGATTTCATGCGACTTTTTGAAATTATAGTAGTTCTTCTATTGTTGAATTTTTATTATGATCTGACTTCTGGTTCAGATGTTACAGGATGATGAATCTAAAGAAGTGTATATAACAACGATTCGATTAGCAAATCATTAAGATTGATGTTCAACCAATTGCCCATTAGTCACATTATTTTGCTATATTCGCTTCCTGAAGCCTCGGAAGTAGTGTTCAAAATTCATCGAGATTGAACTTTCATTTCGATTCGATTGTTTGGTATCCTCAGTTTCGACCAACAAAGTCTAAAAAGATTTCAATTCCCAGTTCACGGTTCCGCATTAGAAGTAGTCAAAAAACTACGAAATGAGACTATCGTAAATGTATCAGATATGGATAGATTGAACCAGGCCCGTGCGCAGGAATCATTCAAGGGTTGGAGGGGGGGGAGTTTTCAAGAGAGCGATCAAAGAGCGGGAAGGGTTCAAGGGGAGTGGGGATTTAAGGGAGGGAGGGGGTTTCTAAAGGTGGGGAAGGCGCAAAAATTTGAAAGAAAAGTCAAGTTATTTGCACTTTTACATAATAAGTACTCTATTGTTCGTGGAACTTAATGTTGGAAAATCTTTCATCGAGGGGTTAAAACCTCCAAAATCTCCCCCTGCGCACGGGCCTGGATTAAACTTTTCAAATGAAAGGTGTTTTGGTGCCATCAATCGTTTTTGTGTTTGAATCCGTCTGATTCATGAATGTAAAAATGTTAATTCAGTGATATAGATGACAACGGGTAAAGTGAGAATCATCAGTGAACATTTCTGTCAAGTTTTGTTATTTAGATTTAATCCACAAATCATACCAAGCAAAGGTTTAGTAAAACAGATATTTAATTAGCACACCCTTGTTACATTCTAAGTAGATGTTGAGAATTTCTGAACGGAAGTGATGTAATATGCATTTCTAAAAAAATCGGCATGTCACAAATAGTGAATAGTCGAAAACTGATATCATTTAGTCACCGCAAATACGTGAAATATCATCTGAGCAAAATATTATACAGTAGGGATGTCCGATACCGAGTCGATACTTGGAGGTATCGATACTTTTTTTCAAGCGTCGGGTATTTTTGGTATCGATATCACATCAAAGCGATACTGTTAGTATCGATACTTTTGGTCTCGATACTTACAGTGTCGCAACGGATTAAAGTCAATTAGCATTACGACGGAACATTTATTTTTGTTTAGATTATAGAGGCTTTAACCTTAAGATCATTCGCCTCTTCGAGCCAGAAAACCTTTTACACAACCAACAAAACCCCTAAATGCTCAATAGGAATCGGCTTTTAGTGTAGTATCCGTGTATGGACATAAATCGATACTTTATTGCCTTTTGATACCTTGTATCGATACCCAAAATTACAATATCCCGATATCCTAGGTATCGAGACTTTGCCTTCCAAGTACTATCCCTATTACACAATATAGCAAGGACAAAAGATAAATCGATATGAGTTTCTTTTAGGCTTTTTTAATGTCTGTTTCCAGTACTCCTGAGGTCTTGTAAAACCGATTTCGCTATTTTCAACCAGCAAATGAAAAAACCTGTAAAACGAAATAGTTTTGAGCTCAGTTTAGACTTTATTTTTAAGCCTAGTTTAGATTTTGTTTTTCATTTATAGCACCGTCATTTTTAACGATGGTTTGAAGTTTTTAACACTTATTACTCTGTAATCTCTTAAACAGAGATCGAATCCCGATAATGTTGAAGAATTCAAGCATTCATTTGAATACAAACTGGTGAAAATCATCTCTGAGGAAACATTCAGAATTCAATGAACTAAGTCGAATGCAGAATTTGTACATAAAACTGGAACAATTCATCAATTCAATTGAGCATTTTGTCTAACGGACCTCCCCAGACATTGTTTCGCTCTTACTCTACTGTAATTGGTTCCCACACTAACATACAAACTGCCAGTCAGCAAATTTATAATGGTGTTTCCCGAGTTCCACCAATTCTGACTGATTAGAGTGAAACCACAAAGTTTATCTCCGCAATAGAAAGCTTTCAGCATAATTAGGTACAATGCACCGTTCGCCGGAGCAATGCAACATATTCGACCAATTTTACCACCAATCAATCCATAAATATTCACGATGTGGTTACATCGCGGTCGAACTGCCAGGCATCGTTAGCACCCTCCGACCAAAACGAATTCAGCTAATATTACACACTTTATTCCCGGCGCCGAAGCAGAAACCACTGGAAAGTTTGCGCAAAAAAAAGTCCTAGAGAGAGAAAACAGCTTACCAGTCCAAAACACATCGATAATAATAAACGACTCATAATAATAATCCGCCCCGTAAAACTCTTTGTTTACAAGTTATGATACCCCGGGTTGCGAAGTTTGATATTCGTCTGCCATGTTTTTTCGCCTGCCCAGATGGGGAGATCTTCACCCCATCGTGGAAAGCAGCAGACGAAGATAACGGGAGAATAACACGCGCGTGAAAACTACTGGAGAAAGGTCCGGCAAACAATACTCCTTCCTCCCCCCGAAAACTGCGCCGTTGCGTGTTCGACACAGTGTTTTCGTTATCGCCCATCTGGAAATTAATTGTTTTATTGAATTACATAATCTTTATGATGGTTCGCTTTTTTGGACCTACAGGAACCTATAAACGTGATTAAGAAATCCTGCTTCACCGTTCGAGCGAAGGGAGAGACATTTGATGAATAAAGGGTCTGTTCGTTTAACCTGACGGATCAAAGAAGACTTCTTGCAAGGATGGCTTTCGAGACAGCGAAGGTGAACGTGTGATTGTTATCATAAATGGGTGGTAATTGAATCTGATTAGTACAATTTAGACCTGGTGATAACCAACTTGAATGTGCTTCAGACACGATTTGACATTATGAATGTGGTTGGAATCGACGTTAGTTGTTGAGCATGTTTTGGTTGGCCTAAGAGCAATAACATGTTCATATATACGATGGAGTTTGATATTTTGCTATTTGAAAGGTGCAGAACACCACGAATGTTGCTATTTATAACAACAATGAATATAGGAGCGCATTTGAAATTAGTTGGCTGAATTAACTTTGCGTCGTAATCTATACTAACGGGGCTCAAATTGCACTTCAGAAATATGTCTAATAAAAGTTAATGAAACCGAATACATTGGAATGGCGTAAAACCCGGATTCAGATGTTTTTATCGTAGAAATATAGTATCAATGCAAAACCCGGTCATAAAACTACAAGGAACAGCCCTATGCGGTTGTTCGAACTGTTGACATAGGACATCGTGAATATATCGAGTTGAACGAAACCTAACAACATAATTCTTTTTAAATGCCAACAGAAATATGATCAGCAATTAATGATTAGAATTTCAATAGTGAGAGATAATCATAAAAACAAAAACTAAGTTTTTTCAAATGACTAAAGCGAATAATTATACCGTAACAATTAATAAAATCGTCAGACTGTTTATGAAAATCTCTACTTCTTAATGAAATTTTATTTCTACTTGATTCCTAAGCCATAGTCTTATTAAATTCTTAACTACTCTTTCGTCGGTTTTGTTTTCAAACGAGTGTACGTCTGTTGAAATCGTTTTTTTTTTCATCTTGGAGAAATTTTGATGTAGGTATTGGAAAAGTCTGGGATTTGTCGGTTACGTCACATGTATTATTACATCTTTCAAACCGAAAACCTTCAGAATTTGACTGATATCGTTAGCTTTCAAATAAGCCTATGTTTATCGAAATTACAAAACTCTGCTGATGAAAAATGTGTGTTTATGTCACCTATACCATTATATCAGGGGTGGAAATTAGGAAAGATTTTGGTTCACAGTAAATAAAAATAGTTAGTATTATTATTTATTATCACATATTTACTGTAGATATTATTATAATTAATTCTGCAACGAATGATTTTTGATAAGATAAATTTTGATTTTACTTAGAATTTATAAATGTTTTCATCGTTATCAGTATTACTGTCTGATTCGGAATCAACATTTCAACAAAGTTCGGTTCGTTTTAATGCTACTCTGTGTTCATTAAACAGGTTTGAAGTTCAGATGGCTGTCATTTACAGTTCCGGTAATGTAATGGTATAAGTGACGTTAACGTCAAAACTGATTACCGCTCAATTTTCCCGGATATGGATTAACCGATATCAATAACTTTAGGCTCGTTAAGTGAGTTTATTTCGTCGGTCGAATCGAAATTCCATGTTTCATGATGTATTTGAAATTTATTCAGTAATACCGTCGTGGTAGAATAAAAAAATAAAAACAGCTAATAATATTAACATACATGCTATGGAGTTGATTAATATTACCCTATTTAGCTTGAATATTATACACAGAAGTAACAGGAGTGCAGGATTTGACTACGCCAATTCAAACGCGCCATTGAAACGCTGCGTCAAATGCTGCGCTCCAGTTACTTCTTTAAATCAAATTCATATCAAATAGCGTTTCATTGGGTTTAATCTAGATAGTGCATGGACATCATCATCAGCATTAACCGGATGGAAGTAAAACAAAGTCTTCTGTCGCTATAATCACTATTTGGAGTGGTATATTTTTTTTACTAATTTTACATTGCGTATTGATTTTGCGCAGCGAAAACTGTAAAATTTACATTATCGATTGGATTACGATCCAATCTGATTATTTCCATAAAATCTTCATCTAGCATTAATTTCCTTTCGTCTAGTATTCATTTTACTGCAATTAAACAACAGGTTGCGAAATCGAATACGGTTTGTATCCAAGAAGAGCATGTGTTCTTCGTAAACCGTGCCGTAACGAAACCGGTATTTTGCCCAACTGATTACGTTTGAATGATTGTTTGTTTTAATGGGATAACCGGATAAAATCTTAGCCGGTACATTTAGAGCAAATAAGTTGATTATTGCATGGAAACTTTCTACGTGTTTCTCTCGGCTGCTGGATTCATTCCACATATTTGATGTTATGTATTTTATCGAACAGATTCAAAGTAGTTTGCTGTTTTAATTAAACGTATGCGCTTACAATCCACTTTTTAACCTACATGTTGTTTGAGATATAAAAGATTTTTTTTGCGTACTGGATATTGATGACGAACCTTTCATTTTAATGCAATTGTATAGAATTCAGATATTTTTATCTTGATCAATTAAGTTCGATAAGTATTAAAATATTTTTCGGAATCAAAATTCATAAAAGTGTCAAAAATTACTTCAATTATTATTATTATTATTATTATTTACTTCAGAAATTCGATTCTGATAAAATCAGATTTGAAGCGTGGAAATAGCCCTTCAAAACGCCCTAAAACATACTGGCCTCAGCCCTTAAATGCGCGAACGAGTTTTTGAGAGAAGCTAATGCTCTTCGCCTGCGCAAGATAAAGAGCGCAATGTAAATAGCGCGTATGGATAAGGTTCGCTGCTACTCTGTGTAATATATAGTTCCCACCATTTAAAAACTAATCGCCATTTTAGTTTTGTTACCCAATTTTTTAATTCACGGGGTTCGGTTGTCGGAATAGGATCAACCATCTCCGAGAAAATTGAGAGGTATTTTTTTTAAATGTTCATACACACATACATTCACACACATACATTTTCCGATCTTGTCGAGCTGAGTCGATCGATATATTAAACTAGCAATATTATATTTGAACTTGATCATTGGTTACATGCAGATATAATGACATACTAAACGGTCTTTCTTAAGGTTTCCAAAGTTCCCAACGCATTGTTTTGAAAAGCATATTGCGCACAGATACTAAAAGTGCATAGCAAAAATAGCCTAGCAAATTCGTACAACTCGATATATTCACGATTAATGTCTACCCATTCTTGAGCCGGGTTATATACCATTCGAATAAGGTCGTTGAGATCGAGATATCTTGAGAAAAAATTTTGTCGTTGTATGTGGAAGATTGTACGGCAGTGGCCCTAAACATTTCACTAGCTTAACAGAACCTGTACTAATCCATTCTTTTTAATTCATTGGAAAAGAATAACATTCACATTTCCTAAAGTAATCAAATGATGGGTCTTCTTTTCTTGAGCCGGAAGGTATTTAACTCCTTACCACTGGCAAAACCATAACCAACAACGAACACGAAAACTGAAATTACAAACAATTTATTCTAAGATCACTAATAGTACTGTTGTTGTACCGTTGAATTCCACTATGTTATATCACGTCATTACACTCTCACAAAGTCACTATTTTCACAGTCACTATTTTTCCGAAAGTGTATAAAACGTTATAATACAGATACGTATTTCGGAATGCTATTTGCATCCTTCTTCAGTGTATCGGTTTTATAAGTTTATTGAAAGAATGCTGCAATGAAGTTCCTTTTATACAAACGTAAGTAGGTAGAAACGTAAGTAGGTAAACCACAAAATGAAAGGTAAAAACAGGTAACAGAAAACTGGAAGAGTTAAGTGTTTTCTATGTTTGTTTTTATCTTGGATATGGGTAGTAACTGGAAAAGCCAAGAAGATCTATTCCCTTGGTCTCGGTTTAATAAAGAGATGGAGTTATTTTTGAAAATTTCTAAACTTTCTGCTGAATCTAATTTCCATGGATTGGAAATTTGTCTTAAGATCTTTATGTCATTAGTAGAGAGTTCATGATCTTTAAAAAAGGCATGTTCTGCTACTTTTGACTTGAAGTGATGTGGTAGTCCCTTTTCCAATTCTTTGGATGCTTTCGCTATTTCTGAGATATGTTCCTTGAAACGAATGTCCAGTGTTCTCTTTGTTTGTCCGATGTATATTTTATCGCAATGAGGACACGAGATTTTGTATACCCCAGACTTTTTCAAATTCTCTGTAGGATCTTTTGTAGAACCTAGTAGAGTTTTCAATTGGTAGTTCATACTGCTGAACACTAAATCTAAACCAAATTTTCTTAGTTTTGATTTTAGTGGGTGTGAAATGTTTTGATTGAAGTCCACTGATATTCTTTTAAATTTTTCAGAAGGGGGGGTCAAAGTTGTAAGTGATTGTTTTTTCAACAGTCTTAATTTTTTATCGAAGATGGTTTGAATTGTATGCTCTGGATATCCATTGAACTTTCCAATTTCGAAAATAAAGTTTTTCTCTTTTATCGCAGCATCTTTTCTAAGGGGCAAAGATAGCATTCTGTGAATCATATGGTGGAATGCTGCCATTTTGTGTTGATGGGGATGATTAGAAGTATTTGGTATGACACGGTCCGTATTGGTTGGCTTCCTATATATTTCGAAAGTTAAGGATTTTGCCTCCCGGACAATAAGAATGTCCAAGAAAGGTAAACTGTTGTCTTTCTCTTCCTCATAGGTGAATTTAATATTTTTATGTAAATTATTAATTATTTCTAAAAAGTTCGATAAATCGTTGCGTTTGATGATGCAAAATATATCATCTACGTATCTCCACCAGCGATTAGGTAATAATCCCTGTTTATTTAGAAGTTCTTCAAGGTTTGCCATGAATAATTCACATAAAAACGGGGAGAGTGGATTGCCCATTGGTGCCCCTTGTAATTGTTTATAAAATTCCCCTCTGAATTTGAAATAATTTACATCCATGCAAAGCCGAGTTAGAGTAAGATAAGACCGTACTTTGCATTTCCATAAACTACTACTATTTTGTTGAAGTAACCAATCTTCCAACAGATTGATTGAGTCCTTCACTGGGACACTTGGGAATAAGGCGGTTACATCGAAAGATACCATCATTTCGTCATCTTTGATATCGCCTGAATTCTGAAGTTGAGTAACGAATGTCTGTGTGTTAGGAACTGATTTACTGAAGAATTTTTTTTGGCATAGATTGGAATTCTTTTACTAGCCATTTGGATATTTTTTGAGTTGGGGCCCCTACTGAAGAAATGATTTCCCTTATTTCGTTACCAGGTTTATGAGCCTTTGGTAGTCCTTTTATTTTGGATAAAGAAGGGTTAGAAACTTTGAGACTACTGAGATTGATATCGAAGTTTGGGTTGCATTCATGAAGAGTTTTATCTACTTTTTTAATAATATCTGGAAGGGGGTCGGCTCTTTGTTTCCTATAAGGGCCGTCACTGAAGAAGGATGCAAATAGCATTCCGAAATACGTATCTGTATTATAACGTTTTATACACTTTCGGAAAAATAGTGACTGTGAAAATAGTGACTTTGTGAGAGTGTAATGACGTGATATAACATAGTGGAATTCAACGGTACAACAACAGTACTATTAGTGACAACATTCTACTAACAGCTCAAACAGAAATTTAGTATTCTAAGATGTGCAATTAACTAGTGTGAAATTCCAGTGGAACTAAATTTACCATTAGGGGTTCCACGTTAAATAACTAAAATCAAATTATAAAAAAAATTGAAATACAGATTAACTACAAACGACTTGGAGTTGAGATCGAAAAACAAGATTTGCATGTCACATAAGTATGCTATGTATAGAATTTGCATGTCACATAAGTATGCTATGTATAGAATGTTATGAGCTTGATCAGAGTACAACAAAAATTTAGAAAGAGCGTTTGCTGTGCGTCCCCAGAGCAAAACTAGATAATTAAGTTGTGAAAATTTCGTACCCTTTCGTGTTGGCAACTGTATGAAGAATGGACATTTTTAACCTCCGTCGTCCTAGAAGTCGGATCCGGATATACCAGAAAAGGATAATAAACGGGTTCGACGGGTTCAGTCACGGTTAGTTTGTTTAGTTATAAGCTAATAAGACCTACATGATAGAAGAGTTTATAGGCTAGTTTGAAGGGATTTGTTCCATTTTCAATATCCAATAACAAACAATTCAATGAAAAAAGTATTCCATTATTGATTATTGATTATAGAGACAAATCTTTTGTTTTAATTCTAAAGACAGTCCCAGAAAGTATGGACGCAACCAAAAACCGCTGCCATTTCGCAATGGTTCAGAATCTGTCAATTTTTATTGCTGCGTCCTGTTGTTTACACTCTTCTCTAACCACTTGTGCAGTTGTTTATTCATTTTTATTAGTTTGTTACGAAATGCGTGGACTTTCAGCAGAACAACGTCAAAAAATTGTGTACAAATAGTGCACAGAACGCGGACTGTCACTGAGAAAGATAGCAAAAATGGAAGGAGTAAGTGAAAAAGCCGTGCGAAATGCAATCAGGAAGTTCGGTGAGGATAACACCTTTGAGGATAAACCGAAAACGGGTCGAAAAAAAGGTCCTGCTAACTCTCAGTTGGATAAACGTATACTGAAGGCGTTCGAGCAAAAGAATGAGGTTTCAGTTCGGGATGTGACCAAAAAAGTGGGCACTTCGAAGTCACATGTTCTTCGAGCTAAAGAACTTTGAATCTTTGAACCTATAAGAAGCAGAAACAACCAAAACGTAGTCCGAAACAAAAAGCACCGATCAGGCCGAGGGTTCGAAAGCTGTACAATACGATTCTTGCTGGAAATTTGAGCTGCATAATCATGGACGACGAAACCTACGTGAAACTCGATTACAAATCCTTGCCGGGACCACAATATTATAAGGTGCGAGAAGGGCAAATGTTAAACCAGTCCGAGACATCGATTGAAGTCGAAAAATTTGGTAAGAAAGCTATGGTCTGGCAAGCAATTTGTAGCTGCAGTAAGATTTCGAAACCCTTTATCACCACTACTTCAATGAACAGCGAAATATACATCAAAGAATGTTTACAAAAACGACTTCTACCCATGATTCTAAGCCACAAGAATCCTGTTGTCTTCTGGCCAGATCTTGCTTCTTGCCACTACTCGAAATCAACGGTAGAATGGTATACTACCAAAAAGGTCACTTTCGTCCCAAAAGACATGAAACCACCAAATTGCCCACAACTTCGACCAATTCAGAAATTTTGGGCATTAACGAAAGCACATCTTAGAAAACATGTCTCGGCAGCCGAAACCATCCAACAGTTCGAAAAAGATTGGAAAAAGTGTCAAAATTTGTCGCCAAGAAGTCTGTACGGAATTTGATGAGGAACGTTCGCAAGAAGGTGCGCCAGCTAGTCTACAATGGCTAAGTAGCAAATGTTGAGAATAATATTGTTGTCTAATATTAACAGTATATCGAATAAAATTTGAGTATCTAATACTTGTGAACTACTTACAGCGAAATCAAAGTGCGTCCATACTTTCTGGGACAGTCTTTTGTTGCTGTTCGGCTTACCTCTCATTCTCTTTTTCGATTAAATCAATTATTTGAAAATAAACGAATCAAGCAAAGTTCCGCACTTGTGATACTTTTGTATATGAAATTAAGGATAAACAGGATGTTAATTTTTAAATAAGTTACGTAAGACCTAATTTCTAACTGAATCTTTAATCAATTTTTGTCACAACATGTATCCGGTACCGGTACGATATTGCTGTACTACCGGCTGCAACGGTTACGGATGTCTACTACTAGTATGTGATATTGAAAAAAGACCGTGCTGCGATTGATAAAAATTTTAGCTATTTTATGATATGTGTGGGCGAAAGAATAGAAGAATGTCAATGAAGTGAAACTTATTTGAAAAAATATGCAATTTTCACAGCCGGCAGAAACATCGTGCTGGTAGTATAGTGATGTCAATAATAATAGTAATATTAATAATAATAATAATAATAATAATAATAATAATAATAATAATAATAATAATAATAATAAAAATAAAAATAATAATAATAATAATAATAATAATAATAATAATAATAATAATAATAATAATAATAATAATAATAATAATAATAATAATAATAATAATAATAATAATAATAATAATAATAATAATAATAATAATAATAATGGTAATTATAATAATAATAATAATAATAATAATAATCGATGCATGCTGTTTAGCTTGACTTACATATGTAAAAGTATAACAAAAACGCAGGTTCGCTTCGTTTGTTAGATTTTTTTAGAGCAAAAACTGTTCCAGTTTGTAGGTCGTATTTGTTGCTGGTAAACGAACCAACTTCGGCTATTCCGGTCATCTTAATACAGTTTCGGTAGAATTGGAACTGGTGATTAAAAACTGCAAAAAGGATCTCTCTTTTCTTCAAGATGGCCAAATCATCTGTCACAAATCTATAGGTTTCGTTCATTTAGCTTTACTTCTCGAATTGGTTCGAATTAGATTTTACACTAACATAACATAACCTCACAAAATGAACAGAATGTACATTTTTTGACAGCCACCGGTGGTAGTTTGTTTACAGTTTAAAAGTTCACAAGAGGTTCAACGTTTGAACAGCCACTTTGTCATCATTGTTCAATTTTTAATAAGCAGTCGCAAAACAAAACGAACACACGGCAACTGTCAAAAATGAATTTGATTTATCGACAGTTCATTTGTGCCTCACACTTAGAAAATTTCGCAGAATTCGGTAATTTTTTACCGAATTTTCAACAGCTGAACGTTAGGTAATCAGTTCGGTAATTGAATTGATTACCGATCGTTCGGTAATTGCTGAACTGTCAAACAACTACCGTAAACTGTAAACCAAATGGATCTAACTGATTGTTCGGGAATTTTTTTTTTTTTTCATATTTTCCTTAGGTTAAAATTCTTTTATTTTCGGATTTTAGAAAAGTACACATATTCACAAAAACGAATAAAGAAAATTCCAACCTGCTATGGTTTTATTCCACGAAAAAAGGGTCAAATGTTCTGGCTGACCGGAATTGTGAGCACCTTCCAAAACACTGCACAATCCGTCGAGTCCACCAGAAATTACCCTTGAACGATTTGTGTAGGCAGCAAGTGGATAAGTGATACAAAGTTATTTTTTGCCTATAAGGAAACAAAAAGTTTTTAGTGGTTCTAATGTTTAAAAACTTTAGGACCTGTACTTCAACCCATTTGATAAACTCTACAAGATTTTGATTTGATTAATAAAAAGACACTTACTGAAAATTTGATCAACAGTTTGACAGGTAGTTTTCACGATAATCAGTATTTACAGAAGTTCGGTTATTGGAAGATTATTTTACCATACGGTATGGGTTTTACCGTACTCGGCGACTATTCAGATTTACCGTATGAATTGTATATCTATTTACAGAACTCTGTAAAGGAAACTGATCGTCCGGTAAAAATTTGCATATTTTTTGTAAAATGAGGTTCATATACCGAAATATCGGTAATTTCTATAGATTACCGAAAGTTTTCTTCAAAAAAATTACCGAACATCGGAATTGAATCTTAGTGTGCGTCATCGTGCAAAACCTAATTTTCTTGTTTCAAAGACAGACATCATCGCGAATAAAGCTTCGACGATTATCGCATGCATGAATATTCGATCCTCATTCACCTCAAGTCATTCGGCTGTTGTTTTTTTTGCGAATAATAACTATAAGGTTGGTGTCAGAGTGACAGCATCACGCGAAGCGTCTGGATGCGCGGGTGAGGTAGTTGCATTTGATCAAAGCAAACCTGTTCCGCGCTCACTCTGACATCAACCTAAGGAATAGATCTTCATGCGAAGAACGAAGCAGCGCCGGCTTCGTTCGCACTCGAATGTACGGACAAGTCCGAATATCAGAGCGATTGTCGAACAAAGGGGAAGGGAAGCGAACGACGATCATTGGCATTCGTTGCATTTTTGATATTCAAGCAACATTGTATGGTGTTTCTCTTATCGACAATATTTATCCCCACCAATCTCGTTTCTTAGTCTTCTCTCACACCTCTCTCTTCCATCATTCGGTCCTCGTCCACACAAACCTAATCATACTCAATTTCATTGTAGCTATCACATGACACCACACCTACCAATTTTAAAACATTTCGGTTGGTTAAACGAGAAAACATTATATTTACGTCAATATTTGGCAACATAAAAAGATATGAAAAAAGTTCATGCCAGTTTTGGATCAATCAACTTAAACTTTATTATTTCAAGCTTGGAATAAGTATATTTGAAATGGAAGCTTGCGTTCATTAATACTTGGATAAATGCATTTCCGGTATCATGGTTAAAAATTTCCAGTATAATGATTAACAAATCGTGAAAATCATGAAACATGTCATGGATTTATAAGCAAAATGATTAATACCATGAACGAATATTTTTATGGGAGATGAGTTATTGTTTACGGTATGAATCATTTTGCTCATGAAATCATGAAAAATAGGCATGATCTCATGAGAATACGTTTTTCATGGATTCATGGTTTTTAATCACGATACTGGCAATGGAAATCCACAAATTTCAACCTTTCGCAGACTTTCAAAATCCGTTCTCGATTATATCGATTGCTGCGAAACCGATTTCGTCATCGAGAGAATTCCTGCTTCACAAATGCAACCTAAATATTTGCGATTTCATGTAACAATAGAAAAGAAATCCTATCTCGTTGGAATACAAATACAACTGATCGGGATGGTTCAAATATTTGAACTAATTCCAAACTAAATGCTTAGTTGATACGGCCGCTTTAGTAAATAATAATCCTCTATCACTCTACAACAATAGATTATAGACACTAAAAGATGGTGCCTAAAATCACATACGCCCCAACTGCCGACAAACAGGAAAAAACACAAATGCTAGATATCACATAGAGATATACTGTTGTATCATATCAGGATAAACGATTAGTTCCTCTCACCAATTGAAGTCGCATGTGTTCACAAAATTTAGAAACAACTGCTGGATCCCATTGAGTAATAGTAGTTATGCAAATTTTCATTGCAGTTGTTCATTTCGTTTGCTGAAAATTAAAATAAATTGCGACAATATATCAAATAATCTCTGCCGGACTTTCGCACGTATCCAAACTTCCATATATTCATGTAACCCAAAACCTGTCGGGTACGAATATTCCCCCCTATGTGAGGCAGTACTTGAGTGAGCGTGTGTCTGTGAACGTACATACAGTGAGCAACATACGGACTGCGGGCATGTTTTGAAATTGCGATTTGCATATTGCTATTTACGTGCCTGAATGAAAGCTGCATAAATATGGAAGAAAATAATTTTTTAAATAGCCTCTCGACACACACATACATACTGTTAAACCATCCATCCGATGAGCATTCGTTTTTAGGTGAAATTCCCTTGTAAAACTTGGAATGAAACAAGTCGTTATGTAATATTTTACCAAATAGTTTCCCCCGTACGAATGCTGAAATCATTCGCCAGAATGCTCCGAATGTACGCTTTACTGCTTTTGCGGAAGAGCACCGAATGAAAAAAAAATAACTACATGAAAGCTCAGTGCTGAAATATTGCCACCACGTCTTCAATAACTTTCGTTCTTGATAAACCTTGCGAAGGGACTACGAACCCCGAAGAAGTGTGCCTTCTTCTTCTGCTCTCGCCTGAAGTAATATGAACACATCACAGAATGATGGGGAATATTATTCATGAAAATGCAAACCACCATTGCCGAAAAAGAAGAAAACACCAGCAAGCAGTCCAACGGAACGAACCGCATGGAGTTGGGCAGACGCCGAGAAACACGATTCGTGCCTCGCCCGTAGAGTTTCCTCGACCTTGTTTGAACGTAGACGCCGCTGGACAGAAATCAAATAACGCACCAGCCGGAAACACGCCCCATCGTGGAGCGAAACAGAGAATGAGGCCCGAAAAACGCGACCAGATATAAAAGAGGAAAATGTCATTTCACGAGAATTTATTGCATTTTATTATGTTAATGTAAATAAATTATTTCAATTATGATCTGTCAGCGTGAAGAGGACTAGGCCATGGCTTTCCTATTCCTATTGCGATGTCGAGTGGTTTTGCCGGTAGTTTCACTCCAACTGCAAACCAAACACTGATCCAATGGGGCTTATTTACATCCTAATTATATTTTGTCGCCATAGCGTATTTCCTCGCTATGATACTTGAATTCGAGGCGGATAACTTAAGCCATCGTTCGTGCTTTGTAGCGTTGTGGGATCTGTGTTTAATACCATTCAAGACATCGTTTAGTGACGAACGAGTGGGCTGACGGCGGAAAATTTTGGGGGAGGGAAACAAATGGGTCTACCAGTTGCCCCGGCGGAGCTCGGTTTGTATCCGATATCCGATTGCTCCGACCATCCTGCCAATGTTGCAAAAGCCTCAGTCATCTCAGGTAACATAAGTTTAGTCATAGTTTCGAATGAGCTACGATCCAACGATTACGATTACTTCGATTGAAACATTCTAACCTGGGATGTTAAATGAAATGCAATTTTTGCACTATCGAACTTTGTTCAAGTTTAACATTTCAACTTCTGAAATTAAATTGAGACTATAAATTAAACATAAGATGTTGTTTTCAATTGAAACACATTTAATTGATCGCAAGTTTGATATGTTGATGTCTTTTTTCGGGTCAGCAAAACTTTCCGATCCTATGTGCTAAGTTGGGAATCTAACCCAAAGGAGGCAAGGAGGTATGGTTACGTCTATCACCCATTCAAGATTCTCTCGACATGAATTCACTTCACTTATCATTCCGACAAGAGTGCCTGCCTGAACGGAATCCATTGAATTTAATAGCCTTGCGGCGAGGAACGAGAAGTATGGTCCAGTGTTATCGATTATTTAAATCGTGTTTCAAATCATCTAGTGCTGTAATGACGCCTATCTCAATATCGATAATTGGAATGACATTGTATAATAAGATGTTATTTTTATACATTTTGTTGATAATTTCATAAACAATTTCGAGTTTGTTTGTATCATTACATCATTTCTATTCAAATTTAGCTATTGGAAGCAGTTGGAGCCAGAACTAAGTCTTAAAAGTGTCAATTATTGAATTGAAACTCCAATTGTCTTTATGAAATACTAAAGAAGCTTTATGTATGGAATGTCAATTGATGCCTTTCTCATATTACTTATATTTTCAAAAATATCACTAGCAGATTCTATGTAGAATTTTTTTTTCAATCTTGAATAAAATAAGAAACTTTCTTTAGGTATAAACTAACATACTCACTCTTACACTTTCAGTCGTAGACCACGCGGGTCTCTGCTGCATACAGGAGGCGTCTCCATTCAACTCGTTTCATGGCTGCTCGCCGCCAGCCTCGGTAGCTGCGAAGGGTCCGCAGGTCGACCTCAATTTGATCGATCCATCTTGCCCGCTGCGCGCCTCTTCTTATACCGGTCGGATCATTATCGAGAATCATTTTAACCGGGTTGTTCTCCGACATTCTAACAACATGCCCGGCCCACCCTAACCGCCCGACCTTGGCCGTTTGGACGAGGGTTGGTCCTCCCAGCAACTGGTGCAGTTCATGGTTCATTCGCCTTCTCCACGTACTATCTTCCATCCGCACTCCGCCGAAGATGGTTCGCAACACCTTCCGTTCAAAAACACCTAGTGCGCGTTGATCCTCCGCAAGCATTGTCCAGGACTCGTGTCCGTAAAGGATAACCGGTCTAATCAGCGTTTTGTAGATAGTTAACTTCGTACGACGGCGAATTTTGCTCGATCGAAGCGTCCTGCGCAGTCCAAAGTAAGCACGATTTCCTGACAATATGCGTCTCTGAATTTCTCTGCTGGTGTCATTATCGGCAGTCACCAGTGAGCCCAAGTACACGAACTCGTCGACCATTTTGATTTCATCACCACCAATCAGAACTCGTAATGGGTGGCTGACATTATCTTCTCTCGAGCCCCTGCCTTTCATGTACTTTGTCTTTGACACATTGATGTCTAGTCCGATCCGCTTGGCCTCAGCTTTTAGTCCGATGTACGTATCTTCCATCTTCTCAAAGTTGCGTGCTATAATATCAACATCATCAGCAAAACCAAGTAGCTGGACAGACTTTCTGAAAATCGTGCCACTCGTGTCTATCCTCGCTCTTCTTATCACACCCTCCAAAGCCATGTTGAATAGCAGACTCGAAAGGCCATCACCTTTCCGTAGCCCTCTGCGAGTATCGAAGGGACTCGAGTTTATCCCCGATACTCGAACAACGCACATCACTCGATCCATCGTAGCCTTGACCAATCATATCAGTTTGTCCGGGAATCCGTTGTCGTGCATGATGTTCAATAGCTGTTCTCGATCGATTGTGTCGTATTGAGATTGTGATTTGAAATCGATGAATAAGTGATGTGTGGGCACATTGTATTCGCGGCACTTTTGCATTACCTGGCGGATGGCGAACACTTAGTCCGTGGTAGCGCGTTCGCCCATAAATCCTGCCTGATATTGTCCCACGAATTCGATTGCAATCCGTGAAAGTCGACGGCATAAGATTTGGGAGAGTACCTTGTAGGCGGCGTTCAGCAGAGTTATCGCGCGGTAATTGCAGCAATCCAGCTTATCGCCCTTTTTGTAGATGGGAAACACGATTCCTTCCATCCATTCCTCCGGTAAAATCTCGTCCTCCCAGATCTTGGTAACGACCCAGTGCAGTGTTTTCACTAGTGCATTACCACCGTGTTTTAGTAGCTCGCTTGGTAGTTGGTCAACGCCAGCGGCGTTATTATTTTTCAACCGGCTTACCTCCTCCTAGACTTCTTGGAGGTCTGGTACCGACAGTCTATCGTCCTCCGCACGCGTTCCCAAATTCGTTACCGCGCCGCCACTTTCGTATTCCGCCACATCGCCATTGAGGTGCTCGTCGAAATACGGCCGCCAACTCTCGATCACCTCACAGTCGTTCGTGAGAAGATCCCCGTTGGTGTCCTTGCACATATCGGCCTGTGGCACATGGCCTCTGCGCGAACGGTTCACCTTCTCGTAGAACTTCCTTGTGTCATTAGCACGGAACAGCTGTTCCATCGCTTCGCGATCTCGGTCTTCCTGTTGGCGCTTTTTTCTACGTGATACCGAGTTCAGTCTGTTCCGTGCCTGTCTGTATCGCTCCTCGCTTGCTCTCGTCCGGTGTTGCAGCTTGCTCGCCCAAGCTGCATTCTTCTCGGCCGCTAACTGTTCACATTCGTCGTCGAACCAGTCGTTCCTTACGTTCGGAGCCGCCGTACCTAGCATTGCTGATGCAGTGCTACCTATGGCAGAACGAATGTCTCTCCAGCCATCTTCAAGAGTAACTGCACCAAGCTGCTCTTCCGTTGCTAGTGCCACTGCCAACTGCTGCGCGTAATCTTGGGCTACTCCAGCATCCCGGAGCCGTGCGATGTTAAACCGAGACGTTCGGTTTCGACGTTTGGAACCCACTGTCGAAAGTTTTGCGCGCTTGCATACAGCAACCAAGTAGTGGTCCGAATCTATATTCGCACTGCGGTAGGTGCGAACATTGTTGATGTCCGAAAAAAATTTCCGTCGATCAAAACGTGGTCGATTTGGTTTTCGGTCTGTTGGTCAGGTGATCTCCAGGTAGCTTTGAGGATATCCTTGCGGGGAAAGAGGGTGCTTCTGACTACCATTCCTCGGGAGGCCGCAAAGTTGACACACCGTTGGCCGTTGTTATTCGATGCGGCATGCAGGCTGTTCGGCCCGATTACCGGTCGGTACATTGCCTCCCTTCCTACCTGGGCATTCATGTCACCGATGGCAATTTTTACGTCTCTGCGTGAGCAGCCGGCATAGGCTTGTTCCAGCTGCACGTAGAACGCTTCTTTCTCGTCATCGGGACTCCCTTCATGTGGGCAGTGCACGTTGATGATGCTGTAATTGAAAAAAGGCCTTTAATTCTCAACTTACACATCCTAGCGTTGATTGGCTGCCACCCAATCACTCGCTTACGCATCTTGCCCAGCACTATAAAGCCAGTTCCAAGCTCGTCCGTTGTGCCACAGCTTTGGTAGAAGGTAGCCGCTCGATGTCCGCTTTTCCACACCTTCTGTCCCATCTAACAGAGCTCCTGCAGCGCTACGACGTCGAAGCTGCGAGGATTTAGTTCGTCGTATATTATCCTGTCGCAGCCTGCGAAACCTAGCGACTTGCAGTTCCATGTTCCAAGTTTCCAATCGTAGTCCTTATTTCGTTGCGTGGGTCTATGCCGATTGTTCCGGGTCGTATTCTCTCTTGTATTATTCGTAAAAGATGTTTTACGGGCGGCTTAATAGGCCCCCTGTCTCGCCGGAGGATCATCGTGCTTGCTCTGTTTAACTTCCCAACTAGCACTAGGACGATCCCGTTGTGGGGTTGCCACCTTGGATTTAGCTGGACGGGATACAGCATTTCATACTCAGCCGCTGGATACCAGAACAGACGCTGTTTAAAGCCGCTCCTAACATGGAGTACAGACTCTCCGACATCCTCTAAAGAGGACCCCCTTCCCTGTCAGCATACGACCAAGGTCCCACCGGGATTGGTTACCCGATCTTTCCTATGGTTGGTCGTACCCCAGCCGGCACCGCGGGGAGGTAGGGATAGGAGTTACTGGACAAGATGCTAAGATACGCATTGTCCAGTCGTTTACCAATCAACATAACCTTTTTAAATTGTAAACAGTTTTTGTAATAAGAATTTTTCTTTATTTTAAGGTAGAGTGTTCGGTTACCGGCACCCTTTTATTTTAAGCTCATAACTTTTGAGTTATGCATTATTATTTTTGGGAGCGTTTTGGACAAAAGTCTTCATTGTCTGATGGTGACTTCGCCTTGGCTCTCTTGGTCGATGATTTGTAAGGTGGAGCCTTTGGTGTTGATTTGGCATGTTTCTTTTCTTAGCCGTTTTTTTTTCGTTTTTTTTTTCTTAGCCGGTCCATCTGCTGTATGAGCAGCTAGGTGTTTGGCCAAAACTTTGACTTGCTTTGTCTCGACAGCAGTCTGCATACCACTGACAATTTTTCACGATTTGTCGAAAACAATGGAGTGCCGGTAACCGAACACCTTGGGGTGCCGGTAACCGAAATCGGTAGACATTTTGAAAATGACAAAACGA
Source organism: Malaya genurostris (assembly GCF_030247185.1). Taxonomy (NCBI): domain Eukaryota; kingdom Metazoa; phylum Arthropoda; class Insecta; order Diptera; family Culicidae; genus Malaya; species Malaya genurostris. Next base: position 111,750,605 of record NC_080571.1, read on the forward strand.
ATCTTCGGTTGTTCTGGAACCTGAAGTCGGACCCGGACCGGAAGCAATTAAACAGCAGCCTATGAGACTATAGTAAATTTTAATTGAGCCTGTTTGTGAAAACCGATCAAATAATCTCTGAGAAAATTGAGTGAGTCTCAATGTAAACTTATTGACCACTATTTCCGGTACTTCTGAAATCAGGAACTTGGAACCAGTATAGCCGAAGTCGGTTCGTTGAGTAAGTAACTAATATAACCAACAAGTTGTATCAGTTTTCAGCCAAATCTAGAAGAATTTTACCCTTTTTTGCATCGTCGCTCTAAATGACGGTGTAAAATTCAGTAGCAACCTATGGGACTATGAGATTTTTTATTTTATGAGTGACATTATTTCACACATACTCACACACATACACGCACAGACACATACATTACTCAGCTTGGTGAACTGTGTCGAATGATATAGAACCCCGATCAACAGAGTATAACAGGATTCTATCAAAATTATATATGATTTTAATATTTATATCTCATTATGTTATAAATATGATTCCAAATCAGAAGCAAACATTCAGTTTTTACTAAGAATCCAGATATTATATTAAGGGCCGTAATATGTCAGGGTAATAATTGAGAAAAAAGAGTTCAAACACTTTTGTCGATCATGTTTTTAACTTTCAACCTGAAAAATACTATGCTTCAATAAAGAGCAGTAACAAACATTTTTTACAATTTCACATACCTGAAGATGCTTTTGAAAACAATAATTTGATATTTGATTTTGAAATGACGGCCTAAATTTTAAATTTGAGAACGTTCCAATACTTAAATTGCGTAAAGTTTTTATTGAAATATAAATTTTAAATTGAAAATAAATATTTTTCAAGATAATTTTGCGCTTATTCTCTTACGAACAAAGGAGGGGGGGGGTATTTTTGTTTCAGAAAACACAAAGTGATAACAGTTCGGCTGAAAAGTTCGTATCGTTTAATAGAAACACACATTTTTTTGCCAAAATTCGTTTTTATTATTCAACATAATTGCCATCAGAGGCGATACAGCGATTATAGCGATCTTCCAACTTTTCGATACCATTTTTGTAGTACGATTTGTCTTTTGCCTCAAAATAGGTCTCAGTTTCAGCGATTACCTCTTCATTGCTTCTAAATTTTTTACCAGCGAGCATTCTCTTGAGGTCTGAGAACAGGAAAAAGTCACTGGGGGCCAAATCTGGAAAATACGGTGGATGAGGGAGCAATTCGAAGCCCAATTCGTTCAATTTCAGCATGGTTTTCATTGACTTGTGACATTGTGATTGTGAGCTCACGCGGCACCCATTTTGCACAAAGCTTTCTCATATCCAAATATTCGCGAATAATATGTCCAACACGTTCCTTTGATATCTTTAGGGTGTCAGCTATCTCGATCAACTTCACTTTACGGTCATTGAAAATCATTTTGTGGATTTTTTTCACGTTTTCATCGGTAATAGCCTCTTTTGGACGTCCACTGCGTTCATCGTCTTCGGTGCTCATATGACCAGTACGAAATTTTGCAAACCACTTACGAATTGTTGCTTCGTCCGGTGCAGAGTCTGGATAACACTCATCAAGCCATTTTTTGGTATCGGCGGCACTTTTTTCATCAAAAAGTAGTGTTTCATCAACACACGAAATTCCTTTTTTTTCATTTTTTTCACAATAACAAAAGTAGCTTCACTCAAAATGCAATATCGCACAAACTATTAATCAGACAGCTGTCAAATTTATATACGTATCTTTTGAAGGTTGGTACTAACTGAAAATGGTATGGATTTAATTCTGGTGGCGTCCTCTCATAGAAACGATACGAACTTTTCAGCCGATCTGTTATGTGTTTAAAAATTCAAAACGTCTTCAAAAGTGACGCTGCAATAAACGAAAATCAAAATCTAAACTCGGCTCAATACTTTTTCGATTTATAGGACTTCTAGTTCAGATTCAAAATAGCCTTTCCATTTGAATCATTTTTCTGAGTCAATCTAGGTAGATATCAAACAATCAAACCGGAATGAATGTTCAATTTTGATGGTTTTCAAACATTACTTGCGGGTCTTCTGGCTGCGGATATCGCAAACTTTTGTGACTAATGGGCAATTGGTTGATCATCAATCACAAAAACTTGATATTCGAATCGATGTTATATACACTTTTACACTTTTTTATTCCAATCAACTATTCTTCAGTATCAAAAAAAGCTTGCTCATAGTTCTAAAATAGCCCCTTTGTCATTCATATGCCGGTTGAAAGGAAACGACGAAAGAGGTGGAGAGCGATAGATTATTTTTGTAGCAATATGGACGTACACTATTTATTATATGATACCAATATATCCTTCCATCCTCAGTTGGTTCTCATGCCCCGATGCAATCGTAGCGCATGTTGGCAACTCAAAACTTTCCGGTTCGAAACCAGTCGCATGACTGTGCATGATTTTTTTTATGGCAAATCAAATCGTCTAAAGGTATGCAATTTTAGCCTTTCCCTCCAAACAATGGGTAATAACAGCTGAATAGTCGTACTAATTGATTGGATGTGGGATACCAGTTATGAGGCGGCTATTACGTAGACTAGAGATGGGCAATTCATTCGTGAACAGTTCAAAAGAACTAGTTCTTTTGAAAGAATGAATGAGCTATAGTTCGTTTCTCGAGAACGGTAGTTCCTCTGTGCAAATTCAAAGTCGTGGAACTTTTTTTTTGCTCGCACAACCTGTTGTCGAGAACGGTAGTTCTCTAATAAGAAAGCTTTATCACGAAACCTCAGTTCTAATTTGTGGGACCTTTTGTTTTGCTCGATTAACCTACCGAACCTAAGTTCTAGTTCAGTCTTTGAACAAACAAACACATATAAAAAGAACGAACGAACGGCTCTGGAGAACTAGTTCTTTCGACAGAACTCTGCATCACTGAACGGTTCTTTGAAATGAGTTGTTTTGCCCATCTCTAATGTAGACCATGTTCGATGTACGCAATATCATGCCTAATCATGTGTTGAAGCTGCGTCTATCACATGCTTAGGGTAGCGAAATGGTAGTGCGTATGCACGGAATGCATAAGAACGCAGGTTCGAGTTCTATCTATGAACATATCTTTTTCCAAAAAATCATTTTTTCTGTGAATTTCTCATTCATTTGACTTCTCCAATTACGTTTCTACTCAGTCATTGCAAAAAAAATCATTCATGATTTTTTGACAAACAATACTGAGTAGAGATGTTCCTTTACACTGTAAAAACAATTTTCAGACAATAGACTAATCCTTATGAAAAAAAAACAAACCTCCTAGAAACCTCCTGATTATAGTCCAGAGGCAAGATTTAGATCTGGACCAAGACTTACTATATTACAGGTCCAGTTCAAGATAATATGGTAAGACCAGTTCCAGGACCTGGGCCAGTATTATAGTAAGCCCAGGTCTGTTTCTTAGCATTCTAAGTAAATGCACTTAACAGTGTTTAACATCGAAAAAATTGAAATTCCCTTCATTCTTACTCACGTCATACGGTTATGTTACTGAAATTACCTACCCACCTTTTTGTTACAAAATCGTGTCACAAACGAGCTATTCTCAATACTTTATACTGAATATAGGGTTCACTCAATATCCAACTGGACTGATTCGTACCCAGAATGAAAATTTTCGCATCATTCCAAAACAACGCTCAAGATCTGATAAAACAGTCAAGCAAAGGTTTGCTTCAAATGGTGAATTGCAAGATTACGCCATTAGACTGATTGAATCAGGTTTTATTTTTATTGTAGTTTAAAAAAGTGCTGCTCTACCCATAAGACTGTAAGCTGAAGTTCGGCTATACCAGCTTGTGCCTGACGTTGTTTTGTTTTTTCAAAGTTATTTTCTCTAATCCGCTAATTTGAAATGCTTAAATTAATGTTTGAAGATTTACCCCATCTGCTCCCGTAGTTTCTGGTAGCCTATCGTCGCGAGTTCCTCGACAGAAGTTTCTATAATTTATGCGTTCACGGAATACTGACTTTGATCACGGGCGCACATTTGGGACTGAAGAAGTCTTCCCCATCGTGTGTCTAAATTCGCTCCGCCTGAAAGCATCGGAATGAAGGCAACTCAAACACTTCGCTAATGATGAAGTGATGCGCTAAAGCATCTCAAATCACTTTCATTATTCTTGTCGTATGTTAAGCAAACCCAAGGCACAATCCATAAATTATGCATGCATGATGTGTCAATGGTAATCTTTGATGGAAAATCCACATTTGTTTCACTACGAATCATTTCGATCAGCACGTGATTTTCTTCCGGAGCATGAATTTGCACAGATTCAATGTACGGTTTCCGGTATTATCGAAATCAGACCGAATTTTGCTTGCGGCATAGCCCGCAACCAACACGTTTCAATATGAAAACCAAGGAAATAACATCAAGTACGCATCAGCGTAGAATCCCAAGTAACATTTTTAATATTAATAAATACTTGTAGCTATCTTCAATGCTACATAATAAATCTTGCATTAAAACTTTAAACTCCACGAAAGCCTACTGAAAAACTCTAAAAGAGCATGTCCCTGCCAAGTGGACCATTCTTTATAAGGTTTATAAAGCAAAGTGAAGAATCATCATAAAGCTGCGTTGAAACTTCAAATTCAAGAAAATTTTGAAACCAGATTTACGATCAACATTAAATTTATTTGGATGGAAAAAAATCCACTATGAATAAACTGTCGTTTTGGAAATACTTTTCTTGTTTATATGTGTGTCATATCTGCTTTGAATGCAATCAGTAACAATTTATTGGATTTTATTTACAAGTTTGAGGCTTTTACCGAACGTAAAAACTTCATGCGCCTTTATTTTTATCGTGAATGTATGGATAAAAATAAGAATTATAACTAATCGCCTTGAAATAAATACGGTTTTTGCGAAAGTCTCCATGATTTATGAAAATTATTTTCTGTGATTTATCGTCTTTTTTGTATAAAACTATTTCGTGGCGATAAAACTTGTGCATACGTTTTGAAAATGAATCATAAAAGTCCATCATACTTCCTCGTTTTTGCATTTCCAAGTTTATTCGATGTCAACAAAGACCACGGCAAAGAACATCATAATGGCGGCCATGAAATTTTCTTTAATGCAAATTACACTTAATCTAAGAAGCAATAAATCAAATAGCCCACAACAGGAGTGTCATAAATGTAGTTTAGAACCCTCAAATTTGCTCTGAGTGAAACTGTCATTCAATGAACACGCACACACACAAATCTAGATTTATGAAAGAATTTTACTGACAATAATGTTTTAAAGAAAATTTTTTAAAGCAATATTAAGAGCGTTTGCATGGTTTTATTCTAGTACAAATTGATTTATTTTTAGTCCAGTTGTTAGCCTAGGTAAAAGGTTTTATAGAAGCTTTAAAAACTATGATATTACTTGTCAAAAGCGACACTTATTATAGTTGTTATAAAACAAGTAGTGATTGAACAATCAATTACAAAACTCCTATAAATTATAATCAAAACCACAAGGCATTCGAATTGTTACTTGGGATATCCCCATTGAACAAGCAACTGTTATCTGTGCCGTGATAAGGAGACGGAATACGATCTCAATTCGCGCGGTGTCTATTGTCACAAACGCAGTCATTCCGGCACTAGCGGCAAAGTGTAACACATCATTTTCTCCTGGTCCGCTGTGCTGTGGCAAGCTTCCGAATGGAGCATTTTGTTCAATTTTCCGCACGCCCTGAAGTGAATGCCGTCATTAGTGAACGTTTCAGGATTGCTTCGGAGGCTGCAAACCGAACGCATGCGCGCTGCTAGATAAACACGCACATCTCGGGCGGCCAGAGGAAGGCTTTCCGTGTCCTAAGATGAAAACGTGAGACCTTTTTATTTTATAACAACACATATGACGGTGAGGGTATTGTTTCTAGCACTTGTTTTGTATTTTTTTCCCTCTGATTTGGAGAAAGACGCATCGTTCTATTCACAAAAATATGAGTAATTTGATTTGGACTTTTGCTTTGTGATGTCTTTCCATGCCATGTACTAGCTCGATGCTTAAATGGAAGTCCGGATGGTTCTTTAATTACGGTTTATGTACCAGACTCAGAGAAATACTGAGACAGGTCTAGCAGAGACAAAAGTGGGCTTTCTATTTTGTGTGGCTCCGTTTTCGTGGAGTGGGCTGTGAAAAGGCTTTGTGCTACAATATGTATTAATCCGAGCTCTGTTGTTCGGTACCCGAGCCGAATGGACGAAATTTTCTTCAAGATCCCCTGTCAGTTCAATATGGAGAAAAGGAATGTGTTGCTGTAGTGGTTAAAAACCATGCACTTGAAGTTACACTTTACAATCGTTTTAATATCACACTGTTGCATTTCCTTAACAACACTTGTCATCTGTTTCCGAAAATTTTATAAACTCATCCTTTTCGACTGTGAGATATGCATTTCGAGACAACCAAAGCCTATACAGCACTATAAGTATATATTTTCCGTTACCGTTACCATGATGAAAAAACTTCACAAACAATCATATGAGCATATATTGTTTTCTTTTCTCACAAAGAAGAGCTATGCTATCAATTTGTAAACTGACTTTGCAATCAAGGCTCGGAATGCCGATAGTCACATACCATTCGACTCAGTTCATCGAGATAGGCAAGTGTCTGCATGAGTGTACGTATTTTATGTTACCTCAAAGCCATGACAAGTGTTTATGATTCCATGATTACATGATAACTCTTCTCCTTTTAAAATTCATCATACACGGAAAATGCTCTATTTGGGGAATGTAAGGAGTGTATCGAAAATAAGCTATCCACATACATTTGTGTTGTACGCGTGTATTTGTGATGGTTTTTTATGCTCAGATCACAGCATGCTGTGCGTTTGGCTGTCAGCTTTCGTTTGTTCACTTGTTTGTGCGGCTGAAATTCTGCGTTTTCAAAATGTCACGTATTGAAAAGGAAGTGAAAATTAATGTTTTGGACACATGGCTAAGTGAGAAGGGTATTACTATGCGAAAATTGGCGAAGCGGTTTGGAATTCATCATGCCAGTGTTGAAACCACCATTAACAAGTTTGGGGAACACTATTCTTTGGATGAGCTACCAGGAAGAGGCAGAAAACCCGGTTCTTCCAACCCGAAACTGGACCAGAAAGTGGTATCTCTAATCATGAAGAACACAACAATGTCAATGCGTGATTTGGCCAGAAAAGCAGGAACGAGTGTCGGAATGATCCAGCGTATCAAAGGGCGAAATCACCTGAAGACCTACAAGAAGCAGAAAATCTCACAACAAAGAAGAGAGCAGCAACAAGGGTCCGGAAATTGTATTCGCGTCTTTTGCAATGTTCGGATGCATGCGTTTTGATGGACGATGAGACTTATGTAAAGGAGGACTCAAAAACCCTTCCAGGTCCACAATACTTTACTGTCGTCGTTGTGGAGGATGTGAGTGATGCGGACAGGTCGATTCTAGTGGAGGAATTCGGTCTAAAGGTACTGGTATGGCAAGCAATATGTTCCTGTGGTTTGAAGTCAAACATTTTTTCACTACCGGAACTATAAATGCAGAAATCTATCGATCTGAGTGTCTCCAGAAGAGATTGCTGTCTTTATATAAGAAGCATAGTACACCTCCAATGTTTTGGCCGGATTTAGCGTTGGCTCACTATGCCAAAACCACTTTCAATAAGCTTGCGGAAAAGGGTATAAATTTCCTTGAGAAAAATATTGCCCTCAGCTTTGACCCATCGAACGTTACTGGGCAATCGTGAAGAGCGCCTTCAAGAAGACTGGTAAGACAGCTGGGAACATGCAGGAGTTCAAAATATTTGGGCTCAAGCGTCCGAAAAATTCGATGCAACACCTGTCCTGAACTTGATGAAGAGCGTTCGATCAAAAGCTCGAAAATTCGTGAATGAATAACTTGAATTTCGTGCGGTTTTCATTATGCTCAAGCTTAACCTCGTACAATAAAGGATCAACTTTTAGTTTGAATAAAATATCGTTTTTTATCATAATTTGAAAGAAAAATTTGTGGATAACTTATTTTCGATACACTCTTCATTTCATCCGATATTCGTAATACCGATTTTATTCGAGGATATCAAAATGCATCAAAAAATAATGATAAGGCAAAATGAAGACATTGGAATACAAGCACTAGCTAGTCTAAATGTTTATTTGATTTGAAATTAAACCCGGAGCAATGATCCTAATAAAATCCCTATTTGCTGTGAACTGTTTTCGGATTCAAAGGTGAGGTATTAGGAACACTCGATAAAGTGATACAATTTGAAAATAAAACTCATATTAATAATTCATATCAAATATAAAAATATAACGCACGAGTTTATAATTTAAAATGAGCGTCATAGCAGAAATACTAATTCATGAATGTAAGGAGCGCTTAGTTTCAGCAAAATAAGTCCAGCTGGCTCATGATCCGAGAACTTTTAAACATGGTGTATTATCAAAACATGAAAACTCATCCTTTTCATGAGTTCGTTTTACTTATTTCGAAAATTTCCCTTAATTTTCTGGCAGGGCCGATTTTTATAAACTTAGATTCGAAAAAAGTCCATATATTTTCAATTTTAGCTTGATCCAGTTTCCGGTTCTTGAGCAAAGGAACTTGAATTCAAATGATAGGCCTTGTGGTCACATGGCTTGCAATTGAATTTTATTTATATCCGGTAAAATGTATTTATTTACTATTGGGTAAAATGTACAAAAAATTTAAAGAATTGTGCATTCGATTTTTCTAAGAGTATCGACGTTCATAAGCTCAGATTCTCATAAAAGGCCTGCTAGTGTCATATTCTGCTATTGAGTTTTATCTAAATCCGACTGCCAGTTCCAGAATAAGTGAGTAAATTGCTTGAAAAAATAAATAAAAGAGTTCTCGATTTTTCAGAGAACGCTGATCTGATTACCACTTGTTGAGATTTCAATTCTAGGTCTTACAGTTTCATAGTCTGTTTTCGAAATTTATCCGAAACCGACTACCGCTTCTATAGGGTGAAATGTGCTAAAAATGTGAAACTGTACATTAGGGTGGGCAGAATTTTTATGTCTGCTCCACCAAACATTTCGTGTTCCCTTCGGGTTCCAAAAGGACTATGCAAAATTTTAGCTCGATCGGTGAAACGATCGTAAGGGGAAATTGACTTTTCACAAAAAAAAAATCGGTTGGAGTTGGAGTGGGAGCACGTGACTCCAGGCCCACGGTCTTAGGGACCCTTGACAGGACCCGCCGAGCAAAAAAAAGGTCATTTGATTAGTAAGGGGCAAATTAAATAAATAGACTTTTTGGTGTCTTTACAACAAGTGTTATAACATGGTTTTTCACTTAAAATCAATCTTTATACAAAGCTAGTAACTATCGTGAAGACATCAAATTACTAAGATCAACCGTTATAGCACATTGAAAGAAAGTCACATCATATTTCGATCACTTGCAGCAGTGGTGCTAGATATGTTAAGGAATTAGCCATTGTTCGGAACCTTGCGTCAGTTTCCTTTTAAATTTTTTTCTACAAATATTGAATTGTTTTGCGGTCTTCTTCCTCTTATAGATTGATCTCCAGCCGATTTTTGTGTTGTGAAAAAGTCAAATCCCATACAAACTTTAAATCAATCGAGCTAAAATTTTACATATGGTACCCAAAAAGAACACGAAAAGTTTGGTGGAGTGAGAAAATAAACGTTTTCATCCTTTTTCCTGCTATAAGTTCAAGAAAAATGATGCATCAATATAGAAAAACAACGAAAACTTGTGTAGAAAAATATGACTGATATAGTATCATTAGTTAGTCATTTGTACAATTTAAACGATCATCTTTTTCCAGTGATGATAAACCTATTCGCTTCAATCGTTATCAATTATTTAAGTTAGGTGACAGCATTATTGATGTTTGTGTGAAAAATGAAATCACAGGGTGAGACTGAAATTTGAGCCACATCAATTGTACATGAGTTGCGTTTTGTTTCATCACATCCAGAGTGGTTCAATTGGAAGCACGATTTCCGAAACGTTGCGGGTTCGTGTCCTATCTTCTGTAGTATTTCTTCGCAATTCTTATTTACAGTCTATTTCTCGTTGATTATTAAATTAGCAAAATTACGATATCCTGACATCATACCTTATAAAGAGAAGTAAATTACTATAAACCAGCTTTGTGGATGCTTGCTTTCGCATGGGCATGACCCGGTCTAGAACTTCAATGCAGGACTCAGTTCCAGAATCCAGATCCACAATTCAGCTCCCGAATCCAGGTCAAGAATGCATTTCCATAGTTAAGGTACAGAATTCAGTTTCAGAATTCAGGTTCAGAATTCAAGTTCAGAACTCATTTCCAGATTCCACATCCAGAATTCATATTAAATTTCATCTCTGCTTCCAGAGTCTATATTGCAATTCCAGAAGTCAATATCCGAACCCAGATCCAGAACTCAGTTCAAAAATCGAAGTCAAGAATTCAGTTTCAGAATTCAGTTTCGGAGTTCATATCCAGAGTTAAGTTGCAGGATTCAGGTCAAAAGAACAGTTCTTGAATTCTGTTCCATAATTTCGATCTAGAATTCAGGCTCTGAACTCAGTTCCTGAATCATGGTCCTGAATGCAGGCTTAGAATTCCGTTACAGTATCAGAGCTCCATTCCAGATTCCAGACTCAGTTTTCTGTCTAAAAATAGCAATTTGAAGATAGTGTTTCTGCAGGTGGCTATGTATAACGAAGCTAATTTGTTAGTTGATGACTAAACAAACTCACAGTGATTGTATTGGTAGTTAAACTCACATTGTTTTGGAAGGGATGGCTTCACCGATTTTTACGAGTTTAAATGAAAGGTTTTTTGATCTCATTATTTGCTATTAAATGGTACCAATCTCACTTTCAGTTCCCGAATGACAGGATGATGAATGTTGCAAATGTCAATCCGTCATATTTGTTATGTCGCGAAACTTAAAGACTGATTGAAAAACGAAACTTGAAGACTGTTGTAAAATCTTAAATACTGGTTTTAAAAACTGTTTCGATTGGAAAACCGTGTTTATTGTTAATCCAAACGACACAGTTTCGTTATATCAATCCTGTTGTTGTTGCTGTTTTAGCCACAGAAGAAAGATTTTTGTGATTGTCAAGGAAAATGTTTATAAGTTCAAGTTTACAGAATTCCTCAGTGTATGAAATAGAAATTAAAACGATTACCTAATTCTTTGTAATTAAACAGTCCACCCTAATAATATTTGTTTTCAAAAGCTTATGTTGTTAGTTTAAAAAAAACAATTCGGATAAAGCTTGCAATTTCATCTTGATAAGACTCAGACTCAGATCAATCGAAGCGTAACCCAGTGACAGATACAGGCAGAAGAAAACTTTTCCTCGGGAACGCTTTGTCCCTTGTAATAACAGTCATTTATAATGGCGTTCCCTTTCAAAGTGTCATTTCGCTTCGGAAAAAAAATTGAACATGGCGCTTGCAGTGTTGTGCTGTACTGAAATTTCTTTTTTTCAAATGATGTGATTAATGGCTTCGTGATCCGCATGAATAACAACGCTGACGTGCTTTGTAAATATTACTTCACGAACCTATGTAAAAATCAAAGTGTCATTACGTATTGCATCTGGGAAAGATTAATGCACGGGGCGTCTGAGGCATCCAATTATCAATTAAAATAGATTTCATATTTTCTCTTTGTTCTGATACCCACAATCCAAAAGTTACATTTATCACAAGGCTTTGGCGTTGAAAAGAACGACGTATCACGCGGCTCAAATAAATTACTGAGATGCATTTAATTTTCCACACCATTTTTACCGTAGCACCACATAATTAAAAACATTCGTCTTGTGTACGCCACTCTCATGCTTACCGTATTTAATAAAACCGCACTAAGTGCAGTGCTACACCATGCGGATAATTGTCCTCCTGGAATTTATTGCAATGCACTTCAATATTTTATGCCATACTGGAGAAGCGGTAATGAAGGATGTATTCGAGTGCAATTATTATACGTAAATTCCGCAGCATGGAATCACCCGTGCCAATTGTTTGAAGTGCTTCGAGAAAAACTAGGCACTTCTTCATGCTAAATTTATTGCAATTGTCATCATCGGTACCGTGCTTGAATTCATTATGCATTATATCGAATAATGTTTCCTGCCACTGCAGAGAAAATATTTTCTCCGTACCTACTGCTTGATATTAACTAGTATGGCAAAAAACAAAATTACTGTATTGTCATGATTTGGATGCGGTTTGGTGGCCAGGAGACATAAACAGGTTACATGCATTGACTCAATGGAAACTAGATAAAACACCAGTATGACAAAGGCAAGCACTTATTCCAATTTGTTTCACCCTTTTCCGCAAATATGTCTTGGAGTAAGATTCAAACCTTACATCTTCCAATCCATAGTAGGCTGTCTTTCCATCAAACCATAGAAGAGCTATGGCAATTTCATGACTTCGACCGATATGTAATAATGGCATTGGTGATCGTGTTCTCGATATAATATCAACAGACTCTCGACTAACTGCTCTATGTTAAGCAATAGTGTCAATATTTAATCCCAAAGCAAACCATTATTGCTTTTTAAAACTAATATTTTATTTCTAAAGGACCATCAGTCTTTTTCCAGTCTGTTTTCGCATTGGATACCGCTATAAGTTCAAGAATAATGATGCCTCAATATAGAACCTTCGAAAACTTGTGTAGAAAAATATGACTGATATAGTATCATTATTTAAGCTATTGTCAAACTTTCTCATTGGAAGAAATGGTTTTAAATTTTTCGGTGATCGTTTTTTTTTCCATTCTCACTTTTCAATTTAGGATACATTTTCGTCTCAAGATTTACAGTTCGTCATGTTTATGAATATCTACTAATCGATTCATCTCAAAACATGATCACTTTTTCGCATAATTACACTACTGTTGAATGCTGTATGATTTCATGATTAGTAATGTTCACCTGCCACTTGTCTAATTAACGATTAAAAACTGCAAAAATTACCCGACAAGCAATAAAAGTGTTCAAAAATGAGAGATAAAATTTTTTCACTTAGTTCACTTGATTGCACTTTGTTTTCATCTTATTTGGTCTCGCAAAGTTTTTTCATAATGTTGCAAAAAAAATTTCATTTCTTCTTCAAATTATCTTCAACAAGTATTTTTTTGGTATCTGTGATATTAGTTTTATTACATTATTGGTGTTTATATTTCAATAAAACCGTTTCGGCTTCGAATATTACCGGAAAGAGTGTGTTAAATACTAATGAAATAACCATTGTGGCAATTCTAGTAGCACTGGTTTCATTCCGCTATATGTCAACATTAGGTTGATGTCAGAGTGAGCGCGGAAAGCGGAGCGATTCAGTGCGATGTACTGATAACGCATCGCTTTCACTCTGACAGGTTTGCTTCGATCAAATGTACATTGCTCGCCCGCGTGTCTTGACGCTTCGCGTGACGCTTTCTCTCTGACATCAACCTTACGCTGTTAAGTGTGTGTGTCCGGCTGTGCACAGAGATGCCAGATATTTTCATATAAAATATGTATTACTAATATGTATCTAATATATTTATATATTAAGAATATATATCTGTTTTCACTAACAAAATGAAATTTCTATAATAAAATGATGTCAAAAGATTTTTCTTGATACCTTCGTAAATCACTCACTAGAATATTCAAGGAGGAAATGTTATTTTTTTATCAATAACAATTCAATTTAATAACATTTCAACATGTGATTTGTCCGTTGATTAATAAACTTTTTAAGAATCACTACAATCAAATACTAATAAATCCTCAGAGAGAAAAGTCTAATTATTTATTTCTTACTTTTTACGAACCTGTACAAATCTGTATTAAATTAAGGAAATCTATATATAACACATGGATCAATAAGTCCCGAGACTAAAGCAGAGATGGCGCTCGTAGTAAACCAGTAACCACGTCTTTCTAGAGTACTAACCTTTGCTTGAAACGGGTCAAAATTTTAAGTCGATCCGATCAGAAACAGCTGAGTTATCGAAGTTGGAGTAAAGTGGTTTTGTAGTTTGTTTAAAAAATGGAAAAAACCGAGTTTCGTGTTTTGATAAAACATTGTTTTTTAATGGGTAAAAACACTGTGCAAGCGAAACAATGGATTGACAAATGTTATCCGGACTCTTGTCCATCAAAAGCAACGATTTGTCGGTGGCCGAGTTTAAATGTGGTAGTACCGACACAAATGACACGGAACGCTCGGGTAGACCTGTGGAAGCCGTTACACCGGAAAATGTGAGTGAAGTGACAAAAATTATAATGAAAGATCGTAAAGTGAAGCTCCGTGAGATTGCTGAGAAGACACAGATATCATATGGAAGTGTATTTACTATCCTTCATGAAAAATTGAGCATGAAAAAGGTTTTTTCCAAGTGGGTGCCGCGATTGCTTTCGATGGAACAAAAACAGCAACGAGTCGAAGATTCAGAAAGCAGTTTATCGCTATTTACTCGCAACAAAAAAGATTTCTTGCGTCGTTACGTGACCATGGACGAAACATGGACACATCACTACACTCCAGAGTCGAAGCGGCAGTCATCTGAGTGGCGCACAGCTGGCGAAAGCCGTCCGAAGCGTCCGAAAACGCAGCAGTCAGCTGGCAAAGCCATGGCGTCATTTTTTTGGGATACGCATGGCGTGATTTTCATTGACTACCTCGAAAAAGATAAATCGATCAACAAAGATTATTATATTGACTTACTGGTGCGTTTGAAGGAGGATATCGCAAAAAAACGACCGCACATGCAGATAAAAAAATCCTTTTTCATCAAGACAATGCACCCTGCCACAAGTCGATGAAAACAATGGCGAAATTGAACGAATTGGGCTTTGATCTGCTTCCCCACCCCCCATACTCGCCAGATTTAGCCCCCAGTGACTACTAGCTCTTTGTTGATCTTGAAAAATTGCTCCAGGGAAAAAGATTTGGCTCAAATGAGGAGGTCATCGGTGAAACTGAAGCTTATTTTGAAGCGAAAAATGAATTTTTTTATAAACATGGTATTGAAAAATTGGAAAAACGTTGGAATCATTGTATCACCCTAAAAGGTGAATATGTTGATGAATAAAAAAAAATACCTCTTCAGCGACTCATTTCTCAACACTTTTCAACGAAAAAATTACAAAATGATATTCAAATGATGCTTTGTATTATGCAAAACATTTGAGTTTATTTTGTTGAATGATAGTAATAACAAAAAATCGCAAAAACGATGTTTTTTCATCATTTAGACCCTCAGCAACCCCCAGACCAACCCCAACCACCTCCCACCCCTTCCTTTTTGAGAAAGGAAATACCAATAACAGTGAATATCATATAGCGTTATTGGAGCGTTTGAAGGCTGAAATTGCAAAGAAACGACCGCATGTGGGAAAGAAAAAAATTTTGTATCATCAAACACATCCACCGCATTCGCCAGATTTGGCTTCCAGTGACCAGGTGGCTCCCTCGTGAAAAGTGAAAGGCGAGCGAGGTGAGAAATTTAGCACGAATGAAGACGTTATCGCTGAAACTGACTCCTATTTTGAGGCAAAAGATACATCGTTCCACAAAAGTGGTATTGAAATGTTAAAGCGGGGCTGGAATGAATGCGTTGCTCTTGATGAAGTTTACGTTGATGAATAAAATTAATGTTGAACAAGGATCACAAATGCATTATGATGTTGGTAATTCAATGTTTAAAGCATGGCCTATTTACTAATCGAATGAACTTTTTTGCTCGTTCCAGCTTACTTCTAGTGGACGGTTTTGAAAGCTTCTGACGACTATTTGTTGACAATAGCAATGACAATATCAGTGTATTGTTGCTACATTTGAGGTTTTTACAGACTTCCCCTGAAACTTTCAACGAGTAAACACGTTGTATCGTGGTAGTGCGATTTGAGTATTTTTCGAAAAAGAAAGGATTTCCATCCGTACTTTGGTGACTCCACGTTGTCATACAGCGAGGTTTTCACTTATAGTCCAGTGAAAAGAAAGTCTATTGGATTATAAACGAAAATTAACTGGAAATATAGCCATCAATCGGTGTTATCTCAAGTGAGGTGACATCACCTAGAAGAGGTTTTTACAGGTACATATTCCATTTCGATTTCTTCACGATTCGCCATCGGCTCTTCAGTGCTTAAAGCAGTTCAAATTGAACTGCAACCCTCACCTGTCAGTTCAATTTAAACCGTTAAGCAGTCTCGAAGTATATTGCACAGAGGTGCAGCTGGGATCGGATCAAAAGCGAATAAATGCAACCTTGTGAACGTGTGAAGATGGCAGATTTCTTCAAGCAAAATCTTTTGATTCGGAAGAAGGATGAAACGGTCAATTTGTCTGTCTGATTTATCCAACAGATGCAGCGGGCCAAACTTCATGCCTTCAAGGTACCGAAAGAGTATAACCGAACTTATAAACAGAATATTTTAGCCAAATCCCTCACCAGGAGGCTGTACCAAAAATGGTTGATGAAACCGAAATGCATCGTAATGGACGACAAGACGAGCATTAAAGCGGACATCACCCCCGACCTGGAGTTTTTCTTCGGCAAGTCTCGCCTGGATGTTCCGGAGAAGTTTCGAAAGAAGTAGGTCGTAATTTGCCATAAATTGATCCATTCCACGCAATGAGCGAGTGGACAGTTCTGCGAAGTGAGTGCGCTTGAGAGTGAAATTTATGAACGCTCCTTTAGTGCGTCTCGTCAAGCTTCTTACGATGAGCACAATCTGGGTCGATGACTGCACCCAATAATACCTAAAATATCACAAAGACATTGTTCAGGAGATTGGATGTGAGTGAGATTTCATCCTTGTAATGTCAAGACTCATATCTAATCATCACATATGAGACGCACAACGTCGTGTTAGTCAGCCAACCCGATCAACATATCGTTTCAAAACTGTTTCTGGTTTTGATACTTGTTAGAAAATGTTGATATTTTTACTATTAACGAGACCAGACCTTTACCAGCACTTGCCAGTTTGTTTTTGTTGTATCTTGAGTTTATAGTGTATCTTAACGAAAGATTTTTTTTTTGTTTCGCTTATAGAGGTTTTAACCTTAAGGTCATTCACCTCTTCGGACCGGAAAAACTTTCTGACCTTATGTGCGAGGTTGTGATTCGAAACCAGGTGGACTGCGTAAAATACATCGACTTACCCATCACGCTATACCCGTCCACCATTAACGAAAGATCATATCGATCGTTTATCGAAGAGAATATGTTTTAGACTGATTTAGGTCTGACACTAAATAAAGCTTGAGAGCTGACTCTCTTGTATTTGAACTACCTAACTGTGAACAGCTCCGTTTTCTATTTTGCCGAATTTTATTGTTTTGTTATAAAGGTTTGATGTTCGGGAATAGTAATCGAAATGATTTTCAATTAAATAGATGTTATAACAAGCAAACCAGGAATAATTTGCGAGAGCATAAATAGAATAACCTGTGGACTAAAAATCTCTGACGTTTTAGCAACAGAAAGTAAAGTCTAGGCATTACATTCCTTTGGTGGAAATTTGGTTTTTTTATTTCAACAGACTTTGCAGCGGAAATTTCACATGAGATATCTGGTAGTAATTTAACTGAAACTGAAACAATAGTATCCAGTAAGTATAAGTTTTACTTATTCGAACAGTTCTACTGACAAACTCAAAGCTGGTATAAACTGCCGTTTTATTTCTGCCTTTCTCAGGGCATATTCTGGAGTATTCTAGTTCTAGATGCAGAATTTATGTCTTTTTTCAATTTCTAATTTGAAAATTGTAACAAGAGAAACTGGCAGCCCCGGCAGTATTTTACTCGAGTTTCAAATACACTGAAGTCTTTTTTATGCGAGTTTACGTACCGCATAAAAAAACCGCATAACTCTGAAAATTCTCATAAAAACCGCATAACTCTGAAACTTCGCATAAAAAAATCGCTTAACTCTGAAACTTCCCAAAAAAACTGCAGAAGGGAAACCGCATAACTCTGAAAATTACCATTAAAAAAACCGCATAACTCTGAAACTTCGCATAAAAAAACCGCATAGCTCTGAAAATTCGCATAAAAAAGTCGCATAAAAAACCGCATAAAAAGACCGCATAAAAAAGATCTCAGTGTATAGAAAAATAGAACAGTATGTTCTAAATTTGATAGAAGAACTGTTCGAATAAATATAACTAAAACGGCTTACTGGGGACACGCCTGTTCCAGTTTTAGTTCTATTATAACAGTTCGGCTGAAAAGTTCGTATCGTTTAATAGAAACACACATTTTTTTGTCAAAATTCGTTTTTATTATTCAACATAATTGCCATCAGAGGCGATACAGCGATTATAGCGATAATGGATTCGTGTGTGTGTATGTATGTGTGTGTGTGTATGTGTCAAATAATCTCACTAGGTTTTCTCGGAGATGGCTGAACCGATTTTGACAAACTTAGATTCAAATGAAAGGTCTCGTGGTCCCATACGGAATTCCTGAATTTCATCCGGATCCGACTTCCGGTTCCGGAGTTATAGGGTAAAGTGTATTACATATTGTACACCGTCACTTAAACCGGCGAAACAAAATACGTAAAAAATTTTCTAAACTGGTCTCAAAACTACACAAATCGATAGTTATTATCAGTAGGCAACTAAACAAACTGATTCCGGCTATCCTGGTTCCCGGTATCCGGTTCCGGAAGTACCGGAAATAGTGGTCATATATACCAAAATGGATCTCACTCACGTTTCTCAACGATGGTTTGACCGATTTTCACAAACTTAGATTCAAATAAAAGTTCTGCTGGTCCCATACGGAATTCCTGAATTTCATCCGGATCCGACTTCCGGTTCCGGAGTTATAGGGTAAAGTGTATTACATATTGTACACCGTCACTTAAACCGGCGAAACAAAAAACGTAAAAAATTTCCTAAACTGGTCTCAAAACTACACAAATCGATAGTTATTATCAGTAGGCAACTAAACAAACCGATTCCGGCTATCCTGGTTCCCGGTATCCGGTTCCGGAAGTACCGGAAATAGTGGTCATATATACCAAAATGGATCTCACTCACTTTTCTCAACGATGGTTTGACCGATTTTCACAAACTTAGATTCAAATGAAAGTTCTGCTGGTCCCATACGGAATTCCTAAATTTCATCCGGATCCGACTTCCGGTTCCGGAGTTCTAGGGTAAAGTGTATTACATATTGTAAATGGATCTCACTCACATTTCTCAACGATGGTTTGACCGATTTTCACAAACTTAGATTCAAATAAAAGTTCTGCTGGTCCCATACGGAATTCCTGAATTTCATCCGGATCCGACTTCCGGTTCCGGAGTTATAGGGTAAAGTGTATTACATATTGTACACCGTCACTTAAACCGGCGAAACAAAAAACGTAAAAAATTTCCTAAACTGGTCTCAAAACTACACAAATCGATAGTTATTATCAGTAGGCAACTAAACAAACCGATTCCGGCTATCCTGGTTCCCGATATCCGGTTCCGGAAGTACCGGAAATAGTGGTCATATATACCAAAATGGATCTCGCTCACATTTCTCAACGATGGTTTGACCGATTTTCACAAACTTAGATTCAAATAAAAGTTCTGCTGGTCCCATACGAAATTCCTGAATTTAATCCGGATCTGACTTCCGGTTCCGGAATTATAGGGTAAAGTGTGTTCAATATTGTACATTGTCACTTAAAATATTTTCGGATGCGTAATTTAGAGTGCGTACTAGAAGAGTTTGTGTGTCATGTTAGTTGGTGGCTGTTCGAACCGACTTTGATTATACCGGTTCTCGGGTTCCGGTGCCGGAAGTGCATATAATAGTGAACCCATTTCGTTTTCTTAAGGATGACCTACGTAATCAAAGCACTGTTTTATTCTGTATGTTATGCATAAACAATCTCTTGGTTTCTTTCAAAAATCGAAGAGAAAAATTTTGAATAGAATACCACAATATTATATGTACATGAGAAAGGCATCATTACACCACTAGGTGGATTAAAACAGGTTTTTTTTCCATTTTTTCACAATAACAAAAGTAGCTTCACTCAAAATGCAATATCTCACAAACTAATAATCAGACAGCTGTCAAATTTATACACGTATCTTTTGAAGGTTGGTACTAACTGAAAATGGTATGAATTCAATTCTAGTGGCGCCCTCTCATAGAAACGATACGAACTTTTCAGCCGATCTGTTAGATCTCCTTTATAAAGCTTCCAACTGCTGAATTTGCTCTCATATTGAAAGGCTATACAATCATTGAATGTCATATATCATTCGATTAAACTTTACGAACTGAGCAAATGTCTGCGTGTATATGTATATATGTGTATGACAAATATTGACTCTTAATTTTCTAGGAGATGGCTGAACCGATTTTCAAAAATTTAGATTCAAATGAAAGGTCTTATGGTCCCATACACAAGTTCCCGAATTTGATATCGATCCTACTTCCGCCATGGTTCCGGAATTGCAAAATAATATGCACCAAAAAGGTGAATATAATGTCACAAAATTTTTTCGGAGACGATTTGAGTCTAAGGTGCAGAAAGTTTTGGGAATTCTTTTAAATTGGGCTTAAAACTGTTTCAGTTTGTAGTTAATACTACCTGATGATTTAATGATCCGAATTTCACTATACCGGTATCCAGTTTTCGGAGCTCACCTCATTTTCTCTAATTTGGTTGAATCGGTTTTCACCAACTGTGGTAATGTAACCAAATATAGTACTTAAATGTAGTAGTACTATGCACAACAAGTCTTTGAAACTGAGTTCTAAACTTTTATTAATTGTATTATTTATATTATTCTTGCTGAAATATATAGTAGATAATAAATAATATGAGAAGAGCATCAGTACGCCACTAGGTAGATTAAAACAAGTTTTTCTTTATTTTACACACGAATAAAATGCTTCTGGAGTTGCCAAAAGCTTTTGATTTGATTTCCAGATTATAATATAAAAGCTGACATAAATTTTGTATCTAAAACTAAAACACTACTGAAAATGCCCTACAACCAGAGTCCAGTGAAGATAAAAATCGTATATCTGGCAACGACATAAACATCACAAGAATTCTGGCACCACTTGCATTTGTATTTGTGTGCGAGTGACTTTTTGAATCTTCCGGAACTTGTAATTAGAAGCATAACAATGTCTCCTTCGATCTCCAATCAGAGCGCTCAAAAAAATGGTAAACAAACAATCGAGCATTATAAATCGAGTAAAAGCTTAATTTCTTTATCGTAGTAAAGATAATCGATAATTTTAGGGGAATTATAGTAAAATGTACTGAATACTAAACACTGATGAGTACTTTGACGTAATACTTGGCAAAGATGTCACTGACAGTCATACCGACCTAGAAAAAAAATTCGACGAATAGGGTTTCCGCGCGAAATATAACTCATAAGTACTACATTTAGCCCACAGTAGTAATTATGTACATCAGTCCTAATTTGCATTACTTCCGTATCAATTTTATTTTGCAATCAGCACAAGTTACTTAAACAAACATTACTTTAAGGAATCCCACTTTATCCATCTAGTCACTAGTTATTTATTTTGTAGGAATCTATTTAAACCAAATTCCCCTGTTTACGCCATGAAATCCCATTGAAATCCAAGTAAACATAATAAACATTTGTTTGGCGATATAGAAATAAAGAGATATATTTGATAATAATAATGCCCTTGCATAAAAACCTATCACTCCTTAAATCAAACAACCATCAATTTCAAGAAACTGATAGGAAAAGCAAAACATGTTGGTGGGCGGTATATGACATCACACGCGAGCTGTGACTTCGTGACGCGTCTTGACGTAGTATGAGTGACAAGTGAAAAACAAACGCACGTCGTAAGATCTGAAATCATGGTTGGCTTAGTTATGAAAAGCGTACGTATGTTACCTGATAGGCGATCGCCTCAAGTAGAACAACTCTACTCTCCAACAAATGAAAATTCCCAGGTGTTACTATCTGAGGGAAGCCTCACATGTCAAGCACACGTTTGCTTCTCGTGGAATTGAGTAAGTGTGAAAATTGTCAAAACTTCTACATAGCCCGGACTCAGCGCACAATTTTCTCATGTTCATGGACAGTGTTTTAGAACACGCACAGAAAGAAAAAATGAAATTTACACGACATGTAATTCAATAGCAACATGAAATAGACATGGGTTGAATCGAAAGTTTGGTTGAAAACTATCATCGATGAAAACCTAATTGGATTGCATTGAATTTTCAATTAATAGAACTGTATCTTTCAATTAACGCTTAATTTTGCGATTAAATTATATTAAAACGTACAGAATTGTGAAGTAACTTTAGGTTTAATTGTCTGCTCCAAATATGTGCATGAAAATACATGTAAATTCACAAAATATTTTTTTCTGTGCGGTTTATTCGCATAAAGAAGTTTACGTTTTCGAGGTAATATTTTTTTCTTGATGCCTATTTATTAAAGAACAACTTTGCAATTCTGGTTTTTACGTTTGGAGATGGGGTCAATCACATGAAAGAAATTATGGGCTATCCTGAATTAGTTTTGCAATGCTCTTCCAGAACAACAAAGAAGAAGAAAAAGGATTTCGTATAATCCAATCTAAATATGTGTAGTCTCATCAAACTTTCGTATCCCACCTAAACTTTTGTTGTTCCTTGGTAATTCCACTTTGGTATGTCAATCTAGCTAAAGTAATTTGGCTCAACTTTTACCAACAACCTCCTGTTGGATTTGGTCTGAAATCAACTCTATAGTGATACATACAATATTGACACGCACACACAACCGAGCTAACCAACCATCATTCGAACCCAACATAATTCGTTGTCTTTCCATGACATTGCATTAATAAATGACGTGAATTTTGCCGCCTTTCTAACATGACCACCATGGAGTAAGTCACTAGTAATTCTCTTTCTTGGTCTAATTAGATAGCTAGATATTAGCAATAGAGTTGTTGTTTTAAAGTGATTATCGCAGTATGGTACATCGAAAGAAACGAATCCGCTTTTTGATGAATCGTTTTTCAATTTTGTTTTTAGTCTGGGTGTGTTTGCATGATCCGGTGTGAAACAACCGTTGCTCATCCTACACTCGCTACTCTCGTATTATCTATTATTATTCACACAGTTTATGCACTAATCCAATCATACTTAAACTCATTGTGATTATCACATGACTCAGGACACCACATCCTCCCATCAACAACCAAATAAATGAGCAATGCAACATTAGTAAAAAAAATATACGGCAAAAACTTTGTTTTATTTCCAGCTGGTTGATGCTGATGAAAATGTACATGCACTATTTCGATTAAACCCAAAAAACATTTTTCATGAATTAGATTTATAGAAGTAACAGGAGCGCAGCATTTGAATAGTGCGTATCAATTGGCGTAGCAAAATCCTGCACTCCTGTTACTTCTGTGTATGATAGTCATCGATATATTGAGCGGTAATCAGTTTTGACGTTTACGTCACTTATACGTTATATCACCGAAATCGTAAGTGACAGCCTTCAAACTGTGAACTTCAAACCTGTTTAATGAACACAGAGTAGCATTAAAACGAGCCTCACTTTGTTGAAATGTTATTTCCGAATCAGACAGTGATACTGATAACGATGAAGACAATTTTAAACTCCAAGTAAAACCAAAATTCATCTTATCCAAATTCATTCGTTTCAACATTCATTATAATATCTACAATAAATATGTGATATGAAAAAATAAAACTGACTATTTTTATTTACTGTGACGATAAAGAAACGAATAAAGGGTGTTTTATTTGCCTTCATCAGGCTATGCAATCACTGTGACATTCCGACTTTTGAACGGCCGCTTCCGTTTCGGCACAGCAAATGCAGTGACATGCCGCCTCAGTGAAAATAAAAAAATATCGGTGACAACGAATTTGAGTTTGCCGGACGGACGCTACACTGACGGCAAGCTGCACTGAAACGGCACGGTGCCGGATAAGTGCGAATGCGCATTCACACTTATCCGGCACCGTGCCGTTTCAGTGCAGCATAGAAAACGAATGAAATTTATGTATTTATTTATAATAATATCAGTATCCGTGCATGATTCATGATTCAATTTAAAATTTTCAGTGCTTAAAAGATACTGTGAAATTTCATCCAGATCCGACTTCCGGCTCCAAAATTAGATGGCGTTGAGTGTCAAAACTTTCAAACGGTCATACAAAATGATGCAAAACCGGTACACATCGGTACGTACTGGTACGGAAGAAGCAAACATCACCACCTTGCACACAGCCTGCTTTGTTCAATTTTGTATAGCATGCAGGGTTGTCACATTTAAATCTATATTAACTTGACGCAACTGTTTAAAAATTGAAAATGTTATGGTAGGTTATACCAAAAGAAAGTTTTTGATTTTATTTAAGTTTGAAATAAAAAATCTTGAAAGAATTTTCTAGTGATATTTCTGAACATATACGTAATATGAGAAAGGCATCATTACACCACTAGACGGATTAACCCCTCAACACTCAAGAGAAATATGTTTCCCTTCTATAAAAATCGTTATCGATTCTTCAATTACTACACCGAAACCTCCATTTACAAACTAAACGGGGGTTCGTAAATGGAGTTAGTTTGTAAAAAAAGTTTACGTTATTTGGGATTTGGTTCGTAAAAAAAGTTTACGTTATTTGGAATTTACTTCGAACAAAAAAGTTTTGTGTAATTATTGTGGAAACCCCCAATCACATGGCCATTTTCGGAACGGATGTGATAAGTAGGTGCAAGAAAAAGATGTTTGGGGTCAAAATCCAAGATGGCGACTTCCGGTTAATCGATATTCCTTAAACATCCTTACAATGTGGGTATTTTCGAACCGGAATTGATGAGTAGTTGACGGAAAACGATGTTTGAAGTGGTTCGGAAATCCAAGATAGCGATTTTCGGTTTGTCGATATGCCTTAAAAACCCTTACAATGTGGATATTTTCGGAACGGGATTGATGAGTAGATGACGGAAAACGATGTTTGAAGTGGTTAGTTACAGTTTTAAATTTCGACATGCTAAAAATTAATATTGAGTCGAAAAGGTTCCTTTATCAGGAAGAAGAGATTGCCATACTGAAGAGGTATACATTGTTTCATCGGATTCGAAGAAAGTCGATCCTGCCAGTTTATCTGCTTTTTATTTCTGGAATTGCTCATAAATGTTAGAAATTCAGTGTCATGTGGTTGTCTAACTGACTCTTACCACTTGAGCCAAATAATATCCCTTTTTCTCAATGGCTTACAAAATGTTAAATCATATTCCGACGGGCCAGTTGACATTAGATTTTGACAAGTTTAAATGAAAAAAAAACAAATGTGTCGTGATGAGAGTAACAGTACTTTTTTCGACTTTATCACGTACACTAAAACAACTGAAATTATAAGTGTAGCACTTAAAATAAAAAAGAATTGAAGAACACGGTCATTGATTTGAAACCAAATTTTAATGTTTGTGGTTACTTCCAAATATTAGATTGAGACTTTCAGTTGTTCAATAAAATATTGAAAGCATACAATATAACTATAACAATATGAAATTATTATAGCTGTTCAGACGTCTACTTGTTATGGTCATTTCGAAATGTAGTGCAACATTCAAACAATAATGATAAGCAGGAAACACCTTTGTCAGAAGCATAACTTTTTTTTAAACGATATATAATCATATCGTAATGATCGTTAAAAAATACCGATACAACTGAACTCATCATTTTGATTTTTGAAGCGCTTTCAAACATAATTTCCCGGTATATACTCATTAAACCCGTCCCGTAAATACCCATATTGTGAATGTTTTTAAGCAATATCAATGAACCGGAAGATGCCATCTTGGATTTCCAAACCACTTCAAACATCGTTTTAGTCATCTACTCATCAATCCCGTTCCGAAAATACTAACATTGTAAGGGTTTTTAAGGAATATCGACAAATCGGAAGTCGCCATCTTGGATTTCCGAACCACTTCAAACATCGTTTTCCGTTCTCTACTCATCAATCCGGTTCCGAAAATACCCATATTGTAAGGGTTTTTAAGGAATATCGATAAACCGGAAGTCGCCATCTTGGATTTCCGAACCACTTCAAACATCATTTTCCGTCATCTACTCATCATTCCCGTACCGAAAATACCCATATTGTAAGGGTTTTTAAGCAATATCGATAAACCGGAAGTCGCCATGTTGGATTTCCGAATCACTTCAAACATCGTTTTCCGTCATCTACTCATCAATCCCGTTCCGAAAATACCCATATTGTAGTAATTTCCATGGAACCGGAAATTGTTTTCATTATATGCAAAAACCTTCCTCTACGAAGTTGGTTCGTAAAAAAAATTTACGTTATTTGGGATTTGGTTCGTAAAAAAAGTTTACGTTATTTGGGATATGGTTCGTAAAAAAAGATTACGTTATATGAGATTTGGTTCGTAAAAAGAGTTACGTAAAAAGAGGTAACGTAAAAAAAGTGTTCGTAAACGGAGGTTTGGGTGTATTAAATAGATTTTTTTTACTAAATGTAAAAGAAAACTTATTTCCGAGGCGACATATGTGTTTCTGAACGAATAAGTAAAACGAACTATCAATCTTTATTGCACTAAAAAAGTTTGTGCTAAATGATGTGTAGAAAATAGAACACATAATAAATGTGTTATGTGCAACGTCCACAAATACATGAAATCGTTTAGTAGAATGCCATAACTAACTATTTATTTTACTATTCTGATAATTAAAGCAATCAAAGTAATAAATTGAGTTACGATATAATAAACCCAACTCTTCTTTTATTTACTTCTAAGAATCACAGGGAAAAATATTTCCCATGAAATTATAGGAGACTTATGCACCCTGCTACGTTTTTCTGGTGATATTCCTTAATTTACACCCAAGCGAATCAAAGTCTTGGCATTACAATCCTTTTGTGGAATTTGGTCTTTCTGTTTCAACAGACTTCGCAGCCGATTCTTAGTGTACAGAATCATTGCATGGCTAGTGCTATGGATCCTACTGACACTAAGAATCCTTCCAGTTTACACTCCCAATAGCTAAAATATTGTCTTGTACTGACATATTTCGTCCTGCACATCTTATGGTCGTGAAAGGGTTAAAAAGGTTTTGAGTACAAATACCCGAAACCTAACCATCACAACCACACAGCTCACACGCTAATTCATTCATACTCAAACAAATGATAATAACTCGATTCCACAGGCTATGGCCTTTATTACTGGTATCACTACACGGTGAAAACCAAGTGAAGTGAATGTAGATAATTAATACGGATGTCGCTTTGGAGAGAAAACTAATTACTTCAATGAGCTTGATGTTATTATGAACATCACGTCGCCAAAATTTTGTTGGCAAAATGGTGATTTTTTTCACTACATTTATCGATATATTCTGCTTAATACTGGTAATAGGTAAAATCAAGTGAAGTGATATGTGAGTGAAGTGAAATTGAAAACGGCAATATGAGCCTATAACTTGAGATTTAGTTCACACAATGTCAAAATCAATTGTTTTGAAATTAGTTTCATTCTCTTCAAACATAAGAGTACATAGACAATTAAAATTGATTATTACAGCCATCGAAAAAACAATCAGTTCAATAGCATTCAGTTCAACTCGCATACCTTTGCAAACTACAATATAAAACAAACCGCATATGTGATATAGTGCAGTAGGGTATGAACATACGACTGAGCAAAAGCAGTTGCTTTGAACTCAATTGCAACAGACGCATAAATACTCATCCGAAATCTTTAAAGACATTACATATTCAAAAGAGACCACAATTGAAATCACAGTTTTAATGTTATTACAATACTTACGGTCGATCCGCAAATCGGTGCATCGCCTGCAGCTGGCAGCCTAGCGCCTCTGCGGAGCCCCCTCCTGTAAGAAGGCGGCACCTTTGGCACCTGTGTAGGGCGCCGTCCTTGGAATTCGTTCGAGTATCGTTGTATTCACGAAACTTCGAAGGTTACGTTTTTCCCGTGGCTACGTTTTCCGGATTTCGATCAGGGTGATTCAGTACCACCGATATCGGCGAGAACGAACATTGAGTTTATCAACGAATTTTCGAAAGTGACGTATAACTTGTCCCCAAATTTACGAGTGCACTGTGATTGATTGTGGCTTATAGTTACTTTGCATAATCATATTAACACACATTTTACACGTCGAGATTTAAAGCCATTTATATGAATTATATATTATTCATTAACTACACTAACACGCTAAAATATCTGCCAATCGAAATACAGATACGTTACTCTACTGTAATTATTATCGAATAGAAATAGGATGCGGGACTATTTTGAAGGTGATACGAAAGCCCGAAGATGAAAACACTCCCGTTGAAGCCTTTTGGGTCGCACGTTCCATGAAAATGATCGGTTCAGATCCCATTAAGCTTTGCTCTACTACACTGCATTTATTTTCCGGATGTAATCACACGCACACACTCACTTTCAGTTTGTTTAACTTGTCGTTCTTTTGCAATTATCTTCTCTCTTGTCTCTTAGTTCCAACTTTGACAACGAACTTTTGCCTCAAAACACTAACGCTAAATTATTCACACTCGAGTCCCTTGAGGGCGATTTTTTTTAATCCTCGTGTTTGGGTCACGGTCGTGCAGTTCGGAAGCGATGGGAGGTGTGCGATGGCAAGTAAACTTTTCCCACCCAAGGAAATTCAAATGCTTTCTCTTCCTCCGTTGTTCAAACTCTTGATCGTGACTGCACTATCTTCACCATGCCGAGTTGTCTGGAGTTCAACTACTCTCTTCTTTCGCATTCATTAAAACTCATCAAATGCAATTATACTGTTCTGCTTTCGGTTTGCTTCTGTTCGTTTCCGGTCGATGCGTTTTCGGTGGCAGCCTTCAGCTTTCTTGTTATCCTTCCGACTGGCAGCGATTTTCTCTCCTGAGTAGCGTTTTTTCCGATGGCCATTTAACTCGTCGGCATTCGTTCCTGTAAAAAAAAGTGGAAAAATAAGAAGTAAGAATTGAGGAATGTGATTGCGAATGTAAAAGTTGGCCAAACTTATTTCCTCTGTCAGGGAATGTTACGCCTGGAAGAAAAAGTAGTAAAAAAGGCACACGTGAAGGGGGGAAAACTCGGATAAAAGTTTCATTTGCACAAACAACTTCACTCACGTACACATAGAATCCGATACGGGTAAGCCTGGGGATCTTTCGTACTTTCGGAGTAAAAATGAAACATCAAAAGAGAGAAATGTTTTGATGTGTAATTTATGGCTGTTGTGTTTGTGGCTGTGATGGAACGGAATGGGAAATATCAAATACCAAGAAATCAGGAAAAGTACTTAACAGGAAAATGATGTCACTTGCAGCAGCCGGAATTTTCTGATTATGATCCTATGAATATTTGTTGAGGCGAATGCATCACCCCTTGTTACTGAACGAGTAAAAACCGCTTGCTGTGACACCACCTAAGAAACGCCAAATTTTCAAGTCACCCTCAGAATCCTATGGATATACAAAATCATACAAAAAGAATTCAGTCATAATATCATTAGATCACCCTTCGTGATAAATATTTGAACAAGGCTACCAAGCAAAACAAAAAATATTGCACTCTCGCCGGAGAGTCCTGTTTGTTATTTAAAACAATTTCAAAAATCGTTGTTCGTCAAATGACAGGTTTTTGCATGACTGGTTTGCACGTTAGAAAACATTTCAAATGGAAGAAAAATGTTACTTGCCAGTACATAAAACATTGAAGAATGTCTGAGTTACTTTGTGCACGTCTTTTGTATAGTAAACCAATAATTTTGCCCAGATTTGCCGACCCATTAGACTCAAGAGTCATTTTCCGAAAAAGGGAATTGAATTTTCTTCAAATAGTTGTAACTCGCAAACTGTTATTGAGCTAAGCTCAAGTAGGCCGTCAGTAGTTACACTTCGTTATTGACCGAATTATTTAAACAGCACTATGAATAAAAAACATTCTGCTTGAGGGAAGCAAATCATTTTCACTGTGCATACCATCCTACTCAAAACTATCCATTGAAAGGTCCATAGCGACTCCGGCCATGACCAAAAGCGGTGTTACTGAGGAAGGAAAGGAGTGTTAGTTCGATACTAGTTGTTTCTAGAGACCGGGGGTACCGCTGCATCTCCAGACTTTGTTCCCAATTGTTACTTTGCACTTTAAAATTGATATAGACTATCATCTTTTGAAAAGGGCTAAACGTTTTTAATCAATATTTTTCAAAAAGTTATTGTTGAAAAATGACCAATCCTACAAAAAGTGTTGCACTAGCGATTTTCACAAAATCAGGTAAATTCTGCAAAAAACGTCTAAAAACGTGCCTTATCCGCCTAGCAGTGGTAACGTAGGTAACGTACCTTTTTTTATCAATTAGCATGTGTTCAGCAGTTTTCATGAAATTATTTTAATAATCGTTTTAAATTAATTATAATTTAAACTGTAATTATAATTTTGGAACTACAAGACGAATCAAAGATAGAAAGTGTAAGAAACCTTAAAATTATTCCTTACAATCTAAACGTGTGAAAATCGATTAAGCATTCCATGAGATGTGGAAGTGTGTTCCTCTCTAAAGTTTTTGTCATTATTTATTGTACTTCCAGAAACGCTATTCAGAGACCAGCATAACAAAAAATAGTTCGTATGTCCACGAATTTGTATGACGAATAAATTGAAATAGATTGGAGCCCAACTTTCAAGACTTTTTGGTATCGTCATCTTCTATGATGGTTTGAATTTTTAAAAACTCCCCATGTAGCATGTTAAGTTGCTGTCCTGTATATTTCTACTGATTGTGCAATTTATCAAGTTAGTTCATATCACTATTCTAGTAACTGTTGTGTTATGGAAAAAGCGCAATTTTTCTGTGTTGTGCAACATACTTTCAAGTTCATCCGTTATTACGAACATTTATTCAAAACGATTGTGCAATTGACACAAAAACTCATGCGTCAATCCCATCAAAAAGGCAGTGATAAAATCAGCGAGAAAACAATTGTGAAACTCGTCCAATCTACTACGTAATGTAAACAAGAAATGGAATGACGTTTACAAAACCATAACAAACATATATTCTAATAAATAAGTTTCACATTTGATTTTCAATACAACTGCTCTCAACACAAACATGGATCTTGTAAAATAATCTGCACATGAAAAATGATAATGCACATATTGTAGAATTAATCTTTTGTGTTTTTGTAAATGAAAAATCGACAACGAACTGCAATTTTATAGTTTAGTTTTAGTTCGCTCGTACATCTCAACCAAGTCAGTCGATAAACCAAAACCGCTTACGTTCGGGACAGAAGAAATCAAGTACAGTATTGTGTAGTGAACAATAGAACGATCTCGAAATGAGTGAACCAAACGAACAAAAGCTACCGCCGGTACGAAAGAATACAATTATTGTTGACTTCAGACAATGCAAAATTCGACCTTCGATACAAGAACTTGAAGGTTTGCTTAAGGCGCAAATGCATCTTGACATTAAACGTGTGCATTTACTTCAATGCAATAAAACCAATAATGTTGTTTATATCCAGTTCTATAAAGAGTTGGACGCAATTCAATTCGCTAAAGACAATAATAATGGGCACTATGTGGAGCATGAAAATATCAAGTACAACATTCCAGTATATATGGATGATAGTGCTATAGAAGTGCGTGTGCATGATCTTCCCTCAAGCGTCATCGATCCTTATATTTGCAAAACCATGTCCCAATACGGAGAGATTCTCTCTATCGAAAAAGAAAAGTGGAAGAATTTTTTCCCCGGTATTCTAAATGGCGTACGTTTGTTACGCATGCGCTTGAGGAGGCCTATACCTTCTTATGTGACATTCGGTCAGGATACAAGAATACCGTGCAAATCATTTGTTACCTATGACAATCAGATGGCCACATGTCAATATTGCCAAAAAGCTGTTCACTACGGTAAGCCATGTGATAAACCGGACAAGGAGACAATTATACCAAAGGACAACGGTGCTTCCTTTACACCAACCCCAAGCAACCCCAGTACACCTGTGACAGTCACCAACAACAGGGAAGTATCCCCTTCAACTAAACCATCCAACGTAACCCCTATAGAACAAAGTACACCAGCTGCAGTTAACAGCTTACCATCCAACCAACCAGTAACTGCAAACAGCAACTAGCAATGAAATCAACAACAATACCACGGCAATGGATGACAAGACGAACCACGAACAAACTGCCCCTCAATCCTCGCAGGAGAAAAATGGAAGCTCCTCTCCCCCTAGAAAAAAGATGACAACGAGATCCAATACAAAAAAAAATATCTAAAAACTCAGCTAAATCGGCCACGTAAAGCTTGTACGCGAATAGGACTGAATGAAATATCTTTTAAATAAAAAAGAAATTCTGTGAAAATAATAGTCTATTATTTTTAATGAGAATCATCGGAATGGTGTTTAAAATACGTGTATCCAAACATGCTTCAAAAGTCTCAGACGATTTTGATCAAACTGATGTGTAATTAAACCTGAAAAATCTCGAAATGATTTTTTCTTGAATATTTTCCGATATGGCATCGATTGTAACAGTAAGTTGAATAGAAAATGGTTCACCCAACGTAATGACATATATTATCTAAATAACAGGAAACATTGACATGTTAATATTTCGGAAAGAAATTCTCTACGTTTTGTTTTTTATCAGTTTCAATCTTCTAGTTCAATTAAACAACAATACGGTGTAGTTTAGTTATCTTAGAGGGCCCGACTTTTGTGATACGCACTGTAGGTATTATTTTTTGGCAAGCCCGTGTGCTGGAGTTGCAAAAACAAGTTGCACAAGCGGTAATATATAACTATGGGAGTAACTATGATGAAATTAACTTTTCGTTCAATATCTTTGAAAGGTGATGTCAGGTCTGCTTATTTTTTTTTGCGAGATGAAAACCGAATGCAAATTATCCGATTAATTTTTGTTTTCATTGTGTATATAACGCTGTATTCCTGCAACTTTTATGATAATAATCTTATGTCTGCAAGTTTTACGTTCAATTCAAACATCATGCACAACTTTTTTGCAAGTTTTGAATTTTATATCAATGTTTTTCTAAAACTGAATAAAACTGCGCACACTGATCTAAAAATTCAAGAGGCAGTCAAAACAATGCGGACTCTGCAGAAATATATTTTTTATAGCAAGGTTATCAATTCGGCTTAGCATTTTTTGCCTTACGGAAAGCATCAATCATTTCACTAATTTTTCTTCCACAAGAGATTTATAGCAATTTCGACGTATATTGTGCCCGGTGCAATTATGACAGCTGTATGGAAAGTTTTTGATAAGTTGCACAATTGTTATAGTTACTTCCGTTTTACATGATGGGAAATTTTTTCTAGAGCTTTTAGTGAAATATTAACAAGTTGGTGATTTACTGCACAATTGTTTTAGATGTACTTAAAGTTGTTCTACAGTGATTTTTTCGGTAGTATTGTGAAGCTTAACAGTGATACGTTGCACAACCAATTTTAATTTATATTTCTAAACATATCTAACATAACTTGGGTCATCATCCCGTAATTTCAAAATTGGAAGTCGGAATCGGATACAATTTACCAATTTTGTATGGGAACATAAACTCTTAGGAAAAATGAAATTTACGCTTGATGTAAATTCAAGCATGCCGTAATTTCTTCGGTGACGCCATAATATTACATCTACTAACATGTCAAAATAAATTTAGTGTCTGTATCGATGTAAGCTTCAGCTGAATTAACTGTGAAGTTAATGATATGACTGTGAATTGTGAATGTGAGTGCATCTGTTAAGATGTAAATTTTTCAAAGTGTGCAAGTTTATTTTAATTTGAGTTTTTGTTTATTAAATTCGTTTCGGCCTTCTTTTAGCTACTTTATTACCGATGCTTCCGGAAACGGAATCCGGAAATCGGTGTAGCCAAAGTCAGTCAAATTCGCTTAGTGATCGTTAACCAGATTCCAGATTGTTAATTAGATTCGAAATTTTTGAAATTCAGTGTAGCCATCTTAGCGAAAACGAATCCGGGAACGAATGCCGAATACCGGTAAAACTGAAATATAAAAACCGATAAACCCGATAAATTTAAAAATTCATAATTTTCACACTAATCATCCTGTATCTCCTGAATTAGAAGTCGGATCTGAATAAAAAACAAGCAGTTTTATGGTATCTTAAGACCTGCCATTTGAATGTCAGATGGACGAAATTGGTTCAGCCATCTACTAGCAAAATAAGTTACATTATTTTAATTTCATTACATAAATCATCATGTTGTTCCGGAACCAGAGGTCGGATCCAAATGAAATTCAGATTCCCTATTGTTGAGTACAGGACTGTTCACATGAGTTCAAGTTTGTGGAAATCAGTTAAGCCATTTCCAAGCAAAATTAATGAACTTATTTTTCACACACAAATTTGCTTATTATTATAATTATTATTATTATTACTATTTTTATTATTATTATTATATATTCTATTTTGTTATGTTGTATGATATTATACTGCATTGCATTATATCATATTATATTGTATTATATTATATTTTATTATAAGTATAAGTATTGTGTTATATTGTATTATGTTATGTTATATAGTGCTAAATTATATTATATTATGCTGTGTTATATCATCTTATATTAAATTATATTATTTTTTATTATGTTATATCACAGAGAACAGATATCCAACAGACATTCATACGTGCAAAGTCGTGTGCAACGGTGATTTTTAATGGATTTTCACTTGTATGCTTTTCACAGCTTTTTAAAAGTGTTTGTACTAGCTTGGATGTGATATATTATATTGTATTTTATTATATTATATTTATATTATATTATATTATATTATATTATATTATATTATAATATATTATATTATATTATATTATATTATATTATATTATATTATATTGTATTATGCTCAAGTATATCGACAACGGGGAGGGGCAGGGAGTGCATCAGGGTATCTTACAAGTGAATGACTGGATGATGGAGTGGATTGCCAACCTTCACGCGGGGGAAGCTTTGTGTTTTTCCCCGAAGGTCTGAAATTAGTAATACGCACCCTTCTAACAAACAAACCATCAGGCGGGTTTAAGCTGGTACAGCGAAATTCTTTATTATATGGCCGGATGTTCTTGCTGGAAGGCGCCGGGTCCTCAAAGCCAATTTTGGCCTTCTTAACAGCAATTATATGAAAGCTATCTGATAATCAAATTCGGATCTACTGTACGTCTACCCGCATACATTGGTAATGCTTGAACTGATGGTGGCTTCACACATACATATTGCGCTATTCAAAGAGATATTTTGTTACTTCAAGAGATCAACTGACGGTGGTTAAACTGAGCCTCGATTGAAGAGAAACGAGTGATGAACTGAATGCTGCTCGTTCGGGCCGTCAGCTAACATTGTGTGTGTCAGAGAGTGAAGTTTACTGCACTGGAGAGATCGTCAATGTGTTGCACATTCAGTTTCAATTGAATTGAATGAAGTTTTACTGCACTGGCCCTAGCACAAAATTTGGCTAACCCCTAAATGACCAAACCTGCATCGGCCAGAAATAGTCGAAAACACGTTTTCGTTGAGAGCTTTTGAGAGTGTTATGCCAGCTTTGAATACGATTTAGCACGAAATACTTCATTAATAAGGATGGAAGAGGATCTGGGATATGTCTCGGCAAACAATACGATTTCAATAGTAAATACGCCGATAAATAATTTTAATATTGATTGAATTAGGAAAAAAATGAACGTAAAGCGCAATGAAAAACTGTTTGAAACTCGTTTTAAATTCAATACATTCAAATAAGTCTATCTTGGCAGCCGACTACCGAGAAAAAAAATCAATGATTATTCCTTGCATCAGCTGCGAGTGTGACGCCTAATCAAACTAAAAACCTTAGAAAAAAGAAATTCTTGCCATTGCGGCCTTTTACGTCATGGAAACAGGAACCCAATGGATCCATTCTTGGTTGGATTTTTTTCCACCACCAAATTCCACACGGCCTCTAGGCTGACCCGGAGGAAGATGATAACCACTAACAAACTCCTAGTAGACCCCAGCCCCTGGCAGTGCGTCGAATACTGTTACATGCACAAAAATAGTGTCCAAGAAGAAGTTGTAGGAAATCAATAGGTCGTGTCTAAATATCTGTTTGTTCGAATATGGCATTGCCTACAAACGGTTTTAGGAGCAGTTTTTCCGTTTATCAAATTATCGTAAAATGTTGGTTTTAATTATAAGTTTAATGATGCAAGTGCTTGAGCTCTTTTCTATGAATATAATATTATATCAACAATTTAGACTTTATATAAAGTACGATGGTATTGTAACCGTCTCCGCCTGTGTTACCTGTAACATCTGAGACTGAGTTTATCGTAAAATGACCAATGGTCGAATTGTCGATTCCCAACTGTTCCTCGATCCATTTGCCAAAAAAAATGCCAAAACCAAAAACATATAGACTTTTGAAAAACAGTTTTGCAGGACAAAACTGGTTGAAAATTCGGAGAATTTCCGAGTGTTATCAAAAATAGCTCTAAAAAATATGTGTTTTTGTGATCTTTCGCAATTATTACACACATTCAAATTGAAGCGAATTTTCTTCAGATCATTGCAAAATTGATCTTAATCTGTGTAAAACTTAGAAAATTTCACAAAACTAACATTATAAGTTTGTAAATTGAATTAGCATCGTTGCGAAATAATTTGTATTTCATTTAGTACTCCAAATCGTCAAAATGCAACGAGATCGGTTATATGGAATTCGTTGATATTCCATGACAAGCGTGGAAAGCTTTTCCAAAAATGTGTCTGAATGTAATCCTTGCAGCCAGAAAAAGGTTTATTCGAGAAAAAAATATCATGTCATCGCATTATTTTTCCAAATAATTGTGAAAGATCACAAAACACTCATTTTCCAGAGCTGTTTTTGTTAACACTCGGAAAATCCTCCGAATTTTTCAACCACTTTTGCCCTGCAGATAGATAAAAGTTTTTCAAAGGTCTGTATGTTTTTGGTTTTGGCAAATTTTTTAAAGATTTCCATCGAAAATTTCCTAAAACCACCCACGCGCATGGTACTTTGGACGATGATCTAAAAACAAAAAATACAATAATGAATTGTTATTGTCCTGTTGGATAAGCATATTGCCAACACGATGACAACCATATCTGTTCATAAGCAACCAAAACACGAAATAGAAGCAATAGAAAGTCATCGCAACAAGTAGCATAGTTAAAGAAACAAGTGCTCTTAATTGACTTTGAGCATGACTTGGTAACTGGAACAACGAATATGAAAGAAAAACTTTAGTTTTCTCCTCACAGCAGCACGAGGTGGTCTTTTTCATTTATTCATTAGATCATGAATGTGTCTGCCAGCTGATGGTAGCATTGCACGAAGCATTCACGATTTGATGCTGCACAGGTTGCAGACAGGAACATTCGGTTTTTGTTCCAATTTTTTTTCTTGCAGTTAGTCGTCCTTCGGATAAAAAAAATCTTGTCTTATATTCAGGGGTAGGGAAACTGAATCAAGGAGTACTGGGTTGAACTGTTACCGACTACTTTATGCCACTATTCACTGAGAGGTGGAACCGAGCTTTGACTGGATTTGTGCACTGCGAGACATTGGAACTGAACCGGATCGGAACGGTTGTAAATGACCTTTTAAGAGGAAATCCCGTTATCATTTTTAACATTCGTTTACCGTCAGTGAATAACAGTTCAACTGCAAACTTCGTTTTCGCTTTCTGTAATCATTTCAAGAAACTGGGTAATAAAAATTTACCCTATGTAGAAGCTCTTGAAAGGTACAAACCGTATGTTCATATTAATCCTGAAATTAATCCTTTATCTCATTATGAAGTCAAATGCTAATAGAGAAAGATGAGGTAAAGTACATCCTTTCAAAGAATTTTGCAGTATCTTGCCTTCAAATTTCATAGTTCATTCAAGCAATATTGTTGATTTACCTAATATTTTCCACTTTTAAATAATCTTGTAACACCTTGTTCTGACTTACTTGCATTTCTATTAAATTTCTATTTAACAGTTTGATTTATATAAACGTGATTACGAATAAAACTAATACAAAGCTAGTGTCTGTTTTAACTAATAAAATATGTTTCGTAAGCCCGCTTCACTCAATCACTGTAAATATTCGGCATTTCTATGTGTCGTTTTTTTATGATACGCATTGTGCGATAATTCGTTCAATTCATGCAGTTGAAATTTTACGCGCCTCGTTCATACCAAACAATTTAGAAAATTTCAAATTTGAGTTATTTGTGGTAATCTCATTCTACTTGAAATTTCATCATAAACTCCTGACCATAGTGATATTCGCGACT
Organism: Malaya genurostris; assembly: GCF_030247185.1. Lineage (NCBI taxonomy): Eukaryota > Metazoa > Arthropoda > Insecta > Diptera > Culicidae > Malaya > Malaya genurostris. Next base: position 111,789,066 of record NC_080571.1, read on the forward strand.
AAGCTCTACTCATTCTTGTATAGAGTCAATTTTGAATAGACGATAGTGAAGTAATGAGCTATAAATGTTATTTTAAACCAACGCACAGTGGTTCAAAGCGCAATTTCACGCTCTTAATTGATAACTCATAGAAACGTGGGTTTTGAGGTACAGTATTTTCAGCAAAGTTTCTCAGAATGATAGATGTCATCTTTTGGCAAATATTGTTTATGTGATTAATCCTCCTTAAAATTAAGATAAAAATATTATTTTTGCTCAGGGCCAACATAGGGGCTAAGTTACTTCGACAAAATTATGCAAAAAGTTATTTCACACAAATTTGCTAAAGATACTATTCCCGTAACCTGCACAGATAAAAATATTTTGTGATTTTACATTTATTTTCATGCACATATTTGGAGCAGGCAATTGAATGGAAATTTACATTACAAAACGAAGCGGTTGGTAAATATACAGTCTTGTTCAATGAAAAACTAAATGAATTTTAATGTAATTTTACATCAATCATGGTTTTAAATCAGATTTTCGTTTCAACTGATGTCTATTTCATAGTATTATCGGTTTACATGTCGTGTAAGTTTCATCTTTTCTTTCTGTGTGAGTGTAATTCATGATATAATGTATTTTCTGAAAAGGGTATCTTAAAATCAGTTTTTGTATGAAAACATACATATTTTCAATTTATATGAATTTTTCATGTTCTACAAAGTTTTTTATCATTAAAAACTACACAACTTTCTCAAACATACAATGCTGCTATCATTTCAGTTCAATGAAATAGAGCCATTTTTCATTATTTTTTAACAAAATTCCAACATGTCTATCATAAAAAGGTGCAGAAAGGTGCAGATGAGACTACTTACATATTTAACTACTTCAAAAGAGCTTTCATACCATGGTTGAATTACTCGATTGCTATCGTCTGCAGGCGAGATATATTCTTTCCAAATATCCTTGTCCTTGACATTTGCAATGATAAGGTTCATTGTATATCAGATCAGATTTCAGTATATATTCGTTAGCATGCACGGACAAAATTCCGATTCTAGAAATGAACAAAACGAGTCATGATTTGGGGAAAATAGTATATTTTCATGTTATGATAATACACCATGATTAAAAGTTTTCGGATCAAGATCTATTTTTACTGATTTCGTTGAAATTTAAACATAACGCTCTTGGCGTTGTTGGGTATAACTTCAGGCGCGTTTCTGATATGATGGTAATCTTTGCAACATAAGTTCAGGCGTTGTATTAAAATATAAAGGCAAATGGAAAGGTGTTTGATTTCAAATATGAATTAAATGGAAAGGTGTGATGAACGTATTTTTTACGGGATTTAAACTAAAGTCTCAAATTATGCACATTTGAATAGCAAAACAGTGAACATTACGGCGAGTTTTTTTTTAATCTGGATTATTAACAATTAAATTATTATGTTTTTGAAAACCGAACACGCCTGAAACAACGTGTTTAAACACTTAAACGAACTGCATGACAAAAAAAACGTATGAATCAAATCTCTTAAAAAGAAAAACTATTCATACAATATGTAATATTGATGTTTGCAAATGAAAAACGTAACCGTGCTTAGTCTCTTATGATGTCAATTTTCGGTTCATTATCTATATATTGTCAATTCTCTGTCAGCCGGTGATTAAAACAACACAATTCTCGGTTGATTTTTCATTAGGGCGTAAAAGTAAGTCACAGTTTCTCTTTAATCACTCTCTCTTTCGATTATTGTGATGTGATTCAAAAGGTTTTCTTTGATATCACTATTCTGTTTGAAAGTCGAAAGTTTCGGGTATCATTTCATGCAAAGAGTGGAGTGATAAACGTGAAAACCGCTTGGTAATTAATAGAAGAGAAAGTTAACAAAGAGAAACTGTCACTTACTTATACGCCTTTTTGAAAAATTAACCGAGAATTACGAAATGAATATGCCTCAGAGGATCAAGTAAACATTTTCTGTAACTCTTGCTTTTCAATGACTGCTTTATTACTTTACCATTAATCTATCCATCACATCACTTGAGGCAGAGGGTTCAAAGTGATATCCGGGTAGTAAATTAGTTACGAGCTTTGAAAGAAATACATTCCTCAAGTTACGCGTTTTCGGACCATGATTAATTTTCATGAGAGAAGACTTATTGCTCATGGTTTCATGAGAAGTTAAAATTATTGGTTTCATGATTTTCTAATCATGACAGCAGTAACGGATTTCTTTCCGTGTGGTAACTCTTACAATTATTAATTTTTATGGACATCGAAGTCTACAAATAGAAAAGTTTAGTAATCATTACAGACGTTTTTTGAAAGTAACTGTCAGACGTTTTTTGAAAGTGAGATAAGAAGCCACGACTTTGAAAATAGGCAATCATCATGTCGAATTACATTACGTCATTTTCGAAAAAATTTTCTATAGAAAACCTATGCGGATAAATATCCTCTATTCATGAATAAATGTGGAGATCAATAAACGCTTACTATATTGTGCGGCTTATAGCGATTAAGAAGTGTCTTTTATACAGATGTCGGAAGTATTATACACGCAAGCAGTCCAGATTACTTACAAATCGTAATCCCATGATTTGGTTATTAGTTACAAATACTCGTGAATGGCCAAAACAGTCCAAGAATAATCTGTCGGACGATGCTTAGAGTCTATTAGCTGGTTAAGAACATTTCCAGCTATCATAAAATAAATACAAATAACTAAAAAATGAGTTTTGATCATACTTTTCTCTACCAGAAGATGACATAATTTAATTCGATTTGATGATTGCTTTTTTTAAAAGTCGTGACAAAACAGTTAAATCATATTTTGTAGCAAGTACCATAGTAATGAATATATACTGAAATCTGATCATACAGCGAATCTTATCATTACAAATGTCAAGGACAAGGATATTTGAAAAGAACATATCTCGCCTGCAGACGAGTAATGCAATCACTGTATGAAAGCTCTTTTGAAGTAGTTAAATATGTAAGTAGTCTCATCTGCACCTTTCAGGACCTTTGTATGATAGAAAAGTTGGAATTTCGTTAAAACAATAATAAAAAATGGCTCTATTTCATTGAACTGAAATGATAGCTGCATTGTATGTTTGAGAAAGTTGTGTAGTTTTCAATGATAAAAAACTTTGTAGAACATGAAAAATTCATATAAATTGAAAATATGTATGTTTTCTTACAAAAACTGATTTTAAGATACCCTTTTCATGTTTTAAATACATTGTATCATGAATTACACTCAAGTTACGGGAACAGTATCTTCAGCAAATTTGTGTTAAATAACTTTCTGCATAATTTTGTCGAAGTAACTTAGCCCCTATGTTGGCTCTGAGCAAAAATAATATATTTATCTCACTTTTAGGGGGATTAATCACATAAACAAAATTTGTCAAAGATGGCATCTATAATTCTGAGCAACTTTGCTGAAAATACCTCAAAACCCACGTTTCTATGAGTTATCAATTAAGAGCGTGAAATTGCGCTTTTGAACCCCTGTGTAACGAGTTGCAACACTCACACCAGTATAGACAAAATCGGTTTGTTCGGCCATCCACTGGTAATAACTGATGATTCCGGCACAGGAAGACGAATCTGAATCAAAATCGAGAGCATTTTTTTAGGGTTCTTAAGACCTTTCATTTCAGTCAAAGATGGTGAAAATCTCTTCGCGGATAGCAAGTGATATAGTTTTCATTTTTTAACACATATTGCCCTGTAATTCTGGAGCCGGAAGTCGTACCCAAATAAATTTCTGTAACTTTGTTTGGGACAATAATACCTTTCATATATTGCATTTAAGATAAGAAATCATAGTTTAGTGTTTCAATGGCTAAATTTCGAGTTTTACAAATGCTTCAAAATTATTTTATCGGCAAATTCTTCAAAAGTCATCGAACATTTTCAAGTAGTTTTGAAAGTGTTTTACTTTTTACATATAGTTTTCAGCAGATCCCTCTTTGCCATTTCAATTATTTGTGTATGAATAGTGTACTACAGGGTCCGCCATGTAATTTTTTTTAAACTTGCAACAAAACACAAACGGTTCATCCGATTTCAAATTTTTTTTGGCATTAAAAATGCCTTACTCTTCACTATACGGGGCCGGGTGTCAATTAAAAGTTTCAAAAAAAAGCCGCGTAACCTTTTTGTGTCATAATTTTGAACGTTAATAACTCGGTCATTTGTTGATGGATTGTTATAATTTAACAACCAATCGATTCGGAAACTTTTAACTTAAACATGTATAACGACGTCGTTTCAGTATTTCAATAGCATACTATTGAAAAAATGGTTGGAATCGACCTATGTTTTCATCCACCAATCCCTGCTGTACAAAATGACGTCAACTTCTTGTTCGGAATAGGAGGCGTTGCGTCATGCATACAAAAAAAACACCGCATCGTTCTGCGTAGTATAAAGAGAAATCTATAAATATAGGCTGCACAATATTTCTTTGCCTAGTTGATGTTTGACTGCGAATGAAACAATTAGCTCGTCCAGTGAGCTGATGACTGGATTGTATATGCGTTCACTTGCTGAATTGTCGCTTTTGCATTATGTGTTGGTGAAATTTCCTGCTGTCTGCACAACACCGCTTCGTGTTCGCTTGAATATCTTATATATCATCTAGCTATTGAAGAACCGAATCAGTGTGGTTATCGGTTCTTTTGAAATATCCCATGTATTTAGCAAATTGTTGGTCGATTTTGCCATTAAAAATGCCTTATATTTCGCTTCCCGAGGCTGGGTGTCAAATTAAAACATGCAAAACTAATCGCGTAACATTTTTCTGCCATAATTTTGAACGCTCATACCTCAGTCATTTGTTGATGGTTTCATATAATTCAACAACCAATCGATTCGGAAACATTTAACTTAAACTTATGAGATAACGTCATTTGAATAATTCGATTGCATTCCTTTGAAAAATTTATTTGGTATGAGTATTTTATTTTGGTTCTCTGGTGTCTATCAGGCTAATTTAGTATTAACGGCACTAGATCTAATTCGGATCTAATTTGCAGCGCTTGTTCCTCGATGATTTGTTAATGGATTTTCCTAATTTGAATGATTCCAAAGCTTCAATATTGTAAGCTTAAAAATGTTTTAATTTGTTAACGGATCGGTTTGCATACTTAAATCTCCATTCCCATACGAACAAAACGTGACAATGTGACTGAACGAGTTGTTGTCCCACCAGGAATTAAACGCTTCAAAAGATTCAAAATTAAATTCTGAAACTTATCTAAAAGCGGCCTCCTCGGTTTGGTAGTATAAATGAGTTCCACAGGCTCACATATACAGTACAATTAGATGCAATATCATATAGTATCAAAGATAAACTAAAGGTAAGTTTACTTGCGATTTTACATGATCAAAATTGAATATAATTAATTATCAAGAAAGAATCTAATTGTCAATTTTATCATTCGCTAACAATCTAAGCGCCTCAACTAGAGCAAGTTTGTAATTAGTCAATTGAAAAAGTTTTTAGTTTAGTGTATCATCATCATTATCATCTTTATTTTTGTATTTATTACGAAGACCCTAGAAACGTTCCATTTTTAATGTTATTGTGCTCGGTCGTGTCTTGAATACAACCCTCTAATTTTTCTTATTAAAGTACTATCCTTCCGGTTAATTCCTCTTCAAGTAACGGAAAGAACCAATCGCTAATAATGGAGCGGTAGCGCTCGCTATTGACCGTGGCGGCGGTTCCTGCCTCATTTTCGAAGAAAAATGGCCCAAAAATGCCGCCAGAGCAAAATCCGCACCAAACCGTCACTCTCTGAGGACGGCTTCTCCATGATCACGTGCGGGTTTTCCGTCCCCCAGATACGACAATTTTGCTTTTTAACATACCCGCCGAGATGAAAATGTGCCTCATCCGAGAAGATGATTTTTTGGCAAAAATCGGCGTCTTCTTCAAGCTGATCGCAAAACCAGTTTCAAAGTAAAACTGCACTATTTTCACGCGTTCTTCTAGCGTATACACAACCATTTTCGTTCAGCGAAGGGATAAAACTAAGTTTCTGTCAAATCAGAAGTGACATTAAGGTTACCAATGTCGAAATAACCGCTAGTTCAATAAAAAAGTTAGATGGCGGACCCTGTATGTCTAAACGATCTCATACATCCAATTATTTTCCAAACTAACCAAACTAATCAACTCTACGCTTCTTAAAAATGTTTAAATCATATAATTTTCAAAAAATTTGCTCAACTTTATATTCAAATAGTTTATGGCTTTGTTCTGAGAAGACTGTCCAAATTTTATTGCAAATGCTGTGAGTGTTTAGACTCTAGCGCTTAAAATTCAACCAGAAACTTTTTTCTTGCATACTAATATTAGTACAAAAGCCACATGTCATTTACAGCAATGATGTTAGGTTAAATTTTCATGCAGATTTAAAAACGATCGTTTTTAGCTAGCAATAATGAAAGTCAAGTACACGAGATTTAAAAAAAATTCCATTTAACATTTGAGAATAAGTGAAACGGCGGGTCAATCACAGGTTATCATTTACTAAGCTTATTTGTATATGTGTACTGAGGTAAACGGATTGCGCAAATAATTTTCCCGGAAGGAGTCTAATCCTCACGATTTCCAATTTGGAGTTATTGTTCCAATTGTCATTTCAATAATAAAGTCGCCATATTATTTTATCGATTTCAATCAACGATTTGTGGTAAAATCGGATGCAATATCTTCGCTTCGGCTCTTAGAAGTATAATAGCGGATACATCTATCTTCATCTTAGTCTTAAAGTCAACCTTCGAACAAAGACAGTAGATTTCACTCTAACTAATGGTTTTCGTGTATTAGATGACTACTGGAGCCGTTACCCTATCACTCATATAAAAAAACTGTCGACCGGCAACTGAGATCCACGACTGTCACAGACGACATTCGTCTGTGTGATACGTGTGACATTCATATATGTATGACTACCCGAATAGCAGGCAACGTCAAAGTGTTCTTGTTCATGACATTCAATAAAAATGTCTTCTGTTAGCAGTACTGGTTTTGACACTTCGAAGAATTTACACGCTTAGAAAAAGTTACTCAGAGTTTGAGTACTAGTTACTCATTTTCAAATGATACATGGAAACGTCAAAAATTGAGTAGTTATCATCAATGATATTGAGTGACTTCTACTCTAAATTTGAGTTTAACGCAAGAACTCGTTTTTTTGTCACTATTCGCAAGATCAGTCTAAAAGTTGTAATAACCGTTTGTAGCAACAAGTTGTATTTTTTGTTAGTGAGATCGCGTGTTTCGAGGGTGAGTCGCTTAACACAAACGGTGTTGTGTCTGCAAAAACCGGAATGATAAACTCCGTGTTTTGCTTTAGAATGGAAACGAATATGCTCAAATGTCATTTATGAGGAATAAGTGTATGATTGGTGCCTGAGCATAACTGACATGTATGTTAATTTGCGATTGACACACAACTCCAAGCGACCACCACTTGATATAGTATTGAGTTCAATTACTTAATATTTTAATACAATACACTCAGAAAAGGAGCAATTTTTTTGCAAATTGGGTATATGTGAAATAAAATTTCACTCAAAATTTGAGTGATAGTTACTCTATTTTTGGTACACGTACAAATTAAGTATTACTCAGTAAATGAGTAGATTTTACCCAAATATCGTTTCCAGTGGAAGAACTCAAATTTGAGTAACTTTGGAGTTACTCTAAATTAGAGTTGTTCCACTTTTTCTGTAGATGAGTGAGATCTTACTCATTTTTGAGTAAGTATTTTTAAGCGTGTAGAATGATACCCTGAAGTTTCTAACTTTAATCGTACAAACGAGTTGTGTGGACTAATGATCCTAGATCCTGGGATGTACAGTTGAAGTTTTTCCAATGAAACATATCACAAAATTACGTGATATTGATTCAATTATGGAAACAATAAAACTTGACATTTCTGATAGTCATATCGAATATGGTCTAATAATAAACACACAAGAACCACACCAGACTGGAATATTTCCGAAACCGGAATAGCTTAGTTTTCATGCAATTACCCATGCATCAAAACCAGCAGTTTAAACCTTTTTTTTTGCTCCGCCATCAGAACGAATCAACAGAATAAACCCCTTCCGAAACGGGTAAATCAATTATATCTGAAAGGTGAAATAAGTGAATCACAGTCCGGGGAACTCCCACTTACTGCGGTGGAAAATGAAAATCACTGACCCTAGCCGGTTCTCCCGAAGGCAGTCAGCGGGTGGCTCAATGATGACGAATGCTCCGTCAAATTAAAGCATTTCCGGCTGTCGGTGAAGGAATGGTTACGATGCTTTCGAGCGGAAATTCAATCACCTGGCAGGATCGATGTTCGGCTGGCAGACGGAGGCTTGCGGCGTCAATGAAATACTAACGGATGTAATAAAGAGTACCATGGCTGACGATGGAAACGCTGGCGGGCATACTGGCGGTCATGCACCGTACGTCGATGCATGTAATGAAATTTGGATGCATGAAACTGATTGCACCGCACTGCCGCACGCTGTCATATAGGATCGCAGACAAAAGTGTGCAGTTCAAGTAGCGATTTCAATTGACAGTGGGTTTGAATTCAGTGAACGTCTGTAATTCAATTGATATGCTATCTTCCGAACGCTGCGGTGTTTGTGAATGGTTTCAATTTGAATACGTTTGAGAATAAATGATAAGCTGTCTAGTCGAAATTCTGAAATAGTTTATGTAGCTAGATCTAGACAAACGAATGAAGCTATTTCATTATCAAAAACGAAGTTATCAAAAATTCAAACTATTTGAACCAGAGCCATTTTATTTATGAGAACGCGATTATACTGCCGACCTCCTCCTGGTAGCAGGATCCCCCAGAGCAGTGTGTTCCAGAAAATATATTATTAAATTAAAAAAAACACGATCGAAAAATATCTAAAATAATAGTTAGGTATACATCAGAATTTGATTTTTGAAAATTTTATACAGCATATCGATTGTTATGAATAAAATGCAACACTCTCTTTTGTGTAACATATCTTTGTTTTTAGAAATTCGTAGAAAAAAGAATATAAAAAATGGTCAGGTTTTGAACACTCATAACTTTCGATTTCGATTCGATTAGTAATATTCATATAGCTACTGATTGAAAATATCTACTGTTCGAAACTAGGTTTAATCTTGGACTCTAAGCTAACATTTGTGGAACATTACAATACAATAATCAATAAAGCAAACAGTATGCTGGGTTTTATCAAACGCTTCAGTCTTAATTTTCAAGACCCATATACTATAAAATTGCTGTATAGTTAAGGCTCGTATATTTTTCTTGACGAAAAACAGTACATTTGACATAAAAATTTAGAAAGTACAGTACATCGATTTTGAAAAAACAGTACATTTAGCAGTACGCATTTTTACTAAAAATAGTAAATAAACAACAAAATCCAATAAATTTGATTAGTATGTAACGAGAAAAAGAGATTAGAAAAATAACAGGCGAATACAACTATGAAATGAAGCTACCGCATATATGGGACTCGAACCCGTAACTAGCTTCAATACGAGACAATCGTTTCGTCAAATAAGGCCAATCGACTTTTTCTAGATATCATGTCTTTCAACTCATGTTCGTCGTATTCCAAAACAGAATACTGTGTCACTCGTATGCCACAAAACAGAATATGAAACTGGTTGGCTTTTTGCTTTCTGACGATTGGTTTCCATGAAAGAGCCGCCATATTGAAAAAATAAAGAGAATAAATTATTTATGGAGTTTAATATATGTACTTTTATCTGTAAATAGTATAATTTTTAAACATGGCTTGAACAATAAGTGGAATTTGAAAAAAAACATGTTTTTGGAGCAACCAGTCCTTAAACTATTTTGCATGTGAAACTCACGAAGAAACATCTTAATTGAATAGAAGAACCGAGCATTTTCAACTCGATGACTCTATAACAACCACTCCGCCAGCCGTTTTAGCCCTCAATTAATCTGTTTCTTCGTGTGCTTAACATGTGGACTAGTTTAATTGGAAAAACGATTTCCCCGAATAGGAGATAGCTACGGGTTCGAGTCCCGTCTCTGCGATAGCTTTTTCGCGATTTTCATAACATACTATGTGCATATAATTGCTCAATCTGTTATCCTCGTTAGATGCTAATCAAATTTAAAACTAGCTCAAGACGGGTCCACGTCGTTACAAGCTCAAATAAATTGTTCAAAGCAAATATTTATCAGATAATTTATTTTCATAATCTCATTTTCAAGTTTTTTTTATTTCCCTTTTTAGGCATTATTAAGCTCGATAAAACCTAAAAAAATGCACGACATAACCCCGGTAACCAATAAGCACATACTAATGCCGCATTATGACAGCAAATAATTGCTAATTGGCATTTCAATCGCACTTGAGACCGAATTAAGGCCGACTTTGGCAAAATATACGGCTATTCATAGATGATGCTTATTTATGGCTGGTGTGCATTCTGAAAGCTGAATCCTGACTGATTTACAACAGATAAGCTTTCAGATTGCAGATATAGATCTTTAAGCATTTTTGGTGCTCATAAATAGCTAATTTAATGCCATTATTAGTGCTTACTGGTTACCTGGGAATTATCAAATATGTTTTGAAAAGCAGATTCTACTGATAATGATTTTGATTTAGTTGTTGTAGCGCGCTTTGAGCAAGAATGAATAAGGAAAAAAAATTAGAGGGTTGTATTCAAGACACGACCGAGCACAATAACATTAAAAATGGAACGTTTCTAAGGTCTTCATAATATATACAAAAATAAAGAGATGATGATACACTAAACTAAAAACTTTTTCAATTGACTAATTACAAACTTGCTCTAGTTTAAGTGCTTAGATTGTTGGCGAATGATAAAATTGACAATTAGATATTTCTTGATAATTAATTAAATTCAACTTTGATCCCTTTCCACAATTTTTTACATTGTTAAGATTTTGAATAACGTCCTTTAACTAGAATTCAAAGTTACTTGAAAGCTCACTTTTAGATACAAACCACCTAAAGATTTAATCCTGAACAAATGAAACTGTTTTATTTTATGACAATAATCTTCGAGAAACATACAAACTTGTTAATTTTATAAACAGTTAATCGATCCAAGAGAAGATTTTATTTATTTTAACGAAAAATGTTGTACCAGTAAGCTCAGTAATAGTGTAATTTTATTAATCCTTCTTCAAAATCGTCGATAATCTTCGGAAAGTGTCGGTAAATAATATGGCAACAATACGAGGAAGAAAAATGTGAAACAGTCCGCATAAAATATTTAATTACTTACATTGATTTTCGCTTTGGCATATTAGGAATATACGAAATGGATACGCAACAAAATTCAGAAATTTTGTTCATATTGTAACTTGATGTTATTAACACATGAATGAACATTGTCATAGTTACAACGCGTGTTTTAAAGCAAATAATAATTGAACTGAAACTGGCGGTTAACCAAATTCTTCGAGGGTTGCTATTCAAACGATACATGTAAAATCGCAAGTAAACTTACCTTTAGTTTATCTTTGATACTATATGATATTGTATCTAATTGTACTGTATATGTGAGCCTGTGGAACTCATTTATACTACCAAACCGAGGAGGCCGCTTATAGATAAGTTTCAGAATTTAATTTTGAATCTTTTGAAGCGTTCAATACCTGGTGGGACAACAACTTGTTCAGTCACATATAATGAAGAAGAAGTTTCTATGATTATCATAATAACACAACTTTATACTGAATCCATTTTCGCGCCACCGTTCTGTTCGTATGGGAATGGAGATTTAAGTATGCAAACCGATCCGTTGACAAATTAAAACATTTTTAAGCTTACAATATTGAAGCTTTGGAATCATTTAAATGAGGAAATTCCATTAACAAATCATCGAGGAACAAGCGCTGTAAATTAGATCCGAATTAGATCTATTGCCGATAATACTAAATTAGCCTGATAGTTACCAGAGAACCAAAATAAAATACTCAATTCAAATAAATTTTTCAATGGAATGCAATTGAAATATTCAAATGACGTTTTCTCATAAGTTTAAGTTAAATGTTTCCGAATCGATTGGTTGTTGAATTATATAAATCCATCAACAAATAACTGAGGTATGAGCGTTCAAAATTATGGCAGAAAAATGTTACGCGATTAGTTTTGCATGTTTTAATTTGACACCCAGCCTCGGGAAGCGAAGTGTAAGGCATTTTTAATGGCAAAATCGACCAACAATTTGCTAAATACATGGGATGTTTCAAAAGAACCGATAACCATGCTGATTCGGTTCTTCAATAGCTAGATGATATATAAGATATTCAAGCGAACACGAAGCGGTGTTGTGCAGACAGCAGGAAGTTTCACCAACACATAATGCAAAAGCGACAATCAAGCAAGTGAACGCATATAAAGGGTGATTTTTTAAGAGCTTGAGAACTTTTTTAAACAATAAAACGCATAAAATTTGCAAAATCTCATCGGTTCTTTATTTTAAACGTTAGATTGGTACATGACATTTACTTTTTGAAGATAATTTCATTTAAATGTTGACCGCGGCTGCGTCTTAGGTGGTCCATTCGGAAAGTCCAATTTTGGGCAACTTTTTCGAGCATTTCGGCCGGAATAGCCCGAATTTCTTCGGAAATGTTGTCTTCCAAAGCTGGAATAGTTACTGGCTTATTTCTGTAGACTTTAGACTTGACGTAGCCCCACAAAAAATAGTCTAAAGGCGTCAAATCGCATGATCTTGGTGGCCAACTTACCGGTCCATTTCTTGAGATGAATTGTTCTCCGAAGTTTTCCCTCAAAATGGCCATAGAATCGCGAGCTGTGTGGCATGTAGCGCCATCTTGTTGAAACCACATGTCAACCAAGTTCAGTTCTTCCATTTTTGGCAACAAAAAGTTTGTTAGCATCGAACGATAGCGATCGCCATTCACTGTAACGTTGCGTCCAACAGCATCTTTGAAAAAATACGGTCCAATGATTCCACCAGCGTACAAACCACACCAAACAGTGCATTTTTCGGGATGCATGGGCAGTTCTTGAACGGCTTCTGGTTGCTCTTCACTCCAAATGCGGAGATTTGGTTATTTACGTAGCCATTCAACCAGAAATGAGCCTCATCGCTGAACAAAATTTGTCGATAAAAAAGCGGATTTTCCGAATGGACCACCTAAGACGCAGCCGCGGTCAACATTTAAATGAAATTATCTTCAAAAAGTAAATGTCATGTACCAATCTAACGTTTAAAATAAAGAACCGATGAGATTTTGCAAATTTTATGCGTTTTATTGTTTAAAAAAGTTCTCAAGCTCTTAAAAAATCACCCTATACAATCCAGTCATCAGCTCACTGGACGAGCTACTTGTTTCATTCGCAGTCAAACATCAACTAGGCAAAGAAATATTGTGCAGCCTATATTTATAGATTTCTCTTCATACTACGCAGAACGATGTGGTGTTTTTTATGCATGACGCAAAGCCTCCTATGCCGAACAATAAGTTGACGTCATTTTGTAAAGCAGGGATTGGTGGATGAAAACATAGGTCGATTCCAACCATTTTTTCAATAGTATGTTATTGAAATACTGAAACGACGTCGTCATACATGTTTAAGTTAAAAGTTTCCGAATCGATTGGTTGTTAAATTATAACAATCCATCAACAAATGACCGAGTTATTAACGTTCAAAATTATGACACAAAAAGGTTACGCGGCTATTTTTGAAACTTTTAATTGACACCCGGCCCCGTATAGTGAAGAGTAAGGCATTTTTAATGCCAAAAAATTGTTGTATGCAGGTTACATTCACATTACATTACAATTTGGGGTTTGGATGTACACTAAGATCTTTTTTATGTGTTCTTTTTTATGCGGTTTTTTAAGCGACTTTTTTATGTGAATTTCCAGGGTTATACGGTTTTTTATGCAAATTTTCAGAGTTATGGGCTTTCCCTTCTGCGGTTTTTTTATGCGAAGTTTCAGAGTTATGCGTTTTTTTTTTATGCGAAGTTTCAGAGTTATGCGTTTTTTTATGCGAAGTTTCAGAGTTATGCGGTACGTAAACTCGCATAAAAAAGAATTCAGTGTATTTACATTCGCTACGTGTTGTATTGCTGACGTTTTGTATAGCCGCAAATCGAAATGAAATGCGCTAGACCTAAAATTCTGTATTTATTCTGCAATGTGAAAAATACAGTACATTTCAGTAGAAAAATTCAGTACAAATTAAAATACAGTACATTTGAGGGTAAAAAGCAATACGCAGTATTTGGGTCGAAAATACAGTACAATACTGTAAAATACAGTACGGTACGGATACGAACATTATGTATAATACATATAAATATACTAAGAAATAATCATTTGGACTAAACTATGTCTGTTGATTCAAATAAAAAAATAAATAAATAAATATCAGACCCATTCTGAAATATTGCAGCCTGTTATGGGTTCCATGTAATATTATTCACGAAGAACGCATTGAATCGATCCAAAAACAATTTCTTTTATGTGCACTTCGTAAATTAAACTGGACAGCATTTCCTCTGCCATCATATGAAGCACGCTGCATGCTCATCAATTTATACACACTTAAAGAACGCCGCGATTTTGCAATCAGCGACATTATCTCTCAACGCATTCAATCAGCTTCATTATTTAAATTGTTATATAATTTTTAAAAATTTAATATACCTAGCCGTCAATTGCGTTCCAGAAAATTATTTTAAGAAAGACATGCAAGAACAAATTATTTTGCAGTCCAGTCAGTCGAGTAATGCGTCATTACAATCAATACTGCGAACATCTCGACCCTACTATTTCAAAAAATCAAATGAAATCTCTGCTTTGTCGTAGAAATAATGCGTAGTATGCAAGTAAACATTGTAAACCATTTATATGTAGTCTACATTTGCTTTACGAAATAGATAAATAAATTTTGAATTGTAATCATCTGCTAAAAATATAAAACGCAATGCTCGCTCAATGGCTGTCCTTTTCTGAAATGATGGTTTTGAAACAGTAAGAGACATATTATTACTAGTTATCTACACCTACAAGTTGAAATTATTTTAAAATTGGTTTGTTGTTAATTGTTTGTGTCGTCGTTTTTATGGGTAAAATTCAACTGCAGGAACGGGATTCATTGAGGTGTAAAATATTTTTTAAAATTGAAGTTCTAACAATTTATCCAAAGTGAGTTTGTTTAAGTATAAAAAAATTATTGAATAGTTTTAACAAATTTGTTCTATTTATAATGACCCGACATTAAAAAAATATTGCATTCTGAATATTAATTATAGAGACAAAGACTCTGAGTCAATTCCAGCTGCTGCAATAACCTACCCTGCATTATTGACTGAAATCCTGCTCTCCTATTACTTTTGAATATACACTGAAGTCTATTATGGTTTTTTATGCAGATTTTACGCGACTTTTTTACGCAGATTTCCGAAGCTACACAGTTTTTTATTACGGGGATTTCCGAAGCTACGCGTTTTTCTACGCGAGTTTTTAAAGTCGTCCGATTTTTTGTTTTGTCTTAGAAATGCATGAAATGCAGAGATCTAGTGTTTTTATTTAAAGTCAATTCTCTGAAAGTTAGATAATTTTCGATTTTGATAAAAAAAGGTAAAAATTCAGATTACATCAAATCTCGATGTTTCGAGCATTTCTAAAACATTTGTCATCAAAAAAATTTCAAAATTTCGATTTTTCGAAAAAAAAATAAGATTTTTCGAAAAAAAAGAATTTGAGATTACTCCATATCTGAACGTTTTATGAATTTCTAAGGCATTTGGCTTAAAAAAAATCCGTAGTTTTGACGATTTTTACGCGAATTTCCAAAGTTACACGTTTTTCTACGCGAATATTCAAAGTTGTTCGATATTCTTGTTTTGTCTAAGCAATGCATTAAACGCCGAGATCTGGAGTTATCCCGATTTTTTATATTAAGTCAACTCTCTGAAACTGAAAATTTTCGATTTTGATAAAAAAAAAATTTTTAGATTACATCAGATCTCGACGTTTCAAGCATTTCTAAAACATTTCTAAGACATTTGGCTAAAATAAATTCCGTAGTTTGAGGGTTTTTTACGCGGATTTCCGAAGTTACGCAGTTTTTTTACACGGTACGTTTCCCCCGCGTACAAGTAAAACAAAGTTAACCAAGGTAATGTTTTTTAAACAACAGTACAGAACCTGCTCCGTCATTGGATTTTTATTATTATTATAATTATTATTATTAATATTATTATTATTCATCTGTAGTTTGGAGTCCTTACATAGATATCTGGATTAACCGAATTAAATCAGTTCAAGCTAGGTTCATTCGTTATGCTCTAAGATCTCTGCCATGGCGTAACCCTACAGAATTACCACCCTATACAGATCGCTGCAGATTGCTTGGTATGGACACGCTTGCCAAAAGGAGGAATATCTTTAGGGCCGCTTTTATTGGAAAATTATTTATCGGTCAAATTGACGCTCCATATATACAGGGTGATTTTTTAAGAGCTTGAGAACTTTTTTAAACAATAAAACGCATAAAATTTGCAAAATCACATCGGTTCTTTATTTTAAACGTTAGATTGGTACATGACATTTACTTTTTGAAGATAATTTCATTTAAATGTTGACCGCGGCTGCGTCTTAGGTGGTCCATTCGGAAAATCCGCTTTTTCATCGACAAATTTTGTTCAGCGATGAGGCTCATTTCTGGTTGAATGGCTACGTAAATAAGCAAAATTGCCGCATTTGGAGTGAAGAGCAACCAGAAGCCGTTCAAGAACTGCCCATGCATCCCGAAAAATGCACTGTTTGGTGTGGTTTGTACGCTGGTGGAATCATTGGACCGTATTTTTTCAAAGATGCTGTTGGACGCAACGTTACAGTGAATGGCGATCGCTATCGTTCGATGCTAACAAACTTTTTGTTGCCAAAAATGGAAGAACTGAACTTGGTTGACATGTGGTTTCAACAAGATGGCGCTACATGCCACACAGCTCGCGATTCTATGGCCATTTTGAGGGAAAACTTCGGAGAACAATTCATCTCAAGAAATGGACCGGTAAGTTGGCCACCAAGATCATGCGATTTGACGCCTTTAGACTATTTTTTGTGGGGCTACGTCAAGTCTAAAGTCTACAGAAATAAGCCAGTAACTATTCCAGCTTTGGAAGACAACATTTCCGAAGAAATTCGGGCTATTCCGGCCGAAATGCTCGAAAAAGTTGCCCAAAATTGGACTTTCCGAATGGACCACCTAAGACGCAGCCGCGGTCAACATTTAAATGAAATTATCTTCAAAAAGTAAATGTCATGTACCAATCTAACGTTTAAAATAAAGAACCGATGAGATTTTGCAAATTTTATGCGTTTTATTGTTTAAAAAAGTTCTCAAGCTCTTAAAAAATCACCCTTTACTTTCACGAGTTAATATTAACGTACCACCTAGAACTTTAAGATCGAGGAACTTTTTAAGACTTGGCCATCAACGTAGTGATTATGGACAGAACGAACCCATAAGGGGGATGTGTTGTATTTTTAACAATGATCCATCAATATTTATTTATTTATTTCGTCAAGCAAATGTAGACTACATATAAATTGTTTACAATGTTCACTTACATACTACGCATTATTTCTACGACAAAGCTGAGATTTGATTTGATTTTTAGACATAGTAAGGTCAAGATGTTCGCAGTATTGATTGTAATCGCGCATTATTCGATTGACTGGATTGAATTTTGCATAATTTGTTCTAGCTTGTTTTTCTAAAAATAATTTCCTGGAACGTAATTGAAGGCTAGGTATATAAAAATTTAATTGCGATAATAATGGAGCTGATTGAATGCGTTGAGAAATAATGTCGCTGATAAAATAAAGCATTGCAAAGTCGCGGCGTTCTTTAAGTGTATGTATATTGATGAGCATGCAGCGTGCTTCATATGATGGTAGAGGAAATGCTGTCCAGTTTAATTTACGAAGTGCATATAAAAGAAATTGTTTTTGAATAGATTCGATGCGTTCTTCGTGAATAATATTGTATGGATTCCATACTAGGCTGCAATATTCCAAAATAGGTCTGACATATGTAGTAGATAATAATTTAATTGTGTATGGGTCCTGAAAGTTATGACTGAAGCGTTTAATAAAGCCCAGCATGCTATTAGCTTTATTGATTATGGTATTGTAGTGTTCCACAAAAGTGAGCTTGAAGTCTAAGATTACGCCTAAATCTCTTACAATTTTACATTTTTCTACAAGTTGATTTCCTAGATGTATGTTTATAGGTATAGTTTCATTTTTCCTACTGAAAGTTATTGAGTTACATTTTTGGCATTAAAAATGCCTTACTCTTCACTATACGGGGCCGGGTGTCAATTAAAAGTTTCAAAAATAGCCGCGTAACCTTTTTGTGTCATAATTTTGAACGTTAATAACTCAGTCATTTGTTGATGGATTGACATAATTTAACAACCAATCGATTCGGAAACTTTTAACTTAAATATGTATGACGCCATCGTTTCAGTATTTCAATAGCATACTATTGAAAAAATGGTTGGAATCGACCTATGTTTTCATCCACCAATCCCTGTTGTACAAAATGACGTCAACTTCTTGTTCGGCATAGGAGGCTTTGCGTCATGCATGAAAAACACCGCATCGTTATGCGTAGTATGAAGAGAAATCTATAAATATAGGCTGCACAATATTTCTTTGCCTAGTTGATGTTTGACTGTGAATGAAACAAGTCGCTCGTCCAGTGAGCTGTTGACTGGATTGTATATGCGTTCACTCGCTGGATTGTCGCTTTTGCATTATGTGTTGATGGAATTTCCTGTTGTCTGCGCAACACCGTGTTCGCTTGAGTATCTTATTTATCATCTAACTTTTGAAGAACCGAATCAGCGTGGTTACCGATTCTTTTGAAATATCCCATGTATTTAGCAAATTGTTGGTCGATTTTGCCTTTAAAAATGCCTTACACTTCGCTTCCCGAGGCTGGGTGTCAATTTAAAACATGCAAAACTAATCGCGTAACATTTTCTGTCATAATTTTGAACGCTTATAACTCAGTCATTTATTGATGGATTTATATAACTCAACAAACAATCGATTCGGAAATATTTAACTTAAACTTATGAGACAACGTCATTTGAATATTTCAGTTGCATACCATTGAAAAATTGGTTTGAATTGAGTATTTTATTTTGGTTCTCTGGTACTATCGGCGATAGATTTTTCGGATCTAATTTGCAGCGCTTGTACCTCGATTTCCGTCCGCTTGTTCCTGGATTTTCCTCATTTAAATGATTCCAAAGCTTCAATATTGTGAGCTTAAAAATGTTTTAATTTGTCAACGGATCGGTTTGCATACTTAATTCCCATACGAACAAAACCCTAGAAATGTTCCATTTTTAATGTTATTGTGCTCGGTCGTGTCTTGAATACAACCCTCTAATTTTTTACATTGAGTTGGAGTAGACTTTTGCAGCACCAAATGTTGAATAGATTGATTTCGTTCTGGAATATTACAGCATCGTTAATATTTTTAATTTCCATGAAGAGTTTCATGTCGTCTGCATATATAAGCACTTTCAGATTTTTGAGTATGAAGGAAATGTCGTTTATATGTAAAATGAAAAGGAGAGGCCCTAAGTGAGAACCCTGAGGTACGCCAGAAGTTACATTAATTGGTTCAGACAGAATGTTTTGGAAGCGGACTACCTGTACACGATTCGTTAAGTATGATTTGAGCCATTCCAGAAGAGTATGTTTTATGCCATATTTTTGTAGTTTGTGTAGAAGTAATGGTATGTCAATACGGTCGAAGGCTTTGCTAAAGTCAGTGTAAAGAGTTTCTACGTAGTTTCCGGCGTCCATTGCATTCAGAATGAATGTCATAAATTCTAAGAGATTTGTTGTAGTTGAGCGGCCTTTTAAAAAGCCATGTTGTTTGTTTGTTATTACATTTTTAAGTTGATGAAAAAGTTTTTCATTTACAATTTTTTCAAATAATTTTGGAATGCATGAGATAATGGCTATTCCACGGTAGTTCCGAATGTTAGATTTTGCTTTTTTATCGGTTTTTTTAACGATATCAAACTAACTGGAGATTATAAGAGGAGAAAGAATATGAAATCATAGAGCATAGTACTCAAAGAAGAGCAAGGATGTGAAGAATAAAGTGGCAAATGACCTTTGCCTTTACTTTCTGACATATCAGAGACTCGGATAACTCGTATCGCTAAGATGCCTAAGTTCGACTCCTCTGGTAGAAGGTAAAAGTTTAGATACGAGAAGCCTTCTGCTTACTTAAATGACCCTTGTCACGTCTCACTTTTCCGCACTTTATTCTTCACATCCTTGCTCTTCCTTGAGTACTATGCTCTATGATTTCATATTCTTTCTCCTCTTATAATCTCCAGTTAGTTTGATATCGTTAAAAAAACCGATAAAAAAGTAAAAATTACTGACTGACCAGAAGTCATAAATAAAAAAGTAAAAAAGTTAGATTTTGTACCAGATTTAAATATTGGTACAAGAAAGGAAGATTTCCATGCTTTAGAAAAAGTACATTTATTAAGTGATAGGTTAAAAAGTAGTTGTAGTGGTAGTGTAAGTTCTTCAGCAAGATTTTTTAAAAATATTGGTGGTATACTGTCAGGTCCAGGCCCTTTTGAGGCGTCTAAGTTTTTCAGTGCTGTCGAAATGTCATGTTCTGATAGATAGTTTACAGAGATGGAGCTAGAAAATGCAGGTATGAAAGAGAAGTATTCACGGTCACGGTCAGTTTCTGAATAAGATGTATATACTTCTTGGAAAAAATTTGCAAATTGATTGCAGATTTCTGTACTAAAGGGTGATTTTTTAAGAGCTTGAGAACTTTTTTAAACAATAAAACGCATAAAATTTGCAAAATCTCATCGGTTCTTTATTTCAAACGTTAGATTGGTACATGACATTTACTTTTTGAAGATAATTTCATTTAAATGTTGACCGCGGCTGCGTCTTAGGTGGTCCAATTTTGGGCAACTTTTTCGAGCATTTCGGCCGGAATAGCCCGAATTTCTTCGGAAATGTTGTCTTCCAAAGCTGGAATAGTTACTGGCTTATTTCTGTAGACTTTAGACTTGACGTAGCCCCACAAAAAATAGTCTAAAGGCGTCAAATCGCATGATCTTGGTGGCCAACTTACCGGTCCATTTCTTGAGATGAATTGTTCTCCGAAGTTTTCCCTCAAAATGGCCATAGAATCGCGAGCTGTGTGGCATGTAGCGCCATCTTGTTGAAACCACATGTCAACCAAGTTCAGTTCTTCCATTTTTGGCAACAAAAAGTTTGTTAGCATCGAACGATAGCGATCGCCATTCACTGTAACGTTGCGTCCAACAGCATCTTTGAAAAAATACGGTCCAATGATTCCACCAGCGTACAAACCACACCAAACAGTGCATTTTTCGGGATGCATGGGCAGTTCTTGAACGGCTTATGGTTGCTCTTCACTCCAAATGCGGCAATTTTGCTTATTTACGTAGCCATTCAACCAGAAATGAGCCTCATCGCTGAACAAAATTTGTCGATAAAAAAGCGGATTTTCTGCCAACTTTTCTAGGGCCCATTCACTGAAAATTCGACGTTGTGGCAGATGAAATTATCTTCAAAAAGTAAATGTCATGTACCAATCTAACGTTTAAAATAAAGAACCGATGAGATTTTGCCAATTTTATGCGTTTTATTGTTTAAAAAAGTTCTCAAGCTCTTAAAAAATCACCCTTTATTTTTCCCTACATGTTCGTCGAGGTGCATTTGAGATGGAAAATTGTTGCTTTTTAGTTTAGTTTTTGTGTAGTTAAAAAAGTTCTTAGGGCAAGTCTTTATTTCGTTGATGTCTATGATTTTTTCGACTTTTCCATTTCATGTGATAATTTTAAAGATAGACTTAAGAAATTTACTTAGTGCATGAGAATTTATGTAAAAACCAATATGTCAATTTATGTAAAATGAAACTGTTTGTGATGTGATTATATTGTCAGTTCAGCCAACCATAGAAATTAGAAAAGAAGAAGGGGTTTTTATGCCAAATTGAAGATAGTTTCTGTTTGGATCTTCAATTGGGATTTTCCCCTTCCAATGCTTCATGTAGACTATATCTGGCCAGATGAAGGAATAATGAATAAATAAATAAATAAATTATTATTATTATTATTATTATTATTATTATTATTATTATTATTATTATTATTATTATTATTATTATTATTATTATTATTATTATTATTATTATTATTATTATTATTATTATTATTATTATTATTATTATTATTATTATTATTATTATTATTATTATTATTATTATTATTATTATTATTATTATTATCATTATTATTATTATAGTTATAATCATTGTTCATATTATTAACAGACATTCGAGCCTGTACCACAGATTTCAATTCATCAACATGGTTGAAAAGACGTGCTCATATGCGCTCGATGCCGATAGAATCTGTTGTGTTTGCGATACCGAGCTTAGGTGTCGGTTTTCGTTTTCTTTGTTGCAAGTACGAAATCGATTGTATTTTCTTTTTTCCGTTCCAGCACGTACTGGTGCGTACCGGTTTTGCATCGTCAATTTAAACCTATGACAGCTTGAAAATTTTGTCATTCATCATCCAGTAATCCCAGAACCGAAAATTGAATCCAGAGCTGCTTCCGGAACAATGAGGCTTTTAATTGAAATTAAAGTTCTTTTTGGAAATTTCCTCCACTACTATCGATGCTCCAGAACCGGAAACCGAGGACAAACAGTATTGAAGAAGGTTTATTTATTCACCAACTAACAACATTTGTAAACAAGATGAATTTATCAAGTATTTTTATAGAAAGTCACAGAGATACTTGATATTTTATTGATAAGGAGTGTATCGATAAGTATTTAGCAACATTCAAACAGTTATTACTCTGAAATCGCTTAATTTTTTGCAGCGTGTTTTGCGGTGACATGTTTGTTTCCATGTCAATAACAGCTGCGCAATCGATTGGTTTCGGTACGGTTTATCGTTTCAATGATGAGTCGAATCGATCCGGAAATGCGAAAGAAATTTCTGCACACTTGGTGCTCAGAAAGTGGTGTCACGTACAACGAAACTGCAAAACGGGTGAAAGTGCACCACATCAGTGTCAAAAATATTATCGAGAAGTTCGGTAAGACCCTTCCCATGTAGGATTTGCCCCGATCCGGTAGGAAAACGGGACCCAGCCAGCCCGGCCGGGACTTAAAAGTGGTTGAGTACATCACGAAAAACCCATCGGCGTCGACGCGGGATTTGGCCAAGCAGTTCAACACCAGCATCGGGATGATTCAACGGATCAAAGTTCGGAACTCCCTGAAAACGTACAAGAAACAGAAGGTGCCGAATAAGTCCCTGGTACAGCAAGTTCAGACCAAAACAAGAGCGCGAGACTGTATAACCGGATTCTACAGAATAAAGAATGCATCCTGATCGACGACGAAACCTACGACAAGGAAGACTCTCGAGCGCTGCCTGGACCGTAATATTATACGAAGTCGGTGTACCAGAACCTGGACGACGCTGACACCACGGTGGCGATGGAAAAGTTTGGGCAGAAGGTGTTGGTCTGACAAGCAATTTGTACCTGTGGTTTGCGGTCGTCGATTTTCTTCACGAAGGGCACAATTAACGCCAAGGTGTATGAGGAAGACTGTTTGAAGAAGAGAATGCTGCCACTGTACAGAAAACATAAGGCTCTTCCTCTCTTCTGGCCGATTTGGCTTCAGCCCACTACGCCAACTCCGTTCTACAGTGTTTGTCAAAAAATAATGTACATTTCGTGGAAAAGGACATCAACATGGGCAATTGTCAAGCGGCACTTTCGGAAGGAAGGTACAGTGTCCCAAAACATGCAGGAGTTAAAAAAAAACTGGACAGCTGTCACAAAAGTAACTGTGCAGAATTTAATGAGGAATGTCAAGTCCAAAGTGCGAGCGTTTCACAGAAACTAGGATTTTCTTCAATATGTTTTTTTTTTCGCTATTTTATTCAATAATCAATGTTGCTAACTACTTTTCGATACACTCCTTATATCATCGAAGGAATCAAGAAATTGGACAATATCTGTTTCGCATCAAAAGAAGTTTTTATATCGTATTTCGTTTTTGATAAAACATACCAATTTCATTTCATCAAATTTCAGTAGTTATTTCATCAAATAAAATGCAACTGAATGAACTGCATCAGAATCAGCTAAGAGAAATTTTTGTGATATTATACTATTCTCAATGCTAGAATATCAAATTACTGCAAAATTTATCTTCTATAAATATTTTGTTCTTGCTTTGACATCACAATGGTAGAATTTTATATTTTGTTGTTATTTTCTTATGCAGATTTTGATATAATTTTTGATATTTTAGATCTTATTTCAAATTAAATAATGTTAATTTTTACCATTGAGATGTTTGGTTTAATAATAAAATTTGTTATTCGTTTACAAACCACTTCTACCCGGGATGCATTGAACCGTGAACTCGGACTTTTTTTCAGATGGAATGGCTAAATCTTTACCCGATTTGCTTATTCACAGTTTCTTGTCCGGTAAAATTTGTAAAACTTGTGACCGGCTTTTGCTCCAAATGTTTTAATGCGGTTCTGCATAAAAAATTACTTAAGCTGGTTTTTCAAACCTAGTAACGTAACTCTTATTTGATTTTTACATTTAGTCGTTTATTTAACTGTACGCAAAGGAACGGACTTTCGATCTTACGTTGCTCATTAGCTGGTACTGAAAATTTTATTGGCAACGATCTTAGATATTCTTGCAGGTCGTTTCCAAAGTTGTAATGGAATACGCTACGTTGACATGTTTCCGCAAATACTATGCCTATGTCGGGGTCAAAATGATTTCAATTGACCTGGCTTAACCCATTAAAACCCGGGGGTTTTAAAATTTGAATCAAATGAACTGATATCATCAGTTCTATCATATTATGTTTTAAAGATAATGGGAAACGCAAAACCACTGTTAGAAATCTTTGCTAAATGAAATTATTCCACCGTATGATATATCATACACACAAATGTTAGCACCAAATTTTACATTATTTTACACATTATTTGGGATTTTTTCATAGATATAACCTTTTTAGAGCCTCTGCTAATGTTTTCTCACTAGATATAAGTATTAGCGCATAAATTGACCAAAACATACAAAGCAATATATAACTTACTTTTGCACTGCCATTTCTAGTCGTTAGTAGGTCAAAGGTCAAGGATCAAAATACACTTAAATTTTGAAAAACAAACAGCAGATTTGTCACACAAATAAGTTGCGTAGTGTAGTTTATCTGTTTTAGTTATCCTGAAGCTGTTGGGTAGTGAAGTTCCACAGTAAACAATTGTTGATAAATAGATATTTCTGCGTATGATATATCATACGCTAGGACATAATGGGTTAAGGACAGTTTGAAAGATTTATCTCCTTGGGTACGAATTCGATTAAAAAAAAACATTGAGCTTCACAGGTGACCTAATCCTATATACGATGCAATTTCCTAAATCTATTTTGCCAAATGATGGAAAATTTCATTTGTAATTACTTAATGTTGGACGAAACTGAATTCTATTAGTTATCTCGCTTATCAGTTTTTTTTTTTCAATTAATTTTATGTACATATTCTTGGACGTAAATTTGCGTGAACTCCATTTATGTGCATCTTGTAAGATGTAAAATCACAAGATTTTTTCAAAGAGTGTGGATTTTAATAATGATGTTATAAGGTCACGGGGAGTAGGCAGCATTCCGTAACGTAAACATCTAAGCAAAGCGAAGTCTTGGCATTACATTCCTTTTGTGTAATTTCTGTTACGTAACAACAGACTCCGCAGCCGATTCTTAGCGTACAGAATCATTGCATGGCTATTTCTATGATCCTACTTACACTATGAATCCTTCCAGGTTGGGGCTCGAACATATAACAACTGGCTTGTAAGACCAGCGCCTTATGCGTTGAATCGCAAACCCGGGCAAGTCAGATGCTGAAACGTCATCTAAAAACAGCAAAGACGCATCAAAATCGTGCTTAGACTTTCTAGAATACTCAATATGTCGAATTAATGTTTTATGTTGTCCTAATTTATTGGTCTTAACCAATAATCCAAATTCAAAATGTTCCAAATAACAAACATTGTAATTAAAAAAGGATAATGCAAATGAATCATCATTTTGCCTATATAAATAAATAAATTACGTTTTCTTCCACTTCCTCTTTTCATAGAACCATATTAATTATTATTTACTTTTATATGTCTTTTGTCATTCACTTTTATCTGCCGGCTTTTCAATCCAAAATTCTTATGCAAACGTCGGATGAAATATTTTAAAACGTTTGTCTTGAAATGTCTCTGAATCAAGACAGCAAAACGAAAACGAAAATATCTTTGAATGAATCAGCGATTAGTGAAGCTTATTTGTTTTTGAATTTGAAATGCGATTTTATTGTGTTTATTGTTTTTGTCATCACCAATTCAAGGATAAAGCAATTTGACGATTGATTCCTTTTGAATTGAAACGATAATCGTATAACATCTAGATTAATTGTTGAAACCCAGTTGATTATTGATTTGAATGCGATGTGTCTCAGCTAAGACCCAAACATGGACAAATCAACTTGATTACCAATTGCTCTGATCACCAGTTATTATTTTAAACAGAAATGAATGTTTAAAAATTCGATTTGTTGTAGCAAATTCTAACAAATCGAATTCAGAGTAATTACTAATATTTTGGTTGCATTGCGATCGCAGATGATTCTGTCTAGTGAACAGTGAAGAATATCAATAAAATTATTGACAGTTTTCCTTTGCTCCATTTTATGGTGTTTCTATTTATTATATACCCTACAGAAAAACAGCATTTTTGGGTCGCCGGGATGTTCATGGTTTTGACACAGATAGCAAACCCCAAAAATTCAAATTAATTCCACCAAGTATCGGTCACATTGTCTGACCAGGCAGCAAAAATGTAGTATGCACTTACGTACCCAAATACGACGCTTAAGTTTACCCACTTTCAAAGGCGATATCCGGTTTTACTCCGTTCTTATCGTCTCATAAACGCCCCGAAATGGCAACAGCACCAGGCGCTATGCAGAAAGTAATAAAATGCTCGAAGTAATCACACATTTTTATTCTCTCGTGCGTGTGTGTTCATCTTGCCGTTCGTCGTGCTGACCTGACCCTACCCACCTTGGGGACAGCCAGACGCGCAGGGAAGCAAGGGAAAATCAATAAGAGTAAACCGACATCATGGGAAAAAGTTTCCACTGCGACCAGAAGGCGAGCCACGGAAAACAGTTCTCATTGTTCCGTACACATACAGCCACAGTAAACACCCCTCCGACAGTGCTCTCTGCTGACTCCACAACAAACCCACCGTAGGAGATTAAATTTGGGTGACCCGAAGAACAGCTTATCTGCTTTCATTGTACTTTCATTCGGTTCGGAATCTTACGACGCATTGTATTTGTGTAGAAAGGATCAGATCTGTTTGAATTGTTTCTAGCGATTCTGTCAATCGTCTGCAATAATCTTTGCACGAACGAGTCCTGCTAGTTAATGGAAAGCATCTACTTAAACTTATTAAATGTTATTCTTCATTTGTGCCAAGCACTTTCAGAGTTATTGAAACTTTCCAAATAAATAGTTTGAAGTCCATTTGTATAGATGCATTTGTCTGATTTACGACATTGCTTACTACATGGATGATAGACGGTTTTAGAAGTTTATAATAGGAATGTGCTGGCAAAATCATCCACAATGACAAAAAATCGTGTAATTTCAAAAATCAATCATGACTAGAAGAATTTCTCCGGACAGGAGGAGGAAACAAAAAAAGGTGCACAATCACTTGGAAGTGCCACAGTGAGTAACGTCACGATGATAAAGCGCTAAATTTTTCAAATATCACTGGGTGGTGTTTACATACAACAAGTTAAAAAAACATTGACAGTGATTTGCAATTTGGGAACAGTTAAAGATAGATGAAAATCAGGAAGAAATGAAGAAAATAACTATAAATAGTAGCAAATTATGACTTGCGGTCATTATTAAATCCGATTGCCAATTTAAGCATTTCCGCTTCTGGCAAAGAATTATGTCGTTATTCAGTCGAAATTTTTGCATACAAAAACGCCACAGTAATCCAGTCGATTCTTTCGATACTATTTCAATGAAATGAAATATACGAGCAGTTACAAAAGAGATTTAATTTTGCTCCTTCAAGGATGAAACCTGCTTTTATAAATATGAAAAATATTCATTTATAAATATGAAAAATAACTATAGCAAAGTCGTGGCCTTACATTCCTTTTGTGGAATTTGGCCTTTCTGTTTCAACAGACTTCGCAGCCGATTCTTAGTGTACAGAATCATTGCATGGCTAGTACTATAGATCCTACTGACACTAAGAATCCTACCAGGTCGGGGCTCGAATATACGGCAACTATCATGAATAATAAGTCATGATTTCATGAGCAAAATGATTGGTAGCATGCACAACAACACATCTTTTATGAAAATTTTCATGATATCAATAATTTTGCTTATGAAATTTCATGAGAAGGCATGGTTCATGATTTCATGATTGAAAAATCATGATGCCGGTATTAGATTCTTATCCGTGAGATTTACTTTCCGAGTGCCATACACTAATCGATTCAGCACTACGAACTGAACAAATATCTGTGTGTCTGTTTGTGTGTGCAAAATTTAGAGGCGTGTTTAGCAGAGATGGGTGAGCCGATTTTGATCAAACTGGTTGCAAATGAAAGTTCTTCCAAGAAATATTTACGCTATTGTATATGTTTTTGGACGTGATGATTACTTTCCGAGTTATCCAATTTTTTTTAAAGTAGCAGTTTTTTGACAATATCTTTCCTCATTGACCATGTGAACAAAATATGTTTTGAGATTTAGATTCTACACAGTAATCACTATCCAACAAGCCATAGATTGTTGAACTCCGTCCATTTTTAACGGAGGTATTGATATTATATTAGTTATAATTTGCCTATATCGCGTGAAAGAGAATTCATTTCTTCGGAGAAGTTGTAGACCATATTTTTACAAGGGAACATGACGAGAACATGAACTCTGTAACCCTTTCACGACCACAAGATGTTCAGGATGAAATATGTCAGTACAACACAATATTTTAGCTATTGGGGGTGTAAAGTAAGAGTATATCACCAGAAAAACATAGCAGGGTGCATAAGTTTCCTATAATATCATATAAAATATTTTTCCCAATGATCCTCAGAAATAAACAAATGAAGAG
Source organism: Malaya genurostris (assembly GCF_030247185.1). Lineage (NCBI taxonomy): Eukaryota > Metazoa > Arthropoda > Insecta > Diptera > Culicidae > Malaya > Malaya genurostris. The sequence goes on from NC_080571.1 coordinate 111,818,462, forward strand.
TTCAGTTTATGTTATCATAATTTAATTTATTGCTTTAAATGCTTTAATTATCAAAATAAATAGTTAGTTATGGTATTCTACGAAACGATTTCCTGTACTTGTTTAGCACAAGTGGACGTTGCACATAACACATTTATTATGTGTTCTGTTTTTTATACATCGTTTTGCACAAAGTTTTTTAAGGCAATAAAGATTGACAGTTCCTTTTTTTTTATCGTTCAGGAGCACATTTGTCGCCTTGGAAATAAGTTTTTTAATATTTAATAAAAAAACATCGATTTAATAATATCGATAACGATTTTTATAAAAGAGAAAAATATTTTCATTGAGCGTTAAGGGGTTAAAATGGTTTGGTGTCAAGATATGGAGCTTTGTTTATCAGAAGCCCAAAAATTTAGTTTTACTATTTTACCTTTTATGAAAACAGGTTTAGAGTTCGCTCAAATATTAGGAAACGAACTTTGAAATGCATGTGTGTCTGTACGTGTGTGCAAAATAAAAAGGCGTGAGTCTCAGAGAAGGCTGGATCGATTATGACCAAACTGGTTGCAAATTCCAAGAAGTATATACTCGATTGTTTTTGTTTTTGTAGCTGATGATTACTTTTCTAGTCATACAAACTTTTATTTCAAAATCTGCAGTTTTTTGACAATATCTATCACAATTGACCTTGAAAACTGAAAATGCTTTCAAATTTAGATACCAATCAAAGGAGTGGTAGATTGTAAGAATCTGTCAACTATTTACGGATATATCGATTTGTTTACCATATCCCAATATTTGGAGATTTCAACGAAGCGAAATGAAATGACTGTTGGAAACCAAATTAGACACAATTTTCAACACAATCCTTTCGGAGTAATTGGAGGGTTGAATACAGTACTCTTCGGTATAGTATTTTGGCTCGTTTTGTTTTAGGCACGGTTCCTTTTTAGCAACATTGTTAATTGTTGAACAGTGGCGTGGTAATCTTTATATTGGAAATTGTGCATTATCTTCGAACCCGAAAATTTTACCATTTTTTATATATATAAAAAATAGGTATAGAATTCGCTCAAACTTTAGAAAATTTTTCCGAGGCCCGGAGGGCCGAATGACATATACCAATCGATTCAGCTCGACGAACTGAGCAAATGTCCGTGTGTGTGTGTGTGTGTGTGTGTGTGTGTGTGTGTGTGTGTGTGTGTGTGTGTGTGTGTGTGTGTGTGTGTGTGTGTGTGTGTGTATGTGTGTGTCTGTATGTGTGTTGTCAACTAAGAGGTCGAGATCTCAGAGATGGCTGGACCGATTTTGATCAAACTAGTCGCAAATGAAAGGTCTCCCCGTCACCCAAAACGCTATTGAATGGTTTTGAGATCGGATGTTTACTTTTTGAGTTATACGAAGTTTTATGTCAAAATTTTATATAATGTCAAAATTTAATATTTTCAGACTTAGATTCCGCATGGTAATACCTATCCAACAAGCCATAGATTGTCAAAATCCTTCAATTTTTACGGAGATATCGAAATTTTTGTGTAAACGACTTTTCCCCCTATTCCAGCAGTAGGAGTTTTGAGCACTGTATGACAAAGAAATGCTTGGGAGCAACGGAAAACACGATTTTTTATACTGTTACATACAATTGTTTCTAAGTACCAAAAAGTACTGTGTACAGCATCCTTTTTCATGACATTTAGTCTCGGACCGATTTTAGCACGGCTCGTTTTTGGCAACATAATCGTTCGAATATGACATATATAAACCAGATGATGGCAGATTTTTTAAATTATACTGTTTTAAACTACTTACAGTAATAAATTCTGGAAGAACATAACATCCATATACCACTCGAATCAGTTCGTCGAGATCAGCAAATTCTTGTGTGACAAATAATTTCACTCATTTTTCTCGGAAAATTTTTTTCTACAAATTCAGATTCATACGGAAAGTCGTATGCTCCCAAACAAAGTTCCTGAATTATGTTTGTTTCCGACCTCTGGTTCCGGAACTACAGGAAAATGTGAAACGAAATCAAAATTGTGTCTTCTCGTAGATGGCTGAACCGATCTAAAATTCAAATGAAAAATTTTAAGATTTTATAAAACATCTTGCTCTTCAGTCAGATCCAACTTCCAGTTTCGGAGATACAGGGTGATTGGTATAAAAATGTCTATTCCACATAAATTAATCAGGTTTATCGTGTTAGCAGATTTCGATAATCGATAAAAAAATTAACTTTTTCAGCTTGAGTGGTATTCAGTTTTCGATTCAGAAGGCACCTAAAAATTTAATTCGTGCTATGATTTCTCAAAGATGTCTTCACTGATTTTCATATATTTTGAAACTGCTACTCAGGTGAATTTATCTGACTTCGGCCATACCGATTTTGAATTCCGGTTCCAGTATAAAATCGTTTCTCAAAGCTCAATCGTTTCCTCAAAAAAGCCTAATCAAATTTCAGAAACAAAAATTCAAATTGAATTAAACTTATATACAAAATTAATTAGTTTTATACATACATACAAAAATTAATTAATTTTATCCAATTAAGCTTCAAAGTTGTACTCAAAACTGTAATTTATTCGTCATATGGCCATACGAATCGGTTTGGGTTATGCTGATTCCTGAATACCGGAATTACCGTTAACTCTAAAGTTGAACTTACATATCATGGCATGTTTAATCGATTATCACACTTTTAGATTCAAATTCGATCCGATTTGCAGTTTCGACATTACAGAGTAATGAGTGATTAAAATCTCAAATTGTCGCTTAAAACGACGGTCATTAAAATAATGTCATGAAAACTGAAACACCGAAGAATATTTATGCAAAAAACACATGCGGATTGATATCATCTCACTGCTAGGTGGATTAAACACGTTTTTATAACTAAAAAGATTGTAACTGTTTTCAACTACAACCACTGAAGAAACGAAATTTTCATATCACTCAAATATGAATAGTTTTCGAAATTGTTCTGATTATTTTAATAAATATTTCATCCTTGTAATTTTAATAAAGTTATCGATGATCAGGTTTTTCAGTCACAATTTTTGATAGAAAAACGTGATTAATCCACCTAGCAGTGAGATGATACCTTTTTTTATCAATCCGCATGTGTTTTTTGCATGCATATTCTTAGGTGTTTTAGTTCTCATGACATTATTTTAACTATCGGCAAATTGAGATTTTAATCACTCATTACCCTGTAATGTCGAAACTGCAAATCGTATCGAATTTAAATCTTAACGTGTGACAATCGATTGAACATTCCCTGAGATGTCGAAGTAAGTTCCACTTTAGAGTTTTTCGTCATTATTTATGGTACTTCCAGAGCCTTTATTCATGAACTAGCATAACCCAAAATGATTCGTATGGCCATAAATTAATACACCAAACAATTTATATCTTCTATATCGGTATGAATTTTAAAAACTCATCATCGTGTAATTCCAGAATCGGATAAAATTCACCAATTTTGTATGGGACCTTAAGTCCTTTAATTTGAATTTTTGTAAGTTCGATTTGGCCTTTTTGAAAAAAATGATTAAGTTTTGAGAAACGATTCGATACTGGAACCGATTCTAAAATCGGTGTAGGCGAAATCAGTTAAATTCACCTGAGGAGTGTGTAGACATCTTTAAGAAATTGTAGTGCGAATTAAAACTTGGGGGTACATTCCTGAATCGAAAACTGAATACCGCTAAATTTTATAGGATTTTAAGACCTCTCATTTGAATCATAGATGATTCTTAGATTTCCTTTGAATCTTAGATCGGTTCAGCCATCTACGAGAAAAATGAATTGCATTATTTTAATTTCGTTTCATATATCATCCTGTGGTTCTGCAATCAGAAGTCGGATCCAAACGTAATTCAGGAACATTTTTTGGGAGTATACTACTTTTCATATGAATCTGAGTTTGTAGAAAACGGGTTAGCCCTCTTCGAGAAAATTGAGTGAAATTATTTGTCACACACGCATTTGCTGATCTCGACGAACTGAGTCGTATGGTATATGGAAGTTATGTTCTTCCAGATTTTATTGATGTAAGTAGTTTAAATCAATATAATTATGGAATTGCTTTTAACTCGCAAATGCTGATATTATCTGGTTTATAAATGCCATATTCGAACGATTATGTTGCCAAAAACGAGCCGTGCTAAAATCTGTCCGAGGCAAATTGTCATGAAAAAGGATGCTGTACACAGTCTGTTTGGTACTTAGAAACAATTGTATGTAACAGTATAAAAACTCGAGTTTTCCGTTGCTCCCAAGCATTTCTTTGCCAGACAGCGCTCAAAACTCCTACTGCTGGAATAGGGGGAAAAGTCGTTTACACAAAAATTTCGATATCTCCGTTAAAAATGGACGGATTTTAAAAATCTATGGCTTGTTGGATAGCTATTACCGTGCGGAATCTAAGTCTGGAAACATATTCTGTTTTCAAGGTCAAATGTGACAGATACTGTCAAAAAAATGAAAATTTTCACATAAAACTTCGAATAATTCAAAAAGTAAACATCCTATCTCAAAACCATTCAATAGCGTTTTGGGTGACGGGGAGACCTTTCATTTGCGACTAGTTTGATCAAAATCGGTCCAGCCATCTCTGAGATCTCGACCTCTTAGTTGACAACACACATACAGACACACACACATACACACACACACACACACACACACACACACACACACACACACACACACACACACACACACACACACACACACACACACACACACACACACACACACACACACAGACATTTGCTCAGTTCGTTGAGCTGAATCGATTGGTATATGTCATTCGGCCCTCCGGGCCTCGGAAAAATTTTCGAAAGTTTGAGCGAATTCTATACCTATTTTTTATATATATAAAAAAAGGTAAAACGATTATTCATGAAAAATACATGTGAATTGATAAAAAAGTATCATCTCGAACCGAGGCCAAATGTCATACTATTCGATTCAGCTCGACGAGCTGAGCAAATGTCTGTGTTTTTATGTGTATGTGTTTAGGTGACAAAAAATGTCACCCATTTTTTGCAGAGATGACTGAACCGATTTCCACAAACTCAAATTCGAATGAAGGGTTCTGTTGTCCCATAAGCTGCTATTGAATTTAATCTTTATCTGACAAATCTATGAGAAAATCCAGATCCGACTTCCGGTATTACAGTGCGATTAGTGAAAATTTTCAATTTCATGAGTATTTTTTCACAAGCGATGGCGAAACGAGTGATCTCTTTTTATAAAACTTACTGCTAAATTAATCTAATTGGCAGATCTTGTTAGTTAGTGAATATATAAAACTACTTTGAGACTACTAGTACCCGGTTTCCGCTTCCGAAAGCACCGATAATAAAGAAGAAAAGCTCCAAAATCGAAACTCAATTCGATTTCTCAGCAACTGGGCGATGAATATCAAAACATTAGAATCGTCATTCAAAATGACGATGCAAAACTGGTACGCGTCGGTACGTGCGGTATGGAATAAGAAAACACCACCAGCTTTGATCCCGTTCGCAGCGTGCTTTGTTCGATTTCGTATAGCGTGCAGGGTTGCCACATTTCCATCTATCTTTTTATCTTTTTAACGGAGATAATTTGTAGGCTATATTAGTTACTTACTAAACGAACCGACTTCGGCTACACTGGTTCCCAATTCCCAGTTTCAGAAGTACCGGAAATAGTGGTCAAAAACTCAAAAAACGAGAATCACTCAATTGTATCAGAGGTGATTTGATCGGTTTCCACAAACTTAGGCTCAAATAAAAGTTTCTATAGTCTCATAGGTTTCTATTTAATGTCATCCGGGTCCGACTTCCGGTTCCAGGACTATAAAGGGAAAGTGTGTTTAATCACGTTTCTTATTAACTTGACATAACTGTTTATAAATTGAAAAGGTTATGTTAGTTCATACCCAAAGAAAGTTTCTTATCTTATTCAAGATTGAAAAAATATTCTTGACAGAACCTCTTAGTCATATTTTCGAAAATATAAGTAATATGAGAAAGGCATCATTACACCGCTAGATGGATTGAAAGGGGTTTTTTTGTTTTGTTTTTCAGAAACGGAAATTTTTGACGAAAACTTTGATTTTGATGTTCTTTCTTTCTGGTAGAGACATTCGCTACATTTTGTCACTGTTCTTTCGGACGACTTGATTTGCGGCAAATCAAAATTCGATGCGTCAAATATTTATCATTTTGAATTTAATTTTCGAAATACAGCAAATTTGGAATACAGATACGAGTAACCCAAGTAAGTTTACATGGCAATCAACTTTCAAGACCTTTATTATCATTTTGAAAGATTATTTATGTGAATCGCCATTTTAAATTACGTTTTGAAATTTATCAGCACTTATCACCTAGTAATTCAAAAACCGGAAGTTCGATCCGCATAAAAATTACACCTTACCATTAAATTTTTCATTTGAGTCCAAGTTTTTGAAAAATCGAAGTAAATCTCGTATTGGAATATTTTTCCACTACTCCGACTTTTGAGTTCGGCTTCCAACTTAGAACTGGTTAGACCGATTAGCACTAATTTAAAAAGTCTAGCAGTACTATAGGTACAACCTTAATTTTATGCGGATCCAATTGTTTTTTACTTCAAAACTATTAAAAATTGTGCTAGAAACTATTCAAATTCGTACGCGTAGCGCTTCTTGTTGCGTATGTTTCCCACATTTAACATTACGACAAATACTTTGTCTTTACTTTTGAAAGTTAGTTTGAATTCAATCAATCTGAACCGTTTTAAGCATTAAAATACCGCGTTTTTTGAATAACAACGCGAAAACCTCTTTAAACTAATATATTCTTCATTGATGTAAGGTCTTTTTTCGTATGATTCTTACCTTTCTCATATAGAAAGGCTATGCAATCATTGAGCAGCACCGAGTATCAGTCGACTTAGTTCGTTGACATCGTAAAATATCTGTATGTGTGTTTGTATATATGTATATAACAAAGATATACATTCGATTGTCTCGGAGATTGACTTGATATTCGCAAACCAAAATTCAAATGGAAGGTTTTGCAGGTCCCATAGACTTCTATCTAATTTTATCTGAATCGAGCTTCCAGTTCCGGAGTTGCTGGGTAAAATGTATTGAGAAAATGATCCTTTTCATTCTATTGTTTCTATGCACTGGAATGAAAACTGAATTATTTTCAACAATCTCAGATTTGTTTTTGCAAAATCCATCGTTCACAAGTCAGAACCCTTTACTAAAGGTTAGGAAATAATTAATTCATTGTTTTTTTTAATTGTAGTACCATCACCGTAAATTACTAAAAAAGTTTTTAATGGGCCTGGGCCGTACAAACCATAATTTTCCACATATCACGATAAAAATTATGTTTGCATCTTTTAGCTTAATCTGATTATATGAGTTTCCCACTCCGTACGGTATATAACCCCTTTGAGTGACTATGCAAAAAACTTCAAACCACTTTAAAATAAGGTTAAAAACAGTTTCATTTTGCAAGTCGTGATAGTCAATTCCCGAACAATGCGACTACGACTATACCGGTCGAAAGCTCCGACTCGAAACTTTCTCCGTTTTTTAGGAAACTTAAAACATTTATCTATTCTCACTATGGATCATACAACGTATCAAATAACCATGTATATATATATTTATCGAACGCAAACTTAAACCGAGAACTAAACGTTATATTTGTCATGCAACTATTAGAATAATAGTTGTCAAATTTTACTTGTATTAGAAAATCGACTAAAACTATGAAATTATTTAACAGTTCTGTCTTATTCATTTCCGTTTTCAGGCAGCGTACACAATATTCGTAAAAGTCTTGATTGTCTTGATTACAAAACCCAAGCATCGGAAAGCTTTTTCAGCCACGTAGCTAACATGTTCCTTAAATATCAGTTGCACATCATTAGAAATACCAAGATCTTTAACACGTTTTGTCCTTCCCTTCGAAGTACCACCAATACCGTAGTCAAATCGAATAGCATTTTTTATTACGTGAATGTAAAGTTCTAACATTTGCTTCGATTGATCAACCACCACTTAGTAATAATTCACAGTTAGCTTTGCAAATAAAAGCTGTGATCCTGTCGGAGCAAAATTCTCGTCGCTGAAATACAGCATTAGTAATAGTGGTCCTAGATGGTATCCTAGTAGGATTGAGAAGTTGATAAAATTTCAATTCAACTTCCGGCATTTCCGGAACTGGATCCCGGAGCAGGTATAGCTCTGAGAAGTTTCTATTAACATCAACAAATCCTGTGTATGTAGCAGTTTTAGAGAATTTACGTTTTACTCATTATCATTACATACGAAAGTTTGACATTTGTAACTTTTAATATCCTATAATATTAGAACTGAATGTCTGTTTCAAATACAATTTAGCAGCAACCTGTGGAACTATAGGAACAAACCTTTCATTTGAATCTAAATTAATGAAAGTCCGTTTAACCATCTTCGAAGTAAGTTTTGTTTCGATGTTTTTGATCAAAATTTCCGATACATCGGTAACTGGTCATCAACTAACAAACTCCTTAAATTTATTTAGTTTCAAGTGCAGCATCGAGAAGGTTTTTGTGTTCATAGCATCGTCACTTTAAGTGGCGGTTTCAGATTTTTAACACTCATTTTATAATGCCAAAGTCGGCAATATGATTCGCATAAATTTTATTGCGATCGACATATTTTCACCCTAATATAATGTTTAAAAATTCGATTTAGACATCTACAAGTGAGAAACCGAGATGAGCTCTGTTTTGGAATATTTTACCACTATTTCCGATTTTTCTGAAAACGGAAAAAGGTAGCTGGCCTGGTCGAAGTCGGTGCACCATCAAATAACGACATCTACAAAGTGGAACAGTTTCAAAGAATTGAAACGCTCTTTGCTTCCTCACTTTATATGACGGTTTGAGATTTTTAATTTTAAGTTTTTTTCATCACCCTATAATACCGGATTCAAAAGTCGGATCCGGATCAAATTTGACAGTCACCCATGGAATTATATTATTTGAATCTAATTTTGTTGGAATGCGTGCCATTTTAAAGTTTTTGGTAACCATTCCTAGTACTTCCAGAACCGAAGATCGAGCACCGGATCGATACCCCTTCCGGTGTAATTGAATCGCCTTGTTTGGCCATTAACTTTTTCTTCGATTATAGAGGTTTCTGACCCTATGTGCGGAGTTGGGAATCGACTTATTCATCACGTTATATTAGACTCGACTACTAACAAGTTTTACAAGTTAGAGAATTGTAATAAAGAATTTTATGGAATTCGCTTCTTTTCACATGGTCCCATGGTATGACGAAACAATCCTGGAATTGAATTTTGTATACTAATCAACCAGCAAGAACCGAAGATCGAATGCAATCTTTATTTGAATGTAAGTTTATACAAATCGATGTAGCCATCTCTGAGTACATAGAGGGTACATTTCTCTCATATGTATAACATATCACCATGTAATTCCGGAATCAGTAGTCGGATCTAAATAACAATAATTACTTTTCTATTAACTCTTTTTCTTTTTTAACGACTAAGTTTAGTAGTCAATATTTCTTTTTTCTTTTTTTGCGATATTCTCCTAACCAGAGACCATTTTTTTGTAGAAACAGACAATGAAAATTATAGAATGATAGTACTGAAGGGAGAGCAAGGATGTGAAAATATAGAACGGAAAAGTGAGACGTGACAGAGGGTCATTTAAGCAAGCAGAAATCTTCTAGTAACTTAACTTTTACCTTCTACCAGAGGAGTTGGGCTTAGGCATCTGAACAATGCGAATCACCCAAGTCTCTGGTATGACAAAAAAGAAAAAACTTTTCTATTAATTTACTATAAAAGCTTCCATCCATACATAAAACTTTACAAAAACCCAAAATATTCTACAGCTGCGTGTTTAATGGTTTTAAATTAATATATGTAGATCATTTAATATATTTCCATCTTGATGTTATATAAAACAACACTCGAATCTCCTAAGGTGATATAATGCCTTTCCAATATGTTTTACTTTATGTGTGGCATTTCTGTCAATTGTAATTTTTTTTTTCAAATATTAACTTAATCTAATTAGTATGAATAATAGTATTAAATTAAGTAAAAGAAAAATGTGTCATTTCAATGATTGTAATCTGTCGATGCAAAAAATGGGGAGGTTTTATGCCTGCTGGAGTGCAAGTTTGAAAGAAACTAAATCCAGTGGGCTTTTCTCTGTTCCTAAATAAACAAATGAATAAACAAATAAACTTTACGTTGCTGGTCAATGTTTTGAAGGTTTATTTCATTACCTTCGGAGTAGAACGATCCAAAATGAAAATTTTATCCGTCTGTCTGTCTGAAAATTTTATCCGTCGGTTGTGTATCCTCCAGTGTTGTCGTATAAAATTTTCATGAAATTTGGCCGTATAGAAGCTGAGATGTAGCGCTAAATGTGACAGTACATTTGTAAAATGTAGTGTCGGTCGGAAAATGATCATCGAACAAAGGGCCATCATTAAGTTTTATTTTAAACTTGATAAAACTTTTACCGAAACTCATCAAATAATGAAACAAGTTCATGGCAATAACTGTCTATCCCGTAGCCGTATCCACGAATGGTTTAAACGTTTTCAAGACGGATGGGAGGACTTGGAAGACGACAAACGTTCGGGCCGGCCAAAAGATGACGTGAACGAAATTGGAAATTGTTCGTGAATTCATTAAAAAAGAGCCGCAATCACCGCTTAAATATACGGAATCGGAATTATCAATATCCGCCGAGTGGATTTATCGTATTTTGACAGAAAATTTGGGTCTCAGAAAGGTTTGTGCTCGGTTTGTTTCGCACACTTTGAAACAACACGAAAAAGACCTCAGAATTCAAGAGATATCATTAAAGAGGCCAAAAAGACCCAAACTTTTTGTATTCGATTGTGACTGATGACGAAACATTTTGCTTTGAATATGAGCCCGAGACCAAACGTTCAAGTGCGAAGTGGCAGTCTTTATGATGACTCTTTGTTCGATGCTCATTTTCCGACCGACCCTACAAATGTACTGTCACATTTAGCGCAACATTTCAGTTTATATACGTAAAAAATGTTATGAAAATGTTTTTCAACAACGCTGGAGGATACACAGTTGACGGATAAATATTTCAGATAGATGGCGACATTAGGAGCCGCGCTGTTAAAAAATCCTGGAACTTTTGAATTGTACCTTGTAGTGGATTCAAATGGAATTTATTTCCACTACAAAAAATAGCCTCTTCATGACCTAGTTGCTGCGGCTAGTTTTCAGGGAGGTCCAGAACGGGCGAACCAAATGTGTCTTCAAATTCAAAACAGGAACAAGAACCAAACTTTTTAAGTATCATAAAGTAATATACCACGTAGGGGATTTTAAGAATACTATAACTTCGATAAATTATAAGCATATAAGTGAAAAGCTAAAAAAAAATGGAAACAATCGATAAAGGATTGTAGCTGTAGATCGTGTTTCGAGAAAAACGCCTTTAAAGTTGTCTTAAGGGGCGGATAGGGTCTAACACTTTTGAAAAATTATATATTATTTTCTTTCTATTTTCTGATAGTAAAACATTTAAAGAATATTCTGTGAAATTTTGAAGCCTATCGGAACAAAACTCAGCAAGTTATGGGCCGTTATCTTTGCCGATCTCATACTACGAAGAAATAAGAGCTGCGCACACAGGCCCAAGATTTCTGCTTCGGTTGACTTAAAAACTTGACAAAACATTCTCGAAATGTTTCATTATAACATAATATAAAAGAAAAAATATGGCTTTTTGCGAATGTTAGAGCCTACGTGCTCCCATGAGTAATAAATTGTTTTCTTCGATTTTATAGACAACTAACGGACCCCTGCACACTTCGTAGCGCAATAATATTAGATTAGATGTAGAAATTCAAAACTAATTATCAATTTTAATGATTATTGAAGAAAAATATTATTATAATGCTCTATGATAGTGGCCCCAACCTTTTTATACCGCGGACAACATAACAAAATATATAAAACCGATGGTTTACCGAAACGCAAACAGGCAGCGTACAATTTACCATCCGAAAAAACTCTAAATTCACGCTACAGACTCATAACGATTATTGACGGTAATAGAAAAGTTAAACGGATGAGAAAATGACGTTCAAATTGAAATGGCATAGCAGTGGGCATCATTGGAATGCGTGGAATGAAAACTTTTTCTTCTTCTAATTTGCCATTCAAAATTGTTGCCTTGTTTTAAACTTTTAACTTTTTTCTGTACTTGTTCCTCTATTGTCTGCACTTTATTTTGTACTTTGTGTGCTTGTTTCTATAATTTGTGCGTTTGTTCCTGTACTTTCTGTGCCTGTTTCAGAATTTGTTCCTGTACGTTCTATACCTGCTCCAGTATTTTCTGTATTTGGTCCTGTAACTTCTGTACTTATATCTGTACCATCTGCACATTCTGCACTCAATTGTGCCAGTAAAACCTATACTTGTTTCCCTCATTTTTGTACTTGGTTTTGTACTTTCTGCACTTCTTCCTGTACCTTCTTTATTTTTTCCTGAACTTAGCTTCTGTACTTGTTCCGTTTTTTCTGTACCTGTAGCTGTCCCGGTGAATTTCTCACAGCTCAAAAATTATCTTTGGATGGAAATTATTTCGAATACTCTTAAGTTAGAATAATCGAACGACCCTCATGATTGCTCGAGATTAGTGAAGTAGAATGGTAGAATGTTCTATAAAAATGATTCATCTGACAATTGTTTTTGATTCGAACTCAACATTTTCCCCCAAAACAGGTACACATATACACTTCGCACTTTAAAGCAGTTTTTTCCTGCTTTTAAAAGTCCCAAATAATTCAAGCAAAATACAACCAAAATCAGTTTGACGGTTTATGAGCAAGAGAGTGAATCATTCGAATAGGTAAAACATGTCGATGAGTTCCCAAATCTCGGTTCAATCGATGTAAATTAAAAACAGGCAAACGGGATGGTTGGAGTACATTGGGCGAATCAGGAATCAGAACAAATTGGCTCAAATGGCACGTTCCCCTTGATATTTGGAGATTTGTGCCTTGCCATCAATTTGTTTTTAGCATCATTTTCCCGATATATAAGAGGGAAGGATTGAAAGGAAATGGTAAGGGTTGGACTAGGAGGATGGGAAAAATTGACGACACAAAAACACATAAAAGCAGAAGTAAATTCTGCACCCCTAAGGGATGCTGAACAATCTGCTGAGGATCACATTTAGTGGAAGCAGAAGGAAATTCTGAACCTCTACGAGGTCCCGAACAGTCTGCTGTTAATAAAACCTCCAACCCCCGAGAGGATTTAGAGATCTTACAAAAGCGACACCATTCTGCACTCTCGGAAGAATGCAGAACGACTCGCAGTATGTACGAGCAGAAGTAAATTCGGTACCCCCCAAAGAATGCCAAACAATCTGCTAAACCCTATTTAAGGTGAATACAGAAGGGAAATTTGACGAAATTTGGAGGTCGTTTCGAGAAAAAATTACACAAAATCCCGTCCAAAAAATTCTTCAAAGGGGAAATGCTTATGAAAAATTTAAGTCGAAAATAAACAGAAAACATCCTTCTAATTCGAATGGAATCGTTCCAAAAAGTAGAGAGCCGAACAGTTTTGGTGTTTGAGTTAACGGTGCTAATTTGAAGTGGCAGCACACCTCAATCCTGTTGTCTCTGACCAAAATTTCAGCGCATTGTGCCTGCAATAATTATGTCTATCGTGAAGGTAGGATTTCTGGAATTTTAGGAAACGAATCATAAAGAAACGTTAATCACTTTCTTTTCTTATAGGCGTTTTATAATTTGACTTCACGGTATTGAACCCAAATTTATTTATCGGAAAATGGAAACCTGCATGCTGTTCGTTTGGCGTCCTTACTTAATTGAACATGTGATTCGAAATAAAGAAACACGTGAATCAAGTAGGCTCAGTGAAATTTTTGCACAAATCAGCTCGTTTGGCGCCAAACGGTTTTATTAATAATCTAGTATTCATATTTTGCTCTCCAGCGGGCAGCAGCATTGCATAACTCGATACGCGTCAAACAATCATTGGAAATCTAGCATGCATTGAGTGGAAAATTTCCAATTCGAAACGAACCAATTTTATAGTTTTTCTCTACTTTCCCGAAGGTTTTTCCTTATGTACTATAGCCTAAAACCTCCGCATAAACGTCACCTTTCGAACAAAAAAAATCATTTGAAGAGCCCACGCATACCAGAGAACATTAGCAACACACACTTTTTTCGCTATTATTTTATATATATAATAGATAAACTTTAAACGTGTTTTTCTCGAAAGTAGGTTTTGAAAGTCCGTGTCCATCGTCATTCAAAAACTACTGCACCATTTTTTTTTTCAAATTTTGCACACACTTTCTACATATAAAAAACCAGACCCCAACGTTTTCCTTTTCATTGTTTGTTACTATGGGGATGTTTTACAGCTAAAAAATGGCCGATTTTTTCGTAAAATATCGTACTTTTGTATTTAAACAATTAACAATACTTTAAAAACATAAAAAAAAAACAAACAGAAACTTCTGCTCTAACTATGCTACTTTGATTTGTTCACTTCTGATTAGTCTGCGCTGAGATACAGTGAACACCGCAAGTCATGATTTTTAAGAAGCGTCCTCAAAAATGCCTCTTCGCCGACTTATTTCTCAATATTTTTTCACGAAAAAATTACAAAGTGTTGTTCGAATGATGCTTTTTATTATACAAAATATTTAAATTTATTTTGTTGAACGATAGTTCTGAAAAAAATTCGCAAAAATGATGATTTTTTTTCATCATTTAGACCCTACCCCCCCCCCCCCTTAACATGCATGAAACGCGACGCGAGGCGCATTCCCAAACTGTCGTAAACAACCAGTTCAAAATTTGTTTTCACCACAAGCCATTTTTGTCGTGAATACGACTTACTTTACTATGGGGTGCCTTTTCAAAATTTACCCTGTACAAGAATGGGTAGCACTAAATCGTGAAAGTCTCTTGATATACTTAACCCAACAACATGATTTCATCTACGATCTATCGGAAATGTGATCAGGAATTTGTGGTTAAATTTTCAACCGTGTGAGATAACAGTAAATAAGTCAAAAATAAAGTTTCTTAAAACTTTTTAAAACAATGAGAAAACTCATCAGCCTAAAAACTCAGCTAGCCTTTTCACACCCGACGGTTTTGTGGTAGTCATGCACCTATATCAGTCCCGCTGTGCTACTGGACGAGTATAAAAGGTAAACTTTGATGAAAAATCGTTCATTTCTTCTAGTGCTTCAGACGGGACTGGATGTCGTAATAAGGTTCTTTCATCAACATCTGTAACAACAAACCTGGTATAAACAGGGTTGCCACATTTGAATCTGCATTTTCAGAAGAAAAATCTGTAGATCAGTATCGAGGGATCAAAAACCGTATTGAAAATCTGTGTATAAGAAAGTGAAAAGAAATCGAAGTACAACTGAATGAAAAAGTTTTTAGAACTTAAATTTAAAAAACCAAAACTTTTTTTGGTCTAAATTTTATGAAGTTGTGGTAGGAAAAACCAAAGTAGATTTATTCATCCACTTACTAACTAGGTCTGCCGACTTGATGAATTCACCAGTAAGTTTTATCAAAATCTATCACCTCGTTTCGCCTACACTTTTGACAAAATAGTTATGAAATTGAAAATTTTCACTTATCGCACTGCAATATCGAAACCGGATATCGGTTCTAGATCAACTTATCGGGAACTTTTTAAAGAATTCCAAGACCTTTTATTTCCATCTTAGTTTATAAAAATCGGTTAAGAAATTTCCGAGAAAATAAAGTTTCACATAGATTGGCACATATTGCCTTGTAATTGTGGAAACGGAAGTCAGATAAAGATAAAAATCAATGGCGCCTATGGGACTATAACACCTTTCGTTTGTGTCTAATTTTGTGAAAATCGGTCACGCCATCTCTTTTGAGTGACCATTTTTTTTAATTCTTTTGTGCTTATCACGCTGTAATTCCGGAACCGGAAGTCGGATCGAGATAAAATTCAATAGTGATCTATGCGACCATAAGTCCTTTCATTTGAATCTGAGTTTGTGAAAATCGGTTCAGCTCGCTCAGGTCGTGCTCTCATTTGGATTTCGGTTGACAATAGGAACAGTCGCCAGCAATGAAAGCGGACCTTTTTTTTAATTTCAGGTTTAGAATTTAGCTTCAAAAACTCGTTTCAAAATTCTTTTTCAGAATTTAGTTTTGTTCCAGAATTCAGAACTTGCTTGCTAGAACTGAATTCTGGAACTAGATTTCGAAGCTAAATCGGTTCTATTTAGAACTATCAATACATTCCCAAAGAACTATAGACAATTTTCCTACTTTGTAAATTTACTACAAATGCGGGTAATGTCACAAACATTTCATGGAGGACGTAGTACGACTGTTTGACGACAGTCGTATTGTACCAAACAATTAAATAAATTCAATTTCTTTCTAGAGGGTTTTAGAAAAAATTGAAGCTCACAAAAAAATTGATTTTTTCAAAGTTTTATGGTGATGCCTTCCACGATTCGAAACCTGAAATCAGCGTGAACATAAACCCACAAGTATTACATAAATTTTTTATTGTCAAATCATAAATGCTATCACGGGACAGGTTCAGCATGGTGGGTAAATCGATGTCATTCTCACAGCCCACGTGGGTTCGATTCCCAACCGCGCACATAGGGTCACATTTTGGCACGAAGAGGCGAATGATCTTAAGGTTAAAACCTGTACAATCGAAACAACAAAATTAATTCTATAACTGGTATCCCAGAATTAAGCAAGAATATAATAAAAAAATAGAAGCAATCTATCTTGACAATATGCCTCACAGTTTTGCTCGAGATCTACTACAAGTTGGTTCAATTCACAAAATTCGTCGCCGGAATCTCTCTACTGTGACACCACGGCTATGATGGAATACAAAACTAGTAATTCAAATATCCTGGAATTTTGAAAAACTGCAGAAGAGATACAAATCCTAATGGATGAGATTTGCGTTAATATTGCTATAAAAAACGGAGTCACATCAAAATCCTTCACATGACAAGCCTTGTATAATCGGATAAACAAAGCAATTCCAGCAATTTTCTTTGTTTCTTTCATCCTCTTAAATCAACGATTATATTTCTGCAATTTAATTCCCCTTCACTGCTAAGCTGAGCGATAATTCTCCCACAATAACCCTCGTATAGTCACAGAAGCGCATTTCAATTCACTAACACGACAAAAGTGAAGATAAAGGGGTGGACGTTAGGATACGTAGAATTACAACATGTCATTCACAACGTCATAACTGCGATTATCCACGCACTAGACCTCCCGTGATTACGACACCTTTTTCAGAGGAAGTTACACATCCTACCACATCTTTTGTGCGCATTTTTTTTCTAAACAAAGTATTTACCAAACAAACGATTTAAATTTATATATTTTCCTGAAAATATCATTCCTTTAGATCACGACTGCGAATTTCAACAAACAATTCAAACAATTTCCCGCAAACAGTAAAATTACAAACTTACACCCAACAAGCAACATGTACCATGAGCAAGCGAACAGAAAGGGCACCCGAGGAGGAACAAATCATCTCCTACCACCGCCGTACTTCGACAGATTGCAAAGTAGGTGGAAATTCGGCCCTGCCTTTCGTCAAGGGTTTACCTTTTTTCCCCACCGTGAGTTTTCTCACATTGAAGCACGCCTTAATCTGCGGTTTGGCCAGAGAAAGTTGCACAAAAAGTAATTCCTTTCTGCTTGCTTCTGGTGCCGTCACGGTTGTTGGTCCGAATTCTCGGAACAGATTTGTCCGGCAAGGGGTCATGTGGAAAGTCAGAACTACGTCAGTCACCCAACGTCACAGATAATGAACGGATGATTAATGGACTGGTAATGTAAAGGAATCGTTGTCTGGCAGCGCTACCAGCAACATGTACGTACTGAGTGTTATTTTCCGGGTCCTTATCCTGCTCAACAATCCATGTGTTGATTCGAAGATCCAGGCTCCACCTTTTTATATCCAAATAGCTTGAGTGAACTGTGCTGTATTCAGGAATCAAACACCATTAATTTTTTAACGGCTACTCTCGACACTCCCGTAGATCGAAGTTTATCCATTGAACACTTCTGCTCCGGGTATATAACTTTCACTTCATTAAGCTTATTTGAGAATATTTTCGAATTGATTACCACGGTTTTACAATTCTTCTTGTGTTAGGTTTCCGTAAACTTTCCATCCACCGGGAACATTTTGTGCTTCTTTTCCACTTGTAGTTGGGCATTCACAATTTTTCTTTTTCACTCGATGGGATCGCCCCAATTTTGGCTTTTTTGTTTGCCTTCTAACTTACTTTCAGATCCTCCAAACAAAAATCTCCTTTGCCAGACAATACCAATTTGCACACACCTTTCGAGGTACTGGGATGAATTTGGCAATTTTTTGCCATCGGTTATGGACTGATTCAAGTTTTTCGGGTGAGGTGGAACAATATTCGTCAGCAGCACTGCCTCAACATCGTCACACACATCGAGCACGGGGCTCACACCGTAGACACACGCACAGTTCTTTTTTCTTCTTTCTTCGGATTTCACCAACCAGTTCTGACAAGGGAGGTTTCGGGCTGTTCTCGTTCAGCTTTGGGCATTTCGGTGGTTATTCCCCAATGCTGGTTCAATTACCTTACTGAGCTATATTAATTATAAGAATTTTAACAAAAATTATCTAATATGACAACAAATCGCAATCGTAACAAACAGTCGAGCGATTTCATCAATCCGCGGGCTCAAAGGCAACTGGAGATGGCTGAGAAAAGATCAGTAGCCGCGCAACTGCGCAGGTCTGCGGAACAATTACGCGCACCCATGGACTGCAGAAATGCTGGATAGAGGCTGCCGCTCTCTCCCGTTTTCCTTGCCAACACAGTAAAGGGAGTGTCCCACATGGGCAGATATTTAGGTAAACTGGTGAAAATTACTACCACTGGTAATTAATCAAAACATATTTTCTATGGGTTTGGATTGTATCAAAAGAATTTCGAAGATATTTCAAATTATGACAAAATGAATAACTTCAGAGTTCTCATCTCTCGAATGACAGTTCCATTTAACGGAGTTCTGCCGAGCCATCGTTCCATGGTCTATGCAACATACAATTCGCAGCCTCCGAGGATGGAAAAAGTGTGTAAACTCCCAAACGTGCAGAGTCTCTTTTGCTCTCGCCCTCTCCGACTCTAGTTTCGAGGTTGCTCTCACTGTACCAAACCCGTGCTGGGAAAAAAGCATCCAACAGAAATGTGCTGTGTGCGTGTTTTGGCGAGGTCCTGTCGTTGGACAGCTTTCTTGCAGTATGTGCTGCCACAGCTCAGTGCAGTGGTGTGGTAGGCATATTAGAATAAGGAAAAAATCCAGCACGAGCGCCACAGCGGTTCGTTGCAGACCGCAGCTCGCATTTGAACCACCGTAGACGCCATAGTGCTGCTATCAATTTTCCTCTGGTCTCATGGTAATACCCACCCATACCCTGACAGGGCGGTACGCACGATGTAAGCTTGCCGGATGGCACTGTGGTGCGAGACTGGCAAAAATTGTAGCTGAGTCAGCGCTGACAACTGTCCAAAATATATATCAAAATTGGTAAATTTACACCAGAACGGATAAATTTACTGTCAAGACTCATTGTCCTAGGTCGGTAGCTTAGTACATAAGACAGTGGTCTTACTAACAAGTTTTAATTTTGAATGTTTAATAATGTTTAACCTATATTACCGAAATTAGTTTGTTTACTATCAACTAACAAAATTTACAAATAACATTTTGCTTTTATTTTACTTTTTTGTTTCGTTTTTGACGGTTTGTACTAAGCTTGAACAGGGTTGGGAAAATTAAGATGAAAAAATCGCCAAATCGAAATCACTGCCAAAGAAGATCACTTGTGATCTTTCCCAATAAAAATCACCATTGATCTGTACTTTTGAAGATCAATGATCATTTCAGTACATAGATCAACATCGGTAGTGAAGTTTTTATGAAAATAATAGGTTTGAATCGTAACCACATACATATTGTTAATTTGACAGCTTTTACTACGCAATATCAATATGCAATGAAAAAACAAATATTTCACACCAAATAGTGATAATAGCGACAAAAGACAAACAGGAGCGCAGAGTTTGGCTTGTTTCAAACACACAGCAGGCAAATTGTCGTAACAAAATCTGCACCCCTGTTACTTTTGTATATGATATTCAAGCTGCATAACATATTTTGTGATTGTACATGTTTTTATTCACATTAGGATGATTATTAGCCCCTTAACGCTCAAGGGAAATATTTTTCCCTTCTATAAAAATCGTTAGCGATTCTTGAATTATTATTAAATCGAAGTTTTTCAACTGAAATTTTCTATTGCGAAAAATGTGTTTCTGATCGAATAAATAAGAACTGTCAATCTTCATTGCACTAAAAAAGTGTGTGAAAGCGGCATAAAGAAAATATAACACATAATAAATGTGTTATGTGCAACGCACGTCCCGGGTTGGCGGTTCAATGCATAGGGCGCTGGTCTTACAAACCAGTTGTCGTATGTTCGAGCCCCGACCTGGAAGGATTCGTAGTATCAGTAGAATCGTAACACCAGCCATGCACGGGTTCTGTACACTCTGAATCGGCTGCGAAGTATGTTGAAATTCCACTTCAGGAATGTAATACCAAGGCTTTGCTTTATGTGCAACGTCCACTCGTGCTAAAAAAATACACGAAATCGTTTCGTAGAATACCATAGCAAACTATTTTTTTTAGTATTCTGATAAAATATATCCCATGCAATTATAGAAAACCTATGCTCCCTGCTATGTTTTTCTGGTGGTATTCTCTTACTAACAATAGCTAAAATATTGTATTATACCGACATATTTCGTCCTGAACATCTTATGGTCGTGACAGGGTTAATCACCGTATATGCCAATATTATTTTCTATTTTTATTGTGTAAATTTCAAATACATCACGGAGCATGGAATTCTGATAAGACCAAGCAAATAAACTCATTGAAATACTTTTTTTCTTTCTGCCTTGCTACCAGTAAAGTGGCTATGATTTTTCTCAATAGAAGCTCATATAAATTGACTAAAATTATCAATGCATAACTTTAGTTCCACCGTTTGAAGACATCATCTTTCAATACTCATGTTATACTAATTTACTCGCCCCTCTGTGCATTTTTGCTGATCACAACAGGAACGATTTTCTACATCAATCATTTGTGATCGAATTTTTTTAAAATTAAGATCTTTACTGATTTCGACTTGACAAAAATCAAAGTCTCTTAGAGATCAGATTAGTTATGATTACGCAACGTTGATTTTTTCCTTGACTAAGATTGTTTTATATACACGATCAGTGATCTTAAGGTCAGTAGTGATCTTAGACCATCAATAACTTTTTTAATTTTCGGTGATTTCCCCAGCCCTGCTAAGCACACACGGCTGTACAAATTTAGTTCAAACCGATTACTTGTATCCAAACCAAACTACTAACTGAGAGCGACCAAAAGGTTGTATCTTATTTATTTCCGAGACATTACCAGTACATACACTGTGGTTCGGTATAAGTAAAAGTGTTCCAAATAGAAATACCTTTACGTTTGCTTAGCGGTTTATGTAGAACTGATGAGTGACGTGTATGAATGTCGACAATACTGTCATCTTTCTAATACAAACACCATATTCGAATGATTATGTTGCCAAAAACGAACCGTACTAGAATCGAAACAATCGCAAAATGTTATGAAAAAGGGTACCATATACTGTCTATTAGGTGCATAAAACAGTATTAACAATTAACAATTAAGCCGTCTTAAACACTAACGTCATAGTGAACGACCAGATACCGGTATTTCGAAAAGTTTCTTTATTCATCAGTGTCTTTATAAGTCTGTTGAACAGATTGATGAAGAACGCAAAAAGCGTTTCGAAATACCGGTATCTGGTCGTTCACTATTACGTTAGTATCATAACGAAATAGGTTTTTTAATAGTGGAATCCAAAGGAACCTATCATTTCTTTCTTTAAGACGGTTTTGGTTTTCATTCCACTAACCGCTCAAAATACAAATTTTGAATTAACAATGGCATAAAACAGTATTAAGAATCGTGTTTCACTTTGCTCCCAAGCATCGTTTTATAATACAGAAAATCCTAAAGTGAATCTCCGTTGAAAATGAACCGGTTTGAAAAATCTATGGCTTGTTGGATAGCTGGGCCATTTAAAGTAGAAGCATTGGGCAACCCAATAACTTTTGACAAAATTGTCTGATCGACTAACGACATACCGACAAGACAATTTTACCATGGAACAGTACACACCAAAAGAATGAGCTTAAATTGTTCACGAAAAAGCCGAGAGCGAGGAACAGCCTCTATACGACTAAAAAGTTACAGTTTGGTGTGGTGTTTGTGCGGATATGGTGATTGGTCCCTGTTTTTTGCTCAAGACGATGATGGAGCAACGAAAACTGTTAAGGGCGATTTTTATCGAGCCATGAAAAATGATTTTGTTATGCCTATTGTTCGTGAAAATGGTTTGAATGGCTACTGGTTTCAACAGGACGGTGCAACATGCCATACAGCTCGACTAACAATCGGTTTGTTACGACCATTACACCACCAGACTGTTTTTTGTGGGGCTATTTGAAATCCAAGGTAAACGCTGATAACCCAAGAACCATAGCTCAACTCAGAGATAACATACTACGGGTAATCGCCGCCATATCTACCGATCCATTGGCCAAAACGATGGAAAACGCCAAAAAAGGGCGCATTTGTACACAAGGCCCAAGGTTGTTATTTACCCGATATCATTTCCAAAAACCTGTCTTAATTCACCTAGTGATGTAATGATACCATTCTCATATCACTTATATTTCCAAATATTTCACTGGAAGAATTTTTTTTTTCTATCTTGAATAAAATAAGATATTTTCTTTGGGTATAAACTAACATAACCTTTTCAATTTGTAAACAGTTTTGTCATGTTAATAAGAATTTTACTTTATTTTGCATCGTAGCACTAAATGATTGAACACACTTCGCCCTATAGATCTAGAACCGGAAGTCGCACCCGGATGAAATTAAACAGCAACCTATAAGACTATAGGGAATTTTATTTGAACCTAAGTTTGTGGGAATTGATTAAATCATATCTGAGAAAATTGAGTGAATCTCGTTCTAGAGTTTTTGACAACTATTTCCATTACTTGGATCCAGTATAGCCGAAGTCGGCTCGTTTAGTAAGTAACTAATATAGCCTACATTGAATCAGTTTTGAGCCAAATCTAGAAGAATTTTAAAGCTTTTTTGCATCGTCCCTCTAAATGACGATGTGCATGATGAAATTCAATATCAACCTTTGGAACTATGAACACACGCACAGATAGAATGATATAGAACACTTAGCCCTCTAGGCCAATTTTCACTAGTCAATTTTTCAAGAGATTGCATAAACTTTCTATATGACTACTTTTGCATCGTCATTGACGTCATTACGTCATGCATCGTCATGACGATTTGAATGTTTTGAAACTCATCAGCTTATGATTCCGGAACCGGAAGTCGGATCAGGATGAAATAGCACAGCATATTTTTAAACAATGAGAGCTTCAATTTGAATCCTGATTCGTGAAAATCGGCTTGAGCGTTACTGAGAAATCGAAGTGATTTCCTTTTTTTCTAGATTTTCTTCACTATTATCGGTGCTTTCGGAAGCGGGAACCGGGGACTAGTAGTTCCAAAGTAGTTTTATATATTCACTAACTAACAAGATCTGCCAGCTAGATGAATTTAGCAGTAAGTTTTATATAAATGTGCACCTCGTTTCTCCATCGCTTGTGAAAAAATACTCATGAAATTGAAAATTTTCACTAATCGCACTGTAATACCGGAACTGAAAGTTGGATCTGGATCATTTTTTCGGAGACTTTTATTAATTTGAAGACCTTTTAATTCCTTCTTAGTTTGTAAAAATCGGTTGAGAAATTTCCGAGAAAATTGAATGTGCATTTTTTAATCAATTTGAACATATTTCCTTGTATTTCCGGAACCGGAATTCGGATTCAAATGAAATTCAGAAATATTGTATGAGATCATAAGACCTTTCATTTGAATCTAAGTTTTTGAAAATCGGTACCGCCATCTCTGAGAAACGTGTATGACTATTTTGTTCCTTTTTTGGTGAATATCAACCTATCATTCCGGGACCGGAAGTCGGATCCAAATGAAACTCAGGATCTTTGTATGGAATCTGAAGACCTTTCATTTAAATCAAAGCTTGTGAAAATCGGTTCAGCCATCTCTGAGAAAATTGTGTGACATTATTTGTCACACACACATACATACATACACACACATATATTTTGTGATCTCGACGAATTGAGTCGAATGGTATATGACACTCGGTTGTTAATTTCAAAACATATTTTGGTAACAAGAAAAATTTGATATAAAACTTCGAATAACTCGAAATGTTAATCTTAAAGAACATTCAATAACTTTCAAACTGACGAAGAGACCTTTCATTCGCGACTAGTTTGATCAAAATCGGTTCAGTCGTCTCTTAAGATGTTAACAACACACATACACAAACATTTGCTCGGTTTGTCGAGCTGAATCGATTAGTAAATGAGACTCGGTCCACCGAGTCACGGATTTTTTTTAGATTTGAGCTAACTCTCTACCTTTATTATATTTATAAGAAAGATAAAAATGTTACTGTTAGGTGGATTAAGCACGATGTTAAACCGATCAACCGATCTAGACATTGGAAACGTATACTTGATACTATGTTTCAGGAAGGGCACTACAGGACTATATTTTGATTTCAGGATTTTTTGACATGAGAATAATCAATTATTCCTTGATCCCTCTTCTAAACAGTTCTACAATTTGAGTTGATTTTTAAACAATTAATTTATTTCAATTTCAATGTTGTAACTTTAAAACTAACCCTAAATGGATATAATAAATTTGTTTGCATGAAAGCGGAGTTTTCATGCTTGTTGAACAAATTAAAACAGAGTATTGATAAATATAACTATAATACAAGCGTTGTTAAATTTTAATACAACAAGCTAGGAAATAATACCAATTGCTTTGATTAGTCAATGTTGATAAATATATTACATTTGTATAGTATATTTTTTCAGAACAGCACAGATTGACCGAAACAGTATTGTCTGTTAGCTAGTTCTATGGCAACATCAACTAAATCGATACTCGCTGACTCATGAATGTTCCCAGTTGTCATTCGGAGCAAGCTAATCAGACAGTAAATAATTTTTCCCACAAAAAAATAAAACTAAACGAAACCGTTGTGAGGGAACACTCCTAAGTAGTCTTTGGTAGCATATGGGAAGAAAACATAACTAAACCCAGCGACAGTCAATCGTTTATCTCCGTGAAGAGAACGTTACGCGCGATGCTGCCGCCAGCATCCGTGCACGAAATCAGATAACTATGAACCAGAAAAGAGAGTTGGTTTCCTTTTCGGCGTTCGATTGAACTTCACTCTCGAATGACCGTAATTCAAGTTTGCTCATTCGGGCGGTCATCGGCTCCGTTCCCACCAGGCGCTTGTTTGCGTGACACGAACAGAGCGTGAGAACGAAGAGCCGAGTGTCGTATCGGTGAATCTATCGCCAACGACGTTGTCGTTTTCAGCGAACAGGAAGCATCGGTCCATATCTACCCATGATAATAGGGCGTGAGGCTCTCCTAGAAACCGGAGATGTCGGCTTGTCAGTACGACGGAGAGCGGCAGAGACGAAATGTTCCCAGAGAACCGATGCCACAAGATGAAACTGGTTACCCTTCTATGAAGTTTGTAATCTTAGAATCTTTTTTGTTGTGGATGTCTTTTTCCCGTTTTCCACTTGGGCACACCAACAGTTTCAATCTAACCCGTTGGCACCGTCTATCACCGGAATCATCAGTACTCTGGCTGCTGAGAGATTGACACCAGGTTGAAGTACACTACATTGCCGAGGAGAATGAATGCGAAAATTCAAATACGACAAAATTTCCCTCGTCCTAAACCGTCGCTATGTTCAAGGATGGCAGTGAGAGGCTCACGGTTGGTTTCTCCTCATGTAATGTCAACCAGTAGTAGGGTGAGGTACACCGAAACTGGAGCAACTGCAGAGAAAGGATGTAATCCGAAAACAACACAAAAAGCCCGAAGTAAGAATGCAAGCAGCAGCAGCAGAAGCAGACATGAGTACCCATCCAATGTAGAGCTGCGGTGAAACGTACCAACATCAAGAATTGGGCACTATTAAAAATGATTTCACTTCACGGAGGCGAAAAATCGTTTTGTGCTTTGGCTTTATACAGGTGTCTGTCAAAGTGGCGAACCGTTTCTCCGTTGTCACCGCTTATCATGTACTTATGGTCAGATGACTGACTGCAGTAGGAGTATCCCAAGAGCGCCTAATGGTTAGTTATGTTTATGTTCAATTTATTCGTACTTCCATTTAAATGTGTAGATTTTGATTATCAGTTTGACGGGTCCATAATTCGATATATGCAGATCTAGATGGACTTGTGTCGAATATTTATACGATTCAATCACAGATACGCTGCTCATGCGACCTTCATCTAATTAACATATCTTTCAATTATAATGTTTTTCAATTAAAATATTTGCAATATAAAATCGAATTTGAATGACACTGTATATGATTTGAGAGCTGTTGAACTATCGAATGAATCTTTTGAGATATTATTTTTTTGTGTAGACACCAGTTCCACGGGAGTAAAAGTCTTATTTAAAAAAATCATTATACTAGCATATTGGATTTGCATTGCTGGCTTTCAAATAATCCTAAGTTTATTGAAGTTCGTTGAAACATATTCGAGAAAATTCAGCCGATGCAAAATGTGTGATTTGTCGGTTTGATTTTCGAACTTTATCCAGACGAGCCTCGACTTGTTAAGATAGGCTAAGCCATTACTAAGAAAGTTGAGCGGTAAAAAACACGCGTTTTGTCGTTTACGTCACTTATTGCATTATATCTCCGGAACCAGAAGTGCCAGCCAATTGATGTTCGAACTTGATCAATGAACTAATAGTAACTTTCAGTTGCGTACTCAGCAATTTTTTGGGGGGTGTTTCAGCACATGCTGATCAGTTTCCATACGAATGGAAATATGTATATAATTAGAGTAAGGGCTCCCTATTTTATCTCATTTGTAAGGACGTCGCCTTTAAACCCCGATTTAGCCACTGAAATCACTATAACTATTTCATATTACTGCTTCATTCGTCTTGCTCCACATTGAGAATTAATTCACATTTCTTGAAAATTTCACAAATATTCATAAAACAGCTAAAACACTTATGATGTGTTCACTACTCTGCTCCTAATTCCATCTCAATGGATTTTTATCCATCCTATCGTTGATCCTTTATTCATCCTATAAATTAGCAATTAGCAATCAAAACAAAATATTCCACTATTACACTGTCAGGTTCAAAATGTTAGAATTCTTCTTAAAAACGGCCTAATGCCAGCTATGAGGCAACATACGATATTTTTAGAACCAGTTTGAAATCACTTCAACGTTTAAAAATTTTTCGGTCGTTTCCGTTACCTTTCGCTTTAAATTAAGAATTTTACTCTAAAGTTAATTTGGTGAACTTTATATAAAAACTAAAATGTAATTGTTACTATTTATTCATTAGCCCTTCTTAAAACAAAGTATAGAACCAGAGATGCCATTTATACAGATTTATCTGTATTGTATAGATTTTTGCGTTCGCATACTGATTGAAATCAAAGTACAGATTTTATACAGATTTCCTTAATTTAAAACAGATTTGTACAGATTCATAGAAAGTGAGAAGTAAAAAATTAGACTTTTCTCTCTGAGTATCTATTAGTATTTGATTGCAGTGATTCTTTAAAAGTTTATTGATCAACGGACAAATCACATGTTAAAGTGGAAATCTTTTATGCAGATAATTGATTATGATTAACATCATTTTATTAGTGAAAACAGATAAAGCAGATATAAACTTTCTATGCAACGTAATACATATTTTCTATGAAAATATCTGGCATCTCTGTGCCCAGCCGATGAAACACACACACTTCACAGCGTTATGTTGACGTATAACGGAATGAAACCAGTGCTACTAGATTTTCCACAATGGTTATTTCATTAGTATTTAACACGCTCTTTCTGGTAATATTCGAAGCCAAACCAGTTTTATTTGAATATTAATATCAATAATATATATCGAAGCTAGAAATCTTTCAGTTCCCAAAGCTCCAACTAAATTAAATTCTCCTATCATCGATGACAATCTTCAACTGCTCATTCGGTTGAAGAATGTTCGTCGACGACAATATCAACGTTCTCGTAATTCTGCTATGAAAAACATAGTTAAGGATTTACAAAAAAAAAATAAACATAGATTTACTCTTTTGCGAAATGAAAATTTCGCTAATGAAGTTGAACAAATTAAACCATATTCTAAAACTTTCTGGAAACTTTCTAAGGTTCTTAAGAAACCTCAGAAACCAATTCCTGCTCTCAAGGAAGGAAATCAAATACTTCTTGCAAATGGCGAAAAAGCTCAAAAACTTGCTTAGCAGTTCGAGAGTGTACACAATTTTAATTTGAACGTTGTGAGTCCTATTGAAAATGAAGTATCACTGAAATATGAGCATATTTCAACCCAAGTGTTATCACACGATGACATTATTGAGACGAATTTTGACGAAATTAAATCAATTATTAGGAAACTCAAAAACATGAAGGCTACTGGCAATGATGGAATTTTTAATATTCTTATTAAAAATCTTCCCGATGTTGCCTTGAGACTCCTGGTGAAAATTTTCAACAAGTGTTTTTCATTAGCTTGCTTCCCAAAAAGATGGAAAAACGCTAAAGTAATTCCTATCCTGAAACATGATAAAAATCCAGCAGAAACATCAAGTTATCGACCAATTAGCTTACTTTCTTCTATCAGTAAACTTTATCTTGTTGAGAATGATGTCTCATATAAATGAGAATTCAATTTTTTTACCAGAGCAGTTTGGATTTCGTCATGAACATTCAACTACTCATCAACTTGTCAGAGTAACGAACATGATAAAAGCAAATAAATCGTCTGTGTTATCAACTGGAGTTCTAGACATATAAAAAGCATTCGACAGTGTTTGGCACAAAGGTTTAATAGCAAAAATGTCTGATTTCCAGTTTCCTATTTATTTGATCAAAATGATTCAAAATTATTTAACTGATCGTACTCTTCAGGTTAGCTATCAGAATTGTAAATCTGAATTGCTACCCGTACGAGCCGGTGTTCCGCAGGGTTCGAGCGTATCTCCAATCTTGTATAATATTTTCACTTCTGATCTTCCAAATCTACCCGTTGGTTGTCAGAAATCGCTATTCTGTGACGACACAAGTCTGTTAGCCACAGGTAGAAATCTAAGAGTGATCTGCAGTCGCCTACAAAGAAGTTTAAATACTTTCAGTGATTCTCTGTCAAAATGGAGAATTAAACCAAATGCAGCAAAAACGCAATTAATTATCTTTCCTCATAAGCCAAGAGCTTCTTTTTTTAAACCAAATAATAATCACATTCTCAAATTGAATGGCTTGGAATTGACATGGTCTGATCAAGCTAAATACTTAGGTTTAACGTATGACAAAAAACTCACTTTCAAGGATCACATTGAAGCAATCCAGGCGAAGTGTGATAAATATATTAAATGCTTATATCCTCTTATAAACAGAAATTCTAAGCTCTGTCTAAAAAACAAATTGTTAATTTATAAGCAAATTCCGAGAAAAATCGATGCAATCTTCAAAGGAACGATTTTCTACATCAATCATTTGTGATCGATTTTTTTTAAAATTAAGATCTTTACTGATTTCGACTTGACAAAAATCAAAGTCTCTTAGAGATCAGATTAGTTATGATTACGCAACGTTGATTTTTTCCTTGACTAAGATTGTTTTATATACACGATCAGTGATCTTAAGGTCAGTAGTGATCTTAGACCATCAATAACTTTTTTAATTTTCGGTGATTTCCCCAGCCCTGCTAAGCACACACGGCTGTACAAATTTAGTTCAAACCGATTACTTGTATCCAAACCAAACTACTAACTGAGAGCAACCAAAAGGTTGTATCTTATTTATTTCCGAGACATTACCAGTACATACACTGTGGTTCGGTATAAGTAAAAGTGTTCCAAATAGAAATACCTTTACGTTTGCTTAGCGGTTTATGTAGAACTGATGAGTGACGTGTATGAATGTCGAAAATACTGTCATCTTTCTAATACAAACACCATATTCGAATGATTATGTTGCTAAAAACGAACCGTGCTAGAATCGAAACAATCGCAAAATGTTATGAAAAAGGGTACCATATACTGTCTATTAGGTGCATAAAACAGTATTAACAATTAACAATTAAGCCGTCTTAAACACTAACGTCATAGTGAACGACCAGATACCGGTATTTCGAAAAGTTTCTTTATTCATCAGTGTCTTTATAAGTCTGTTGAACAGATTGATGAAGAACGCAAAAAGCGTTTCGAAATACCGGTATCTGGTCGTTCACTATTACGTTAGTATCATAACGAAATAGGTTTTTTAATAGTGGAATCCAAAGGAACCTATCATTTCTTTCTTTAAGACGGTTTTGGTTTTCATTCCACTAACCGCTCAAAATACAAATTTTGAATTAACAATTGCATAAAACAGTATTAAGAATCGTGTTTCACTTTGCTCCCAAGCATCGTTTTATAATACAGAAAATCCTAAAGTGAATCTCCGTTGAAAATGAACCGGTTTGAAAAATCTATGGCTTGTTGGATAGCTGGGCCATTTAAAGTAGAAGCATTGGGCAACCCAATAACTTTTGACAAAATTGTCTGATCGACTAACGACATACCGACAAGACAATTTTACCATGGAACAGTACACACCAAAAGAATGAGCTTAAATTGTTCACGAAAAAGCCGAGAGCGAGGAACAGCCTCTATACGACTAAAAAGTTACAGTTTGGTGTGGTGTTTGTGCGGATATGGTGATTGGTCCCTGTTTTTTGCTCAAGACGATGATGGAGCAACGAAAACTGTTAAGGGCGATTTTTATCGAGCCATGATAAATGATTTTGTTATGCCTATTGTTCGTGAAAATGGTTTGAATGGCTACTGGTTTCAACAGGACGGTGCAACATGCCGTACAGCTCGACTAACAATCGGTTTGTTACGACCATTACACCACCAGACTGTTTTTTGTGGGGCTATTTGAAATCCAAGGTAAACGCTGATAACCCAAGAACCATAGCTCAACTCAGAGATAACATACTACGGGTAATCGCCGCCATATCTACCGATCCATTGGCCAAAACGATGGAAAACGCCAAAAAAAGGGCGCATTTGTACACAAGGCCCAAGGTTGTTATTTACCCGATATCATTTCCAAAAACCTGTCTTAATTCACCTAGTGGTGTAATGATACCATTCTCATATCACTTATATTTCCAAATATTTCACTGGAAGAAATTTTTTTTTCTATCTTGAATAAAATAAGATATTTTCTTTGGGTATAAACTAACATAACCTTTTCAATTTGTAAACAGTTTTGTCATGTTAATAAGAATTTTACTTTATTTTGCATCGTAGCACTAAATGATTGAACACACTTCGCCCTATAGATCTAGAACCGGAAGTCGCACCCGGATGAAATTAAACAGCAACCTATAAGACTATAGGGAATTTTATTAGAAACCTAAGTTTGTGGGAATTGATTAAATCATATCTGAGAAAATTGAGTGAATCTCGTTCTAGAGTTTTTGACAACTATTTCCATTACTTGGATCCAGTATAGCCGAAGTCGGCTCGTTTAGTAAGTAACTAATATAGCCTACATTGAATCAGTTTTGAGCCAAATCTAGAAGAATTTTAAAGCTTTTTTGCATCGTCCCTCTAAATGACGATGTGCATGATGAAATTCAAGAGCAACCTTTGGAACTATGAACACACGCACAGATAGAATGATATAGAACACTTAGCCCTCTAGGCCAATTTTCACTAGTCAATTTTTCAAGAGATTGCATGAACTTTCTATATGAGAAATGCAATAAGTGGACTTTTATAGAAAAGCATCGTTATAACACTAACAAGTAACTACAAATTGAATAAAGGAATTAGAAAATTTACAGTTTTTTCACCTGGAAAATATAAATTTTAATGTGGCAACCAAGCACGCTATACGAAATTGAACAAAGCACGCTGCGAACGAAGCAAAGCCGCACGTACCGTCGCGTACTACTTTTGCATCGTCATTGACGTCATTACGTCATGCATCGTCATGACGATTTGAATGTTTTGAAACTCATCAGCTTATGATTCCGGAACCGGAAGTCGGATCAGGATGAAATAGCACAGCATATTTTTAAACAATGAGAGCTTCAATTTGAATCCTGATTCGTGAAAATCGGCTTGAGCGTTACTGAGAAATCGAAGTGATTTCCTTTTTTTCTAGATTTTCTTCACTATTATCGGTGCTTTCGGAAGCGGGAACCGGGGACTAGTAGTTCCAAAGTAGTTTTATATATTCACTAACTAACAAGATCTGCCAGCTAGATGAATTTAGCAGTAAGTTTTATATAAATGTGCACCTCGTTTCTCCATCGCTTGTGAAAAAATACTCATGAAATTGAAAATTTTCACTAATCGCACTGTAATACCGGAACTGAAAGTTGGACCTGGATCATTTTTTCGGAGACTTTTATTAATTTGAAGACCTTTTAATTCCTTCTTAGTTTGTAAAAATCGGTTGAGAAATTTCCGAAAAAATTGAATGTGCATTTTTTAATCAATTTGAACATATTTCCTTGTATTTCCGGAACCGGAATTCGGATTCAAATGAAATTCAGAAATATTGTATGAGATCATAAGACCTTTCATTTGAATCTAAGTTTTTGAAAATCGGTACCGCCATCTCTGAGAAACGTGTATGACTATTTTGTTCCTTTTTTGGTGAATATCAACCTATCATTCCGGGACCGGAAGTCGGAAGAAATTTGGTCATAAAAAAAACTATTCACTTTATAATTGATTTAAATATTTAAAGAGAAAATTGCTTTGCGTTTCGTCTTTGGTTCATCAGTGCTTGAATCAGTTCAAATTGAACTGCCAACTGCGCCTAGCAGCTCAATTTAAACCGCTTAGAAAACGAAACAAAATATGTGCTTTTTGCACAAACCAAAAAAACCCTGAATGTTCACATTCTGCGCCGGACAGTTATAAGCCATCACTTGTTTACGACTGAGACGTCGGAAATAATATTGCCCCTGAGCAATATTTTTAAAGGGTTGCATGAATAGTTCAAGCTTTGCGTCTGCTTAACGGTTTAAATTGAACTGCTAGGCTAGGAATGGCAGTGTAGAGTGTACGAAATGGGCAAATACGATTTAACAAAGCCTGAAACTTGGCCTACAAGACCAAATTCAATTTGTATAGATTTCAAGCGCTGCAAAGTTAGACCAGCAGCAACCGAAACTGAAATCTTGCTTGAGGAACGAATGCATCTAAACGTTAATGATGTGAGTGAGATTCAATTCAACAAGGCGTCTAACTGTGTGTACATTATGTTCAAACGTAAAAGAGATGCAATTGCATTTGTTTCGGTTAATAACGTGATGCACAGTGTTGATCATGGCAATGTTAAATATAAAATCCCTGTGTACTTGGTGGACAATACCATAGAAGAACGCGTACATGACCTTCCCCCTGCAGACCAGCAATCAGTTCGTTCGGGAAAGTATGTCGCAGTACGGTGAAATTCTTTCCATCGAAAGAGAAGTATGGCGGAATTTTTTTCCGAGTATCCGGAATGTCGTGCGAGTGGTACGTATGCAACTACGTAAAGCAATTCCATCTTACATTTTTTATCAAGACGGGATACATGAAAATCGACTGGTTACATGTCAGTTTTGTGAACAACCTGCACACTAAGGCAAACCTTGCACTGAAGCTGCGAAAGGACATCTTTAAACAAAAACAAGGACAACCGCTCAACAACGAAAATTAGTGAACGCAGTACTCCTGTTTTACCATAAAATCAACCAGCAACTGCAACTAATGTACCACAAGGCGCGTCTATGGCAACTAACAACGAGCCCAAGACAGCGAATTACAAGGAAAACGAAGAAAAACGGGAACCAACAACGAAAACACCCGTTGCGGCAATGGATGACGAGACGAGCCACGAACAAAGTGCCACTCACTCCTCGCAAGATAAAAAGGGAAGCTCCTCTCCCCCTAGAAAAAGGGTGACAACGATATCCAATGTTAAAAAAATTATATTATCTAATAAAAACATGACTCAATCGGCCACGTAAAGCTTGTACTCGAAATGGTCTGAATAAAAAAAAACTTTTATAAAAAAAAGTGTCTCCGTTTATGAATTTTCATAGACTAAAGCTAGCAAACGTGCAACAGAGTGTATTTATAGATTCATTTGATTTTTATGTTTTTGCACCTGTTTTTGCCTTTCTCATATAGAAAGGCTATGCAAACACTGTGAAACCCGACTTTCGAACGGTGGACCCGGATACCACTCGACTTTGTTTGACTCATTTCGTCGAAATCACAAAATGTCTGTGTATGTATGTGTGTGTATGTGTATGTGTGTGTGACAAATAATTTCACTCAATTTTCTCAGAGATGGCTGAGCCGATTTTCACAAACGAAAGGTATTATGGTCCCATAGCCTGCCATTGAATTTCATCTTTATCCGACTTCCGGTTCCGGAAGTAGAAGAAGATATGAGCAAATTTATTATCATTTTTTTCAGAAATTTCTAAACCGATTTTCACAAACTAAGATGCAAATAAAAGGTCTTGAATTCCCTCAGCGAAAGACCATATGGTTTATGTCGAGGTGAAATAAACTTGCAATTTTTTCCCCTTTATGGGCTACTCTGGCCGAGGGGGGTGGTTACAACGATCCGCACTTTCCATACCGGACGAACTAGGCTATGGTGCCCAAATGAACACTAGTAACGAAGGAAGAAATCCTCCAGCATGTAACCTAAGCGACAGATTCCTTTACTGCTATCAATTTGCAACGAAAGATACGAATATCTTCTATTGCAAGTTAGCCAGAGAATTTGTCACTTGGGCAGGAAGTGTGTGCTTCACCCTGTAATCAGTCAATCATTGAGTCGTGCGTCTGTATCGTATTAGTATTTTGTCATTCTATCAACTGCTTCTGTGTCTAGAATGTCCTCGTCGATGAAACTTTGCAAAATTTCGCATTGTATTCGCTTCGGTCTTGGCCATGCTCTTCTATATAGTCTTTTATGTCTGATACGGTACTTACGATTATAACTTTAAAGTTCCCAAGTCAATGTAGATATGTTTGGTCTACTAACACTATCCAATCTAATCTATTCTGATTGTTTCTATCTTTGTCGATGTTACGTTACGTTTCCTTTTGCCCCATTGCATTGCTTTTTACTATAGCGGAGAAATCTGTTAATATCACAAGCTAATAGATTATCAAGAATAAAGGAATAATACTAAGATTAAAAATAATAATAATAATAATAATAATAATAATAATAATAATAATGATAATAATAATATTAATAAAAATAATAATAATAATAATAATAATAATAATAATAATAATAATAATAATAATAATAATAATAATAATAATAATAATAATAATAATAATAATAATAATAATAATAATAATAATAATAATAATAATAATAATAATAATAATAATAATAATAATAATAATAATAATAATAATAATAATAATAATAATAATAATAATAATAATAATAATAATAATAATAATAATAATAATAATAATGACAATAATAATAATAATAATAATAATAATAATATAAGTGATAGTAAAAATCGTAGTGCATTTTACTTAACAAAAGATAGGTAATTACATAAAATACCTATTTTGCTTCATTTTCTTGAGAACATTCTAGGGTCTTTTTCTTGGTCTTAAATCTTCGATGATAACCCTTTATTTCAACAGGCTCGTTTTTTGTCAAGAAAATAAAATAAAATAAAATCAGGTGTTAGTAAGCTTGTTAAATTATATAATGTAAGGATGCGCATTTAACACTAGATTGCCCATGAAAGTCACAATTTGTAAAGAATGGAAGGATTGCTTAAAATTATGTGAACTTTTTTAATTCTTTCTTTAACGATATATGCACTAAGGCACACTGCACTAGCTTTTATTTATTCTGTCACAGTTTTTATTATTGACTTTCTCTCTTCCAATCATTTTGACTGCTTTTGAGCAATTTAGGTCTATACTAAGTTTTGGGCCTTCTAGTGTTGAGCACGCATCCAAGAAACAAGAACTACATGTATTTCGTGAAGAAATACTAGGTGTGATTGTATGAAATGGTCCACGTGAGCCGTTCTTTTCCAGAAACACACATCTCACACTCTTAGTTAGAAGGTGACATCTGTGTCCAAGCTGGAGAAATCTAAGTACATTCAAACCTTTCCCGATTTAAGAGTGTATGTACACCTGATCAATCAGTTTTGCCGTCATTGCAATTTGTAAACATTACCGATATCGAACCGGATCGGAAATGTTTGAACGTTCCTAAACGGTTAATAAGATATCAATTTACTTCTATTCCTGATAACAATAGTCCTCCTTTTTGAATTAAATTCACCAGTTCAGGACGACTATCATAACATAGATAACATAATAATTTTCATCTTTTTACTTTTATAAGCGAACGATCGATCGATCCCGGTATGGTCCGACTTTGTCAATACGAAGTATAAATCGACTCCCACCCCCATCCCCCAAAGGGGGGTACGCGCCCTGTAGCTCATCATCCAAAGCCTAGGGATGTCGAGGTGAAATAAACTTGCAATAATAATAAAATGTCTTGAAATTTTTTAAAATTCTCCGAAAAGTTAATCCAGAACTAACTTCCGGTTCCGGTATTACAGCGCGATAAGTGGAAAATTTTCAATTTCGTGAGTATTTCTTCACAAGCGACGGTGACACGTGGTACAAATTTTTATAAAATTTACTGGTAAATTCATCTAGTTGACAGATCTTGTTAGTTAGTGGATATAAAAATCCTGCTTTAGGAGTACTAGTCCCCGATTTGTCTTAAAAAATACAGTGTAATTTTAACCAGATCCAACTTCCGGTTCTGAAATTATATGGCGATAAGTGTAAAAACTTTCAAACAAAATGACGATGCAAAACCGCTACGTTCTGGTACGGAAGAAGAAAACGCAACCATCCTGCGAACGAAGCGAACAACGTGCTTTATTGCTAAATTATTCAGGAGAAAATTCTGTAAATCTGTATCGGGGGGTCAAAATTCTGTGTTTAAAAACTGTATATGAAAACGATAAAAAATTAAAGCGGAGCGAAACGAAAAGATTATTAAAATGAATCTGAAAATGTCTGCAAATTTTTATTTAGAGGTAGCATATTGTAATATAATAAGCAATCATTTCTTTTTGCTACCTTACATTATGACCAAGGCCACCATTTTTCCATCTGATAAGAAAAAATTTTAGAAAAAAATAAAGTATTGCACTAAAATAATTGCAAGAAAAGTGAATATACATAAACCGTCATTAGCAGATGAAACCATTAGTAGTTTTTACCATCCTTGATATTCCATTCTCATTTATACAATTTGTACCCACTTGTTAGTATTATCACCAGAGATTAAAATTGTCACGCATTCTCAATGAAAGAAACCATTCAGACAGGCTCTATTTCAATATTTTACTGTCTCATTCGTAAATGACCGACACCAAAACAAACGAAGAGAGACGAAGCCTTTTCGTTTGTCATCGAAAAAATGAGAGGGTATAATTGCCAACGTCACTCTTTCCTCTATGACAAGACGAAATTAAACTAACGTCTGCAGGAAGCATCAGCAGACTTTCAATTCTCATTCTTTCATCGATGTATTGAAAATCTGTGAGGCTTGGTTATAAAAAGTGACTAAATTATGGTAAATCGAAGTAATTACATCCCAGAACCTGTTTGGAAACCAAAACTACCACAAATTCGAGCACCAACAAGTAAAAGTTATTGTGAAACCTTTTTCTGTCATTTTCAATTCTCACAGCTTCGGTAGAATTTCAACACTGCATATTATGAGATTTTCACTGAAAACTGCTAATGACTGAAAGAGCAAAAGAAAGAAAGTTACCAATTTTGAAACTACTGTTCCGCTTATGTCATTGACTGGACACCGATTTCGTTCTCATAGTTCGCAAACGAAGCTGAGATTCACAATAATTTCTCGTCATTTTCGTCTATTTTGAGTCAATGAAAATGGCTTTTATTAGCTCTAATTATCACAAAATCATGATAACCATTCCATTCTATGAAAGTACACTGAAATCTTCTTTATGCGAGTTTATGTACCGCATAAAAATCCCGCATAAAAAAACGCTTAATTCTGAAAATTCGCATAAAAAACCGCATAACTCTGAAAATTCACATAAAAAAACGTGATTAATCCACCTAGCAGTGAGATGATACCTTTTTTCATCAATACGCATGTGTTTTTGCATGGATATTCTTAGGTATTTTAGTTGTCATGACATTATTTTAATTATCGTCGTTTAAAACGGCAAATAGAGATTTTAATCACTCATTACCCTGTAATGCCGAAACTGCAAAACATATCGAATTTCAATCTTAGCGTGTGACAATCGATTGAACATTCCATGAGATGTCGAAGTAAGTTCCATTTTAGTGTTTTTCGTCATTATTTATGGTACTTCCAGAGCCGGTATTCAGGAATTAGCATAGCCCAAAATGATTCGAATGGCCATAAATTATTACGCCAAACAATTTACATGAAATTTATAAACTCATCATTTGTAATTCCAGAATCGGATAAAATTAACCAATTTTGTATGGGACCTTAAGTCCTGTAATATTTGTTTTTGAAGTTCGATTTGGTCTTTTTTGAGAAAATGATTGAGCTTTGAAAATCGATTCGATACTGGAACCGGAATTCTAAAATCGGTGTAGCCGAAATCAGTTAAATTCACCTGAGGAGTGTGTAGACATCTTTGAGAAATTGTAGTGCGAATTAAAATTTGGGGGTACATTCCGAATCCAAAAATGAATACCGCTCAAACTGAAATAAATTTATTTGGTAATCGACAATCCAAATCTGCAAACCCGATAAACCAGATTAATTTATGTGAAATTGACATTTTTATACTAATCATCCTGCATTTTCTAAACCAGAAGTCGGATCTGACTAAAAAGTAAGAGGTTTTATAGGATTTTAAGACCTCTCATTTGAATCATAGATGCTACTTAGATTTCATTTGAATCTTAGAACGGTTCAGCCATCTACGAGAAAAATTAATTGCATTATTTTAATTTCGTTTCACATATCATCCTGTGGTTCCGCAATCAGAAGTCGGATCCAAACGTAATTCAGGAACCTTGTTTGGGAGTATACTACTTTTCATATGAATCTGAGTTTGTAGAAAACGGTTTAGCCGTTTCCGAGAAAATTTAGTGAAATTATTTGTCACGCACGCATTTGTTGATCTCGACGAACTGAGTCGTATGGTATATGGAAGTTTTGTTCTTCCAGCATTTATTGCTGTATTTAAAATAATATAATTATGGAATTACTTTCAACTCGAAAATACTGGTATCATCTGGTTTACATATGCCATATTCGAAAGATTATGTTGCCAAAAATGAACCGTGCTAAAATTGGTCCGAGGCAAATTGTCATAAAAAAGGATGCTGTACACAGTCTTTTTGGTACTTAGAAACAATTATATGTAACAGTTTAAAAAATCGTGTTTCATGTTGCTCCCAAGCATTGCTTTTTCATACAGCGCTCAAAATGCCTTCTACTGGAATAAGGCTTACACAAAAATATCGATATCTCCGTTAAAAGAGGACGGATTTGAACAATCTATGGCTTGTTGGATAGCTATTACTGTGCGGAATCTAAGTATTCTGTTTTCAAGGTCAATTGTGACAGATACTGTCAAAAAACTGACGTATAACTCAAAAAGTAAACATCCTATCTCAAAACCATTCAATAGCGTTTTGTGTGACGGGAAGACCTTTCATTTTCGACTAGTTTGATCAAAATCGGTCCAGCCATCTCTGAGATCTCGACCTCTTAGTTGACAACACACATACAGACACACACACACACACACACACACACACACACACTCACACACACACACACACACACACACACACACACACACACACACACACACACACACACACACACACACACACACACACACACACACACACACACACACACACACACACACACACAGACATTTGCTCAGTTCGTCGAGCTGAATCGATTGGTATATGACATTCGGCCCTCCGGGCCTCGGAAAATTTTTCGAAAGTTTGAGCGAGTTCTATACCTATTTTTTATATATATAAAAAAAGGTAAAACCGCAGGAGGGTAACCCCATACCTCTGAAAATTCACATAAAAAAACCGCATAACTCTGAAACTTCACATAAAAAAAACCTCATAAAAAAGACCGCATAAGAAAACCCTTAGTGTATACCTATTGCCTTTCCCATATAGGAAGTTTATGCAATCACTGAAAAAATTGACTAGTAAAGCTAAATGGACTGTACTATTCGACACAGTTCATCGAGCTGAGGAATGTATGTGTATGTATGTATGTGTCGAATAATGCCACTCACTTTTCTCAGAGATGGTTTGAACGATTTTCACAAACTTAGGCTCAAACAAAATATTTCATAGTCCCATAGGTTGCTATAATGCTTTCATAGGGCAAAGTGTGTTTAAAATTTCAACCCTCTATTTAGTGCGACGATACAAAATAAAAAAAAAATAATTCACTTGACATAACTGTTCACCAAAAGAAAAGATTATGTTGATTTCTACCCAAAAAACGTTTCTAATTTTATTCAAGTTTGAAAAAAAAATTCCTAACGAATTCTACTAGTGATATTTTTGAAAATATAAGAAAGGCGTCATTACTCCACTAAGTGGATTACAAAAGGTTTTTCACTATTTCAACAAGTTTCACGAGATAAAAGTAATGTCGACAACAATCTCTTAACCTTTTCTATACGTTTAGTGAAAGAGTTAAAGAAAAAACCTGACATAATTTCGTTACGCTCTCGTGTTGTGAAATTTTGAAAATTCACCCCGGTGAGTATAACAAACATAATACGTAGTCCTACGTCAAAAAGTCGCATAAAAAAACTTTCGTGTATTATTGCGTTATAAAATTATGCGAATATGGACAATAATTTATCATGACAAATGTCTATTACATGACATATTGCATCCGATGAAGTATGTTTTCTAAATGCATACGAAAGTTACATTTGTTAATGGGAATTATTGAAAGAGGAACTTTAACGTTCATGTATGTAAAAAATAATTTGTATATCCATGCTGTTTCATGGCAGCATTCTTCATCAATTCTGAAACATCCGTCTTATTTCTGTAATGTTTGATCAGGGCGGTGGGTTTCCTTGTAAGCCGCTGGTTACATACGAGAGTCAGTTGATTAAATGTCAATTTTGTGAACAGCCAGTTCACTATGGTAAGTCTCGCACTGAAACTGCAGAAAAAGCATCTTCATTCAAGGAGAAGGAAAATCGTTTATCAACGGTAACTAGTGCATCTAGTGCTCCTGTTTCAAAATAGTTTTCACCATCTAACCAACTAGCCACAGCAATGAATGCACAACAAGGAGCATCTATAGCAACTAGCAATGAGCCCAATACTGCTAACAACAAGTAAAACGAAAAGAAAACCGAAATCACCCACAATAATACGTTTGACAACTACAGTACCGAAGAAGAAACTATGGCTGATAAGACGAGCCACAAACAAAGTGCCCCCCAATCCTGGCTGGATGAAAATGGAAGCTCCTTCCCCAAAAGTAAAAAGGTCTCAACAAGATCCAATCATAAAAAAATATTATGTGCTTACAAAAAAATGGCTCTATCAACCACGTAAAGCTTGTGCGCAAACAGGCCCTGCTCAAAAATTATGTTAAATGTTCTTGGTTCAAAAGGGTTCAAGTTAATTTGTTAGCATGATTGATTAACTCCTTAAATACAAAACGTTTCTCAGAAAAAAATGTAAAAATCTAAAATAAACTGAATTCATATGACGTGGAAACCCTATACCGAAACTAATGTATCCTAAAAATTGAAAATCAATCAGTAAACACTTAAATCCAAACCTCAAGCTTGGTCTAAATTATTGTTCATCTCAGCTCTAGTAGTCATCTCATATACGAAAACCATTGAGATCTACTGCCTCTGTTCGATAGATTGTTTTTAAGGGTAATTGAAAATAGAAGCAGTGTTGAACGGTTTTCGAACTATCTGCCTTTCTCATATAGAAAGGTTTTGCAAT
The DNA here is from genome assembly GCF_030247185.1 of Malaya genurostris. NCBI lineage: Eukaryota > Metazoa > Arthropoda > Insecta > Diptera > Culicidae > Malaya > Malaya genurostris. Next base: position 111,860,987 of record NC_080571.1, read on the forward strand.
CATTGTGAACCCCGACTTTTGAACCGAGGCTCGGGAGGACGACTGTCATAATAATTCATAATAATTCATTCGATTCAGTTCGTCGAGTACGCAAAATGTCTGAGTGTATGTGTGTGTATGTATGTGTGTATTCAACAAAAATTTGCACTCGATTTTCTCTGAGATGGTTGGATTTCCACAAATTTCAAATGAAAGACCTCTTGATTCCCAGTGGATTTTACCCAGATCGAGGAGTAACGAGGTAAGATGCGCAAATAAATAAAAAAAAAAGTGTCTTCAATTTATTCAGAGACCGCTTAACCAATTTTCTTCAACTCAGATTCAGATTAATGCCCTTAAAGTCCTCACAATTTCATAGCTATTGAATTGCATATGGATCCGTCTTCCGGTTCCGGAGCTATGGAGTTCAAATGTGCAAAATGAACTAAATCAGTGCACTCAATTTTCTCAGAGACTGCTCATCCCATTTTCACAAGCTGAAAGGTCTTACAACTTCCTATAATCCCACCGAATTTCATCCGTATACGAATTCCGGTTCCGAAATTACAGGCTGATGAGTCATAAAAGTTCATTTTCCGATGCGTGTTTTTATAAATGATACGGAAAAATCGAGCAAAATACATTCAAATAACCGTACAATTCTTCAACAAGGCAGGCATGGATAGTTTATAATAAAATACGCTCACTTTGGGTATACCAAGATCTTCGTTCCAGGTTTCGGAAGTACCGGTAAAGTGCTCATGTGCTCCAAACCGAAAATCACACCAATTTCTCTGAAATCTCGGCAATTCATGAATCATGGTCGTTTTGGTCGAGACTGCAGTAAAACTATTTCATACAATCTCAGCTAGAACTGGCACTTGTGGAATTTCCAATTGTTGAGGTTCACAGCAATTTAACGATTTGCCAAGACGGTTATCCAGCACTTGGCGGAGCAATTTTCGGCATTTTTTGTGCAGATAATGGACACTCATAAAAATTAGTGCGCATCCAATATTATAAATCACTTTAAATAACGAAACCAAAAAAAAACAACTCAAATACCTTTACAAAATTTGAAGTTAAACAGACTATGAAACTTTACTTGAAACGTGTAAATACGAAGCTTTAGTAAAACTTTGCAAAAATAATCCAAGATTATTTTTAATACATTGAGCAGTTTGATCAAATATTTCAATATTTATGTCAAGTTTACGGCAATCAATTTTGGTTTCTGGGTCGTATATACGTATCGGATGTTTGTTATTTAACCGCACTCCGTTTGTAGTAAAACTATTCGAGTGAATCGACACAGTTTATTTTTATTGCATTGCAACAATTATTCGGTTTTACGAAACAGATGGTCTAGTTGGTTCCTCTTAACAATGGATAGACTGTGAGGCAAGAAAAATAAAATAAATCAACACTGTCCTAGCTGATAAAACTATTTTTCATGATGAAAAATAATCGTTTATATATCATTATTCGCATCGCAGCCTTTGTAAAATGCATCTGAACTTTCCAAGCCATAAACGAAACCTTCCCTGTACAGAATCGACCCTACACACTTCTCAACGAAACTGCATCTCATCACAATGCTCCGGGTTTTCCTGTCTGCCCAGAACAGTACACAAACAATGGCAGTCTAATGTTCAAGATATCGATGATTTTTAATTAGCTATAACTACTTCATTGATGCTCATTTGCCATACTCAGGCAACGTCCATCATCGGCCAGTACAATGGATCTGGTTGGCACATGGCCACACAAACACACCAGTTTGCCAACACCTACGTCACCGACCGATGCCGCCTTTCCACCAGAAGGACGCACAACAAACAATGACACTGTGAGGGCTTAGAAGATGGGTGGAAGATTGCCTTCCGAGTACTCGCTTCCGGTTACATAAAACGGGCAAAGAAGGTCGGTGTTGGCAAACGATGGCACTTCCTCGAGTCAGTAGCGGTAACACTAACCATCCATCCTACTGCCCCTGCTGACACTTGGCACGGTTTTAGTGTTTCTGTATCCGTAGATGTGTAGGTACGTGTAGACCGTTCACAGCCGCACTGGCCATACTCCCTACCGACTCCCAAATCTAGCGGCTCTAAGTTCCGGGAAAAATTCTTTGCAGAACGAGGAAAGTCAGTGAGTAAACGTGATGATTTATTACTTCAGCCGGTTGTTTGAATAGCTGAACGAGCGTTGGATCGCACTGTTCAGATCCATTGGGCGGCGGAAGAGCTAATGACTGCAGCCGGGAGATTCTGGCTAGCGGAAGGATAATAACAAAATCTGATATTGGATGAGGGGGATGATGCTATGAAAATGATAAAAAGTCGTTCAACAGTTCCGGAGTATTTGTTTATAAAGCCACTGTAATTCAACTTCTACGACAAAAAGAAACATGATAAATCAACAGGAAGCTTGCTTCCAGTAGAATATTTACTAAACGAATTAAGTGAATTCGGTCGGTTGCTCATGACATTTATGGAGCATATTTCATTCGTATGATCCATGCAATGCATCTTAGATCGGTCCACTAAACAATTCACATAGCACACAGCTTAAACATATTTGAATTGTTTCTTTTAATTGTGAATATGAACAGAAAATATAGTAACTATATGGGTAGCCAACGTTAACTCGTTATATCGTAACTTAAAATATATCGTAACAACTGTTAATTAAATTAAAGAACAGGACACATTTGCATGACGATTAAGGCTTGTTTGTTCCAAAATCTGGACAGATTAATTTTGGAAACAATCAAATTTGCTGTTAGTTCAATCCAAAATACATTTTCTATTCATTTAATTATTAGTTATCTTAAAACCAATAACAGCTACTAAATTAGGCTGCATGCAGAAACTACGAACTTTTGAGATTACTCCAGTCATTAGAGTCTGTGAAGACTTCTTTGCAACCGATTCAACTACTTTTGTCCAATATTTTTGGAATTTTTCTATAGGTGTAGTTTATCATCACGAGAACCCAATACCGCTCGATAGGTCACAACTTTGGGCAGTTAGATGGATACGACAACATAGACTCCACTCGCTTTATATTGTTCCAAAACATCTTTTCCGTAGTGACAAGATACCAAATTATGCCAGAATAGCGAGGGAGCGTCATGGCTGTGTAGGAATCGTAACATATACTTCTTCAGGCATTCTTCATGGTATACTTCCTTGTTTACCGTTTACCGGTAGTGATGCAGCTTTAGCTTGCTCGACCACAGCTGCATATTGTCAGCCAAACAAAATTTGTTTTTCGGAAACTTGGTCTTTTTCTTCATCTTTCGCTTTTCTACATCGTTTCGTTGCATAGCAGTATGAAAAGACAATCCAGGAAGCTGCTTAAAGTCTTCCAGCACATAAGTTTCATCAGGAAAACTTCGTCAACTATTCGTGGTACAACTTGCAAGCCAGGGTTTCAGCAGTCCCATGCTGGTTATCATTACGGTTCAGTACAGTTTTCATCTTGAACGACTTCTGACCTTGCCAGTGCTTGGAAGTATGCACGAAAACTTGAAACATTAAAATTTTTGTAGCTACAGTACGTACCAAAAGATTTAGTCTCTTCAACAATATTTGCTTTTCCTCCGTGTCCTTAAGTTGGTTCCTGAGATTCGTTTTTGATCCGCTCCCAGTCTTCCTAGTTTTTGTCAAACGTGTATCTGAAGATTTAAGAATGTTACGGACAGTGCTTGCAGGAAAACCAAACTTTTTCACAAATTTTCTTACTGACAACGCGGTGCGCTCTCACAATTGTTTATCGCACTTGCTCTTCTTTCGGCGCCATCTTCGATCTAAAAGCTTGTAGTGTTTTCAAAAATGAGCGCTAGCAAAGTTGGAGGAAGTTCCACTTTTTTATCGAAAATTATGTTCAGCGACGAATCTCATTTCTGGTTGAATGAATACGTCAACAAACAAAATTGCCGCATCTGGAGTGAAGACCAGTCAGAAGTAAGAACTACCAATGCGTCCCAAAAAAGTCGCTGTTTGGTGTGGATAATGGACCGGTGGCATCATCGGGCCGTACTTTTTCAAAGGCGACCATAGGCGGACCGTTACTGTGGATGGCGAGCGCTACGGTGTGATGATTGAGGATTTTTTTATGTCCAAAATGGAAGAATTGGACATGCCTGACATGTGGTTTCAACAAGACGGTGCCACATCCCACACGGCAGAGATGTCCATCTCCTCCGTGTCACGAAGAGCAAGTATAATTTCTCCCCTCGCACTGACAATATTAACGAGAGCTCTTCTCTTTCACACATATACGTCACTGTTATATACAGTGTGCACGCATCATGAGAGCGTGTGTTTATTTTTTTCAACTCTAGCAGCTCTAGAGCTCTGAAATTTCCTGAGGTGGATGAAGATATTTTCTCCGAAGTGCGCAGGCCGGTGATGGTGTACTGTTCGCATAAGGGAAGCGTGGGGCACGCATATTCAGCAAAAGTGCAATCGTTAAAGTTTAGTTTTTCCTTGCTGCGAAAAAGATTGGCATAGCAAGGCCATCGTTACCTTCTATAAATTTAAACATTAAATCACAGAAGTGTTCGCTCACTAGCACGCACCAGTGATCACTTGGGTGTATTTAGGCAAGAGCGCGTCTATTCGACACTGAGAAGAAGTGCGCTTTCCTCTTTGTTTCTCTTTTTGCATCCCCTGTGTAGACAAGAATCTGACGCCAGTGTGTATCACTCTGGTGGAATGCCATCACGTCACGGTACGCCGAGAGCCGCCTTCGGTCAACAGTTTATCTCACGTTTTGGGCCCATCAATTGGCCGTTGAGATCGTGGGGTCTAACGCCTTTGGATTACTTCTCGTGGGGTCATGTTAAGGCTAATGTCTTCAAGGATAAACCAAGAACGATTGACGCGCTGGAAGCCAATATTAATGCAATAATTCGTGAAATACCGGCCGATATGGTTGACCTTGCGCATGGGCCATCTAAAGCGAAGTCGCGGTCAACATTAACATGAAATCATTTCTAAACATTAAATTATATTGATCGTTCTATCGATTTTAATAAAAGTTTCATAAATTTCTCATTTTTTGTGTTTTTTGCCTTTCTCATATAGAAATGTTATGCAATCGCTGTGAAACAACAGAGGCCCGGGGGGGCGAGTGTCATATACGTGTATGTCATATATGTGTATGTGTGTATGTGACAAATAATGTCACTCAATTTTCTCAGAGATGGCTGAACCGATTTTCACAAACTCAGAAAAGATGAAAGGTTTCACGGACCCATAGACTGCGATTAAATTTTATCCCGATCGGACTTTCGGTTCCGGAGTTACAGGGTGATATGCTCAAATAAAAGGAAAAAAAATAGTCGCACACGTTTCTCAGATATGGCTGAACCGATTTTCACAAACTTAGATTCAAATGAGGTTTTATAGCCTCATACAATTTTCTTGAATTTCATTTGGATCCGACTTCCGGTTTCAGAATTATAAAGAAATATTATAAATTTTTTGAAAATTTTGTAACTCAATTTTCTCGGAAAATTTCTTAACCGATTTTCACAAACTAAGAAAAAAATAAAACGTCATAGAATTCTTCAAAAAGTCTGAAAAGTTACTCCAGATCCGACTTCCGGTTTCGGTATTACAGTGCGATTAGTGAAAAATTTTCATGAGTATTTTTTCACAAGCAATGGTGAAACGAGGTGCATATTTTTATAGAATTTACTGCTAAATTCATCTAGTTGGTAGATGTTGTTAGTTAGTGAATATATAAAACTACTTTGGGACTACTAGTTCCCGGGTTCCGCTTCCGAAAGCACCGATAATAGTGAAGAAAAACTCCAAAAACGGAACTCACTTCGAATTCTTAGCAACGGTTAAACCGATTTTCACGAATCATGATTCAAGGTAAAGCTCTCATTGTCTTTAAATATACTGTGCAATTTCATCAAGATCCGACTTCCGGTTCAGAAATTATAGGGCGATGAGTGTCAAAACATTCAAATCGTCATTCAAAATGACGATGCAAAACTGGTACGCGTCGGTACGTGAAGCTTTGCTCCGTTTGCAGCGTGCTTTGTTCAATTTCGCATAGCGTGCAGGATTGCCACATTAAAATATATATTTTTCAGGTGAAAAATTTGTAAATTTCTAATTCTATTTATCACTTTGTACCTACGTGTTAGTGTTATTATAAAATCATGGTAACGATGCTTTTCATAAAAGTACACTTATTGCCTTTCTCATATAGAAAGTTTATACAATTACTTCAAAAATTGACTAGTGGAAATTGGCCCGAAGGGCTAAGTGTTCTAACAGATCGGCTGAAAAGTTCGTATCGTTTCTATGAGAGGGCGCCACTAGAATTAAATCCATACCATTTTCAGTTAGTACCAACCTTCAAAAGATACGTGTATAAATTTGACAGCTGTCTGATTATTAGTTTGTGAGATATTGCATTTTGAGTGAAGCTACTTTTGTTATTGTGAAAAAGAATGGAAAAAAGGTATTTCGTGTGTTGATGAAACACTACTTTTTGATGAAAAAAAGGGCCGCCGATACCAAAAAATGGCTTGATGAGTGTTATCCAGACTCTGCACCGGGCGAAGCAACAATTCGTAAGTGGTTTGCAAAATTTCGTACTGGTCATATGAGCACCGAAGACGATGAACGCAGTGGACGTCCAAAAGAGGCTGTTACCGATGAAAACGTGAAAAAAATCCTCAAAATGATTTTCAATGACCGTAAAGTGAAGTTGATCGAGATAGCTGACACCCTAAAGATATCAAAGGAACGTGTTGGACATATTATTCACGAATATTTGGATATGAGAAAGCTATGTGCAAAATGGGTACCGCGTGAGCTCACAATCAATCAAAAACAACAACGAAATTTGAACGAATTGGGCTTCGAATTGCTCCCTCATCCACCGTATTCTCCAGATTTGGCCCCCCAGTGACTTTTTCTTGTCCTCAGACCTCAAGAGAATGCTCGCTGATGAAAAATCTAGAAGTAATGAAAAGGTAATCGCTGAAACTGAGGCCTATTTTGAGGCAAAGGACAAATCGTACTACAAAAATGGTATCGAAAAGTTGGAAGATCGCTATAATCGCTGTATCGCCTCTGATGGCAATTATGTTGAATAATAAAAACGAATTTTGGCAAAAAAATATGTGTTTCTATTGAACGATACGAACTTTTCAGCCGAACTGTTATATCATTCGACACAGTTCATCAAGCTGAGCAATGTATGTGTCTGTGTGTGAATGTGTGTGAGTACGTGTCAAATAATGTCACTCATAAAATAAAAAAAAATCGTAGTCCCATAGGTTGCTATTGAATTTCACACCGTCATTTAAAGCGACGAAGGGTAAAATTCTTCTAGATTTGTCTTAAAACTGATTAATTTGTAGGCTATATTAGTTACTTACTCAACAAACCGACTTTGAGTATACTGGTTCCAAGTTCCCGGTTCCAGAAGTACCAGAAGTAATGGTCAAAAAGTTTAAAACGAGACTCACTCAATTTTCTCAGAGATGATTTGATCGATTTACGCAAACAGGCTCAAATGAAAGTTCCTATAGTCTCATAGATTGCTGTTTCATTTCATCCAAGCCCGATTTCCGATTCCAGAACTATAGGGTAAAGTGTGTTTAATCATTTAGTGCGACGATGCAAAATGAAGAAAAATTCTTATTAACTTTACATAACTGTTCACAAATTGAAAAGGTTATGTTAGTTAACACCCATAGAAAGTTTTTTATTTTATTCAAGATTGAACAAAAACATTTCTTCATAAAATCTGGCGATATTTTTGAAAATTTAGGCAATATGAGAAAGACATCATTACACCACTAGGTGGATTAAAAACGTTTTTTTTTAATAAAAATCCTATACCTCTTAAAAAATCACCCTTTATTCGGGGGTATCCAGATTTTGTCTAGATCAAGCCTTAAAACATACGGATTACAGAACTTCTTTGGAACACTATCAAATAACTTGACGTAAACGTTCTAAATGGATCTAAAAGCACATTTTTACTTACATTTTCTTACAACTATTCACTCAAGAGAAAGTAAACAAAGAGAAGTGTTCATAGACCCATTTGTAGCGTTTCCATCGAACTGTCATTTTAAATTGTGTTCAAGAAAATGCTGCTAATTATTGAAGATGTTTTAATTTTCATTATACAACAGTACCTCGAGAAACCGCATTGCGAGTTGCTACCTGGTGATCACAACCGTTAAATTTCTTACACACATTAAAATCTCTACATGAATGTCACTGTGAATTCAGCGACTGTCTTTATAACCCAAAGCTAACTGTGCCCTTTTACTCACGTTTTACTTCACATTTTCCAAAGTCTCGGGTTATATAGCGATGATTATGGTACACGGAAAGACCGAAATCAGCATTTTGGCGAAAAAATTAGTTGATTTTCTGATTTTAGTTAGTTATTTTTTGAGACAACTAAAAAAATCTTACTTTCGCTAATTTAGATTTTTTATTTCTAATTCCCTTAATAATAATAATAAAATATTTGTTGAAATGGCTATTTTTTTAGTTGAATTCACCAATTCAACGTGCTGTCATTTCTTAGCTAAGGCACACTTCATTTTCATTCAACTAATTTTTTAGTTGAATTAGAGAAATAAAACGTTGTTTTCAACCAACATAAATGGTTGAATTGGCTTCGGCAATTTGCAGCTATGTGGCGCACTGTCACCGAAAAAAAACGTTACCACCGTAATGACTACTAGCCACTAGATGGCACACTGCTACCAAAAAATATTTCAGTCGCGGTAGTCTTTTCTATATTGGCAGGTATAAATACATTGTTGTATTGGAGAAAAAGGCATAAACGAAACATAAACTTCTTTTTGAAAATTTTTCTTCGAAATCGCTGCTTTCTTCATTCGACTTCGCGAAATCAACTCTCTCACTGAAAACATTGAGCACTCGGAAAACAAAAACCGAATACAAGTAATACACCGGACGGCGTAGCCCGGAAGGTTGGAAGATGCAAAAAACATCATTTGACATATACAATTAGAGTGCAACGTTCAAAACTCACTTCACTGTACCGCGTAAAAACATTATTTCCCACAATCGCTTCAAATGCGCAAAAATTCTGGATAAATACACTTTCCACTAAGAGTTTACGTCATTTTTACAAATCGAATCAGAAATTTATATATGGATATATCGTAACACATGCGAAAAAAATCAAAACAATTTGCAAGCAGTTTCAACAAGACTGTCCTTTTTAGCTTTTTAATGGATTGTTTTGCTTTGACACTTCTCATGGTTTTTTGGCTAATAAACTTGTTAATTAAACCAATTTCATTTTTGTGTTTTTTGTGCTGTCCTTCAGTACTGATGGTGATAGAAAATAGAAACAAATTTTCTGATTTTAATAACAAATTAGTTGTCAATGAGAATTTCGCTCCTCCCAGTATGATGAGTCTCTGATGAATCGTCGTCCTTCCGTAAAGTAAGTGATTCCAATATTCTTCCTCCGTGAAAGTTGGAGATGGGAGCAATCGGAAATGGTGACTATAATGCACTATAATGAGATGCTCAGTTTGAGTTGAAATGGTATTAATTCCCAACAGCATTTTCTAAGCAACTCTTATTAGTCAATTAGTAGAAAGCAGGCGCGTATACAGGGGGGTGTTTTAGGGGTTCAAACCCCCTCCGGAACTCAAAAAAGTATGATATTATGTAAACTCTTTTTTTCAAATAAGTAAAAAATAAAATGAATAATTTTCAACAAACGACTCCACAATAAAAAAATTTCAAATAATTATATAAAAAGTTCCATTTGTATGGAAATTGATCAACATGTTCTGAAACACCCCCCGAAATTTTTTTCTGGGTACGCGCCTGGTAGAAAGCATAATGAAGTCAGTGTGCAATCCACCAATACCATCGTCATAACGCAACGCAACGAGCAGTGCTGGTACAAAACACCGTTCGTTTTGAGTTCCACAATGTGGACTCGGGTTCTGTTTTTTCGAATTTTCACTACAACATGACGACCCATCGGACCAGTTAGCAAGCAAGCTAAAATAAATAAATCGACTGGCCACTTATTCATGAATTTTGCTGAATGCGAGATTGTATGAAAACCTGCCACCCTTTTTATTAATGTTTCCCTCGTCTCATCCAACATACATACATGGAAATCATGCGAGCGAAAATTCTCACAACACACATGATCTCGCTACCAACCGGCGCCAGTGACATGTTGTTAGACCACGAATTCCGCTTCAAGCAATTTTATTCATGCAATGCCACTGATGACACTTTCATGAGCTAAAGCCCCAATGCAAAAAAAATCAAAAGAATCTGAAAAAAGAAATATTTCACTATGACAACACGTGAGCGTATAAAGGAAGTAAAATTGAACTAAGAGTGAGTGCAAAATGGGATTACCATAAGAACTGCAACTATGCTGCCCCCGGCTGTTTATTCCCTTTACGAGTTTCCTCTCTATTCTTTTACAATGCCGGAAGCCTTGGTTCGCGGAAGAGGGCACTGAATATGTGCAATAATGCCTCATAATGTTATCATTTTATTTTGCTAGTGTTACTACGCTCCCTCAAAAAGTACCCATATTTGCCTCTCGTCAACACACTCCGTCAATTTTGCTTCTATCGCAATCCTGGCTTTTACTCTTTTTTTTCGTAGATTTTTCCTCGGAGCGTTCCTTTCTACGAAACTTTTTCTCTTCCATCGTGTATCTTTCATTGCCTTTCCTGATGAAGTGCTTTTATGCTGTCGCATTCTTTCATCTTTTCCGCTACTTTCTTGCACCTCAAACTTCACTGTTACAATTTTCCTTACCACCGTCGCGTGCCCCGTGCCGACTGGTTTCAATTCAAGGGTTGACAAACAGCGAATGGCTTCACCCGACCATTGCCAGCCAGCAGCCCACTGTGGGTGGTTTCGCTTCGGCAGACTGCATGTGGCACTGAACGAGTTTGCTCATGATAGAAAATTCGTTGCTACCGAGATCCGGTACTGGTTCCCGGTGCATTACACATTTTTGTTAACCTCAAGCCTTAGCAGAAAACTGCTGCAACCGGGATTAGATTTCGCATTCTATGGTACTCTCAATCTTTTCTGTAGTCGAAATATTTTTTTTTTTTCGGAGCTATTTTCCGCTTATATAACGCCCAGTTCGGTAACTGATTTTTTTCGTTTCCTGCAGTGAGGAAGGCTCCGTGGAAAGTCAATATCTGCTTCTTTTCTATCCTGCCAAAAGCATGAATTATGTATTCAACAAAATTGATTAAAGCGAGTAGAATTATTGATTTCGACGTCGATTCATACATTTTGTTTGCTGAAATTTTCTTTTCCCCTATGCACAGTTTGCTTTTTCTGAGCATCGGAAAGTAGATATTTAACTTTTCTAACGTGTGTAGGAAGTGACTTTGCTTTATTCGAACAACAATAAAAAAGAAACATCTTAAATTTCAACACTTACTACAAGCGTTTTGCCAGGCGAGAGTTTAATGCTCAACCCAATTGTTTTTAGAATGGGACCAGAATATTGCTAATACGCTGATACCGACGACACGACCTGGTAATTCGGAAAAACAAAACGATCTGAAAACTATACGATAACGAGTCGCCATCAGTTACCATAAATTTGTGACTAAATAATACATAAAATTACAGTTGCCCTGAAGATGAAGATATAACCTACGAAATGTTGGCCTTTAACGAAAAATAAATGTTTTGACGAGAAGCCAATTGACCAAAAAGCCATCTCTTTATTTGAAACAAAATTAAATGGTCGCACCCGCATCAAGTTATTCAAAGGCAAAACAGATTTTTTTTCTTTTTGGAAGCGTTTTGGACAAAAGATGGTGACTTCGCCTTAGCTCTCTTGGTCGATGATTTGGATGGTGGCGCCTTTTGTGTTGATTTGGCGGTCTTTCACGATTTTTATTTGGTTGCGAAAATTTTGATAGCATCCGGTATTAAATCACGAAATAGATCGATTTCACTTCATAAATATTCAATCCACTCACCTTTCCGATTGATGCACTTCAATTTATGAAACTTTTGTGTTGATTTTCACGCAAAAAAAAATGTTTTGAGCGCAGCAGAAAGTACGAACGTCTGTTTGCTTTGGTATTCGGCACAGAAAAACGTGCTGCTATTACACACACATGACATTTGCCGGAATGACGCTATCTCATTTGTGTCAAAAGTGGGGTACCGGCAACCGAACACCTTCCCCTACATACTAAATTTGACTGAATTATATTTCCAAATTACACGTGTCTTTGCTAATATTAAAAAAAAATCTGTTATGATGCCTTTCTCATATTACTTATATTTTCAAAAACATCACTAGAAGATTCTTTTTTTTCAATCTTGAATAAAATAAGAAACTTTCTTTGGGTATTAGCTAACAGAACCTTTCCAATTTGTGAACTGTTATGCCATGTTAATAAGAATTTTTATTTATTTTTTTGCATCGTCGCACTAAGTGATTGAACACACTTTACCCTATAGTTCTGGAACCGGAAGCCGGACTGGGATGAAATTAAACAGCAACTTATGAGACTATACACGGAACGACCGAAATTAGCTCTGCGCCTAATTCGTATTACTGTTTTTGAATTAGTTGATTCTAACAACAAAATTTCCAAAATAACTATAAAATTAGTTAAAATGTAGAATTTACTGTGCTGAAAAAAACTCTTATTTTTAGAGAATGTGTTTAGTTGGCGAATATTCTGGACACAAACCAGCAATATTTCAATCCAACACGAAATTCTCATTGACAACTAATTTCGTTATTAAAATCAGAAACTTTGATTCTATTTCTCTATCACCGTCATTACTGAAGGACAGCAGTGTCAAAGCAAAACAATCCATTAAAAAGCTAAAAGGGACAGTCTTGTTGAAACTGCTCGCAAATTGTTTAGATGTTTTTCGCATGTGTTACGATATATCCCTATATAATTTTCTAAACCGATATGTAAAAATGACGTAAACTGTTAGTGGAAAGTGTATTTATTCAGAATTTGTGCGCACTTGAAGCGATTGTGCGTAATAATGTTTTTACGCGGAACAGTGATGTGAATTTCGAATGTTTCACTCTAATTGTGATGAAGGTTTTTTGTATCTTCAAACCTTCCGAGCTGCGCCGTCCGGTGTACTATTTGTATTCGGTTTTTGTTTTCCGAGTGCTCAAAGTTTTCAGTGAGAATGAAGAAACAGTGATTTAGAAGAAAAAAAATTCAAAAAGATGTTTACGTTTCGTTTATGTCTTTTTCTACAACACAATATCGTATTTATACCTGCCAATATAGAAAAGACAACCGCGTCTGAGTTTTTTTCGGCAGTAGTGTGCCATCTAGTGGCTAGTAGTCATTAAGGTGTTACCGTTTCGGTGACAGGGCGCCATATAGCTGCAGATTGCAGAAGCCAATTCAACCATTCATATTGGTTGAAAACAACATTATATTTCTTTAATTCAACTAAAAAATTAGTTGAATGGAAATGAAATGTGCCTTAGCTAAGAAATGACAGTACGTTTAATTTGTGAATTCAACTAAAAAAAATAGTCATTTCAACAAATATTTTATTATTATTAAGGGAATGAGAATAGAAAATCTAAATCAGCAAAAGTAAGATTTTTTTAGTTGTCTCAAAAAATAACTAACTAAAATCAGCAAATCAACTAAATTTTTCGCGAAAATGCTGATTTCGGTCGTTCCGTGTAGGAACATTTATTCGAGCCTGTTTGTAGAAATCAATCAACTCATCTCTGAGAAAATTGAGGGAATACTGTTTTAAACTTTTTGGCCATTATTTCCGGTATTTCTGGAACCGGGAACTTGGAACCAGTATAGCCGAAGTCGGTTCGTTTAGTAAGTAACTAATATAGACTACAAATTGAATCAGTTTTAAGACAAATCTAGAAGAATTTTTTTTGCATCGTCGCTCTAAATGACGGTGTGAAATTCTATAGTAACCTATGAGACCACGAGATTTTTTTTGACACATACTCACACACATACACGCACGGACACAAACGTTGCTCAGCTCGATGAATTGTGTCGAATGATTTAGAACACTTACCCCTCTGGCCCTATTTTCACTAGTCAATTTTTGAAGTGATTCCATAAACTTTCTATATGAGAAAGGCAATAAGTGCACTTTTATAGAAAAGGATCGTTATCATAATCTTGTCATAACACTAACAAGTAGGTACAAATTGAATAAAACAATCAGTAATTTACATTTTATTCACCTTAAAAATATAAATTTTAATGTGGCAACCTTGCACGATATACGAAATTGAACGAAGCACGCTGCGAACGGAGCAAAGGAGCACGTACCGACGCGTATCAGTTTTGCATAGTCATTTTGAAGGAGTATTTGAAAATTTTGACACTCATCGCCCTATAATTTTTGAACTGGAAGTCGGATCTAGATGAAATTGCACAGTATATTTAAAGACAATGAGAGCTTTAATTTGCATCATAATTCGTGAAAATCAGCTTAACCGTTGCTGAGAAATCGAAGTGAGTACTGTTTTTGGAGATATTCTCCACTATTGTCGGTGCATTCGGAAGCGAAAACCGAGAGCTAGTAGTCCCAAAGTAGTTTTATATGTTCAATAACTAACAAGATCTGGCAATTAGATGAATTCACCAGAAAGTTTTATTTTTTTTTTTGCTATTGGATCTCGTTGTCACGCTTTTTCTAGGGAGGATCGGGGGCCACTTCGTCCGCGGCTTATCTCATGATCCATTGTTTCATCGTCGGTGTTGTGTGTGATTTCCGTTTTATTTTCGTTGTCCTTGTTAATCGTAGTCTTGGGCTCGTGGAGAGTTGCTGTAGATGCGCCTTGTTGTACATTAGTTGCAGTTGCTGGTTGGTTGGAGGGTAAGTTGTTAACTGCAGCTGATGTACTTTGTTCTATAGGGGATACTGATGGTTTCGTTGAAGGGGATGCTTCATTGTTGTTGGTGGCTGTCACAGGTGTACTGGGGTTGGTTGGGGTTGGTGTGAAGGAAGCACCGTTGTCCTTTGGTGTGGTTGTCTCCTTGTCCAGTTTATCACATGGCTTACCGTAGTGAACAGCTTTTTGGCAATATTGACATGTGACCATCTGATTGTCATAGGTAACAAGTGATTTGCATGGAATTCTTGTATCTTGACCGAAAATCACATAAGAAGGTATAGGCCTCTTCAGGCGCATGCATAACAAACGTACGCCATTTAGAATACCGGGGAAAAAGTTCTTCCACTTTTCTTTTTCGATAGAAAGAATCTCTCCGTATTGGGACATAGTTTTACGAATATAAGGATCGATGACGCTGGAGGGAAGATCATGCACACGCACTTCTATAGCACTATCTTCCATATATACTGGAATGTTGTAATTAATGTTCTCGTGCTCCACATAGTGCACATTGTTGTTGTCTTTTGCGAATTGAATTGCATCCAACTCTTTATAAAACTGGATGTAAACAACATTATTCGTCTTATTGCATTGAAGTAAATGCACACGTTTAATGTCAAGATGCATCTGTTCCTTAAGCAAACCTTCAAGTTCACGTATCGAAGGTCGAATTTTGCACTGCCTGAAGTCAACAACAATAGTATTCTTTCGTGTCGGCGATAGCTTTTGTTCGTTTGGTTCACTCATTTCGAGGTCGTTCTATTGTTCACTACACAATAGTGTACTTGGATTCTTCCGTCCCGAACGTAAGCGGTTTTGTTATATCGACTGACTTGGATGCGATGTGAATGCGAACTTAGCTTCCTCGCCCTTGATGCACACACCAAAAAAAATCTGAATTTTACAGGTGACTTAAATCCCTCATATGATGTAATTCATAAAGACCAAATTTGTCAAATGCTGGAAAATTTCATTTTTAATGACTTAATGTTAGATTAGTTTGAATTTTACTGGTTCCGACTGTAACTTGCATTCTGTTAACAGGTGCGATTGTATGAATTTAAATGCACCTTTTACCAGCCAAGCAGATGTGTGTTTCTGTGGCTCAATCGATTAACAGACGTGCTTTGCGATCCAATGGTTCTCGGTTCAAGTCGCGGCTCTCGCTATCAGTATTCATTTTTTTTATTTAAATGAATTTCATGTTATGGAATTTTGGACACAATATTAAATGTTCTTCTACGTAAACTTGCGTGAACCGCGACGCTCCATTTATGTGCATCTAATAAGATGTAAAATCACAGGGTTTTTTTAAAGTGTGCATTCTTCTCTTCGACCAACTGACATTCGCCGTCAAACCAGTTATTACCTCGATTCGATAACTTCGTACCTAGTACGGTTACAGCAGTGCTACTCACGGTGGGTCTTATATTGCTCCAGCCGTCTTCAAGAGTCGCCGCGCCAAGCTGCTCTTCCGTTGGTAGCACTCGATCCAGTTGTTGCGCGTATTCCTCAGCAGTATGGGATCATAAGTCCTTTAGTTTGAATTTTTGTTCATGAAATTCGTTTTGATTTTGTTTGAGAAAACGATTGACCTTCTCTATTTCCGATACTTTCGGAATCGAAAGTCGGGAATCGGTGTAACTCAAGTCAGTTTAATTCACCTAACGGATTGTAAGCTATTTGATTTGATTCTAATTTTTTTTAATCGGATTAGCCATCTTTGAGAAATCGTAGTGCGTTCTAAATTGTTGAGTACCTTCCGGGATCGAAACCCGAATAGCGGTAAGACTGAAATAAGTTTATTTGGTCATTAACTATCAAAATCTACGAAACCGATCAATTTATGTGAAATTTACATTTTTACACTAATATCTTAAGAACCGGAAGTCCGATCTGATTAAAAAACAAACGGTTTTTATGGGATCTTGACACCTTTTATTTGAATCTTAGATTAAGGAAATCGGCTCAGTCATCTACGAGAAAAATGAGTGACATTATTTTCATTCCGTTAAACATATCCTCCTATAGTTCCGGAACCAGTCGGATCTAAATGAAATTCAGGAGGCTTAGAACCTTTTATATGAATCTAAGTTTGTAGAGATTGGCATGCAATCTCCGAGAAATTTGTTTGAAATTATTTGTCACACACAGACATTCGCTGATCTCGACGTTCTAATTCGATTCTCCCATTGATGGAATAGGGGGAAAAGTCGCTTACACAAAAATATCGATACCTTCGTTAAATATAGTCGGATTTAGACAATCTATGGCTTGTTGGCTAGCTGTCACCGTATGAAATCTAAGTCTTAAAACATGTTTCGTTTGCAAAGACATTTCTGACAAATATTGTCAGAAAACAAAACATTTTAACATAAAACTTCGTGTAACTTGAAAAGTGAACATCCGATCTCAAAAACAATCAATGGCGTTCAAGCTGACGATCTTTCATTTGCTACTAGTTTGATAAAAATCGGTCCAATCATCTCTGCGATCTCAAACTTTTGGTAAACATCACATCACAATTTTTCTAAATTTTAAGCGATTGCTATACTTTTTTTAAATAAAAAGGCGGGTGGGTAATGTCAGAGACATAACTGGATGTCGTGAATATGTAAACAACTGACATGTTCCTTAACACTTCCGAATATCAATTAGTTGATCAATTGTATGAATTATACAAGCATTCCCCTTTTCCACATTTTTCGCAAAAATAAGGAAGGCTTCACTTGATCTCGATTACTGTGAATTTCACACAGCGAAAAGTGTACAAATCCAACCAAACTGTTCTAGATTTGCACTAAACTGAGCAATTGTGACGTAACCGCTCTTGTCGGAGGCGAAACTAGCTTTGCAAACGACACAAAATATATCTGCTCGCAGTGGCGATAGAATCCAAACTGATCCAATTTTTGTTGAGAGGCTTGTTTTTACCTGATTTCGTTTGTAGCTTTTTCATTAATGGGCGGTCCTAACGGCTATAAAAATAGCCGCATATAGAATTTTAATGTCGATTATTTCATTTCAGATTTGCATTTCATTGAAAGAAACTATCCGGATGCTGTACGGGATTCATTCCTACCTTTCAGAAGGACCAGATTATGGAACTCACTACGATATTTAACACTGTTCGGAACATTTTCTCGAACGATTTGTTGTACAGCAGCAGATATTTTGTTCTCTTCCTCAGAACGCGTTCTGATTGGCTGGTGTTGACATGGGTCAAATGAAACAATTTTTTCAATAGTGTACTATTGAAATACTTCAATGCTTTTGCTATACACGTTTAAGTTGAAAAATTTCGATTATATTGGTAGTTAGATTATATACCAATCCTTTCACAGATCACTGAGCTATGAGCTTTAAAAATACGAGAAAGGAAAACGCGCCTTATGAATTATCCTCTTTGATACGCGTTTATATCAAACATTTCAGAAAAGTTTAGTTTTTAATTATTTGAGATTATGTCACACCACTGAAAATTTTATCATAAAATTACGATGGCATGTAGCAAAAATTATGTTGATTCGTTAGATATAACAAGAGATATTCACGATCAAAAACTTATCACTCTCTCAAAGGGTAAATTCTGAAAAGGCACCCCATAGTAAAGTAAGTCGTATTCACAACAAAAAATTGGTAGAAACACATTTTCTGTGACACCATTTTTGTGCAATTTATTGCCTCCGAGTAAATGATTTTTTTCAAAATCGGTTTTGAGTCAAATAGCTCTCTCTACCCTTACAAAACAAATGCATTGCCATACTGAGTACGTGTGCACAGTTTCATTTAAATAAGATCTAGTCGATTCTGATATGTATACATTTTCTGCTGTTAATTTCGAGAATTTCTTAGATGTAATGATTATAAATCTCTGAAAAAATCTACAGATTATCACTATGGTTTCTATTTTATGACTCTAATTAGAAAAACTTCTAGCAGATTTCATAAGTGACCGATACAATCAACCACAGAAAGTCTTTCATGGTGCACACAAAGTGGGTGGGCTACACTTTAACGTAAAGTTAGCATGCGACGAGATGGGCTTGTTGGTGCCAGCTTCAAAATTAGCCTTGATTCGTTGGGACATTTTGTTATGCATATGGTTCAAAGTTTTCTGCCGGTAAAATTAGTACTGACTGATTTGGGTACTATTTGTATACAATGTTGGCAACAAGCCGTACAAGAATTTGGATGTCTGGCTGAATGTTACAATCATATCTTGCCGTTGCTATCGGTTGACGACACCCTGGGGAAATTAGCATGGCCTGTACCGCTAAGGGCAAAATTTTAAAATTAGTATTGAATATACGATCAACAACGTTCATAGATATTCTGTTGGATATACGTTTTGGGTGGGCTAGAGGCAAAAGGCATTTTTGATTAATTGTTCAAACTTAAAATTGTTACTGTTCTTTAGTATTGCCGTGGGAGTTCATAAATACATCATCTAGGTTCTTTACTGTTATTTACGAGGTAGCTCGGAGTTCAACAAACCACTCCATTTTTTACTCGGAAGCGGAGCATAGAACGTATGGTAAGCAAACATTCATAATAATCGAACTAATGTTATTAAAAATTGATGACATGATCCCGTCCAGTCAGACGCGTATACAGGGGGGTGTTTTAGGGGTTCAAACCCCCCTCCGAAACTCAAAAAAGTATGATATTATGTAAACTCTTTTTTTCAAATAAGTAAAAAATAAAATGAATAATTTTCAACAAACGACTCCACAATAAAAAAATTTCAAATAATTATATAAAAAGTTCCATTTGTATGGAAATTGATCAACATGTTCTGAAACACCCCCCGAAATTTTTTTCTGGGTACGCGCCTGCGTCCAGTACATCTAATCGATTAATCCCTGTCTGAACCAACACTAGTTATAGCTTCAGTATCAATGAATTCATATTTATTTAATGAGATAACGCTTCCAAAATTCATGAAATTGGAATTGACTGCTCCGGACTTTTAATCGCCATCCCTTATCTGGTCCGATGGGTTTTTACTGCTATCGACATGTCCGGTTCTGCTGCATAATGACTGTTGGTATAAAACTAATCGGAAAATCAGTCCCTTAAGCCACCCCACAGTTACGACAGCTCATTTGTTTATCTGAACTTATAATGCTGCTCGCTATTTTTTGTTGAAAACGAGTCAAAAATTTAATTCTACTTCGAACATAATCGAACCACGCATCGAAAATGACTAGTTACCAAGAGCATAGACATAGAAACAAGTGATGATTATGATTTGGCGTAGAAAAATACTTGCTTGCGGCTAGTAAGGGCGGTGTTGCCATAGAAAAACAATAACCATATAAAATTGGTTTTATCAACACATTTAGTTTACAACAAATCAAGTTCACTGCGGAAGTATGAAAAATTGCCGTTTTCTACAAGCATTTTTCACACAGCTTAACTAGAATTCTTATCCTTTCTGCAATGAAGCTCAGAGCCTGCCATTTCTTTCAATTTACAAAAAGCCATCACCAATGGCAGGTCGGAAATGTACAGTAACGATAAAAGATTCTCGCCAAAAAATCTTGAGTTTTCTGTTCGGTTTTCTTTTGACCGCGGAACGGGCACCTTTGTGTCGGCCCAGAAACTAGGCCAAATGCGTGACTGCCACAACTGAAGATTCTTTTCTACATAGAAATCGTTTCACATCGCTGTCTTCTCAGCTCGCAGTAACAACGATTAACGAGGGCATTACTTGCTATACATACAGTTAGACAAATGACTACTGTGTCAAAACCAATACGGTAAAACTTCATTTCAATCGAATATTATTAAATGAAAATTAAAGGCTATAGCAGGATAAGCATGTGAAAACTGCCCCAAAGAAAATTCATATTGTTATACCATATTCGAAAGGTCATAGACTGGAAACAATTTTTTCAAAGTTTCAACCTCTTCAACTGCCATATTGACGGAACTAGGGTGGTTCTATTGATTTTTATTTTATTTGATTTTTGAAGAAACCGCTTATCCGAAAAATTTGAAAAAAATCAGCTATGTTTAAGAAATTATGGGGAAGGTTAACAATTTTTTTCAAAATTTTTAAATATGTATTTCATCCATAAAAAAAATTTGAAACATATTTTTTCACTCTTCCAATTTTTGCACCACCCCAGATTTTTTAGTAAAAAATAAAAATTTTTGGACATGTTAAAATGGAATGTTTTCATATTTTAAAAAAATGTGGACGACCAAAATATTTGTTTTTGTTTTTCTAAAAAATAAATAACAGTCGACCATGCGCCCCCATCAAATTCTGAGAGAAGGAAACGCATGGTTCTTTGTTCTAGCAGTTTCTAGTAGTAGTCAACCATGCGTTCCCATCAAGCTCTGTTAGAAGGAATCGCATGGTGCTTTGTTCTAGTAGTTTATGCAACTCATGCGCAGGGGTTAGAAATCAAAGTAACGAAAAGAAGGAAATGAGTTTCAACCTTTGCATAATATATACACGATCATACTTCGGGTACAACCTAGAAAGCTACAAAGCATGAACTTACTGGTATGTGGTTCATATATGAATGGTAGTAATATATGAACGTCGCGAGTATCACACATATGAAATTCGGTTACGTCAGTCGCGAACTAGAGCGGGTGTTAGTTTTTTTACGTGTTGCTGATGGATGTAATGAAAGAATAAAAATTTCGTTACAGTTTCGAAAGTGACTGTATATAATTCGATATTTCGATAGTGTTTCATAAAATTGTCAAATCGTTTTGCACCGTGGGGTCTCGTACAACGCGGTTTCCTTTTTGCCAGCTCTGTACATTTCACTTTTCTGCATATCGAATAGAAACAACAGCGAATTGAATTTCTCTTTTTTATATTGGTGTCAAACGGAAGTGGCCATTGATGAAGGTTGGAATCAATTACTTAGAATTATTGACTGTATATTTCATTTAAATAGGAAATGGGATAAAAAAAATACATTGCCATTTGAAAGTACACATTTTCTCTCTGATTATTTTCGTTTATTCTATAGACTTATCATTGTCACTTCTTTTATTGATAGTCGTTTGTAGCTGTTCTGATTAAAGCATTTCCGAGAATATAGCTTTAAATCCAAAATTGCTTAGCAGTACATCCTTCTCAAAAGCTTATATTCCAGAACTACTATATTCCGATACTTTCAATCCAAGGATTGAAGATATTACCTTATTAGAACTTCCCGTTCGCAATTTGAACAAAAATACGACTAAATCTGTCTCATTGATACCAACATGTCACGAAGCTCAATGATATTTGGCCATGTTAAACCAATAAAAACCTGGAGGCGTTCTTGACTGCCGTAACCGAATTTCATATGTGTGATACTCGCGACGTTCATATATTACTACCATTCATATATGAACCTCATACTAGTAAGTTCTTGCTTCGTAACTCACTGGGTTGTACCCGAAGTATGATCGTGTATGTATTATGCAAAGATTGAAACTCATTTCCTTCTTTTCGTTACTTTGATTTCTAAGCCCTGCACATGACATAAACTACTAGAACAAAGCACCATGCGTTTCCTCCTAACAGAACTTGATAGGAACGCATGGTTGACTTCTACTAGAAACTGCTAGAACAAAACACCATGCGTTTCCTTCTATCAAAATTTGATGGGACGCATGGTCGACTGTTATTTATTTTTTAGAAGAAATAAACAAATATTTTGGTCGTCCATATTTTTTTTTAATATGAAAACATTCCACTTTAACATGTCCAAAAATTCTTTATTTATCACTAAAAAAAAATTTGGAAGAGTGAAAAAATATGTTTCAAAACTTTCAAGTATTTTTTAATGGAAGAAATACATATTCAAAAATTTTGAAAAAAAATTGTTAACCTTCCCCGTAATACCTTAAACGTACCTGATTTTTTCAAATTTTTCGGAAGAGCGGTTTCTTCAAAAATCAAATAAAATAAAAATCAATACAACGCAAATAAAAATCAATAGAACCACCCTAGCTCCATCAATATGGCAGTTAAAGAGTTGAAACTTTGAGAAAATTGTTTCCAGTCCAAGACCTTTCAAATGTGGTATAACAATTTTCTTTGGGGCAGATTTAACATGCTTATCCTACTATAGCCTTTATGGCCGTTGACTGTCAGCATATCCCTTCACATTCATTTTACTTTTCTTGCCGAAGCTCTCAGAATTCATCGTCAATTGAATAACCGTACCTAGTCACTTGAAGTTTTTCTTGCTCAGTTTCAAGTGCCAAGTAGTCTGCCTGGTTCATTGTCTTCACTGTTGGTAGTGAGCAAGTGCGAATGAATAGGCATAAACATCAACTCGATAACTCTCTCCGACCGTAATGAGAAATAGAGAGTGGCGGTTCAGTCGGTGTTGAACAGTCGTTCGCACCGCACGCGTATAGCTCTTGGCTCCTAGAATTTTTTTCTGGCTACCTAGAGTTTCATTGATTCAAGGCTTCAGTCTTTTTCAAGGCTACCTGAATCACCAACTAAGTGACTAAGTGATACAAAGAGTGATATTAGAGTGACTAAGTGATACAAAGAGTGATATTAGAGTGACTAAGAAATTAATCAGCCTTTTTTAAGGCTAGCTAGGAGTCTAATCGATGACTAATTTAGCCTAGTTAATTTAATTTAAAATTTCATTAATTTCAAAAATGCCTGCGTCAAACCGGAATGGCAACAAGCCTAAGGCTAAAAATAATTCAATACGGAATAAATCACAATCCGTTATTCAACATTTTTCTAATAACATTCACGATCTTATAGAATCTGAATGTAAAAATAAAAGACAACGGACGGATTTCCCTTCCGTTGATCCTATGCCGTCTAACAATATTTACGAGATTCTTCCTGAATCCGATTGTAGCGACATAGAAGAAAATTCTTCAAAAATTCCCAAAATGGACGCTTGTCGTTCTGGGAAGAAACATCAATCTATGCCACCAGTGACGGTGATGATTTCCGACTTCAAAGCATTCCGTACTGAGCTTTCTACTTTTCTCCCGGAAGTAAAAGTCTCATTTCAAATCGGACGAAGAGGAGAATGTCGAGTCTTGGCGGATGGATTGGAAGATTACGAACGTCTTATTCGATATTTGTCCGAAAAACTTCATAAATTTTATTCATATGATATAAAATCAGACAGACCCTTCAAGGCTGTCTTGAAAGGATTATCAAATGATCAAAGTATTGATGAAATTAAAAATGAAATAAAAGAATTGCTTGGTTTTGCCCCTTCCCAAGTAATACTTATGAAAAAAAGAGCGAATGGTACTTCTAAACCACGCTCTGGAATTTCCCATGAACTTTACCTAATACACTTCAATCGAAGTGATGTAAACAATTTGAAAACTTTAGAAAAAGTACGTTTCATTTCCCACATTAAAATTCATTGGGAACATTATAAACGGCATAATCGTATTGCAAACTTAACGCAATGTCGTCGTTGCCAAGGCTTCGGCCATGGAACCAAAAATTGTCATATGGATATACGGTGTTTGAATTGTGGTAAATCGCATTCGAAAGACGTTTGTCCAATGAATGAAACCACTGATAAATTTTCATGTTCAAATTGCAATGGAAATCATAAATCCAATTATTTGAAATGTCCTGTCAGGGAAAAAATCTTAAACGCTCGTTCGCTTAGACAACAAGTCAAATCAACGACCTTAAATTTACAGAACATACCTGAAAATTCTTCTAAGGTACCTGCCAATTCGTCTTCTAACGAAAACAATTTATTGACAGGTAGATCGACCTCGTCATCATCTTCTTCTAATGTCAGTTATGCTGGTATATTAGGTAGAAATCTATCTCCTATTTCTTCTAATGTAAATAATCAAAACACAGGACCGCCTTGCAGTTCTTCTTCTAACGAAAACAATTTATTAATAGGTAGACCGGCCAAATCATCTTCTTCTAATGGCAGTCTACCTACAAATATTCCTTCAATGCCATTCGCTTCTTTAAATGAAGTCGATTTAGGCGATATAACTGAAAATAAAATGATCTACCTACAAGATTAACTTTTTCAAATGATCATCCAAATGAATTCGACTTCATCACTTTTTGAAGCATTTCAAATCGGATGGAAATTTGCAAATAATATTATAATGAATTTAAAATTTAACAGTGATGTTAAATAATTATTTGAATATTTTAAATTGGAATGCTCGATCTTTGAAATCGAGTGAAGATGAATTTTATAATTTTCTCAAAGTTCACAAAATTCATATTGCCATTGTGACAGAAACTTTTCTTAAACCAAATGTAAAATTGAAAAGTAATCCACATTATGTGGTTCATCGATTTGACAGGTTTACTGGAATTGGTGGTGGAGATGCCATTTTTGTCCAACGGCAAATTAAACATCGAATTTTACCTTCTTTCAATACTAAAGTTATTGAAAGCTTGGGAATCGAAGTCGAAACCATTCATGGAATTTATTTCATCGCTGGAGCATATTTGCCATTCCAATGCACCGGCGAACAATTAAATTTCTTTAAAGGCGATTTGCAAAAACTTACAAGATATCGATCGAAATTTTTCGTAATAGGGGACTTAAATGCTAAGCATGTCCAGTGGAATTGTAGGCAAAATAACAGTAATGGTAAAATACTTCATAATCAACTCTCAGCTGGTTACTTTACAGTTCTTCATCCCAGTAATCCTACTTGTTTCTCTTCCGTGAAAAACCCGTCTACAATTGATCTGGTTCTAACAGATCAAAGTCACATTTGTAGTGAACCGATTACTCATGCTGATTTTGACTCAGATCATCTTCCTGTAACATTCAGACTTTCCAACGAAGCTATAATTAATCCAATTAGTTCTATTTTCAACTATCATAGAGCTAATTGGTTGGATTACAGATCTCACATTGAAAATCATGTGGATCATGAAACTATTTTAGAAAATTCTGCGGACATCGACACAGCAATTGATAATTTGAATCATTATATTATCGAAGCTAGAAATCTTTCAGTTCCCAAAGCTCAAACTAAATTAAATTCTCCTATCATCGATGACAATCTTCAACTGCTCATTCGGTTGAAGAATGTTCGTCGACGACAATATCAACGTTCTCGTGATCCTGCTATGAAAAACATAGTTAAGGATTTACAAAAAGAAATTAAACATAGATTTACTCTTTTGCGAAATGAAAATTTCGCTAAAGAAGTTGAACAAATTAAACCATATTCTAAACCTTTCTGGAAACTTTCTAAGGTTCTTAAGAAACCTCAGAAACCAATTCCTGCTCTCAAGGAAGGAAATCAAATACTTCTTACAAATGGTGAAAAAGCTCAAAAGCTAGCTCAGCAGTTCGAGAGTGTACACAATTTTAATTTGAACGTTGTGAGTCCTATTGAAAATGAAGTCTCACTGAAGTATGATCATATTTCAACCCAAGTGTTATCACACGATGACATTATTGAGACGAATTTTGATGAAATTAAATCAATTATTAGGAAACTCAAAAACATGAAGGCTCCTGGTAATGATGGAATTTTTAATATTCTTATTAAAAATCTTCCCGATGTTGCCTTGAGACTCCTGGTTAAAATTTTCAACAAGTGTTTTTCATTAGCTTACTTCCCAAAAAGATGGAAAAACGCTAAAGTAATTCCTATCCTAAAACCTGATAAAAACCCAGCAGAAACATCAAGTTATCGCCCAATTAGCTTACTTTCTTCTATCAGTAAACTTTTTGAAAAAATTATCTTGTTAAGAATGATGACTCATATAAATGAGAATTCAATTTTTTTACCAGAGCAGTTTGGATTTCGTCATGAACATTCAACTACTCATCAACTTGTCAGAGTAACGAACATGATAAAATCAAATAAATCTTCTGGGTTATCCACTGGAGTTGCTCTTCTAGACATAGAAAAAGCATTCGACAGTGTTTGGCACAAAGGTTTAATAGCAAAAATGTCTGATTTCCAGTTTCCTATTTATTTGATCAAAATGATTCAAAATTATTTAACTAATCGTACTCTTCAGGTTAGCTATCAGAATTGTAAATCTGAATTGCTACCCGTACGAGCCGGTGTTCCGCAGGGTTCGAGTGTAGCTCCAATCTTGTATAATATTTTCACTTCTGATCTTCCAAATCTACCCGTTGGTTGTCAGAAATCGCTATTCTGTGACGACACAAGTCTGTTAGCCACAGGTAGAAATCTAAGAGTGATCTGCAGTCGCCTACAAAGAAGTTTAAATATTTTCAGTGATTATCTGTCAAAATGGAAAATTAAACCAAATGCAGCAAAAACGCAATTAATTATCTTTCCTCACAAGCCAAGAGCTTCTTTTCTTAAACCAAACAATAATCACATTCTCAAATTGAATGGCTTGGAATTGACATGGTCTGATCAAGCTAAATACTTAGGTTTAACGTATGACAAAAAACTCACTTTCAAGGATCACATTGAAGGAATCCAGGCAAAGTGTAATAAATATATTAAATGTTTATATCCTCTTATAAACAGAAATTCTAAGCTCTGTCTAGAAAACAAATTGTTAATTTATAAACAAATTTTCAGACCAGCCATGCTTTATGCGGTACCAATTTGGTCAAGCTGTTGTTCCACCAGGAAGAAAACGCTTCAAAGGATTCAGAATAAAATTCTGAAAATGATTCTGAAGCGTCCTCCCTGGTTTAGTACAAATGAGTTACACAGACTCACAAATATAGAACCATTAGATGTAATGTCACATAATATTATAAGCAAATTCCGACAAAAATCGATGCAATCTTCAATTGAATCGATTCGCTCTCTGTATTAGTTAGTAAGTTAGTATATAAGTTCCTTTTCCCCATTACACAACACAAGTAGGTTTAGAATTTTCCCTACACAAAAATCTCAGAATTGCGGAAGCAAATGATGTCTTCATGGTAATAACCAAATCATATATATATAACAGGGCTGAAAAGTCACCACTTGTGGCTGAACACCCAATTTAAATCTTAATAATTTAATTTTAACTCATATTCCAATAAATAGTTATTTAAAAAAAAAAAAAAAGAGAGTGGCGGTTCTCATTTGAGTTTTCAATTATCACCAGCAAGTTAAAATTGATAATTTTACCTGTTTGAAATGTATTGAGATGTGTTTCGAAACATTAAAAATGAAAACTGAAAGGGGGAACAATTAATTTAAATTTATTTTGAAATTGATACTTCAGTTATCATGACAGGTTTACCTATCATCCATTATATTGAACCAGTTCGAATGTTTACGTGAACCTCATTTGAAGGCCGCTCTCTCATTCAATTGTAAGAGATATTTTGTTACTTCAAGAAATGAACTGACGGTGGTTAAACTGAGCTTCGGTAGGAAGAAAAACGAATGAAGGGCGGGATGGTGCTCATTCAGTGCGACAGCGAAGGTCGTAAGTTAGAATGAAAAGCTTACTACAGTAGAGTGATCGTCATTGTGTGTACACATTCAATTGCAATTGAATTGAATGAAGTTTGACAGCACTGGTCAAAATAACTGCACAAGTAGTTTACATTTTGAAATATAAAGAAACAACCCTTACTTTTCGAATATCTAGCATTTTTGAGGTATGGTGAATAATATTCTGCAAATGATGTACTATGGATTTGTCTATCATTAAAAGCTCAGGAGCTCATAGATTCGTACCTAGTGTGGGTTTCGGTACTTGGTTCGTTAAATAATCTGTGGTTGTGGCCATCAATGATCATTTCAATAAAAAAACTTCTTGATTCACTTAGTGGTGTAATAATATCTTCATCTTGCCATTCAAATAGGCTCATTGAAATATTTATTCTTTCCTTGGCCATTAGAATTGTGAGCTCATCAAATAACCTAATAGTAACTTTCAAACGACTCTAAGTTTTTCGAAATCAATTCAGGCATCTCCGAGAAAATTTGACGCCTAAAACACACTGAGATTTGTCGTTAACGTCACATATGAGATTACATTTGCCGAACCGGTAATGTTCGCACTAACCCTTCCAAGCTTGATCAATGACAGCTTTAAGAAGCTTAAGTTTATTGAAATTTCAGCCGATGAAAGATGTGCGGTTAGTCGGCTACATCACTCATACCATTATATCTCCGGAACCGGAAGTGACAATCATTTAATCTTTCAACTTAATAAATAACTCAGTAGTACCTCTCAATCAAGCCTAACCGTGTAGAATTCAGTTTGGACAACTCCAAGAAATTTGGAGAAGATAAAAGGGCACTTTTTCGGTTGCATCACTTATACCTTTATATCTCCGGAACCTAAAGTGACAGCCAACTGATCTTCGAACGTGATCAACAATTCAATAGTAGTTTTCAAAAGAACAAAGGTTTGTTAAAATTGGTTCAGCCATCTCTGGGGGCGCTAATTGCAACAATCCTGCTTATCGGCCTTTTTGTAGACGGGACATACCACTCCATCTATCCATTCCTGCGGTAGAATCTCCTCCTCCCAAAATTTTAGAAATCATCCAGTACAACGCTCTAGCCTGTGCCTCTCCTCCATGCCTGGTAACTGATCATTGCCCGCGGCTTTGTTGTTCCTCAGCTTACCGATCTCCTCTTTTATCTCCGACAGATCAGGTGCTGGGAATCTGTCGTCGGCTGAGCGTGCACCCAGATTGATCCCTGTACCGTTCTCTGTATCTTGTGCTTCGCCATTCAGATGCTCGTCATAGTACTGCTTCTACCTGTCGATCATATCACGTTCGTTCGTGAGAAGGTTACCACTGGTATCTCTGCACATTTCGGCCTGTGGCGTGTAGTCTCTACGTGAGCAGTTCACCTTCTCACGTAGTGCACTTGCGTTCGTCTTTTCAGTCCTAAACAAGTATATGCCGGATCCAGCGGCAGGATATCTTTCTCATCATTTTGCTCAACTATGGTAAGCTCGCACATTTTCTGCTTCCGGTCATCATTTTAGTGTATTATTATTATTGTCGTTACACAAGTTTTTGAAAAAGAAATAAACTTCAACAATGATAGTTTCGAGAAACACGACTCGAGATGCATAATGTGAGTCCCGCATATATTATATGAACTTCCATTATTACGAGTAATAACTAATTGTCTCTATTTTTAAAGCATTTCTCATGACTTTCTCTAAAAGAAACAATAATTTGTTATAATCAGAGGCCCTTCACCAATCAGAATTAGTATTAAACCACTTTGCACTCAGTGCGATTCTAGAACGCCGTTAAGAATGTGTTATGATCATCAGTTAGTGAACCATTTATGAATTTATTTTGTGCTCCGATCGCCTTGCACTAGAGGCCATAGTTTTCATCGGAATTCTGCAGGGATTCTTTGCAGTTGAGGAAAATCTTGATCCCTTCACCAACACCAACAAACAAAACGGTTCTTTTAAAGGCATCAACAAAAAAAAAAATATTTTCGAAAAATGTTTTGCACAAATATAAATATTTATATGTGATTGTGGATGGTATATGTGCAACAAAACAAAGGTTACCAGGGCTTGCATATTGAAGCAACGAATATGAACGAAAGGGTTTCACTATATGTGCTATTCACACACATTCGTATGACAGGTAGAATTCACAGCGCAACCCAAGCCAGGAGAGCTGCTTCGTTCGTTCATTAGTTCATGAATATGCCCGCTTGCTGAGACCTATGCTTCATGAGGTTAGCACAAAGATAAATAATAAAGACATGTATGTGCTAACAAATATTTAAATAAATCTGGTTCGTTCCCGGTACTTTCTCAAATGACCGCACTCACCGCTTGGTGGAGCGCGAGATTAATTGCATTATTATCATTTCGACCAAAGTGTGCCATAATATCTCAATATATACACGCAGAGAAATTGAGCTTGTTTTAAATAACAAAACAGTCAGTAGATTTTAAAATATGATTTCTGTTGATTTCAAGCTAGAATATGATTGATTTGAACCAATTTCTCCCTTCTACATTAACAATTATATCTATTTGATTTGAAGACAAATTCTCATCCTGGCTATCGAAAAACTGGTTTGTTCCAGCAGATTTTATCGTTGAAATAAATCAGCCATTTATTACATGTAAACGAAAGTTAAGTTGAAGTTATTGGCAACGTATTTGTTGATTCAATAGAGTTTTACATTTATATCAAGAAAAAAATTGGTTCATTTTATCTATGATCTTATTTGTGTAATGGCAACTAAGTTTATTGTTTGCATTAACCGTATCAGTTTTGTTTCTTATAAGTCAATCAATTTTGCTCCCTTCGATGATCAAAAAAGTTTGCACGTGTTCTAGAAATAAAATTTAAGTGTTTCTTTCGTTTCCTCGGGGTCTTTCACCAGTTGAAGTGTATGTATGGATAATTCAAAATATTACTAAACTTGCATTACTTTACATAACACGTTTTTTTTACAGAAAATATTTGATGCAGGAATTCTATCTTGACCAGATTAATGGAGCACCGAATCATTAATTGTTACATGTGAAAAATTTTATCGTCATACGACAAAAGGGCCCAACAGCTATTGAAAGCAATTAACAAGTTGAAAATTGATAAAAATCGAAATAAAATTAGTTTAAAAAATTGCCTAGAAAATTATTTTGAATGAAATCTCTATTTAAGAATAATAACAAACAAAAATGTATAATTTTAACAAACAAAAGCGTTTGTTGAAATACTAATTATTTTAGGTTTGAATCTTATCGTTCATTTCAACTGCCAAGTTTATAAATTCAAAGAACTAATTTTATTATCTTTATCTAAAGCTAGTTCATTTTAAACTTATTTTGAAAGTTAAATTTACCATGAAATTTTATGTCAAGAAATTGACAGGAATGCGCAAGTAAAATATTCGTTATTTTTAACAAAATAATTCTTGAAACAAACTAATGCACTGAGCAAAATCAAATATTTTATTTTGTAGCTTCAAACAACAATTTTTGCAATTTCAATCCAGATTTTCTTTTCTCACTATTTCAACAAAATAATTCGTTGTGTGAAACCAAAATTTAGTTATTTTTACAATATTTTTCTCTGCGTGTACAAATGAGCTAACGAATCGAAAGGGTTCTCACGGTTTGACATTTGCATTAAGCAGCCCTTACACGTGACAATATTATTGTCAATCCAAAGTATTGTCAATACCGTCAATCCAATTGACTTGGTAACTGGAGTCCGCATTTTTCGAGAAAATCAAGCGTTTGGAGCTTCAAATATTGCAAATGAATATTAAAATATAGAGAGAAGAGATTATTGCACATATTTAACAGTTTCTCTCTGGAGAGAAAGTATTGTTGGATTGATGAGCAGTTTTTATTTTTTTTACAATATTTTCGTCAATCCAATGAAGTTTCCATTACACGATCAAAAGTATTGTAAATACACCTTGTATTGACAATAATATTGTCTCGTGTAAGGGTCGCTTTATGAATGTGATGATGGGAACTCAGCAGTGCAACCAATTTATCACCATTGGTGCCAGTTTCACGGAGGACCGTAGATGTGCGCCAAAAAAAGATCGTGACTGCCATGTCTGGAAATTCGTTTGTGGTTAGCATTTGATGAATGGTTCTCATATTGTAGATGCCTATGAGGAAACTAGTTTTATAACTTTTAGTTCCGATGAATATTAATTTAAAGAACATTGCTTTTAGTGTTTCTAGGATATGTACACAGTGTAAACTGCCAAGAAACAAATGGATCGTTTTGAAAATGGGCTCAAATGCAAAATTTCTGCTATAAAATGTTTAAAGTCTGTTTGAAATGTGATCAAATTTGGTCTTGGAATGCGAACATTATGTTAAAAATGATTTCTGTAAACCTGCTTTTTAAAAATAAACCGTAAACATTGCCTATATAACGTTGCTTCGCGTCTTGTAGCACACCGTGAGGCATGGTCTTCTTTCTCGTACAATACTAACGAGAGTGAACCCTTCATTTCATTACATTGTCATGGATTGCTTAGTTCATGTGTTAACTGAGAATGAGAGCACAGACAATTTACTTGGCAAGGGGAATTGGTCTGCTCAGTAGCATATACTCTCACGCATCCAGTTTCTCTCTAATATAGGTCTCTCATTCAGCTATGTCAAGCAAAGTGTTCACAGCAGATATTTTTTGTTGCTTCGTTCGTTTGAGGATTCACAATACAAGCCCTGTTGAGCGACCACCCCTGGTTGCTACTCCGTTACTGATAGGGTATAACTGAAATCGTACAGGGAATTTCTAGATGATCCGACCTGGGACTGGTAAATCATCCTTCAATTTCCCCATTCTGGTAACCCCAGAACTCATGGATCAGAACCAGCGCCGGACAGGCCAGAATGTAGATCGTCTAAGGAATAGGATGGGATGTTAGTCCAACACTTGTTGTTAGTAGAGGCCGTATATACTACTGTGCACTCCACAAGAGTCACGGGAGAAAGATATTTGTTAGTATAAATTTCAGTAACGGTAGTGCGACTTAGTATGTTCCGGTTTCTAGATGCTCGGATTCTCCAACAAACTCATAGACTTCCCGATTGAACGTTTCAACAACATCCGATAGTGAAATCCCGGGAAGTATTGATTCACAGTTTTTATTCAAGGAAAGTGAAGGAAAGTTTGAAATACTATCGCGCAACGAATAAAAACTTCCCTATTTTTTCCAAATGGGATTACCTGCTACAAAATTAACAAGTGAATAGAATCCATGCAAAACAGTTGATTCATTGTAGTAACATATTCTATAAATTAAATCAAATCATTTTAGATCAAAGGTCAACAGATTTCACGCGCGGCTTGATTATTTATTATTTCCACTTTATTATTTACCGCGAACCCTGATTAATTTGTTTTTTTTTTGTGTTGATTTTGTGATTTGTTTTTTGTGTTGAATATCAATATATCAAAAGAACAAGTATCTATGTTATCTCTGTTATTAACATTGTAATATTAACGGATCTTCGCAGTAGTTGATTTTTATCATTCAATTTATATTTTATTTATTTATTTGGAGCAGGGAAGTCTGTCTCTCCAGTAGTCATAAAACGTCCTCATATTTTGAACCAACTGATAATCACATCCAAATTATACATTAATTATTTATAATTGAAAACAACGTATACTCACAAACTAACATAATTGACTTAGCACTCACAAACTTAAATACAAACATACGAATTATAAATAATGTCATTCTTAGGTCAAGTTCTTGAAACATACTATAAATGAGCTTCTGAGAGTAGTACGAGACAAACTAAAATTAAAAAAAGTATAACAACGATTAAATCATGCTTGATACAGGTTCGATCTTCGCATAATTCGTTATAGCAAACTGGGGGACAAGGAAAGGGTTATTCCGGATATTTCTGCGTCTGATATTCATATTAAATTGCCCGAGAAGGCTGGAGCAGACGATGTTCCCCAGAATTAAATCGGAAACAAACATTGCGTCGATCATTAAGTAACTCAAGTCCAATTAGATTACATCTAAGTTCGTATCTACGAAGGTTATGGGGGTCTCTACAAGGCAGCCAATTTAAGTCAAAACGAACGAATTTATGCTGCACAGCTTCAATGCGTTGTACCCCGTTATGATAATTAGGTGATTAGGAACCAGGGCGATATATAATGCTTTCTTGCGTCATTCGGAAGATGAATCCGAGTAATTTCAATGCCTTAGAAACGATGTGCAATATATGATCGCAAAAAGTTAATTTGCTATCAAGTAGGACTCCTAGATCTTTAATGCTCACTCTATTTAACTCAGTCATAAGAAGCGAACAGTTGAAAATTATTGATTTCCTTTTGGGACTGAACTTAATCATCGCTTTGGCTCTCAATTTTTACAGTTTGAGGTTGTCTGCGTACGAGAGCTTCAAGCACTTCAGAGAGAGATTAAAGTCGTTGATGTAAAGCAGGAACAGGAGAGGTCCAAGGTGACTACCTTGTGACACACCAGAGGAAATGGTAAACGAATTAGAAATAGTATCCTTAATTTTTACCGACATTTTGCGGTTTTTAGAGTCAGTTTGATGACCCTTCTCCGTCCATGATGGTCGGTAGATATGTAGTGTGAGCTACAACGGTGCATGAAATCCATGACATTCAGCTCAAACAACTTAGAAGGTGCACTTAATGACACAATACCACGATAATTGGAGATTATATTTTTTTTGTGTACGAGAAATAATAGCGAAGTTTTCCAGATGTCTGGAAATATGTCTGATGTCAGCGAGCTATTGAAAACATTGACCAATGGAGTTGCGATTTGTGCATATATCATATATCGTTTCTAAGGCATCCAAACAATTCGGATTCATCTTCCGAAAGACGAAATCATTCAGTAACATACACTGCTTAAAAGCATTATATATCACCCTGGTTCGCTATGTTCTTGAGTTTCCTGCAGTTGTGAGGTCACCTAATTAACAGTTCGGCTGAAAAGTTCGTGTCGTTTAATAGAAACACACATTTTTTTTGCCAAAATTCGTTTTTATTATTCAACATAATTGCCATCAGAGGCGATACAGCGATTATAGCGATCTTCCAACTTTTCGATACCATTTTTGTAGTACGATTTGTCAATTGCCTCAAAATAGGCCTCAGTTTCAGCGATTACCTCTTCATTGCTTCTAAATTTTTTACCAGCGAGCATTCTCTTGAGGTCTGAGAACAGGAAAAAGTCACTGGGGGTCAAATCTGGAGAATACGGTGGATGAGGGAGCAATTCGAAGCCCAATTCGTTCAATTTCAGCATGGTTTTCAACGACTTGTGACACGGTGCATTGCATTGTCTTGATGAAACAAAACTTTTTTCTTCTTCAAATGAGGCCGTTTTTTTAAATTTCGTCCTTCAAACGCTCTTATAACGCTATATAATAGTCACTGTTGATGGTTTTTCCTTTTTCAAGGTAGTCGATGAAAATTATACCATACGAATCCCAAAATATATACGCCATAACCTTACCGGCCGATTTTTGAGTCTTTCCACGCTTTGGGTTCGGTTCATCGCGTGCAGTCCACTCAGCTGACTGTCGATTGGACTCCGAAGTGAAGTGATGGAGCCATGTTTCGTCCATTGTTATATATCGACGAAAAAAATCGGTTTATTTCGATATAACAGCTCCAAACACTGCTCAGAATCATCAATTCGTTGTTGTTTTTGATCGATTGTGAGCTCACGCGGCACCCATTTTGCACAAAGCTTTCTCATATCCAAATATTCGTGAATAATATGTCCAACACGTTCCTTTGATATCTTTAGGGTGTCAGCTATCTCGATCAACTTCACTTTAAGGTCATTGAAAATCATTTTGTAGATTTTTTTCACGTTTTCATCGGTAACAGCCTCTTCTGGACGTCCACTGCGTTCATCGTCTTCGGTGCTCATATGACCAGTACGAAATTTTGCAAACCACTTACGAATTGTTGCTTCGCCCGGTGCAGAGTCTGGATAACACTCATCAAGCCATTTTTTCGTATCGGCGGCACTTTTTTTCATCAAAAAGTAGTGTTTCATCAACACACGAAATTCCTTTTTTTTCCATTTTTTTCACAATAACAAAAGTAGCTTAATTCAAAATGCAATATCTCACCTATTAATAATCAGACAGCTGTCAAATTTATACACGTATATTTTGAAGGCTGGTACTAACTGAAAATGGTATGGATTTAATTCTAGTGGCGCCCTCTCATAGAAACGATACGAACTTTTCAGCCGATCTGTTATCATAACGAGGTACAACGCTTTGATGCCATGCAGCATAAATTCGTTCGTTTTGCCTTAAGTCGGCTGCCTTGGAGAGCCCCTCATAACCTTCCCAGATACGAACTTGTGCAGAACAACGTCGAAAAATTATGTACAAATGGTGCACAGAACGCGGACTGAGCAAGTCACTGGGAAAGATAGCAAAAATGGAAGGAGTAAGTAAAAAAGCCGTGCGAAATGCAATCAGGAAGTTCGGATAAACCGATAACGGGTCGAAAAAAAAGTCCTGCTAACCCTCAGTTGGATAAACGTATCGAGCAAAAGAAGGAGGTTTCAGTTCGGGATGTGGCCAAAAAAGTGGGCACTTCGAAGTCAAATGTTCTTCGTGCTAAAGAACGTTTGAATCATCGAACCTATAAAAAGCAGAAACAACGTAGTCCGAAACAAGAAGCATCGATCAGGCCGAGGGCTCGAAAGCTGTACAATACGATTCTTGCTGGAAATTTGAACTGCATAATCATGGACGACGAAACCTACGTGAAACTCGATTACAAATCTTTGCCGGGACTACAATTTTATACGGTGCGAGAAGGGCAAGTGTTAAACCAGTCCGAGACATCGATCGAAGTCGAAAAATTTGGTAAGAAAGCTATGGTCTGGCAAGCAATTTTTAGCTGCGATAAGATTTCGAAACCAATGAACAGCAAAATATACATCAAGGAATGTTTACAAAAACGACTTCTACCCATGATACGAAGCCACAAGGATCCTGTTGTCTTCTGGCGAGATCTTGCTTCTTGCCACTACTCGAAATCAACGGTAGAATGGTATACTGCCAAAAATGTCACTTTCGTCCCAAAAGACATAAATTCACCAAATTGCCCACAACTTCGACCAATTGAGGAATTTTGGGCATTAACGAAGGCACATCTTAGGAAACATGTCTCGGCAGCCGAAACCATTCAACAGTTCGAAAAAGATTGGAAAAAAGTTAATGAGGAACGTTCGTAAGAAGGTTCGCCAGCTAGTCTACAATGGCTACGTAGTAAATGTTGAGAATAATATCCTGTTGTTGTATCCTAATATTATCAGTATATCGTATAAAATTTGAATATCTAACAATTGTGAATTATTTACAGCGAAATCAAAGTGCGTCGTTACCATCGAGACCAGGAAGAAAAAATATCAAATAAAACTTTTCTCAGAATCTAGCCGGAAATTGATAAGTTGAGTGAAGTTTAATGAAGAGATAATTTAGTATAATAGAGTAATCAGATGTGAAACGTTGAAAAAATCTGATAACTGAAGAGAAGAAGAAACATCTGCAATTGTCGCTTTTACGACATGGAAGCAGCCCGGAACGACCGAAATTAGCTCTGCGCCTAATTCGTATTACTGTTTTTGAATTAGTTGATTTTAACAACAAAATTTCCAAAATAACTATAAAATTAGTTAAAATTTAGAATTTACTGTGCTGAAAAAAACTCTTATTTTTAGAGAATGTGTTTAGTTGGCGAATATTCTGGACACAAACCAGCAATATTTCGATCCAACACGAAATTCTCATTGACAACTAATTTCGTTATTAAAATCAGAAACTTTGATTCTATTTATCTATCACCGTCATTACTGAAGGACAGTAGTGTCAAAGCAAAACAATCCATTAAAAAGCTAAAAGGGACAGTCTTGTTGAAACTGCTCGCAAATTGTTTAGATGTTTTTCGCATGTGTTACGATATATCCCTATATAAATTTCTAAACCGATATGTAAAAATGACGTAAACTGTTAGTGGAAAGTGTATTTATTCAGAATTTGTGCGCAGTTGAAGCGATTGTGCGTAATAATGTTTTTACGGGAAACAGTGAAGTGAGTTTCGAATGTTGCACTCTAATTGTATACGTCAAATGATGTTTTTTTGTATCTTCTCATTCCGGGCTACGCCGTCCGGTGTACTATTTGT
This sequence comes from Malaya genurostris, assembly GCF_030247185.1. NCBI lineage: Eukaryota > Metazoa > Arthropoda > Insecta > Diptera > Culicidae > Malaya > Malaya genurostris. The sequence continues at coordinate 111,899,476 of NC_080571.1, forward strand.
ATTCGGTTTTTGTTTTCCGAGTGCTCAAAGTTTTCAGTGAGAGAGTCGATTTCGCGAAGTCGAATGAAGAAAACAGCGATTTAGAAGTAAAATTTTTCAAAAAGAAGTTTATGTTTCGCTTATGTCTTTTTCTCCAATACAACATCGTACTTATACCTGCAAATATAGAAAAGATAACCGCGACTGAATTTTTTTTCGGTAGTAGTGTGCCATCTAGTGGCTAGTAGTCATTACGGTGTTAACGAGCGCCATATAGCTGCAAATTGCAAAAACCAATTCAACCATTTATGTTGGTTGAAAACAACGTTTTATTTCTCTAATTCAACTAAAAAATTAGTTGAATGGATATGAAGCGTGCCTTAGCTAAGAAATGACAGCACGTTTAATTGGTGAATTCAACTAAAAAAATAGCCATTTCAACAAATATTTTATTATTATTAAGAGAATCAGAATTAAAAAATCTAAATTAGCAAAAGTAAGATTTTTTTAGTTGTCTCAAAAAATAACTAACTAAAATCAGAAAATCAACTAATTTTTTCGCCAAAATGCTAATTTCGGTCTGTCCGTGAGGAAGCCAATGGATCTATTCTTGGCCTACATATTTGAACAGAAACTAAAATTGATAAGGGCTGTCCTTTGTAGTTTTTACTCATACCACCCTTGAAATCCGAAACCGCAAATCAGCTCCGGCTGAAACTAAGAAATTTTCTTTGGAACCGTATTCTTTTCAACTGAATCTAAGTTGATAAAAATCGTCACACACTCCTACATACAGACACACACATACACCATCAAACACAAATATTCTGCGATTTTGGCGAACTAATCCGTATGGTGCCACCGTTCTTCGATTCCAAAGTCGGTTTTCACAGTGGTCATTCTGCATTACAACGATAAAAACAAAACATGTTCAACAACACCCCTTAGATTATTTGTTCTCAAATCGAGCTTACACCATCATTTACACTTCCAACAACAAAATGTTTTGTGTACCTGACAGGATACTTAACCGAGTATTTAGATTGGCATTTAGTGCTTTCTGATACAGTGAACTTCGAAGCAACTGCTGGCCCACAATTTTCGATCTACATTGTGCCACATCTGTTGTTCGTATTTATTTCGACAATCACCAATAAAACTTTCGTACAGATGCTAAATCAAATTGGCAAAACAAATTGTTGCCAAATCACCTTTCACCCGATTGTATTTTGCACCAAACCCGTTTGTTTTTTTGTTCTCGAAGTCCGACACGGCGAATCGATTCATCATGGTATGTGGAAGGCCCTCAGTTGCTACGATTTATTGGCTTTCCTAAGCATGTTAGCCAGCTATATCATTTATATCAAGTTTTTTTTCCATCTGCAGCTGTTAGTCTCGCCACTGTGCCTTCCATTTGATTGAGTCGAATGAGCACAAAGCTCTTTTGCCATCAGCCCGGCTGGCTGGATTCACCCAGATAATGCCGGAGAAACGGAAACCAGAAAAAAAACCGTGGACCAAGGGAGCGAAAAGAAATTGTTTTCTGGAAAGCACTAATGAACAGAATCAAGTTACAGTAGAGTGAAAATAAGAGCTAAAGTAGAAACTCCGGAAACTGACATTCAGCGAAAGCTAAAAAAAAACAATTCAAACAAAAACCCTCCCCTTCTGCTGGGGTGTAGCTCATCTATAACGAAAGTTCAACAATAACTCTTATTCAAGATTTCACTTGAGAAAACAGCAAAAAATTAGAAACAAAAACTTACATTCGTTTCGAAGAAAATATTTTTCGACCGACACTGAATCGCAGCGGCTCAGACAGGCATCTCAAGGCAGTAGGAGCTGATGAGCCATATGTATGTATGTTTGCCGAATCCATCTACAGCGGGGGGAAATCGTCCGAGTTTTCAAGGCTGCTGGAAGCAGAATAGAGCCCAAAAGTAGAGTCCGCCAGTGAAACATGGACTTGGCTTCTGGCAGGACACAATTCTTTCCACTCGATTCCGTCATCTCATTGAGAAAAAATTCTCAATTTCAAATACTTTGTAAATTTGTTCTATAAGTTTATGCTTTGTGCCAGCTTGACAAAACTATTTCGACACAGAAACAGAACGAAACTGTACTACATAGGTTTTAGTTTGCACGACTTGAAAAATAAACATACAAAAAATCAAACCATCTAACATTACATTTACTCCACTCACATCGAAAGCGCTTTCGGTCATTATGTCGATGAAAGTACAAAGGATTGTTAACAGATTTATTTATTTGACCCGTTTCGACGCTGAGTGCCGTTTTCGTTACTCCTCTATTTGTTTCAAATTCCAATTCCCGACATCGGTTAGATCGTGCTCTGCTCGATAAAAGCGAATATTGATCCTAATTTTCGTGTTTCTCTTAATCGCCGCCATACCAGATGAGGGGGGTGAGGCTTAGCGTGGAAATCAAGCAAGGCAAATATACACATTCATCAGTTTTGTCGGTAGATGGGTGAGCGTGTGCCAACTGTAGTACGTTGGGTTGAGAAAATATCGTCATTCGTGTGTTATCTTGATCCGATTCAATACGTTGGATGATGACATCGAGGGAATTCGATATTTCAATCAACCCATTCATCAAGAACTGATAAAGATATCTGTCATTGAAAATTTCTGCTAATAAAATTTTCCCAAGATCTATATTTAATTGAACTTCAAGAATCGAAAATGCTCTCGTGCAGTCAGATTTCAATTAATTCCTTCTTCGAAGGTTGAATCCATACGAAAAGTACTCCAGTCGATTGTTTATCACGTTCTCTAGAGAGCTGAGATGCTACACGGAAACCACTTTCTAAGAATGTCAAATCATTATACTTCGTCCTTGATACCTGCTACGTTGTGATGAATTATACTAAGAACTTGATTCACTCAATTAGCAGTAATGAGGCACCCAAGTTTCGGAGAATTCAAATCTTATTAGGCCACATTAAAAATTGCCCACCTAATGATACGAAGCCGTTGTAGGGTGATTGTACCAGCAATCCTCTTATTAGTACAGTCATCACGCTTTTTTGCGGATCAAAGACTGTTCTCGAAAAAATGCAACACATTATTTTATATATAACTTTTCAGAGCATGGGTAAAATGTATGACATTTTTGAATAATACTAGATGAGAGTGGAATGTAATGTGTTATCTGGCAAGGCCCCATGCATTTTGTATGAACAGACATATAATACATTGTGATGATTCGATGATGATGATTTTCTCATGTGTATGTTGTATGTATCCATTCTAACTGCCGAATAACTAAAACGTGCTTAATCCACCTAGCAGTGAAATGATATTCTCTTTTATCGATCCGCATGTTTTCTGCATTCTGGGCAATAAATAATCGTTTTTCTCTAAAAAATTTAAACAAGAAAGACTGAGAGATTGCTTTATTAAAATAAATAGGACAAAAAATTTGTTGAAACAATCAGGACAAATTCAATAAATTTACATATTATTTTTTATTAGAGTGACATGAAAATTTCGTTTTTTCAGTTGTTGTAGTTGAAGACAGTTACAATCATTTTAGTTATAAAAATGTATGAGTTATCACTTTGAACTCGAAGATAATGCAAAATTTCCAATGTAAGGATTAACACGTCCCAGTCGAACAATTGTGTTGCCAAAAAGGAACCGTGCTGAAAAGAAATCGCGCCAAAATACTATGCGGAAGAGTACTGTACTCAGTCTTTTAATCACTCAGAAATTATTATATTGAAAATTGTGGCTAATTTTGATTCCAAACGTCATTTCATCGTGCTTCGTGAAAAACTCTAAATCTTGGGATATGGCGAACAAATCGATATCTCAGTGAATAGATGGCGGATTCTTATAATCTACAACTCGTTTGATTGGTATTACGTTAAGGTATCTAAATTAGGAACATTTTCCAGGTCAGCAGTTGTTGTTGTCTAAAAACTGCAAAGCCCATACTGTGGTATTCTTTTCAAAATGTTTCTCTTCGATTTTTGAAAAAATCCAAGAAATTGTTTGTGCATTAACTAGTAAGGAGTGTATCGAAAAGTAGTTAGCAACATTGATTAATGAATTGAATTGCGAAAAAAACATATTTTGACATCAGTTTTCGATATATTGTATAAAAATTACATCTTTATGCATTTCACTAATTATATTGTAGAAAATCCTAGTTTCTGTGAAACGCTCGCACTTTGGACTTGAAATTCTTTATTAAATTCTGCACAGTTACTTTTGTGACTTTCCTGGTGGCAGCTGTCCAGTTTTTTTTAACTCCTGCATGTTTTGGGACACTGTACCTTCCTTCCGAAAGTGCCGCTTGACAATTGCCCAATACCTTTCAATTGACCGAAGATCCGGCCAGTTCGGTGGGTTGATGTCCTTTCCCACGAACTGTACATTATTTTTTGACAAACACTGTAGAACGGAGTTGGCGTATTGGGCTGAAGCCAAATCCGGCCAGAAGAGAGGAGGAGCCTTATGCTTTCTGTACAGTGGCAGCATTCTCTTCTTCAAACATTCTTCCTCGTACACCTTGGCGTTAATTGTGCCCTTCGTGAAGAAAATCGACGACCGCAAACCACAGGTACAAATTGCTTGCCAGATCAACACCTTCTGCCCAAACTTTTCCATCGCCACCGTGGTGTCAGCGTCGTCCAGGTCCTGGTACACCGATTTCGTATAATATTGCGGTCCGGGCAGCGCTCGAGAGTCTTCCTTGGCGTAGGTTTCGTCGTCGATCAGGATGCATCCGTTTTTATTCTGTAGAATCCGGTTATACAGTTTTCGCGCTCTTGTTTTGGCCTGAACTTGCTGTACCAGGGACTTTTTCGGCTCCTTCTGTTTCTTGTACGTTTTCAGGGAGTTCCGAACTTTCATCCGTTGAATCATCCCGATGCTGGTGTTGAACTGCTTGGCCAAATCCCGCGTGGACACCGATGGGTTTTTCCTGATGTACTCAACCACTTTCAAGTCTCGGCCGGGCTGGCAGGGACCCGTTTTCCTACCGGATCGGGGCAAATCCTGCGAACTTCTCGATAATATTTTTGACACTGGGGTGGTGCACTTTCACCCGTTTTGCAATTTCGTTGTACGTGACACCACTTTCTGAGCACCAAGTGTGCAGAATTTTCTTTCGCGTTTCTGGATCAATTCGACTCATCATTGAAACGATAAACAGAACCGAAACCAATCGACTGCGTAGCTGTTATTGACATGTAAACAAACATGTCACCGCAAAACACGCTGCAAAAAATCAAACCATTTCAGAGTAATAACTGTTTGAATGTTGCTAACTACTTATCGATACACTCCTTATAATCTACAGAATAAAACACTGCTTTGCCCTCAAAGAAAACGAAGTGTGTTCTCCATTATATGTAATTCTAGCTCCGTAACCCGAGAACCGCTATAATCTAAGTCGGTTCGTACGGCCACTAACTAATATGACGTACAAATTCTACTAGTTTTTATTAAAATTTTGAAGTTTTTATACGATTTTGCCATCGTACTCTAAACGACGGTTTAAATTTTTGTTGAATCCGAAAATATGCTGTAATTTTTGGTAGGACCATAAGACCTAACCTTTCATTTGACTCTAAGATTGGAAATATTGGTTCTGCAAACTCTGAGAAAATGGAGTGGGATCCACTTTTGAGCATAACTATTTTCTCTCGTCGTTAATCGAAAACAGAGAACAAGGCTAGGATTTGTTTAGCTGCCTACTTCTAATATCTATCGATTTGTGTAGATTAGAGACCAGTTCAGAAATTTTTTAGTGTATTTTGTTAAACCGCTTTATGTGACGGTGTAAAATATATAACACACTTTACCCTATAACTCTGGAACCGGGAGTCGGATCTGAATGAAATTCAGGAATTTCGTATGGCATCGTGAGATCTTTTATTTTAATCTAAGTTTGTGGAAATCGGTGAATTCATCGCTGAGGAAAGTGAATGAGATCCAGTTGGGAATATATTGTTGATATATACATTTCATCCGTGGTAGCGGTCAATTTGTCATTTTTGGCAATATGTGTTTGTGTATCGCCATTGGCACAAACAAATCACGGTGAGAGGATATCTCACCACAAGAAGTGACGCATAAAGCAAGCGGGGAACGCAAGCTTTCTGCGCACAATAAACAACAAGACAATAGTAGCTATCTCTCTTTGTGTGGATACGATACGCACTGCTGCTGAACAATACCATATGATCGATAGTGGCCGATCATTGTAGTATAGTTAAACATCGCTTGTGTAATATGTATTATATTAAGAACTAGGCTAAGCTTTTAAATAAAGTTACCTCAAATTTAACCTGAAGTGAAGTACTCTGCTTTATTTTGTTCTATTCATTTCAACATATATGACCACTATTTTCGGTGCTTCCGGAACCGGAGACCGGGAGCCAGGATAGCTGGAATTTGTTTGTTTAGTTACCTACTGATAGTGGCTATCAATTTGTGGAGTGTCGAGTCCAGTATAGAAAAAATTTTGCGGTTTTTGTTTCGCCGGTTTAAGTGACGGTGTACAATATTTAACACAACTTAATCCTATAACTCCGGAACAGTCGCATCCGGATGAAATTGTTTTTCAACAAATTGATCATTTAGATCAAACAATAATTCGCACTTTAGGGTGATAAAAATAAATAAATAGATAAAAAAAATGAAAATTGGTTCGACATTCGTTTGGCCTTATGGTTAACTTTCAGTGTGGCTCTAAATTTCAAAAGGTAGTTCGAAAATTCGATTTGGCAATGAATAAGACAGTTTCTGCAGAATTGGCATATCGATTTTAATCCAACACTCTAGAACTGCTGTTTTGAGACTTGAAATGCTATAAAATTGAAGTCCGTTAGCATAAACCATTCTTGCTAAGATCACCCAGAGGTTTTCAGTTGGATTGCTATCAGGTCTACATTATCCTGCTGAAATACGATGTCTTCATCCGTATCGTTCTCAATATGACCGATAAAAAAAATTGGCAACAGCTCCACATACATTTCGGAATTCATCCTGGTTGAGATGAAATAAATCGGAGGTTTTGCATGACAGGAAAAAGCACCCCAAACCATCAAACTTCCACCACCAAAATTTCGCTTCGATCTCACTACGCTTGTTTTTTTAAGTCACGCCAGTAGCAACTATAACAGCGATTTGTTTTTAGTCTTTGTTATGACGTAGAGCTGGCTTGAGCTAGTTTTAATATGATCAGTATCTAACGGGGAAAACAGATTGGAAAATTGACATATGAACACGATGATGTTATGAAAACTGCGAAAATGTTACCGCAGAGACGGAACTCGAACCCGTAGCTAACTCCTAACCGGGGAAATTGTTTTACCAATTAAACTACCCTGCATATGAAAACGCATGAAGAGAAAGCCCAATTGACTGGACGAAACTAAGCATGATTCGCTGTACTTAGCCACTACGGTATTCACTCACATTCCCGTATCGTATCTATAACATTTCGGTCCGTATTATTAAACTTTTTCACATCAAAAAATGCGACACTACGCCATTCTGGATAGTATTAGTAGGATAGTAGCATCAGCCATCCAATGGTTCTGTATGTATCAACTGCGAAGTATGCTGAAACAGAAAGTCAAATTCCACAAAATACAAAATTATACAAAGACTTGTGAATCATTGCCGCATTATCACATGCACAGCACCCTATGCATTGAATCGCCAACATACTATCTTGAACAAAAAGTTCCCGGAATGACCACCGTGTGGCGCTCTCAGTCACCCGATTAGATTTTTATAAACTGACTCAGTCACCCGATTATATTTTTATACATCTGTCATTGATATTCTATCAAATTTTGAGCTTGATATCTCGACATTTGTAAAAGTTACACTGTATTGAGTACATCTGCGATTGTTGGAGTCCTCGATTGTGTAAAATTTCATGCAAAAAATGGACCGCATTGACGTCGCAAAAGACATGATTTTCAACGCCGAGTCTGACCCAATATTCAACGACGTAGATTAACGAGTATGACATGCAATCCAGACATCAAACGAGTAAATGGCGTATACCGAAAAAAACACGTCATTGAAAAAGAAGGCGATGCTCACAGTTTTCATTGATTACAAGAGCGATGCAAAATGAATTCCTTCCACAAGGCCAAACCGTCAACATGGAGTATTATTTGTGCGGAGACGCTTGCGTGAAGCAATTCGCCGAAAAAGACCAGATTTGTGGGTAAACAACTTGTGGATCTTGCACCACGATAACGCATCGTCACACAATGCCATCGCTATCCGTGAACATTTGGCTAAAAACCGAAACGAATACCATTCAGCATCCACCGAATTCACCTGATTTGGCTCCCAGCGACTTTTTCCGATTCGGTTGATTCAAGAAACCGCTGGCCATACGGATAACTGTATATAAGAAATGTTTCGAGGATTGGATTAAGCGCTGGCATAAGTGTCGTTAAATTCGAGGCGGTGAGAATGATGACAAAGCTCTCCTAAACGTAAGTTGTAGAATATATTTGGTCAACATTACGAAAAAATTGTACCTTTTGTATTTCGTAGCTTCAAATCGACTTGATATAAATGAAATTTATAAATTATTCGACGATATTGTGTCTTTTGCGGAATGACCGATACGGCGAAAAAGTTTTCGATGAAACGTCTCTGTTCCATTTAAATCGGGTTATTAATACGTCTCAGAAAAATATAGCAGGCGTGCCAGACAAAAGTGCGGGATATTATAAATGGAAATGCATAATGATTGTTAGAAATAGGTTCAAGATACTTCATTCAAAAATTTGCCTTCGAAAACTATGTATTTTCCATCTTTACACAAACTTACATAAACTACATTAAAAGAACTGTTTATCATCCACTCGTTAAGCCATTTTTCCACATTTTCATTACTAGTGTTTATTAAATAGACCTTTGATGATTTTGATTTTCATCTATTCCGAAATAAATAAAGCGATTGTTCCGTGATTCCTTATCTGTCTAGTAGTAGAGCTAGGGCAATTTTACAAGCAAATACAATACAACTATTTGTAATGTAATTCAGTTTAATCGAAGTCTTATATTATACCATTTGGAAACAAACTAAGGTAACGGCTCCCTATTTCATCTGAGCTCCTATTTCCATCTCATCCCTTCAACTCATTACTTTGAACATGAATAATATTTTACAACCTACCTGAACAAAATTGTGAAATATTTTAAAATGATTATAAAATCTATTGTCACACTATCCCATTGAAAGAAATGGTTTTTAATTCTTCGGTGATCGTTTGTTTCATTTAAAATTAACTCACTTTTCAATTTAGGACACATTTTCGTCTCAAGATTTACAGTTCGTCATGTTTCTGACTATCTACTAATCGGATCGTCTCAAAACATGATCATTATTTCGCACAACTACACTACCATTGAATGCTGGATGAGTTCATAATTAGTAATGTTCACTTGCCACTTATTTAATTAACGATTTGAAACTTCAAAAATTACCCGACAAGCAATAAAAGTCTTCAAAAATATGAGATGAATGTTTTTCGCTTAGTTCACTTGATTGCGCTTTGTTTTCATCTCATTTGGTTTCGCAAAGTTGTCAATTTATCTCATAATGTTACGAAACAAAAATTGTTTTTCTTCTTCAAATTATCATCAAAAAGTATGTTTTTGGTATCCGTGACAATAGTTTAATTATGTTATTGATATTAATATTTCAATAAAAAATTCTCGACTTCGAATATTACCAGAAAGAGCGTGTTAAATACTAATGAAATAACCATTGTGGCAAATCTAGTAGCACTGGTTTCATTCCGCAATACGTCAACATAACGCTGTGAAGTGTGTGTGTGTTTCATCGGCTGTGCATAGAGATGCCAGATATTTTTATAGAAAATATGTATTACTTTGCATAGAAAGTCTATATCTGCTCTATCTGTTCACTAATAAAATTATGTTAAAAGATAGTTCTTTATATCTCCGTAAGTCATTGCCCCACTTACTAGAAAATTCAACGAGTAAATTTTTTATCAATAACAATAACAATAACAATATATATATATATATATATATATATATATATATATATATATATATATATATATATATATATATATATATATATATATATATATATATATATATATATATATATATATATATATATATATATAATATAAATGTTTGTCAGTATTCATAATTCATGTCATCAATTATCTGCATAAAAGATTTCCACTTTAACATGTGATTTGTCCGTTGATTAAAAAACTTTTAAAGAAACACTGCAATCAAATACTAATAGGTACTCAGAGAGGAAAGTCTATTTTTTTAATTCTGTACTTTGATTTAAATCAGCATGCGAACGCAAAAATCTATACAATACAGATTAATCTGTATAAATGGCATCTCAGGCACTGCATTTTTTTAAGAAGGGCTAATGCCTAAATAGTAACAGTTACTTTTTATTTTTATTTAAAATTCACCAAATTAACTTTACAGTAAAATTTTTAAATTTAAAGCGAATGGTAACGGAAACGACCGAAAAAATTTTAAACATTGAAATGATTTCAAACTGGTTCTAAAAATATCGCATGTACTCTCATAGCTGGCATTAGGCCGTTTTTAAGAAGAATTCTGATATTTTGAACCTGAGAGTGTATTTTGTTTTGATTGTTGTCGCCATTGCTAATTTATAGGATGAATAAAGGATCAACGATTGGATGGATAAAAATCCATTGAGATGAAATTAGGAGCAGAGTAGTGAACACATCTTAAGTGTTTTTAGCTGTTTTATGAATATTAGTTAATTTTTTAAGACATGTGAATCAATTCTCGACGTGGAGCAAGGCGATTGAAGCAGTAATATGAAATAGTTATAGTGATTTTAGTGACTAAATCGGCGTTTGAAGACGACATCCTTACAAATAAGATGAAATAGGGAGCCCTTACCCTAGATTCGCTCGCCTAAATTAACCCGGTCGTCTTTTCGACTTTTTTTTCAGTATTCCACAATCCATTTGGTTTTATCACTAATTAGATTTACATGCCGATTCTAACCCCGTAGTTTTTTTTCTGTCTTTCACCATCATTTTGATAACTAACTAAATCTACATGCCGATTCTAAGTGCGATTCTAGAAGTGCGTGTGCATGATCTTCACTCAAGCGTAACCGATTCTTATATTCGCAAAACCATGCCCCAATACGGAGAGATTCTCTCTATCGAAAAAGAAAAGTGGAAGCATTTTTCCCCGGTATTCTAAATGGCGTACGTTTGTTTCGCATGCGCTTGAGGAGGCCTATACCTTCTTATGTGACATTCGGTCAGGATACAAGAATCCCGTGCAAATCACTTGTTACCTATGACAATCAGATGGCCACATGTCAATATTGCCAAAAAGCTGTTCACTACGGTAAGCCATGTGATAAACCGGACAAGGAGACAACTATACCAAAGGACAACGGTGCTTCCTTCACTCCAACCCCCAGCAACCCCAGTACACCTGTGACAGTCACCAACAACAGTGAAGCATCCCCTTTAACGAAACCATCCAACGTATCCCCTATAGAACAAAGTACACCAGCTGCAGTTAACAGCTTACCATCCAACCAACCAGCAACTGCAAACAATGTACAACAAGGCGCATCTACAGCAACTAGCAACGAAATCAACAACAATACCACGGCAATGGATGACGAGACGAACCACGAACAAACTGCCCCTCAATCCTCGCAGGAGGAAAATGGAAGCTCCTCTCCCCCTAGAAAAAGGGTGACAACGAGATCCAATACAAAAAAAAATTATCTGAAAACTCAGCTAAATCGGCCACGTAAAGCTTGTACGCAAATAGGCCTGAATAAAATATCTTTTAAATAAAAAAAAAACTTTTGAAAAAAATATTCTTGAAATTGACATTTTTATGATAAGCACCTTACCTCCGAAACCAGGGCTTTGATTCCAATGAGGTATATTCTTATGGCATCTTAAGACATTTCAGTAGAATCTAGGATGGTGAACCGATGTTCAGCCATCTTCGAGAAAAGTGAGTGACATTATTTTCACATTTTTGGTGCATATTGTCCTGCAACTCCGGAACCGGAAGTCGGATGTAAACGAGATTCAAGGACTTTGTATGGGACCATAAGATTATTAATTTATATCTCAGTTTGTGAAAATTGTGAGCCATTTCCGAGAAAAGTGAGTGTCATTATTTTTACATTTTTTGGTGCTTATTACCCTGTAATTCTGGAACCGGAAGTCGCATCCAAATGAAATTCAGGAACTTTGCATGGGACCATAAAACCTTTCATTTGAATTCAAGTTTGTGTAAATCGATTCATCCATCTCCGAGAATTGCGCATTTGAGAGGCACTGAAATGCATAAAAGTCACGAAAGCTCGAAACCGATTTTCTTGGAAAAAGAAGTTCAACTAGAACGCGCCTACTTGGGAAACAAGTACCGATTTCGCTTGGCGCTCTGTCAAACATTCGGTAAACACCTTTATTGAGATGTTTGAAGGTACTTCTCGGAGTGGGTATTTTAATGCAGCGAGAACATATGCGACAGAACAAATATGTTTTTCATCACATATAGCACCATTAACGAGCAAATTTATAGAAAAGGATGCCTTCTGAATCACCTACCAAACTTCTTTCAGTTCCATTTCGCGCATTTGAAATCCTGCGATCATGCTCAGCAAGCTTTTAACTGGCACAAAAACAATAATAGCATCCTAAGAATCTGCAAAATAAAACCTTCGAACCAGAAAATAATAAAAAAAACTGGTCTTCTCAAGCTTGTCTCACAGACACAAACATTTATTTGGATTACAAAACTACACCATCATAAAACATCGAATACAAAAGATGTTCTCTAGATCGTCCTATTTTATCTATTCCGCATTTCGCATTGTTTGTTTCCGATTCATCCAAAGCTTAATTAGCGTTTCCACCAGTCATGCAGTTAATTAAACGTGAGTCACTACGGAGCATTCGAAGTCATTTCTCCGTAGTTCTTTTCTACCCGACTGACCACACACACTAGCCTATTAAATTTTCTCCAAACAACGACTGGACTCTTCGGTCTCCAGTCAAACCTGCCCGACCCGCCAGACTGTCCAGCGATACCAAGGCCCTGGGAAGAATGACATCCCCTCAGCAGAACAAACAACGATGATTCCAATAAGTGTCACATCCTTCCCGAGACTGCCATACATCTTCATCAAAAAATAAAGCCGCCCTGGAGCTCTTCCCGGAAAGGGAAAGATAGGGAACAAAAGTTGGGCAGTCGAAGCGAAATACAACAAGTGTGAATCAGCAAGTTACATCAATTCGTCGTTTATACACTTGTCATGGGTATAGTTGCAGTTGTAGATATTTTTCCTGCTCAACACAATCATAAGATTTGCTCTGCCGTGGTAGAAGAGAAAACGATATAAAAAGCACCGACGATAGCAAAATGATTAATAGATTTCCTAAGAATGAAGACTTCCGTCGATGATTCCAACTTCCTTATGCGTTGACTTGTACTGTTTTCGAAATGTTATTTTCGACCAAATGTGCGACAACAGTAGCGTGTAGGTTGAGGCCTGCTGATGTTGACGATGGCGAGTTGACCTCATAAACAATCAACCGATTCGAGGGGAAATCCTTGAAAAGTTATGTTATTTAATTCGATCAACTTTCAGTATTTTACGGAATTTGTTAAATTACAGTCAGCAAGTTTTCAATTCAACTGTTTATTATCGGCATCAAATCAACTATCAAAGTATGTTTCGACTTAAATTCTGTCATAATTTCCGAACCATACTACTTTCTATTAACTTTCTTTTTCCTCAACATATTGATCAGTTCAAGCGATCACAACCGGGCACGATGACAAATGCGACGAAGTTTTCCATTTTCCCTAGCACAATAGTTGCAGTAGTTTCAGTACCGTATAGTAAATAAACATTTCCGCCAAAATAGCCTATAAATAATGTTTGTATCCGTACAATAAAAAGTCAAGATGATTTACACCTGCGCTAGATTCTATCATAAAATAAACATAAAGCATTTCCTCAGCAGCGCGATCGTACAAACCGTACACGCTCTGCAGTCTGTCCACCACCACGCTGCCATTATTGCGAAAGCGGTCGTCGTCGTAGTCGCCGTCTATTCAGTAGAGCTAGCGAAAGGTTCCGAGCCAACCAGATAGCTACCGGTTGATGTGTTGTTGAAAAACCAAGGTGTGACCAACATACTTTATGTGTGATGGCTGACGCTTAACGGTTTTATCACCAGTTTCCGTACGTCACCGGAGAGAATACCTATAGCTGGCGGTGCTTCGGTGGGACCGTAAATTTCCTTTGGCCATATGCACAGCTCTTCACACGGACACTTGAGGCGGAGAGATAGCCGCACATTCAAGGATGCTACAAACAGACGGGCGAGCCTTCCACGAAATCGACGCTCCGTTACTAAAATCAATTCAGCAGTGGCCTAACAATGGTGCGCTTTCAAATGGTTGAAATACTTTCCATTTCGTCTTTTCCATTGTGATTTGGAACGATAAATGAAAAAGGGTTTCAGATTATTTTCGTTTTCATGTCATCGTTTACCGGCAGTTATGATACCATTGTAGGTAGGTTTCGGACGCAGGAAATTCGGATCGACTTTCTGCGACTAATAATTTAACACAAATAGAGTAACCAATTCAACCTAGGACTGATTTTTAAAAAGGGTGGATGTATTTTTGTCTGAACTTTTTTCAAATTGATACTACTTTGAATTGAATAAAAATGGTGTACAAGAAGAAAATGTAGGTAAAAACCTGTTTTGATCCACCTAGTGGTGTAATGATGCCATTCTCATATTACTCATTACATCATAAATATTACCGTGAAATTCGCAAAAACAACTGTTCATTGAATAGAAATAGGAAATTTGTTCGGACCTAATCTCACAAACTCTACCAATACTGTTTATTCTGTAGTTTCGGAAATAGTATCCATAACAAATTAAGGAATTCCGTATGAAATGTTATATTTTTCTTTGAACATATAAGTTTGTGAAAATCGATATGGCCACCTTGAAGTAAGTTTGGTGCAGTTTTCAATCACCATTCAAATTCTTTCGAAACCGGATTCAAATGACCGGAATAGCGGAATTTGAATCGTTTGCCAGCACCCAATATGACCTCCAAATTGGAACAGTTTTGAACCTAGTTGAACCTAGACTTACTATCTCGTGTTCTATTTCGATTAACCCAACTAAACGAAATTTAACAAATGAAGCGAACCTGCGTTTCTGTTACTTCTTCATATGTAAGTCAAGCTATACAGCTTGAATCAGCAGCATAAAACATGTAGTAGGATTGGTATTATTATTATTATTATTATTATTATTATTATTATTATTATTATTATTATTATTATTATTATTATTATTATTATTATTATTATTATTATTATTATTATTATTATTATTATTATTATTATTATTATTATTATTATTATTATTATGATTATTATTATTATTATTATTATTATTATTATTATTATTATTATTATTAAATAAATCACTGCACCACCGGCACAGTATTACAGCACTACCGACTGTATAAATTGCTTTTTTTTTTCAAATATACTTTAATTGATTGTCATTCTTTTATTTTTTTCATATCCATCATTTTACCCCGGCTTTACATTCTTTTATTCTGTCGGTCTCACTTATAAAATAGCAACAAATTTTACCACCGTCTTTTACCAATATCACACACCAGTAGCAGACATCCGCAACCGTTTCATTTTTTTATAGGATGTACGAAATAGAACAAAGTACACATTGTCCCGGGTTGGCGGTTCAATGCATAGGGCGCTGGTCTTACAAACCAGTTGTCGTATGTTCGTGCCCCGACCTGGAAGGATTCGTAGTGTCAGTAGAATCGTAGCTCCACCCATGCTTTGGTTCTGTACATTCTGAATCGGCTGCGAAGCATGTTGAAACAGAAGGTCAAATTCCAATACAGGAATGTAATACCAAGGCTTTGCTTACACATCGCACGTTTTGCGTTTTCTTATTCTACGTTACACGGTATTGTATTGTCATTCTATATGCCAGTTTGAAAGCTTCAATACTTATTGCCATGTAACTGCGTAACTGAAAGTTGGATCCGCATGAAATTTCACAGTAGATTTAGAGATAATATGAGCTTCAATTCAAAACAAGATTTGTGAAAATCGGTTCAAGCATCGCAGAGAAATCGAAGGTAGTTCTATTTTTGGAGTTTTTCATCATCACTTTCGGTGCTTCCGGAGCTGGAAAAAGAGGGACCACTAGTGCCTAATTAGGTTTTTATGCCCACAAACTAACAAGCTCTGCAAAACTAGAATCATTTATCAGACAGTTTTAGGGGATTTGTACCTGTTTTTGGACATTCGTGAAAAAATACTAATGAAATTGGTAATATTCCACTTATCATGCTTTAGTTCCGGAACCAGAAGTCGGATCTAGATAAAATGTTTTATAATTTTTTAGGAAACTATAAGACCTTTAATTTCAATCTTACACAGTTGGAAAAAATCTTGTGATTTTACATCTTATAAGATGCACATAAATGGAGCGTCGTATTTTACACAAATTTATATTCAAGAACATTGAGTGATTTTAAAACTACATTGTTTGAATTCGAATGAAATTAAAAAACAAAAGATCGATAGCAGCAGCGTGACTTGAACCTAGAAACATTAGATCATAAGCACATCGGTTACCTGACTGAACCACAGTGCTCAAATTACACTCGGAGCGTGTAAAATTCTGTGCGAATGGAATAATAACGTCATTTGAAAAATTAAGTAGTTGTGAATTGTATCGTTTGTAGAATTCTGTCACCAGTAAAATTCATAATTTTTTTCTGTGTAGTTTGCGAAAATCGGTTGAGCTGTTCCAGAGATAATTGAGTGCAAAATTTTTCTCAAATATTCACATATTACCCTATAACTCCGTAACCGGAAGTTGGATTAAAATGAAATTCAAAAGCAGACTATGAGACTTCAATACCTTTTATTTGAATCTTAGTATATAAAAATCGGTTCAGCCATCTCTGAAAAAAGTGAGTGTATATTTTTTTCATTTCTTTGTTACATATCATTCTATATCTGCGGAACCGGGAGTCGAATCGGGATGAAATTCAATAGCAGGCTATGGGACCACGAGACCTTTCCTTTGAATCTTAGTCAAAGAAAATCGGTTCAGCCACCTCTGAGAAAAGTGAGTGCATATTTTTGTTACATACATACACACATACACACACACTCTGCAGAGGAGTTGGCGAGAAGAGCAGCGTCAAATGACCTAGGTCCAAAGACGAAGAATGCCGGACTGTTTTCGGCACCCTAAGAAGACGGACGAAGCGTATGGAATGCTGCTCGGTTTCATGAGAGGTTTCTTCGCCGGGAAACTCTCCGTCGGGTAGGCTAGTTGAGTAGGCGCGTCGTAAACCGGTTTCGGATCGACGGGGCGCCAGGGAACCGGAGGCTAGGGTCCACCGGAATCGCTGGAGTGACTCCGGCATCCTACCGGTCGGCCCAGATAGAAAAGCAGCAGCAACGTAAGAATCGGTAACGGGAGAACATCCACCGCCGGGGGATTTTTTGCCGGAGTAGACTAGGTCCACCGCCGAGACTAGTTGAGTAGACGCGACGCAACGCCGGTTTCGGGTCGTCGGGGCACCAGTGAACCGGACCATAGGCTCCACCGGAATTGCTGGACCGACTCCGGCACCCTACCGGGTTAATTTTTTTTCTGATCGATTACCCGACCATCTATACTTCACATAAATATGTTTACGCGTTGACGAGAATTTTTTTATTGCAAAACAGTTCTTCCGAAAAATAAACAATTTGATTCAAGGGGTTTTGACATTCGCGCCTAGAATCAGACCTGACAACTGGCATCTTTTTCCAGAAAAAAAACAAAAAACTTTTCTTCATTAAAAAAAACGATCACATCAAAGTTACGTGAAATGTTATGTGATTATTTTCCACCCTACTTTATTATAACATATTTAATATGACACACTGCCTTAGCTCTAAGATGTTGCGGTCAGACCCTACTTTTCACGTAGGTTTTAATGGATGTTTTTAAAGCTGTTTAATGGACAATCCAGTAAAAATGATTTGATTCATATATAAAATGTAGTTAGTACTCATATCACATTTAGATACCAGAAAACTGTTATTTTAAATATTGGTTGGAGATTTTCTCAAATTTTCATATAAATCATTAGGATTCTAACCATAAAAACATGAACATTTATTTCAGAAAATCTGCATAGAAGTTCTTCTTATTCTTCATCTCTGGGTGGTGTCACCTCATTTGAAATGACACCGATTGATGGCACAGCAAGTTAAGCTATATTGCCAGTAAAATTTTCGTTTCTTTCACTGGACTGCAAATGAAAATCTCGATGCGTAACAACGTGGATTCGCAAAAGTACGGGTGAAAATCTTTTCTCGCGAAATATTCAAATTTTCACCGTGTTCACTCGATGAGGGTTCCACCGGAGGTGGCATAGAAGTTCAATGACTGTAAAAACCACCAGCTACCGTTAACATCGTGGGTGTGGGTTTATGAGGCTTACAAAACGGGTATAGTTGACAGATTAATTTAAATCAAAATCATAATTCATTTTGCTTCGTAGTAAAAAATTGTAACCAAAAAAAATTCTCAAACTACTTACACTTGAAGTACTCACTGTTAACCATTTTTGAAATTGAATTTTTCACACCGGGAATACACGTACATTGTTTGATGTTTGGTCAATTCACGTAAACGAACTGATGGTACTCTATTCATTTTCGTCACTTATAATATTCAATTTGACATTTGGAACCATTTTACGTGATTTTTCAAGTGATTCGAATGTGAATTTTTATTTGTGTGTAAAGATAATGAGCACGCTTACTTGTGGTTCTAAAGAATTGGATCAAAAGTCGCACTGTTTCGTAAAAACTATACCTACTTAAAATTGAATACAACGGGTATTACGACATTTTGGGTAAATATGCTTCTCGAAAAATTTGAGTAGAAATTACCCCCTTTTGTTGACATTTGTAAATGAGTATAAAGTACCAAAGATATTGGAAATCTATTCATGCTTCACAGTGTAGTAATATGTTTAAATGTAAACAAGTATTGAAATGTATTTTACTTACCAACTAGAGCCTGATACGGCTCGCTATATAAAAAACATTTTCTACATCCTGAATTTTGGTAAAATTTTTACTACTCATTCGGGTCGGGTACGTGTAATTTTTTAAATTTTTATTCGGGTACGGGTCGGGTACGGGTAAATTTTTTTGCTGATCACTCCGACCCGACCATCTCTAATATGGGTGTCGTTCCGAATCGTCGATGAAATCTTTGAATCAGTCTTTATATGGAGCTTGGACAGGAATGCCATGTTTTTAAAAAGAAAATCGGTATAATTCAAAAAACGGGACTGACGAAAATTGGTGCATTATAATGTTTATAAATTTCCGATTGCGGTTTAATAGATTTGATAGTGTTGAGAATTTCAAACCATCAGACAAAACGACGATACAAAAAATATAAACAAATCCTTAGAACTGTGTCAATAAATAGGGCTACTTCAGCCATACCCGTTCTGGGCTCCAGTTTAGAAAATACTGGAAATAGAGATCAATAGTGATTCGAGAATGAAACTTGCATCAACTTCCCGTATTAACAACAATGACAAAATATCATTAAACCACTAAATAGATTAAAACAAGTTCAGCAAATTTATCTATAAAGATCTGATAAGTATTTACGAGATTTCAATTCAATGTTAATAGCAGCATATGATTTCAGCTAGTTCTTACTTATCTGTAGACAAATCACGAAAATATATTCAATAGGCTGGCATCCTATGAATTGTTTTCCTCGAACTTAACCATTACCCAAAACAAGATCGAAACTCTATAGACGGCTGCATTGTGAACATCGAGGTTTAGCCAACTCTATTTGTGGCCTCGCTTTTTCCTACAGTTGGATCCGATCCAAAAAATTCTCTTGAGAATGTATGTGCATGTACATCGAAAATATCTGTAGCCAGATGTATGTAACAGTTATTCCGCGTGTCTCTCTCTATCTCTCTTCTGGGCTGACTATCCGTTCATCTCGAGTCCTTGCCAAATGTGCTCATGGCCTAAAACCGACATACTAGTGATTGTTGCAATGCTGGTAGAGTCGTCGTTATGATTATAGGGTTCTCTCGAGTTTCGTTTGATAAAGGCACAACCGAATCCACGAAGGAAAAACCTTAGACATGGTTCGCAGACCAATTACAGAACAACTTGAACTAAATTGCTTTTGGCACCAGTTTGTCCATGAAATGTTTCCCAATCCCGCTGGATCGCTAATTATACCGTTACGAAACTTTTTGTGATGCGACAAATCATTTCTGAAGCACATGTGGCTGTGTCGTCATTGGATTGAACAGATAGTCTGGTTTCGAGAAACAAACAAAGATGTTGGTTCTTCATAATTCATGCGAAACATTGGTCGTCAGCTTCCTTATGGGCTCCATACATAGCACTTGGCGTATTGGCGAACGCATCGTCCCAGAAGACGACTTGCTCTGTTCTCTTTGCTTTGATGGAGACATTGTTTCATACATAGTAGAACCGGCGGTGCCCAGCAGGACGATGTTTATTTCTTATCACGTGTCAAATTAGAGCGCATATTAAATCCCGTCATGTAAACCGATAATCGAATTATGTAGCGTTAGATCTACCGGCGCCGTTAGATTTATCGGTGCTGAGTGTCATTCGTGTGTATTTATCAAGTATCGGTACTGTAAGCCAGTCAAACCGCAAAATTGTTACAATTACATTGGGGACAAGTTAGGCAGAGTAATAATGAATATTTTATACTAAGAACAACTTTGAAACAGAAATGCTCAGTGTACTCTTGGCGGAATGTTCGTCGTGTGCGACTTGTGAGCACTGTGAATTGGAATTTCGGATTTTTTAGTTATTCGAATATTCAGTGATCGAAAATATTTTTCAATTCAATCGAATAATTTTTAGTCGTTTATCAGGGATGTTATTCGATTAATAAATTAATCGATCAAAGATGCTGGTTTTATAAACGGGATTTCTTTTCTTTTTCGAAAGAAAGTAAAACTAGTCGTTGCACAAAAAAACGCAAAGCTTTAATTATATTTATAATTAATACAACGAAATTTTAACAGGTTTCAGTTGCCTTTACAATGAAAAATTAAATGAAAATTCTTCGACTATTCAAACCTCTGTTCTGGAAATGATTAAATTTATGACTATCGATATTAGACAGAAATTTATTTTCATAATCTTATACTGTGCTCATCAAAATGGTATGAACGTAGCTTAACATATTGTTGACAACAACGCACGGAAAGACCGAAATCAGTATTTTGGCGAAAAAAGTAGTTTATTTTCCGATTTTAGTTAGTTATTTTTTGAGACAACTAAAAATATCTTACTTTTGCTAATTTAGATTTTCTAATTCTCATTCCCTTAATAATAATAAAATATTTGTTAAAATGACTATTTTTTTAGTTGAATTCACCAATTAAACGTGCTATCATTTCTTAGCTAAGGCACACTTCATTTCCATTCAATTAATTTTTCAGTTGAATTAGCTTGTGCAATTTGCACCTATATGGCGCCCTGTCACCGAAAAAAATGGTAGCACCGTAATGACTACTAGCCACTAGATGGCACAATACAACCGAAAAAAATTTCAGTTCAGTTCTATATTGGCAAGTATAAATATGATGTTGTATTGGAGAAAAAGACATGAACGAAACATAAACTTCTTTTCGAAAATTTTTCTTCATTCGACTTCGCGAAATCGAACTTTGAGCACACTTTGAGTGCAACATTCGAAACTCACTTAACTGTTTTACTTAAAAACATTATTACGCACAATCGCTTGAGAATAAATACACTTTCACAATTGTGAATAAATACACTTTCCACTAAGAGTTTACGGCATTTTTACATATCGGTTTAGAAATTTATATATGGATATATCGTAACACATGCGAAAAACATCAAAACAATTTGCAAGCAGTTTCAATAAGACTGTCCTTTTTAGCTTTTTAATGGATTGTTTAACTTTGACACTTCTCATGAGTTTTTGGTTAATGAACTTGTTAATAAAACCAATTTCATTTTTGTTTTCTTTGTGCTGTCCTTCAGCAATGATAGTGATAGATAAATAGAAACAAATTTTCTGATTTTAATAACAAAATTAGTTGTCAATGAGAATTTCGTGTTGGATTGAAATATTGCTGGTTTGTGTCCAGTATATTCGCCAACTAAACACATTCGTAAAAATAAGAGTTTTCTCAGTAAAGTAAATTCTCAATTTTAACTAATTTCAAAGTTATTTTGGAAATTTTGTTGTTAAAATTAATTAATTCAAAAACAGTAATACGAATTAGGCGCAGAGCTAATTTCGGTCGTTCCGTGCGCCACCACAGTAATAAGCGTTGGCTTCATATCAAAGAATGGGGTACTAAGCGCAATTAAAATCCGTAAAGTAAATGATTATCTGGTGGCACTCAGAGGATTTAGGACTACATTCCTGTTTGCTATTTGGTGATGAATATTTCAAATTTTGCATATTAGAACCGTACAGTGTACAGTGGTCAGATTCTGAACATGAGCAGCTCGATCAATTTTAAACACTTTTTCGATATCATTACACCTACTGCTTGGCAGTATATTTCTGAATCGATTCAAGTAGATGAACTGTTTAGATAATAATAAGGTAGAAGCTATTAATTGAACTATGTCAATTTTTTTAATTGACCCTTTTGAGACATAGTTCTGCCCCCTACTGCGTCCATTAGTTCATCCTATAGCTGAATTTGAATAGAAACGATGTGCTGATACAAACAAACTCGAAATAGTTTATAAAATAATCAACAAAATGTATAAAAATTTCTGCTTATCTTATAATTTATAGCAGCTAATCGTTTGGTTTAAATAATATGATAGTTAAAATATAATAGGAACATGTTTTATTAAATTCAAATCGTTGTGACTATATTAGAATTATATTAAGATAAGAATTCTATGTAAAAGTGATGCTACGGCGAAGGAAAACTTATGTAAATTGCCTTAAGAAATAAACGTATTCATGGAAATATGTGTAATTTTCGGATTTCCAAGATTTCCAAGGCATTATCATGACTTGCCCTAACCGAGACGATAATTCCGTATACATAAGTTCGCTTTGCATTTTGCATAGCATTATTTCAACTATTAAAAAAGAACCTCTTCACACAACCCGAATTATTGTTGAGCCGATTGACACTCTTGAATACCGAGCAGAAGCTTGCAGAACAAATCAACACGCGGACCATTTATGGATTTACTTTATGCGCTGACTACCTTGCACGACAGGAAATTATGTTCATCGGAATTCTTAATTTGAAGAAAATTCCAAATGACTTTGACCATGGAGAGCTGGATGATGTTGATCAGCACTCAGTCATAACCAACGCCGATAAACTAAACTGGACTCCAAAATTTCAAAAAGAATTTTTTGATGTATATTTTCAATGTTCTTCATACATTCAAATAGGTATATTTGGAACAAAAATACTGCATCCTGAATATTCATATAAAAAATTAACAGTGATTTTTACATTAGTTGTGTAGTCCAACGTCAATTGCTCGAACAAGCACATATGGCTATTCCTTGCTATTTGTCTATTTACGGTTAGCATGTAAATATTACTTTTCTTTACGTTTAGTCTTAGACTCGTCAGTGCAGAGCAGTTCAAATTGAACTGCTTAGTGCAAACTTAAACAGACTATAGACTCAGTTTGTCTTGATTTATACTTGTTTTGTAGCCGACGAAACTACATCAATATCTCAAATGTATGCAATTATATCTTTGTACATACTTGAGATACGAATTTCGTAGAGTGAATATCACCAAAGTGACGACTACGCATCCGTAATGCTGGCAACAATTCAAAACATTTAATCCGAAATATTGGCAGTGTCATTAGCTTAACATTGTGATTGACAGATCGTTTGGATCTGGAAACTGTTATTCCAAACGAACAGCTTTCGTCACTCTGTTTATAGATATTCTAATACCTCGATATTTAAGTTAAGTTTCTCTACCATTACTACCATTCTGCGATTGATTGAAGCGATAAACATTTAGCTACAATTTAACGTCATCTACAATTTCGTTTATATTTATAGATTCGCGTGCTTCCAACAGCTTTGCTTTTGCATCGATGGACTAATCAGAGCGATATATTGCTTACTCCTTCAAAACCATCGTCTACGTTAGGAAAATCCGGTAAGCAGGAAATTGTTAGCAGGCAAAATAGGACACTAGCTACTAGCAAAATAGGACTAGCTATTAAACAACATTTCAATGATATATTATTGAGAATACATGGCTATGAACATTCATACCAATGCGTAAAAATATATCCAATCAATTGGTGAAATAATATTTCTGATTGAAACTAACTTAACTTTTTTTTAACTGTTCAAAAGTTGACCACATTTCTCCTTGTATTTACCCTATATAGATAACAAAGATGTGATCCACATCATGACAAGATATTAATAACAGCGCAATTTCATTAAATAACGGCAGAAAAGGTAACAAAATTAGGATCAGTTTACTCTGATTTTGATGAAACTACAAATTACCAACGTTTTTGGCACGACAAACCATTAATTTTGCTCGTACAGAAAGACCAATTCGTCTTAAGAATTAAGTTTAAAAAAAGACGAAGGTATTTTTGCAAGCACTTTCTTGTAATCGTTGTTACCCGGAAACTGTAACTTGTACAAAAATGGTGTTTAGAAAGAAGATGCAAGGAATCAATTAAACACTCTAAAACCATGTAAAAACAGTTCTACCGGATATCACGGATTTTTTCTTAAAGGGTGTAGCCGGGTTTTCGTATAAACACTGCCCCCAAACAGAAAAAAATGATATACGCTATTTGAAAGGGTTTATATTGGAGATGATTTTTCCAAAATTTTAACCTTTCAACTGCCATATTGGTGGAGTTAGAGTGGCTCTTCTGATTTTCATTTATTTTAATTATTATTTATTTTATTTTTTTTTTATTTGAATTTTTCAAAAACCCAAAAACCCAGTAATAAGCCGTCATTCGTTTACGACTGAGACGTCAGAAATAATATAACACCTGTGTTATATTATTTAAGGGTTGCATAAATAGTGCAAACTTTGCGTCTGCGGTTTAAGTTGAACTGCTATGCACGAGATGGCAGTTCAATTTGAACTGCTTTAAGCACTGATGAGCCGAAGGCGAAACGCGAAGAAATAGTTTTTATATGCAAACCCGGCTACACCCTTTGTTTTATTTTTTTCTGAATTCGGCTCAAATTTTACCTAAGTATTCTTTAAATAATAAAAAGCAAAAAAATATCTAGTGAGGCAGGAAATTTGTTCCTGTATCTTTAAGAGCGACATTTGTAACATGACCGGAATCATCTATCAGGAAATGTTTGTACCAAAAGAAACCTCTGCTGCCTTTCCTCAAACACCATATTCTTTGGCCTAATTTAGCTTGTTGCGATTACGAAAAAAATACCATGAAGTAGTACGGTCACATAAATCTTTGATGTGAATTCAAAATGTACGAATACGAAACGATAAAGAAACTACGAAAAATAATACGATAATTTGTTCGAATTCCCTATTCACAGTTTGGCTAGCAACATTTGTCATGTTTGCAGTTTCTGTTGGAATTGCAATTTCCGTGCCACGTTAGTATATTTGACAAATTCATTATCAGAAATAATATAGAGTTTTCTTACAACGTCTACTCTACCCGTGCAAAAAAAACAGTTACCGTTGTATTCATCCACCTTTAGCACATCGCCAG
Organism: Malaya genurostris; assembly: GCF_030247185.1. NCBI lineage: Eukaryota > Metazoa > Arthropoda > Insecta > Diptera > Culicidae > Malaya > Malaya genurostris. The sequence continues at coordinate 111,925,378 of NC_080571.1, forward strand.
AAGTTCATTATTTCTAATCTTCGAGAACCCTATCTGCTTCAGTGCCCGGTTTAATTACTTCGAGACAAGATAAAACGCAATTATTTTCGCCTGAGAAATCTGTGATACAGTGGTTGGCACAGTGTTTTATATTGACTTCACGATTCGGAGCTTCTGAAATTGCAACTTGAAACTTAGTTCTTTTCTATACAAAAAAAAATAGATCGGTCTGTTTATTTTTCGCAACCCATTACGTCCCAATAAACTATTCCAAAGAAAGGCTCGATAGAACAACTGAATATTTATTACATTATTGTCAATGCACAGTGGTCCAGGAAGCAAAATTAGCAGGAAACAATTGTTTACGCTTTTATTATTGAGCTTAGAGATTTGAAGTCTTCGGCACATTAGTTGCAATTAATAAACTGCGTTTTTCGGCCATAGTGGTTTTAGGGTGGTCCTAAAGCAAACTATGAATTAAAAAATTATTTCAAAATCTGGATGAGATAGAACAATGCATCCTTCCACAATAATTTAGAATAATCAATTTAAGGCAACTTTGTCGAAGATATTGGTTGTGTATCTTCAACCGTTTTTACATTAGAACGGTTTACATATCTTAAGTTAGGGTGCTTCTTAAAAAAACAGTTTTTATTCAATAACATTTTCATTTGAATTTTCTCAATAAAGTAATGTTCTAAGAAATTCAGGAGCCTAGAAAGGCGCAACTTTTGGTGGAAGAAGATTTTTTTATACTACCTGGTTCAATAGTTATGATAGATTTTAACAAAAAAATACGCTTTTTTTAAATAACGGTTTCCAAAAATGGCGCAACCCGAAAAAAAAATTTTCGATTGCATGTGATAGCTTATACATTTTTATATAACATGAGAAAAATTTGGAAAACAGTTATTTTTCTATCTCATTTAAATCAAAATTCCGTGCAAGTATTTTTGTACTTTATCATATAACATCTAGCTTAGTAATATACTAAGGAGTGTTAGAAAAAGGATATTTCATGACAAATATTTACAATATATTCTTTGGACATTTGTCGTACGTATAATAAGATGTAACTTTTAAACTTTTTATCTTTCTCATAAAGAAAAGTTTTACAATCACTGTGAAAACTGATTTTTGAACAGAGGTCCATAGAGCCGAATATCATATACCAATCAAAAGTGTTTGTGTTTGTCACACTCAGTTTCAATGGGGATCTTAGAGAAATCTCCTAAATTTCATTTCATTTATATGCAATTACATGGTGAAAAGGGCCAACAAATCAATTTCCAAGTGTTTCTTATAAGTGGCCATGGAAAGAAAGGGGATTTTCCAAAACTACTTAGTAAAATTAATTTGAACAATATGTATATTAACGAGTATCATATTACAATATTAGATACCGTGTATTTTCTGGAAGGAAAACTTTGTTAGTATTTTTGTTTGTTTTATTTTTTCAGAGAAATTATGGGATCGGAAGTCATTAGAAGCCTTAAGAACAGATCTTCTAAATTGACCTGCCTCTTGAATTTTCTTGTATTATTTTCCCTAAATCTTCGAATGCGTTTGTTTCTTGGTTCTGTTGCTTCTTCTGAGAACATTCCAATTGAAAGAATTGCATATTGTACAATAGCTACTCCATGCACGAGTAATTTGTGTACAGTTGGTGACAAAGCGTACCAACCATACAACTTGTTGTCAGAGATGTCTATCTCCTCTGTGTGACGAAGAGCAAGCAAAATTTCTCCCCTCGCACTGACAACTTCAACGAGAGCTCTTCTCTTTCACATTTATACACCACTGTTGTGTAAAGTGTACACGCATCATGAGAGCGTTTGTTTATTTCCTTTTACCTCTTCCACTGAATCGCACCAAAGTGCTAGAGTATTAGCAGACCCTGTCAGCTTGGAGCGATCTTAATCTTCAGTTCAGCAACGCCATCGCACGGCGTCTCATTCAACATGTCATGTCAATTGTATGGGTGCGCAGCCCTGCTATTTTGGCGCGTACGAATTTGACATTTCTCTCCCCTACTTCTATGTATGAGATTCGATGCGGACTCACCTGAGGGCGACATGCTCGCAAAAAAGGATGTTGCCAATTATTTGTTCGGGAAATGTGAGAGCTGGATATCTTGTTAATATGATGTCTTTGGCATTAGCTAATAAATTCTCCGAGGTGGATGCAGATTAGGGTGGGACAAAATATTGATTTCAGCTCCACTAAACTTTTCGTGTTCCTTTTGGGTCCCATAAGCACCATGCAAAATTTTATCTCGATAGGAGAAACTATATTTTCGCGCCCGCGGCACAAAGTTTGTATGGGATTTAGTATGGGAAAACTAACTTTTAACAAAAAAAATCATCTGGAGGTCACCCTATATACTCAAAAAATCAGCGGCATGTAATTTTTGTAGGAAATTTAATGAGGAAGAAAACCTTCGAAGACTGTAACATAATCCGACATCTGTAAAAAATGTTATTAAAGAAAAACCGACACAAGGTCCGAATGATGGCTCATTCCTTAATACATCTAGCACCACTGCTGCTAGTGGTGGTAATATGAGTTTGCTTTCTTTTATTATGCTACAACGGTTGATCTGAACTCAAATTACTCATATTATCCCAACAGGCAGCAGTGGTGCTAGATGTATTAAAGAATGAGCCATCGTTCGGACCTTGTGTCGGTTTTTCTTTAATAACATTTTTTACAGATGTCGGATTATGTTACAGTCTTCGAAGGTTTTCTTCCTCATTAAATTTCCTATAAAAATTACATGCCGCTGATTTTTTGAGTATATAGGGTGACCTCCAGATGATTTTTTTGTTAAAAGTTAGTTTTCCCATACTAAATCCCATACAAATTTTGAACCGCGGGCGCGAAAATATAGTTTCTCCTATCGAGCTAAAATTTTGCATGGTGCTTATGGGACCCAAAAGGAACACGAAAAGTTTGGTGGAGCGAGAAAATAATTTTTCCCATACAACCTTGTCCCACCCCAATGCAGATACTTTCACAGAGGTGTACACGCCGGTGAGCACTCTGCTGTATGGTTTTCGTAGATGAAGCGTGGACACGCAAAATCAGCAAAATAAAACAATTTATCGTAAAATTTTCGGTTTTCCTTGCAAATTTTTCTTAGCAAGGCCAGATCTACTCTCTATTAATTGAAGTTCACAGAAGTGTTCGCTCACAATCACGCGCCAGTGGTCACTTGGGTGTATTTAGACGAGAGCGCGTGTGAGCGACTCATGCGAAGAGAATGTGCTTCACTCGCGCCAGCTGCTTTAACCACAAGCACACACTCAAATGCTGTCTATTCGACACTGAGAAGAAGTGCGCTTTCCTCTTTGTGCGGTGCTTCGTTTTTTTCATCCTCGGTGTGGCAAAAATCTGACTCTAGCGTTTATCACTCTGGTGAAATGCCATCTCTGCTTGTTGTATAGTTCATGTGTACTGTTCGTATATATTCCGAAAGACACCACATCGATCTCCATTTTGCTGTTAATTAGACACGAAAGTTATTAACGATTTGACGGGAACTTCTTCACAAGCTTGCTTCATTTGTCGGCGATCCGTAATGAAACTAAATCTTCCAAAAGAAGCAGTAGACTCGGATGATGATCCTTCCAAATACGAGTTCGGACTCTCTCCGCTTCATGCGTATATTCGCACTATGGAGTTGCTTCTCAAGATTTCTTATCGTTTGTGCTTGGAGAAACCAACGTGGAAAGTTTCAAAGAATAATAATGCAGTGAGTCATCATGAAAAATCTATCCGTTCGGCTCTTCGAGAGCAATTGGGTCTACAATCAGTGAACCTCGGCCAGGGGGAGGAAATTCAAACAGCGGTAATGTTGCGAGGCGGTTTTTTTAAGGAAGAGAAATAGTTGCTAAAATTACAGGACTGAATCATGATTTATTGGAAAGATTTTATGTTATACTATCACTAATTAACAGAAAAATGGAGATCGATGTGGTGTCTTTCGGAATATATACGAACAGTACACATGAGCTATACAACAAGTTGTATGGTCGGTACGCTTTGTCACCAACTGTACACAAATTACTCGTGCATGGAGTCGCTATTGTACAATATGCAATTCTTCCAATTGGAATGTTCTCAGAAGAAGCAGCTGCAGCGAGAAACAAATGCATTCGAAGATTTAGGGAAAATAATACAAGAAAATTCAACAGGCAGGTCAATTTAGAAGATCTGTTCTTAAGGCTTCTAATGACTTCCGATCCCATAATTTCTCTGAAAAAATGAAACAAACAAAAATACTAACAAAGTTTTCCTTCCAGAAAATACACGGTATCTAATATTGTAATATGATACTCGTTAATATACATATTGTTCAAATTAATTTTACTAAGTAGTTTTGGAAAATCCCCTTCCTTTCCATGGCCACTTATAAGAAACACTTGGAAATTGATTTGTTGGCGCTTTTCACCATGTAATTGCATATAAATGAAATGAAATTTAGGAGATTTCTCTGAGATCCCCATTTAAACTGAGTGTGACAAACACAAACACTTTTGATTGGTATATGATATTCGGCTCTATGGACCTCTGTTCAAAAATCAGTTTTCACAGTGATTGTAAAACTTTTCTTTATGAGAAAGATAAAAAGTTTAAAAGTTACATCTTATTATACGTACGACAAATGTCCAAAGAATATATTGTAAATATTTGTCATGAAATATCCTTTTTCTAACACTCCTTAGTATATTACTAAGCTAGATGTTATATGATAAAGTACAAAAATACTTGCACGGAATTTTGATTTAAATGAGATAGAAAAATAACTGTTTTCCAAATTTTTCTCATGTTATATAAAAATGTATAAGCTATCACATGCAATCGAAAATTTTTTTTTCGGGTTGCGCCATTTTTGGAAACCGTTATTTAAAAAAAGCGTATTTTTTTGTTAAAATCTATCATAACTATTGAACCAGGTAGTATAAAAAAATCTTCTTCCACCAAAAGTTGCGCCTTTCTAGGCTCCTGAATTTCTTAGAACATTACTTTATTTAGAAAATTCAAATGAAAATGTTATTGAATAAAAACTGTTTTTTTAAGAAGCACCCTAACTTAAGATATGTAAACCGTTCTAATGTAAAAACGATTGAAGATACACAACCAATATCTTCGACAAAGTTGCCTTAAATTGATAATTCTAAATTATTGTGGAAGGATGCATTGTTCTATCTCATCCAGATTTTGAAATAATTTTTTAATTCATAGTTTGCTTTAGGACCACCCTAAAACCACTATGGCCGAAAAACGCAGTTTATTAATTGCAACTAATGTGCCGAAGACTTCAAATCTCTAAGCCCAATAATAAAAGCGTAAACAATTGTTTCCTGCTAATTTTGCTTCCTGGACCACTGTGCAATGGTTTCTGAATAAGATATAAAAAATTAGTCAATTATTAAAGTTTCATCCACAGATCCACAATAAAGATTAATATTCGTGGATATTCTGTTAGTGACCGTTTCAATGCAACTGTACTATCATTTAAAATTTAAATATGAACTTTCATGCTCTTACGAGTGTAAAACAAAATACAAAAAAAAACAGAGAGCTTTAACAAACTTGAAGCTGTTCGGAATTCAAAAGCATAAATTGAAAACTGGTAAACAGAGTTTAAGTCAATTGATTTCCTTGACTAGAAATAGTTTCACATGAAAAATTTTTGACCGCTCAATCCTGTAAAATGGTCCAATTACAACAAACGAACTTGAGTTTCATTCAACTTCAGACGATGTCATTGCCGAATAATAGGACTAATAAGAATAAAGCAAAGGAATGTCGACACACTACAATTTCCACAAGGTGTGTTTTCACAATCACGCGGACTGTTTTATATGTCACACTCCAATTTAAATCTCATCAACCGTTTCCTGTAAAATAACATGTCTGTGTTTCTCCAACAAATACCGAGATTATCAAATGCTCGGCCACTTGTGAAGCACAAATTCCGTGTTTACTTTTCAACCAACCAACCTATCTACCAACCAACCAACCATCACCGTCGTCCTTTTCAATCCATGGACGACAACGCGTTTCGTTACGAACGCCACGTCGGTTAATGCTTCAAGTAAAACCACAATCCGTAAGTGAATCGATATGCTATACATTGGTTGGCTGCTAGCATTTATGAAATATTTATGCAATGTTTTGCACAAATTCTCATGATTTTCAGCAGAACGTGGGAAGAGTCCCCCGAAACGATGTCCTTTATTCCACTTTCAGTCATACATCATCCGTACGATACCGAAAGCTCGAGGCTGCCGCTACGCTTCTGTTGAGCGGAAAAGGGGATCACCGAGTAAAGTGATTGCCTATTTGTATGGATAGGGAAACGAAATTACAACGAGCTTTTATGCTTTGTTTGAGAACCGGTCACATGTCCAGAATAATGTATATCTGTTCGACTGAAGCCTGCCGTGGAAAACCATCCGTACGCAAACACTGTTTAACAAATACGTATCGACTGTCAAATGCAATGGACCATTTAGTTCCAGATGATTTTGACAGGACGTATTCGATTCGAACACTCGCATGCCATTTGTAAACGTAACGGTTTTTGTTGGCGAGAATTAGCTGTTAGGTTTCCAGTTAGAGTCCACTTGTTTTAACAGAACGGCATTCGCCATAACAGTAAAGAAGATTTTTTACAAATATTACTCTTACGCGGTATCAGCGTGATCTTCTTTCTTATCCACTGGATAACAGACCGTTGTCGTTCGAATTGTTTATTTTTCAACTTTGTTTTAATAATTGTTAACCGTCAAATTTTCAGCTAAGCTTCTAAATTAATTCCATCACTTGTACCAGTTTGATTTTCCCTCTTAATTTAGAGCGTTGGGACAAATACTTGTTGTTTGATAACTGTATGATCACGTTGTTTTAACTAATACTGATGCAATATTTGTTTGTCAAACAATTCTACTTGAACTTTACGCCGGCAAAGCAGACCAGGTGGAACTACTATGAATTAACCTTTCGTCGCCGGATGTTATATGAATTTAGTTTATTGGAATCTCCCTGAATATTATTTTGCTTTTTGCATATGGGATTTATAAAGGTTCTGCATAACCCCATGTGTAAGTAAAACGCACTCACATTCTTCCAAATGCCTAGTAATGAAATAAATCCAAGTTGAAATTGCCCTTAGCGCACAAAAGGCCGATTCAACTTTTATTGGTAGCAACTTACCGATAATTCTATTTGCATATTATACAGATAAATACCGATTTTCTCTTGTTGTGTTTAATCGCATTGTTTTCAATCAGGTGATGTGATTCTTTTTATTATTTGATCTCTAAATTCATTTCTCATTAGTAGGCGGTGGTGAGCTCACTTCGTTTTTTTTAGGCCGCGATTAGTCAGAAATGCTATCGTTTTTCATCAGTTTATATCTCGTTTTAAACTTACTCGAAATGATGGCATTGTAAGGGAACACGTATCCACCGGGCGATACCAATCGAGTCCTTGCATTATCTTACTAAACAGGCGGCTTTGACGCTTAACACATGGATCAATAAGTCCCGAGACTAACAATGGAAACAACTTTTTTTTTGCAAAATTTTTTTTATTCATCAACATAATCACCTTTTAGGGTGATACAATGGTTCCAACGTTTTTCCAATTTTTCAATACCATGTTTATAAAAAAAAATATCTTTCGCTTCAAAATAAGCTTCAGTTTCAGCGATGACCTCCTCATTTGAGCCCAATCTTTTTCCCTGGAGTATTTTTTTAAGATCAGAAAAGAGCCAGTAGCCACTTGGGGCTAAATCTGGCGAGTTTGGGGGGTGGGGAAGCAGATCAAAGCCCAATTCGTTCAATTTCGCCATTGTTTCCATCGACTTGTGGCAGGGTGCATTTTGTTCCATCGAAAGCAATCGCGGCACCCACTTGGTGCCTTTTTCATGCTCAATTTTTCATGAAGGATAGTAAATACACTTCCATATGATATCTGTGTCATCTCAGCAATCTCACGGAGCTTCACTTTACGATCTTTCATTATAATTTTTGTCACTTCACTCACATTTTCCGGTGTAACGGCTTCCACAGGTCTACCCGAGCGTTCCGCGTCATTTGTGTCGGTACAACCACGTTTAAACTCGGCGAATCACCGACAAATCGTTGCTTTTGATGGACAAGAGTCCGGATAACATTTTTCAATCCATTGTTTCGCTTGCACGGTGTTTTTACCCATTAAAAAACAATGTTTTATCAAAACACGAAACTCGGTTTTTTCCATTTTTTAAACAAACTACAAAACGACTTTATTCCAACCTCGATAACTCAGCTGTTTCTGGTCGGATCGGCTTAAAATTTTGACCCGTTTCAAGCAAAAGTTAGTACTTTTTTTTTATATCATTTATTTTACCCCGGCTTTAACCATGTTGGTCGTTCACCGGGTAGAAGTTATAAAATTTAACCGTTTTGGTTTACAGAGTTTTGTGTTTTTTATGTTTGTTTTGTTTTTCTATTCCGTTGTGGCCGCGGGAGTCATCCCAAGGGGGTCCAGCCCCCTTGCGGATGGCCCACAGGTTTTCTTTGCTTGTATTTTTGGTGGGTTCGTTATGGCTGGCGCGCACCAGGGTCCATTGGCTTTCTTCTTTGCTCGTTGGTGGTCCGAGTGTCGGAGCTGAACTTTTTGCTGGCCGCGTGGAACATCCCCGGGGGATCCGGCCTCCCGGCGGATGGCAGCGGGTTGGATCAGTCCAGTTCATGACGTTAGCGTTGGGCAGCCTCCCCGGAGGGAGTTTTGTCGTTGAGCATGTAAAGAAATAGAAACGTGGGCAAAAAGCAAGTGATTGTTCATTAAAAAGCGGAGGGGGGAGGGAGGGGGTGGTTTATAATGTGTTGGTGGGTGGATTCTGCATCGTAGATGGTGAAGCCAAGCCTTTGAGAACGGGCGGATGTTATCGAAAGTTAGGAGTTGCGGAGGCGCTATCCATTCATATCTGCGGCCGAGTTAAGGACAAAAAGTTAGTACTCTAGAAAGACGTGGTTACTGGTTTACTACGAGCGCCATCTCTGCTTTAGTCTCGGGACTTATTGATCCATGTGTTAGTTTAGTGTTTATACAGGGTCCGGCACTCGAAGTGTAACCAATTAAAAAGGCCATAAATTCAGTTTGGAAAATTACTTTTACTTAATTCAAAGTACAAAATGTGTAAAAATAATACAAAATTCAGCATCAATTCACTTTTGCTCGATATGACCACCTTTTGCCTTGACTTGATGACTTGAGAGAGCGAAGGAGTTGCTTCGTTTGGCCGAATGTGACTTGCAGGTATTCTGGCCCACTCGCGGACAATAACTTTTTTCAGCGCCTCGAGACTGGTGTATCTTTTAGTTCGGACTTTGCTCTCCAAAATGGCCCAAAGAGAATAATCCATTGGATTCGCATCTGGTGAATTCGAGAGCCATTGTGTGGACGTGATGAAGTTCGGAACGTTGTTTTTCAGCCATTCTTGGTTCACTCGAGCTTTGTGAGACGGTGCCGAGTCCTGCTGAAACGTCCATGGTCTGCCACCGAAATGTTTGTCTGCCCACGGCTTCAAAGCAACCTCCAGAATACTTTCCCGATAATATGTCGCATTTACCTTGACGCCAGGCTCGATGAAAACGATTGGAGAGCGCCCATCTGCGGTTACAGCGGCCCAAACCATTATCTGTTGCGGGTGCTGCCTCCTGGTGGCCAATCGATGACTCAAATTCTCGTATGAACGGTCGGTCAAGTAAACCCTATCGTTTTGAGAGTTTACGAATTGCTCAATTGGAAAAATTTTCTCGTCAGAAAATACAATGTTCGGAAATTGACCGCTTTCGGCCAAACGAAGCAACTCCTTCGCTCTCTCAAGTCATCAAGTCAAGGCAAAAGGTGGTCATATCGAGCAAAAGTGAATTGATTCTGAATTTTGTATTATTTTTACACATTTTGTACTTTGAATTAAGTAAAAGTAATTTTCCAAACTGAATTTATGGCCTTTTTAATTGGTTACACTTCGAGTGCCGGACCCTGTATGATCAACTAGGGATTCTCGACTAAAAAGCAACAGCAAACTTATATCAAAGAAATAGTTCATGTTACTATCATTTCTAATTTCGGCATAATTTTATTGTTGGAATGGCAATATAATAATTGAATTTTGTTTAACAGCTTGTTTTCCACAATTTAGAGATAATATAATCTATGTTGGTTTAAGACCTACATTGACAGTTAGAAAATTTGGATGATTTCTTTAGACATTTTACAAATTTTCCATTGAATTTGGAAGAAATGCGAGAAAAACTCAAATTTTGTGTGATATTCCTAAAAAAATATTGAATCAGAAAATGTACTACTAAGTTTGTTATTCTTCGTTTTATTTTATTGTGTCTTTCATTTGGTATATATCAGCATAAGATATACATTTTTTGAAACCATCAATTGTGTTCCCTCAAAGATAATTCAAATACATTTTATGTTTAGTCACTGTATTCTACATTTCAATGTTACTGTACTATTGTTTTGGTCTTAGAAAAACCTCAATTAGATATTACTCTGTTCATGCGGGTGACAATTTTTAATAATCTGTTTAGCTACCCAAGTAGCATGTTAAGTTGCTGTCCTGCATTTTTCTTTCGATTGTGCAATTTATCAAGTTAGTTTATATTACTATTCAGATAACTGTTGTTTTATGGAAAAAGCGCAATTTTTATGTGTTGTGCAACATATCTTCAAGTTCATCCGTTATTACGAACATTTATTCACAACGATTGTGCAACTGATACAAAAACTCATGCCTCGATCCCATCACCAAGGCAGTAATAAAATCAGTGAAAAAACAATTATACACCTCGTGAGAACTACTACGTAATGTAAACAAGGAATGGAATGACGTTTACAAAAACATGCAAACTTAATTTCTAATGAATAAGTTTCACATTTGATTTTCAATACAACTGCTCTCAACACAAACATGGATCTTGTAAAATAATCTACACACAAAAACACAAAAATCGACAACGAACTGCATTTTTATGGTGAAACATGTATTCGTACGGCCAAAATTTTCAAGCGCCTTTGAATTAACGCGTTTTTAATGATTGTGCACCAATTACTGTGAAAATAACAGTCTATTATTTTTAATGAGAATCATCGGAGTGGTGTTTAAAATACGTGTATTCAAACATTCATAAAATTTTCAGACGATTTTGATCAAACTAATGTGTAATTAAAAATGAAAAATCTCGAAATGAATTGTGCTTGAAAATTTTCCAATATGGCATCAATGATAACAGTGAGTTGCATAGAAAATGGTTCACCCAACGCAATGACATATATTATCTAAATAACAGTAAACATTAACATGTTAATATTTCGAAAAGAAATGCTCCACGTTTTGTTTTTTTTTATCAGTTTCAATCTTCTAGTTGAATTAAACAACAATACAGTATAGTCATTCATCTTAGCGGACCCGACTTTTGTGATACGCACTGTAGGTATTATTTTGGTAAGTCCGTGTGCTGGAGTTGCAAAAACAAGTTGCACAAGCGGTAATATATAACCATGGGAGTAACTATGATGACATTAACTTTTCGTTCAATATCTTTGAAAAGTGATGTCAGGTCTGTTTATTTTTTTCGCGAGAAGAAAACCGAATACAATTTATCCGATTAATTTTTGTTTTCATTGCGTATGTAATGCAGTATTCCTGCAACTTTTATTATAATAATGTCATGTCTGCAAGTTTTGCGTTCAATTCAAACAGATAAATCTTGCACAACTTTTTTGCAAGTTTTGAATTTTATATCATTGTTTTTTTTCTAAATCTAAAGAAAACTGCACACACTGAGCTTAAAATTCATGAGGCAGCCAAAACTGTGCGGACTCAGCAGAAACATATTTTTTACAGCAAGGTTATCAATTCGTCTAATCATTTTTGCCTTGCGAAGAGCATCAATCATTTCACTAATTTTTTTCCACAATTTCGACGTATATTGCGTCCGCTACAATTATGACAGCCGTTTGGAAAGTTTTTGATAAGTTGCACAATTGTTATAGTTACTCCCGTTTCACATGACGATGTGATTTTTTTTGCAGAGCTTTAGTGAAACATAAACAAGTTGGTGATTTACTGCACAATTGTTTTAGATGTACTTAAAGTTGTTCTACAGTGATTTTTTCGGTAGTATTGTGAAACTTAACAGTGATAAGTTGCACAACAAATTTTAAAATATTTAAAAACCTTTCTGAACATATATAACATAAATAACATTTCTAAATCAATTGTAAAACATCTTGAAAGATCAATAAGTTACATTTGCTACTTGGGTATTCTAGCTCTTAATTCAACCTCACTTCAAGCTCTTTTGCTAGTCGAAGACAAGAGCATAATAAGGCATGCTCTAGCTATCCACCTGCGGGGAGGTCGAACCACAACGGCTGACTGGCCTTGGACAGGGTCGAGCACCAGCCGTCGTTTCTCCGATTCTGCGGGTGCGGGCCGCGATTGCCTTCCGGGGATGTTTTTCATGGCCCAATGCACACAGCACAATCTAGCCAGACGGACATATCTGCACACCAAACCCACCGGGTCATATTAGGGAGGCCGAACCGCAACAAATCAGCCGGCCTAAGAAAGATATAAGGTCCCGGGAATGCTTCACACGGCCTGAAATACATTGCATCGATGGCAACGATGGTAAAATTGAACAAATTAAACCTCGAATTGCTTCCTCGTCCACCGTATATTCCAAATTTGGTCCAGCGTGCCTGCACGCCGGCAGCTTAGTCATAAACAAAGAGCGGAAAAAAGATCGGAGATGTCGGCATCGGTCATGTGCGGTTAGAACTTAAATGGACTCATTTTCGACTATTGCTTAAAAAACGAAAGCATTTCGAATTAAAACAGGTGCATTCACTGCAGCTAAAAAGATGAATAATACAATACATCCAGATCAGGTGCACAAAGCAATTGAATTTGCTTGAACAACAACAACAACAAACATGATCTTCTTTCACCCATTACCGACGAATTCTTTCGAAAAATAATGTTGCTACACTGAAAGAAGAATGTCATATGACTTCTTATGTGCTCTTCGGTCAGCAGACACGAATTCCATGTAAATCATTTCTCACCTATGATCATCAGCTGGCTACATGTCAACATTATCAGAAACAGAACAAAACACATGGTACACATGGCTTTTCAAGTTACTACCTACAAACATTTACAAATGACACCTAGGAACAAACAACACAGACCCTGTCCTATTTACTATTCCTTCTTAAAAGTGAAACATTACAGCGTTTATTTCGACAGATGACCTACTGATGCTGGCCTTATATTGAGTGTCGAAATTTGTATCTGTACGTATACTGTGACAAGGGAAAAAATAAGTGAAATTCTGATTATCAGCTCAGTAAGCCCGGCGAGAAATTGGACAAGAAGTCATCTACACTCAAGGACAATGGCACTTTCTCGACACCGGCCCCAAACAACTCCAGTACTCCTGACGCAGACATTGGCAACTCTCATCAAAGAAACCATCTTCTACAACCAATATACTACAAGGTACGCCTGTTTCAACGAACACACTAGCTGAAAAGTCCCGGGCCTAACACATAGATGGTTTTATTGCAGTCACTTTTCTTTCAGTTGATACTAACCTTTAAAAGACAGCTGTTAAAATTTCATGACGTTCTGTTCATTAGTTTGTGAGTTATTGTGTTAAGAGTGACGCTGTTATTTTCAGAACAATGGATCAAAAACAATCTCGTGTTTTAGTTTTACACTGCTACTTGATGGGAAAAACTACCGTTCAAGCGAAGCATAGGCTTGAAAAGTGCAATGGAGACTCCGCTCCATCAAAAATAACAATAAAACGTTGGTTAGCTGACTTCAAACGTGGTCGTAGAGACACCGATGATGCAGAACGTTAAAATGAGGCGGAAACACCAGCAGTGTTTGGCCATGTTTAAACGTAACAAACCGGAATATTTGCGTTGATATGTAACAATGGATGAAACATGGATTCATCACTTCACTCTGGAATCAAAACGATCGTCATCTGAGTGGACAGCAACTGTCGAACCTCGTCCAAAACCCCGAAAGCACAACAATCAGCTAGAATGGTTATGGCCTCGGTATTTCGGGATGTGCGTGGCATATTATTTATCGACTAATTTGAGTAAAGAAATACCATTAACAGCTAATATTATATAGCGTTATTGGAGCGTTCGAAGGCTAAAATTGCAAGCAAACGACCGCATATGACAAAGAAAAATTTTTTGTTTCATCAAGACAACGCACCGTGTTACAAGTCAATCAAAACAATGGAAAAACTACATGTATTAAACTTTGAATTGCTCCCACATCCACCATATTTGCCAGATTTGGCTCCCAGCGACTACTGGCTGCTCGCAAACCTGAAAAAATGCTTACCAGAAAGAAATTTCGCACGAATGAAGAGGTTATCGCTAAGACTGAGGCCTATTTTAAGGCAAAAGATAAGTCGTTGTACAAACGTGGTATTGAAATGTTAGAGCGGCGCTGGAATGATTGCGTTGCTCTTGATGGAGATTACGTTGATGAATAAAGTTCATTTTGAACCAAAAAAATCTTGTTCTCTTTGTTAGTCCCGGATTTTTTCAGCCCATTTATTATAATAAAACCCAACATCAGAATAAATAATAGCAAAACTACAAGAAACCCCCGCCACGATGAGTCCACCAACGACAGTGACGCCGAACCAATGGACAAGGACATGAATAGTGAACAATTGTTCCCCTTAGATTGCTGAACAGTAATCAAAAACAACAGGCTCGTTGTTTTCTAAACGAACGCATTTAAAATTTATTGTCTGGAAGAATTGGATTTATGACTTCCATCACAATTGGAGCATGCAAATTTATAAGTGCTCGTGTTCATTGAAAAAAAGTTCAAGATCTATTAGATAAGCGATAAATTAGTTCCTACAATATCTTCTAGGCGGCGTTAGTAAGCATGTAAATTTCTAAGCTTCTGTGACAAGAAACCAGAATCGATTGGCAGAGTAGTGTCTTCGAACAGTTCTGGATAAAATTGAAAGAGAATACACAAATTCACATATTGGAACCACTAGTAAACCATTGAAGACAGAAATTTCCCTGATGTAACCGAATTGATTTTTAAAATGATATTTTATCGATATTTCATATATATATTAATGAGAAACACACCAATACACCAATAGGTGGATTGAAACCGGTTTTTTGAACGCCGAAGTTGAGCAAATGCTATCATGCCAGGAATCAGCTTTGGAAATCGCTGTAAACACAAACACAGTAAAATAATAAAACCCAATGCTTGAAATTTCACTTCAATAGACATTTTCCAGTTCGCGTAAGATGTTCAACATGCGATTTAACCCCGCAGTCCCCTACGCGCTCAGATATTGTGCATTCTAGTCACACTGACTGTCAGCACATTGCCAGTGAGCGAAATTCGCCACACACTCGGGTACAGCGGGAAGCCTGAAACTCCGATTAGTTGGCTTGTAAGTTGTTGTGGAGGCAGCCTCCGAAGACAAAGATGCGCCGTAGGGAATGGAAAAGGGCAACTGTGGCCTTTCCTGTACCCGTTGAACACACACGCACACATCTGCACATGTAAACGGTTGATGCCGACGACAAGCCCGGCGATGTTCTATTAAAGCATTATTACATATTTATAAATGAATTTTCGGTGACAACCGGATATTAAAATGCAAAGTTGTTTATAAATTAAATACAGACCTGCTGCCAGCCAACCGTACATGTTCGCCACATTATGGTTATCATTATCTTTGTGTGTTAATGATGACGCCCTTCTTTTGCCACAACGCGAACCAAATGACTCCAGGACACGCCTGGTGAAACTAGTCTGTACACAAGTGTATTATTTATGCCGGTGTACAGCTGACAACTGCAAGTCCGTCATCTGAAGCATACGGTTGTCCTGTGGTGTATTTGAAGAGGTACGATGAAGGTGCATAATGTTTGGCACTAAAAATGCAAATTCAGAAGTGGTGCAGCTTTTCGAACAATGCACATATAGTGGGATGGCTATCGTAAACTAAATTTTATCAAATATAGTTATGATATTTCACACTAAATTCAGAGCTGTGCGTACATCCATTCTTATTCTTGTCAACAGCTGAGCAAAAGATTCACTTAACTCTTTTAGGATTTGTTGCAGTCACGTACCCAGAGAGGGGGCCGAGGGTCCCTGGTCCCTCCCGAAATCAAAAACATGTAATTATTTAGAATGTCTCAGTCATGTGTTACAGAAATAACAAGACAGTAAATGTACTGAAATGTAATACAATATCAGTCCCAGTGGAAAAGTTTAAAGTGTATGTTAAAAACAGGCACACCGAGAATTAGGTACATAAGCAATCTCCAGTAACATTATTTTTTAATGTTTGGCCCCTCCCGAAATGAAATCCTGGGTACGGGCCTGATTTGTTGATATAGGAAAAGAGCGAATATTTTTTATTCTTTATCACAATCTGCTAGTTTACTGTGAAATAAGGAGGAAATTGGAAGCTCACAACTGCCACCTGCTCAAAAATTCGTCGCGATCTTTCAGAACGTTGAACAGCGTATCAGAACGATAACAATGACCTCCTTATTGTTATAGAAATATTCCAATTGCAACAATTTGAATTCATCTCACACAATTTCCCTAAGTGTAGAAGATAACATCATTTCCATGTAAATCACACAAGAATTCAATCAAAATTTGAAAAAAATTATATTATATTAATTTTTCGAGAAGTGAATGTAGAAAATAGTGTCGATTGCAGTCACCACGCCGAATGGGCAAATTTTACACACAGTTCATATGCGAGCCCGTATATCTGTTTTTTTGTGGTGTTACACTGCTGACATAACACTCCTTTTGTGGAATTTGGCCTTTCTGTTTCAACAGACTTCGACAGATTCGTAGCGCACAGGATCAATAAATTGGTAGTACTACGATCCTACTGACGCTAAGAATCCTTCCAGGTCGGGACTCGAACATACGACCACTTGCTTGTAAGACCAGCGCCCTATGCATTGAACCGCCATACCTAGTAGAGATGGTTATTTGTCGGGTTCGGGAACAGAAAAATATATGTTTGTCGAGTTCGGGTCGGGTAAGGGTGTCGATGTTTTTTCATTTTCAACGATCCGGTTTGTGTTCGTGGGTAAATGATCTAAATGATAATTAATATTTTTGCACATATCTTAACCAGTAAACAAAAGAAAACGATCTGATTAATCTAGCAGGTATTGATTCTTCTTCAAAAGAACGACTGACCACAAAATAACATTCAAATATTTCGGATTTCCTATCCAGGGTTAATCAAGAAAATTACCAACCCGGGAAGATCCTTGATCACATCAGAAATCGAACCCGATATCTTTACCAGTATCAGACAGTAATTCACCTGGCCCTTCCCGCCGGACCAGTTCATCGCTACACACATCAGCTACGATGGAGTAACGAGACTGCGGATGAGCAGAGCCAAGCCCAATTCCGTCAACAACTGTCGATCCCAATTAGTCTCCCGAATCTATTTTTTAAATTATTAATCAAACCCTGCGATCAAGGTCAAGAGCAAACTTAACACACTGAATGCTAAGGCTCTTCGGACAGTCCTATTCACTTTCCAAATAGTCACTACCTGCTTCGCGCGCGAGGCTCAAACATTTGTAGACTGCTCATTATTTTCAACTGTCAAACAAACTAAAAATCCATCGTAATCATACCGAACATAGTAACTTGATTCGTCTCACAATAATATATGTAAACAAAAAGAAAAAGAAATTACAATCTTCGTAATACGTAAAAAAATAAAAAATCTAAAAAAATTGAACTAACTAACTAAATATTTGCTTACAAAGCGGACTTTATGTGTGAAATACATAACTTTTTGAACTCCACCAATGTCGTTGCGCGTTTGATCTCTCTTGGCATCGAATTGAAAAAACTTATTCCCCTGTACAATAAAGAGTTTTGCGATCTGGCTAACAGAAAGCTTGGTGTTCTAGCCTCAGATGCGTTTCTAGTATTGTACCTATGCAAATCAGTTCCTCTTTCAATTCGATCACACAAATATCGAGGCAGCATGCCGTTTAATATCTTGAAAATAAATACCATGGTTAAGTAGTAAATTCTCTGTTTCACTGAAAGCCATTGTAATGCGTTCAGTAGAAAACCTGACGAGGTATATCTACTACATTTTAGAATTAATCGCATGATTTTATTTTGCAGTCGCTGTAATCTCAAGATTTGTGTGTTATTAGCAAGAAACAGAATGGATGGGCAAAAGTCAATGTGTGGTGAAATGACTGTTTTATACAAAAGAATCTTACTATGGGTCGTTAAGACCTTTTTCAGACGACATAATACACCATACTTTTTGGCAATCTTCTTGATGACGTTATTGATATGAGATTTGAATGTTAACTTTTCATCAATTATGACTCCAAGATACTTCATTTCTCTAACGCGATCAATAGTTTCACCATCAATTTCCACATTGGCGTCATGACCGGTGCTAACAGAAGAAATAACCATATATTTAGTTTTCGCGACGTTTAGTTTCAGTTGCTTAAATTTTAACCATCGAACCAGCGAACTTAGATCCTCGTTTAAATGTGCAACAGCTTCATTGAAATCTTTAGCCGTAATGAACAGAACAGTATCATCAGCAAACAAATTTATGTCACAGAAACGTAAAACTCGCTTCATATCATTAATATACATAATAAATAGAATAGGACCTAACACACTTCCCTGAGGCACACCAAGTGAATTACCAAGGGAACTAGACACTACATCGTTGAAAACAGTCTTTTGAGATCTACCGCATAAATAGTTTTTAAACCATTCATGTACCATTCCCCTAATGCCAAAACGCCGTAATGTCTGCAACAATAAAGGTCTTGACATTGTTTCAAAGGCTCTCTTCAGATCCAAGAACACAGCAAAAATACTCTCTTTGGCTTCGATTTTCTCCTTCCATTTTGCCAATACTAGGTTCAAAGCGGTTTCACAAGAGTGACCCTTACGATATCCCGATTGTTCCGGTATTAGCAAACTGTTAGAGTTCAAATAGTTAATCAGCTGATCTTTAAGGTAGCGCTTCGCCGTGGTCACGGGAGTTCGCTGCCTATCCCGGGGTTTCACGCACTTTACCCAAAATTGTGAGAAAACGGGAAAGAAAACGGAAATTCCAAGAACATACGATTCTAGATAATTAATTTTTCTATCGATTCGTATATAAATTGTGCCTGATAAACGTTTTTATCGAAAGATTTCGTGCGAGTTATAAAAATAAATGAGTTTTTCCTTATTCTTTCGCACGCACACAATGTCAACGCATGCATTGGGGTGTGCAAAATGCCACATGCGGTAGACGCTAACATTTCTTTTGTTTTCGTTTTCCGTTCTCTCTGCGTAAACGTTGAATATAGATGAGTAGAAAATGTAAGTAAGTGTTACTACTTTGTAAAATAATTACTATTCATGTTTCAATAGAACGAGAAATCAATAATGATTTTCATCGTTACTAGCTTTGACGCTTTGTTGAAAACGTAGCACATCCCTACATATGCGAGTTGTTTATAGCGAGAAAAGGAAAAAAATAAAACAAAATGTTTAACAAAACTCGCACGAAATCTCGCGAAAGAAAAGCTTTCTAACTGATATTTTTCGCCAAATGCATAGTAAAATCATTTACCTACAATTGTATGTTTTTGATTTTTCGTGAATCGGGTTAGTATTGGAGAAATTTGCAATTTAGGGTGAAATTTCGGCGACAAAGCAAGAGGAAGCAGTGAGTTGCCTCGCTTCGACCTGACCACGGTCCAGAATTTTTTCCAGTGTGTGCAGCATGTTAATGGGACGGTACTCCTCGGCTTTATCCGTTCCAGTAACCTTGGGGATTGGAACCAACAGAGATTCTTTCCACACTTTTGGTACGTGCCCCGTGTACAACGATTCATTTACCAAATCCAGTAGATTCGATCGGGTACGGGTTAAGTTCGGGTTTGAAAAAATACTTACCTGACTATCTCTACTACCTAGAAAGCAGAACCTAGTAGGGTAAATTCGAGTGAGACGTCACTTCGGTATAGATGTCGCACTTCCGATATCTCGTATATCGATTCGATGTATTGGCGCGAGTGTATGTGTGAGTGTGTATTTCGTCACGCAAAAGAAAGCGTTTATTTACGTTTTTTTTTTTTAAATAATAATATCTTTTCGCCTAATAAAAGCTATTATTATTAACTATTTACTCTCGATCATGAATGATTTTTCTCGAAGTTGTGTTAATTCTTACGAATCCAAGCGTTTATTGCATTGTGTGAAGCTTCTAAAAAGGTTTTTGGTTGCGTTCGTAAGATTTGAGGTTTCAAGTAAAAATTGAGTTGATGTGGCGTCTATATTCTACAATCAGTATAGATATCGAAAAAAAAATCAGGGTGAGACGTTGCACCTTCTTACTACAAACACAAAATACAATGTTTTTGTCTTTCTCATATAGAAAGGTTATGCAATCACTGTGAAAACCGATTTGTGAACCGAGGCCCGGAGGGCCGAGTGTCATATACCATTCGACTCAGTTCGTCGAGTACGCAAAATGTCTGTGTGTGTGTATGTGCGTATGTGTGTATGTAACGTTTTTTTGCACTAACTTTTCTCGAAGATGGCTTAACCGATTTTCACAAACTTAGATTCAAATGAAAGGTCTTGTGGTCCCATACAAAATTCCTGAATATTATTTTTGATCCGACTTTCGGTTCCGGAATTATGGGGTAAAATGCGCAAAAAATTGTGAAAATAAGTGCACTAACTTTTCGCAGAGATGGCTAAACCGAATTTCACAAGCTTAGATTCGAATTAAAGGTCTTGAGGTCCCATAAAAAAATCCTGAATATTATTTGGATCCGACTTCCGGTTCGGGAGTTATGGGGTGAAATGTAAAAATAAAGAAAATATGTGCTCTAAATTTTCTCATAGATGGCGCTACCGATTTTCACAAACTTAGGTGCAAATGAAAGGTCCTGTAGTCCCATAGGTAATTCCTGAATTTCATGCGGATCCGACTTCCGGATCCGGAATTATAGGGTAAAATTGGTTAAACATTATATACCATCACTGAAAATGGGGAAAAACCTTAAAAAAATTTCTAAATCGACCTCAAATATTTTCCAATTGATAGTTTTTATCAGTAGATGGTCAAACAAACCGATGTCGGCTATTCTTTTCAGAATCGTAGAAAATTATTTTGAAGAATACCACAGTATTATATATGATAGTATCATTGATATGAGAAAGGCATCATTACACCACTAGGTGGATTAAAACAGGTTTTTCTAAATGGAATGACTACTACAAAATAAACGAGTGAATAGGATCCAGACAAAAATATTAATTTATCAAACAAAGAAGTATTTTTTTACCACTTATTCAATATTCCGATGCATGTTATCAAACTTGTAATATGAAAGAATTGGCGCAATAGTTAATTTTCATCATTCAATTAAAAAACTAAAAACTCCTGCAATCGTCGCCTTTTACGACATGGAAGCAGGATCCCAGTGGATCTATTCTTGGCTGATTTTTTTTCCGCCGGATTCCACACGGCATCTAGGCTGGTTCTGTCCGGAGAAAGCTAATAGGTATTATCAATCTCTTAGTGGACCTCAGCCCCTTTAGTTCCAGATCGCAGGTCTGAATTAGTTCCAGATCGGAAACTGAATTCTAATTCTGGGTTCTGAAACTGAATTTAGTTCCTTGATTTATGTTCTGGATTTGAATTCTGAATTCTGACTTAGGATTTTAACTTCAGAGTTCATGCACAAAATTTAGGATATGAAGGATATATTTGAATTCTGGAACTAAATGTTAGATCTAATCACCGAATCTGAGTTTTGGTATTGTATTCTGAACAAGAATTTAATTCCTGAATTCCTGATTCATTGATCTAGATTCCGAATCTAAAATTTGCAACTGATTGGGATTGGGTTGGAATTGTGTGAAAGGTATCGAATTACGCATCACTCTATACTCATTCTCCATCACGAAAAGTTTTAAATCAGTGAAATATACATAGAGATATAATTTAGATTCTACACAGCACACCGTAGCTCAGCTCAGTTAAACATTCGAACATTCACAGCAGCTGATTCCGAATATGTATGGTCAGCATCTAAATCTTAATCAGCGTTTTGGTGGATGCAAAACATTATGAATGCAAATCTAAATATTTAGAACTAGTTCCAATTACACGACTCATGCTACAAATATCTTCTACACTTGTTACTCAATCAACTATAGTTGTTATTTTACTCTTCGCGACATATTGGATTCACCTGAGTCCAGCTCTTGCATTTCCAATTATTCCTCATTAGGGAACCTCGCCTCATTATTCAAGACGCTAAGCTTTTCCATCCATCAGTCAACAATCAACGGTTAAGCTGTTATTGGGGAAGCATTTTTGTTCGTAGAAATACATTGTCGTAGAGTAATTAGCCCGCAAAATATGTTTCAACATAAAACGCACGTGCTCGTTAATGCATAAAATACCTCTACTTACTTATAATTTTTACTTAAAAAGCTGCTCGTTTATCCCAGCAGTGCGGTGAGCCTCGAAGCAAAGGTGTAAAATGCGTATAGAAGACGAGTATATCAAATTATCCTACTTAATTTTATATTAAAGCTTCACATTAGCGAACACATTTCCAGGTCAAACGATCCTAGGCCGTCATTCATCATTGTTGGTAGCATACAAGGTAAGTAACGTAAAAACCGCTTCATTTGCTCTCTAAGATGCTCGTGTTAATATTAGTTGACTCATTGGATTTGTAGTAAAGCGATTACCGAATGCTCGGATAAAAAGAGGCTTAGTGACCCCTAGCATCAATAAGTCCCCGGACTGTCACATAGACGGCTTTGCCCAAAAAATTTTTCGAACTATTTTACTTGTTAAAATGTCATGACATTTTATATATGGTCTACGAGTTGCAGTGAATGGATTTGAAACAATTTGAGGACTTGATGTTGCAACACATGGAAATAACAAATTCCATGTATTGATATAACATCCCGAGCAAAGTTAAACATCAAAACAAGTGCAAATCGAAATCTGATTAAGATAACAACATCATATTGAAATCTTAATTTGATTTCAGCTCTACAATTTTTCAATTAATATCACATTATGTTATCTTATTGCTGTTCGCTTTTGGAAAAAAAATTTTCAACGCATAAGTTTTCTGAAACTCAAAAAATGATAATATTAAAAGCAACTACTTAAAATAGGACATATTTTCTTAATCTTATGTTGCGTTTCACAAAATTTCTTCGACATCTTATGCAATTAGCTGGAACCATACCGTGATCAATAAAAAGATTTTTTTATCAACACTCAGCAGCCTTCATCTAGAGGACATTAGATAAGTTGTCGATCATCGGTGCCACGTTTACCTGAAGCTAGTTCATCTCCTTTAGCAATCTCTTGACATACTGAACCTTTCAGATCCGGCCGAAAGGCCTCATTCCCGTTTGAGGACGAATAGCGGCCTGGGCATTCCTCAGGAACTTGATATGAGAAACACATTTGCCGACAACGATTTCCTTCTGAAGGGGGACGTAAAACATCAGAATTTCCAACAGTTTTCGCGTTCAGTTTAAAAAAATGTTGAATGTTTTGACAATTATTTTTGGATGTTGTTTTTCTTGTTTTCTTTATATCGTATTTTTGAATCAAAATTTATTTCATGGAATTAAAAGATCTTTCCTATATATAAATAATACACGACTCGGTTTATGCACTGATTGCATAGTATTTCTACATGAGAAAAGCAAAAATACGAAATATCTACTCACCAAACTCGTAACATTATATTCAACAGTATGGAAAAGGGCATTGTTTACTAAATTCAATCTATTACTACATTGAATGTCTCAGATTACAGAACCTAAAGCTAAATCATAATATTACTTTAGTGGCTTATTGTTACCACCTATAAAATAAATTTTCAATTTGTCTATCTCTAAGCAGTTCACAAACTGTGTCGAGGACATCACTCTCCAAAACAATTCTCATTCCTAGTTATAAAAGCTTAGGGCTTCATATGCTCACTAGCCCCGCCGAATAGATAGTATGAGAAATATTTGATCAATCATCTAATAGGTTTGGAATACATCAGTATACTTTTAAAAAGAAACCGTTTTACTAAATCTGCGTGATTTTTAGTCACAGGTAGTTTGCATTTTAGTGCCACCAAATGGAACAATTTTATTAACTATAATTGTTTGATCACTTTTGAGCTCTCGAACATTCTTTTCAAAATCACAGACCTTCTAAATCATCGTGTTTCAGAGATATATCGAAATCTGTCTTCTATCAGACACTTTCGAGTGCTCTAGCACCGGCGAATGAATTCTTGACACTAGATTTACGGACCGAGCCAATTTGACTCATAAAACATTTGTTCACTATATGTTCGTTCGCAAAAAATTTGTTTCAAAACAAGAGTTTATATATTAAAAATATTTTCCATGATTGTTTTGATAGTAAACATTTAATTTAAATTGATTTGGAACTTTTTCTTTAAAAAAAACCTATTTTAATCCACCTAGTGGTGTAATGATGCCTTTCTCATATTACTCATTACATCATAAATATAACCGTGAAATTCGCAAAAACAACTGTTTATTGAATAGGAATAGGATAATTTGTTCGGATCTAATCTCACAAACTCTATAAATCCTGTTTAACCTGTAGATCCGGAACCGAAAGTAGTATCCACAACAAATTAAGGAATTCCGTATGAAACTGTAAGACTTTTCTTTTGAACCTATAAGTTTGTGAAAATCTAATCGGCCATCTCCAAGAAAAGTGAGTGGGATCCTTTTTGCAGTTTCTAATCACTATTTCCAATTCTCCCGAAACCGGATTCAGATGAACGGAATAGCCGAAGTTGGTTCGTTTGCTACCAACAAATATGACCTACAAATTGGAACAGTTTTGAACGTAGTTAAACTTATACTTACTATCTCATGCTCTATTTCGTTTAAACCAATTAAACTAAATCTAACGAAACGAACCAGCGTTTCTGTTACTACTGCGTGCTAAACAGAATGAATCAGCAGCATGAAACATGTAGTAGGATTGTTATTATTATTATTGACATCACTACACAACGTGTACGAAATAGAACAAAGCACGTCTTGTTCGTTTTGTGTTTTCTTCTTCATTCGGTGTTGTACATATTGTCACTCTATATGGCGATTTGAAAACTTTGACACTCATCGCCCTGTAACTGCGGAACCGGAAGTCG
Organism: Malaya genurostris; assembly: GCF_030247185.1. Taxonomy (NCBI): domain Eukaryota; kingdom Metazoa; phylum Arthropoda; class Insecta; order Diptera; family Culicidae; genus Malaya; species Malaya genurostris. The sequence continues at coordinate 111,950,731 of NC_080571.1, forward strand.
GATCCGGATGAAATTTCACAGTAGCTTTAAAGACAGTATGAACTTTAATTCTAATCGAGATTTGTGAAAATCGGTTCAAGCATCGCAGAGAAATCGAAGTGAATTTAGTTTTAGGAGTTTTTCTTTTCCACTTTCGGTGCTCTCGGAACAGGAAAAGAGGAGACCAGTAGTGCCGAATTAAGTTTTTATGCCCACAAAATAACAAGCTCTGCAAACTACAAGAATTTATCAGACAGTTTTATGGGATTTGTACCTGTTTCCAACCATCGTTCGTGGAAAAATACTAATAAAATTGGTAATTTTCCACTTATCACGCTTTAGTTCCGGAACCGGGAGTCGGATCCAGATAAAATGTTCCACAAATTTTTAGGATATTATAAGACCTTTCATTTGAATCTAAGTTTGCAAAAATCGATTGAGTTGTTCCAGAGATAATTGAGTGTAAACTTTTTCTCAAATTTTCACATATTACCATATAACTCCGGAACCGGAAGTCACATTCAAACGAAATTCAATAGCAAGCTATGGGACCATAATACCTTTTATTCGAATTTTAGTTTGTGAAAATCGGTTCAGCCATCTCTGAAAAAAGTGAGTGCATATTTTTTCCACTTTTTTGGTACATATCATCCTATATCTCCGGAACCGGAAGTCGGATCGGAATGAAATTCAATAGCAGGCTATGGGACTATGAGACCTTTCATTTGAATCTTTGTTTGTGAAAATCGGTTTGGCCATCTCTGAGAAAAGTGAGTGTATATTTTTGTTACACACACACACTCACACACACACACACACACACACACACACACACACACACACACACACACACACACACACACACACACACACACACACACACACACACACACACACACACACACACACACACACACACACACACACACACACACACACACACAGATTCATAATTCAGCCCAGATTGTCCCGAGGTGGCGGTTCAATGCATAGGACGCTGGTCTTTCAAGACAGCTGTCGTAAGTTCGAGACCCGATTTAGAGGGATTCTTAGTGTCAGTAGGATCCATAGTATTAGCCATGCAATGATTATGTACGCTAAGAATCGGCTGTGAAGTCAAACGTGCTGAAAACCACCTAGCAGTGAGTTGATACTTGTTTTTATCAATCCGCATGTGTTTTCTGCATGAATATTCTTTGGTGTTTCAGTTTTCATGATATTATTTTAATGACCGTCGCTTAAGGCGGCAATTTGAGATTTTAATCACTCATTACTCTGTAATGTCGAAACTGCAAATCGGATCGAATTTGAATCTAAACGTGTGACAATCGATTGAACATTACTTTAGAGTTTACGGTAATTGAATGTACTTCCAGAGCCGGTATTCAGGAACCAGCATAATCCAAACCGATTCGTATGCCCATATGACGAATAAATTGCAACAGTTTTTAGTGTTTCTGACATTCGATTTGGCTTTTTTTGAGAAAACGATAGAGATTTGAGAAACGATTCGATACTGGAACCGGAATTTGGAAATCGGTGTAGCCGAAGTCAGATAAATTCCCCTGATAAGCTGTATAGTTTATATTTGATTCAAAATGTTTGAACATCAGTGTAGACATCTTTTAATTAAATTTTTGAATACCTTCCGAATCGAAAACTGAATACCGCTAAAACTGAAATAAGTTTATTTGGTTATCGACTATAGAAATCTGCAAACCCGATAAACCTGAATAATTTATGTGATATAGACATTTTTATACTAATCACTGTATCCCCTAAACCGGAAGTTGAAGACTACTGGAATAGGGGAAAAAAGTCGCTTACAGAAAAATGTCGATATCTCCGTTGAAAATGGACGGATTTTAACAATCTATGGCTTGTTGGATAGCTATTACCGTGTGAAATGTAAGTCTGGAAACTTATTATGTTTTCAAGGTCGAGTGTGACAGATTGAAAATTTTTACATAAAACTTCGTACAACTCAAAAGTAAAAATCCGATCTCAACACCATTCAATAGCGTTCTGGGTGACGGGGAGCCCTTTAATTTGTGACTAGTTTGATCAAAATCGGTCCAGCCATCTCTGAGATCTCGACCTCTTTGTTGACAACACACATACAGACACACACGAACATTTGCTCAGTTCGTCCAGCTGAATCGTTTGGTTATGGCATTCGGCCCTCCGGGCCTCAGAAAATTTTTCTAAAGTTTGAGCGAGTTCTATAACTATTTTTTATATATATAAAAAAAGTAAAAAGGAGTAAAGTTTAAATCGCTTAGCACAATGATCTTATCATTCGAAGATGACTGGTTCGTGATGAATGCGAGCAATTTAAATGTTGATCAACAAAACTTATCTCTATAACACAACTATACGCAGCTCAACCATTTGTTCTCCTTCATTCCTGCAATAGTCCTACACCAGCAAAACACTGCGGGCTTGGTCTATAAGAAATCTGAGAATGAACAAGACATTATATATGTAGTATTTTTTCGAGCAGATAATCACCAATCGCATACCCAAACCATCTTCCAATTAAAGAAAAACAGAGGAAACAAAACTGAACCAGCCATTCTTCAGAGTTTATCTGCGGAACTCCAGTTCATCAAATGGGCCGAAATAGCCTCATTTTAATACTATTTCATTTAATTAAATTCTACTTCTATACCAATACAACACTCCCTTCGAGCAGAATCGAGCATGTTTTAGGTTCCGTTATGAGACACTTCCCCCTTTTGTTTCCAAGACGAAAACCACCTTCCGGTTAAGCTTATTGTGTGTCGGCAGAGATGGCGAGGTAAACAGATTTGGGTTGATGCTTATTTCGCTTCAATGATGACTCTCGAAAGTCCTGGGAAAATTCAAGTTGATTATTTTGCTCCATCCACTGGACTGCCGCTGTCGGCGGTGGTGATGCTATCGGGAAGAATGTTTTTCCGCTGACTTGACTACTTAAGTGGTTGTTGTTGATATTGCCAAGCACGCTAGTACCATCGTTTTGTTTGAGAAATTTATAACAAAGATTTTTTTTTTGCTGCCTGACGACACTCGGGTCTCTCCAATTTTCCGAAAAGGGAGAAAATATAATACAAATTAGAGAAAGTTTTCTGTTTACTTTTTCGGATGTTTATAGAGCGTGACGGGAAAGTTGATATAGAAGTGTACTCCACCGTTATCTTTTGCTCTTTTCATGAGGTTTCGACTCGTCTGTTCTATCTCGGAAGGAAACAAGATTTCTGACAGAAATTTGATCCACGGCACATGCTACTAGAAGGCATTGTCAAAGTCAATGACTTTTCTTACTTTTCACTCAGAAATATGCGTATATAGATGTATAAATCCATACAGTGGCTCATAATATTCAACATTAATCGATTTTTTGAGCAATGGCGTTTATCGGAATGTACAAGCATCTCCAAAATTTAACCTCGAAAATGTATCCAAAACTAATTGCGAATCCTGAAGTTCTGAAGTTCGCAGATGTTTATTGGTAGTCCCAAGCGCACACAAATTTGTATTGTTATAATACATATTCAAACTGAAAAGATCATTTTAACACAAAAACATTTTATCATTTCAACACAAAAACACAATTGAATTCATGTTAATGATCTTCGATAGTGGATAAGGACTGTACTCGAAAAAATACAACACTTCCTTTCGTATATAATGTATTATTGCATGGATAAAAACTCATAAAATTTAGGGTAACCGAGTGCCGGGTGTTACAAAAAGACCCAGACGATCCAATGGCGATGGTGGTAAAAAGCGAACAAATGCAACCCCGTGAAGTGAGTGATTACTTCAAGCATAACCCGAACCTTACGATTCGGAACCTGTCTTCGAGTTAAGGAAGGCATCTAACCGAATCGATAAAAAGAAAACGATGGCCAAAACCCGCGTCAGAAAGCTGTACCGCGAGAAATTGGTGCGGCCAAAATGTATCGTAATGAACGACAACACGTACATCAAAGCGAACGCCAAGTAGAACCACAAGTAGAAGGTCCTTCAAAACCGACAATGATTGGAAGAAAGAGTGGTGAATTAAACTGGGTAACCTAGATTGCGCAAATATTACACAAGTTTCGATGGGTAGTCCAAGGTACAGACATTCGGCCTAGGAGAGGAGAACAAATAAGCTTTGAAAAAAACATTGCTACTACGTGTTTATTTAACCACGAGAGTTTTAAAAATATCGGATCTAAAATGAATTTTATGGATCTTTTTTGTCTTTTGCATTTATTTTTCCGAGTTTTTTAATGAAATTATCGACTCAATTGAACTCCAGTATCGTGTTAACGTGTGATATAGAGAACAGTATAATGCATAATTGAATAACGCTAAATAAACATTCAACTAGATAGAACAAACCGCTCTCGTTTTATTCTCTAGTGCAAAACAAATATTCTAATCCCATTTAAGATTCACTGAAGCGTTAGTATTTATTTTGACAACCTGTATGCTTTGAATATAATATGCATAGACAAACTGGTTATTGTATACAGTGCCGATTCGTTTTTAGAAACGCTCGGATTCACTTAACCTTGGTTTCAGAAGTTGTCGATTAGAGAAACTTTTTCATTCCGGGTTTCAAAACTTCTTTTCAAACCACAATTTTTCTAATCAAATTTAAAACTTGATATTTTTCTTCAACTGATACACAGGAACGTATAGAAGGTATTTTTTAAATCTACTCAAAATGATAGTTTTGGCATTAAAAATGCGCTTCAATGTCGGATGTCAATTAAAAAATGCAAAACTAGACGCGTAACTATTTTCTGTTTTAATTTTGAACTATAATAACTCAGTCATTTGTTGATGGATTTGTATAATTTAACTATCAATCGATTCGGAAGCATTAAAAGCAACGTCGTTTAAGCATTTGAATAGCATGCCATTGAAAAATCGGTTTGAATTGACCTATGTTTTCACAAGTCAATCTCAGCAAGCCATAATGATGCCATCCTCTCGACCGTACGAACTATCGCACAAAAAGGAATCTATAAATATATGTCTACTCCTGACTGCAATCGAGACCGATAGTTTGACTAGCGAGAGGACGACAAAACTAAAAGTTACATACATTCGTTTGCTGGATAGTCGCTGTTGATTTTGATTCTCCAATTTTGAACTATTGGTGATAGATTTTTCGGGCCTTATTCGAAGCGCTTGTGTCTCGGTGATTTTTTTTATGGATTAGCCTCATTTAACTTGATTCGAAAGCATTACTTCAACATTGTACACTTAAAAATGGATCGTTTTGTCGACGGGGTCGTGTGCTGGAATCGCGTTTTTTTTTGCCTTTCTCATAGAAAGGCTATACTATCATACAAAACCAACTATAGAAACTTTCATATACCATTCGACTCAGCTCGACGGACTAAGCAAATGTCTGTGGGTATATATGTGTGTATGTGTCTATGTGACAAATAATGTCACTCGATTTTCTCAAAGATGGTTGAACCGCTTTTAACGAACTCAGTTTCAAATAAAAGGTTTTAAGCGCTATCCACACTAGGCCGTGACGAATCCGGAACGGAACCGCAACGTGCCGGGATTTATTTGTAGAATATTCTCATCATACCGTGCACATTCCGTGTCGCTACCGTTGCTATTAGTAACATACATAATCGTTGCATTTGATGTGCTTATGTCCCTCACGAAAATTGCACATTTTTCCAACGAAGAATTGGCCATAATTGCAACTGCTCTGAATGACGAAGATAATCAGCAGTTCAAAAACAAACAAAAAAAAATAAATAAGATTTGGATGCACGAACTTTGGCGAAAAAGAGCAGTGGAGGGGGAATTCATCACCTTATATAAACAGCTTGTGAATGACGAGATTCAAGGAATATTTCCGAGTGTCAGAAGCCTGTTTCAACTCGCTGTTGAGTAAAACTCATCCGTGTCTTTAAAAGCATGACACTACATTCCGATTAGCAGTGACTCCCGAGAGAGGCTGGTCGTTTGTTTAAGGTATTTTCATTAATTTATTAACAAGATTTCTATGTAAATTTCAAGACAACTCCAATCAAAAATTGTATAACGATCATTGAGATGGCTTATAGTTTGTGTTCGTCTCATAATTTCAGATATTTAGCAACAGGAGATACGCAAAAAAATCAATGCATTTAGTTACAGACTTGATACAGTGTACCAGATTGTTTACGAGATATGTCATGTGATTACCGAAAAATTAATCGACGATGCAATGTCGAAAAGAACAGAAGATATGTAGAAGAAGATTGCTAACGATTTTTGTGGAATTTCCCACTGTTTCTTGGAGCGTTGGACGGAAGCATGTGACATTTCCCGCGTTTTTTTTAGAACGGCCAATAAGCAACCTGTCAACTTCCACTTTTGAAAGAAATTGCAAGCGAGCTATGAAAGATAGAGTATTAAATTTAGCACCAGACGAAAGAGAAAACTTTTCTCTGCCGTTTACTATTATGACTTACTCTCAGCGAGTGCCGAGTCATTCGAAATTACTCTTCAAAGTGAATGTTGATGGATGGTTTATTGGCCGTTCTAAAAAAAAAAGGCGTGAATTCTAGTCCCTGCCGAGAGTAACTTTGAGTCAAGGCATGCTTTGACCGTGCTTCGGACGTGTGTCGATACAGACACGGCTACGACACGGCCTAGTGTGAATATTCACATGGAGCTGCATTAAATAAATTTGAAGCGTAACCCGGACGGGATCCGGTCCACTCCCGTTCCGGATACGTCACGGCCTAGTGTGAATAGCGCTTTATAGTCCCATTGATTGCTATTGAATTTTATCCCGATCCGCCTTCCGCCTTGAAATGCACCAAAAAAAATTTTAAAAAGTGTCAGTCACTTTTTGCAGAGATGGCGTGACCGATTTTAACAAACTTAGATTCAAACTAAAGGTCTTTTGGTTTCATAGCTTGCTGTTGAATTTTATCTTAATCCGACTTCCATCACCGGAAATACAAGACAATATGTGCAAATCTATGAAAACATTCTTAACCGATTTTTACAAACTAAGATGCAAATGAAAGGTCCCCAAAAAATTAATCTATATTTGACTTTTGGTTCCGGTATTACAGCGCGATAAGTGAAAAATTTTCGATTTCATGAGAACTTTTTCAAAAATGCGGTGCACATTTTTATAAAATTTACAGGTAAATTCATCTAGTTGGCACACCTTGTTAGCTAGTGAATATATAAATCTACATTGGTCTTACTAGTCCCCAGTTTTCACTAACGAACGCACCGGTAATAATGAAGAAAATCTCCAGAAACAGAACTCCCTTCGATTTCTCAGCAACAGTTAAACCTTCACAAATCATAATTCAAATTAAAGCTCTCAGTTATTTAAAAAAAATACTATGTAATTTCATCCAGATCCGACTTTCGGTTCCGAAATTATGGAGCAATGAGTAACAAAACTTTCAAACTGTTATACAGAATGACGCAAAATCAGTACGCATCGATACGTGCTGGTACGGAAGAAGAAAAAAACACCGACTAGCACACGTGCTTTGTTCAATTGTGTATATCGTGCAGGGTTACCATATTTAAATCTATATTAACTTGACATAACTGTTTACAAATTAAAAAGGTGATACCAAAAGGTTTATACCAAAAAAACTTTATAATTTTATTCAAGTTTGAAAAATAAATCTAGATAGAATCTTCTAGTGATGTTTTTGAAAATACAAGTAATATGAGAAAGGCATCATTACACCACTACGTGGATTAAACAAGGTTTTTACCTTTTTTATATATAAAAAATAGGTATAGAATTCGCTCAAGCTTTAGAAAAATTTTCCGAGGCCCGGAGGGCCGAATGTCATATACCAATCAATTCAGCTCGACGAACTGAACAAATGTCCGTGTGTGTGTGTGTGTGTGTGTGTGTGTGTGTGTGTGTCTGTATGTGTGTTGTCAACTAAGAGGTCGAGAACTCAGAGATGGCTGGACCGATTTTGATTAAACTAGTCGCAAATGAAAGGTCTCCCCGTCACCCAGAACGCTATTGAATAGTTGTTTACTTTTTGAGTTATACGAAGTTTTATGTCAAAAGTATCTGTCACATTTGATCATGAAAACAGAATATGTTTCTATGCTTAGATTCCACACGGTAATAGCTATCCAACAAGCCATAGATTGTTAAAATCCGTCCATTTTCAACGGAGATATCGATATTTTTGTATAAGCGACTTTTCTCCCTATTCCAGCAGTAGAAGTTTTGAGCGCTGTATGACAAAGCAATGCTTTAGAGCAATGTGAAACACGATTTTTTATACTGTTACATACAATTGTTTCTAAGTACCAAAAAGACTGTGTACAGCATCCTTTTTCATGACAATTTGCCTCGGACCGATTTTAGCACGGTTCGTTTTTGGCAACATAATCGTTCGAATATGTAAACCAGATGATGACAGAATTTTCGAGTTGAAAGCAATTCCATAATTATATTGTTCTAAACTAATTACAGCAATAAATGCTGGAAAAACACAACACCCATATACCTTTCGAATCAGTTCGTCGAGATCAACAAATGCGTGTGTGACAAATAATTTCACTTAATTTTCTCGGAGATGGCTAAACCGTTTTCTGCAAACTCAGATTCATATGAAAAGTAGTATACTCCCAAACAAGGTTCCTGAATTGCGTTTGGATCCGACTTCTGATTGCGGAACCACAGGATGATTTGTGAAACGAAATTAAAATAATGAAACTCATTTTTCTCGTAAATGGCTGAACCGATCTAAGATTCAAATGAAATATAAGAATCATCTATGATTCCAATGAGAGGTCTTAAAATCCTATAAAACATCTTACTTTTTAGTCAGATCCAACTTCTGTTCTAGGAGATACAGGGTGATTAGTATAAAAATGTCCATTTCATATAAATTTCATTTCATATAAATTAATTAGGTTTATCGGGTTGGCAGATTTGGATAGTCGATTACCAAATAAATTTATTTCAGTTTAAGCGGTATTCGTTTTTGGATTCGGAATGTACCCCCAAATTTTAATTCGCACTACAATTTCTCACTCCTCTGGTGAATTTAACTGATTTCGGCTACACCGATTTTAGAATTCCGGTTCTCAAATCTCAATCATTTTCTCAAAATTTCATTCAACATCATTGTGTTCACATGTTGGTTTTCCAATCTGTTTCCCCGTTAGATACTGATCATATTAAAATTAGCTCAAGACGGCTTTACGTCTTAACAAAGCCTAAAAACAAAATCGTTGAAGGACAATAAAAGGTTTGTCTACCTTTACCATTGTGTTTGAGATCACACAATCGTCACTGCTGCTACCACACACTAGTGGAGATCCATTAAATCGATGGATGAAACTATCGTGTGTTATCCCGTAGATAGCGAAATAGACAAAAACAAAAGTCTCAAATCAGTATCGTGCGGCAAGAACAGATGGGTAGAAATAGACTCGTGATCATTGTATGTGTTTCTGTTGAATTTGTTTCCGTCGATACGGGACTGTAAGTGAATACCGTAGTGGCTAAGTAGAGCGAAGCATGCTTAGTTTCGTCCAATCAATTGGACTTTCTCTTCATGTGTTTTCATATGCAGGGTAGTTTAATTGGTAAAACAATTTCCCCGGTTAGGAGTTAGCTACGGGTTCGAGTCCCCGTCTCTGCGGTAACATTTTCGCGGTTTTCATTACATCATTGTGTTCACATGGCATTTGATAGCCAAGTGCAAATTATACTCGGATCAGGCAAAATTCTGTGCGAGTGGAATATTACGTTATTTGAACAATTAAATAGTTGTGAATTGTATCGTTTGTAGAATTATGTTACTTTAAAAATTCATTATTTTTTTCTGTGTATTTGAAGTCTAAATATATGAGAGGAAAAGATTGATAATGTTATACTCCCATCCTGAGTTCGTATTGGCGGTGATGAAATTTAGGTAATCGTTCATTTCTGTTGAGTCGTCAGCTAAAAATTTGTTGAATGGTTTCAAAAACCACTTCTTTACCGTACTGTAATTAGTTCAAGCTAAACATTGCGAAATCTTCAAAGAGAATACTACGCATGGTGGTGTTTATCTGATTAAGTATGCAAAATCATCACACAATTTTGATAGAATCACGACATGTTTGCTTTCCAATGTGTAATCAAATAAACCGGATACCGGATGGTGAGGTCAGAAACCATTTGCGTACATCAAACTACGCAAAGCAATCAGCAAAGTAGACAATGAAACAAGGATAATAAATCTCAAAAGGCCCTTTTTGCAAGTCCCTAGCGAGACGGGTTGGCTGTAATTGCAAACAGTTCCAGCCAACTATCCTAAATTAAATAACACTTTGATATTTGGCGAATTGAAATGTGAAAATGGCCTCGTTTCCACGATGCTCTTCAAGAACATTTTCCATTTGAAGCCCATGAGGCATGGACCGACATGAGTGGCGTCACAACGGTTTGTGTTGTCAGTTCAACTCCAGACCAGACGTGCATTATACTGGAGGCTATTATTTTTCTCCTGCCACAAGCAGCGACGCGGACACAGCCAGTCTTATCCTCGGAGTCCCGTGGTCCGGAGCAGCTTGTAAGCGAAGACATGGGCTCCCTTGCTCGAGCAAAAACGGGGTATTTTGAAGAGCAGGCTTGTCTCGCGCGCTGTCTGGATAGCATTCCGTGGACACTCTTGATTTATTTTAGAATCATTTATTACCGGATTAAAGTGAACCCTGCCAAAGCGAGCCCAGTGCTTTGCATGATATCTTGCTGGAAGGAAAATTAATGGATCTGTGGGTTGGTTGAGTGTAGATAATACTGAACGAGAGCTTACAATAATTGTTACAGCGAAGGTATACTTGACGTCGTGATGGTTCTCAATGAATTGTATAGCTAATAGTTATGAGTTCTATCGATGCCGTAATTCCCCATATAATTTAATTCGTATTATAAGTAAGCATCTTACAATACCCGGTTCAACAAGCTTATATACTAAAACATGATAAAGAGAATTCAACTTAACTGAATAAGCGATTTCCAAGCTAACTTTTGATACACCTAGTGGTGTAATGAAGCCTTTCGCATATCATTCATATTACTATCAATATTACTACGAGATCCTTCGAGACACTTTTCTTTGAATCTCGAACTAGAACAATAAAGTTTATATAAACTAGCTTAACCTTGTCAATTTGCAAATAATTTTGTGCCACGATTATAATAATTTAAAGACACTTTACCTTGTTGATCCGCAACCGGAAGTCGAATCCTATAGCAGCTTATGGGACTATTTGAGTCTAAATTTATGAAAACCGGTTTAGGCGTCTGTGATAAAATAATATGAATTCCGTTTCTGAGCTTTTGGCCTGTATTTCCGGATCTTCGGGAATCCGAGAACTGGGAACCGGTTAAGCGTTTGGTTAGACCAGCAACTTACGTTCACAACAAATTGAAACAGTTTTGAGGTAAATTTAGCTGATTTTTTTCCGGTTTTGCATTGTCGCTCTGAAGAACGGATTCAATGATTGCATACTTCACCCTGTAATTCCGGAACTGGCAACTGGATTCGGACAAAATTCTACATCAACCAAAAAGACCATAATTCCTTTCATTTGAATCTTTTCATGATTTTTGATTTGGAGCGTACGAACACTTTTTCCGGTACTTCCGAGACAAGAAACTAAAATATCCGTATCGGTATATAAGAAATCAATGTATTTGGTTATCAACTAACGAAACCTGATCAATTGATGAATTATGTGGCTTGTTTCGGGGGTCGGAAACCCTTTTCAGCCGAAAGAGCCAAAACCGCTATTTACAATATTTCAAAATTCTTGAAGAGTCACAAAACATTCTCTGAACAACAATAAATAGTACAATATGTTCATCATTCAGTAAAAACCATTCAAGCGAAGAGAGAGATTGTGTTTCGTTTGTACTGGCTCGTGAGTTAACGGCTGCTACCGAGACAATTCTAAGCTTCAGGTAGTTAAAACTGCTATTGCTCATAGTTGAAGTTCTGGCGGGAGTTCTTCCATTGAAGGATCGTTTTTGGGAGCTTTCATCGCGACTGCTAATAAGGGGCTGGGGTCCACTAGGAGATTGATATTACTTATTAGCTCTCTCCGGACAGTACCAGCCTAGATGCCGTGTGGAATCCGGCGGAAAAAAATGAACCAAGAATAGATCCACTGGGTTCCTGCTTCCATGTCGTAAAAGGCGACAATTGCTGGAGTTTCTTTTTCCTTTCAGTTATCAGAAATTTTCATTGTTTCACTTCTGATTACTCTATTTTACTAAATTATCTCTTCATTCAATCTATCAATTTTCGTCTAGCTTCGTTCGTTTCAATCTATCAATTTCCGTCTAGTTTTATTTGGAATGTTTTCTTCTTCCATGTTATTGATTGTTTTTCAGGATTATAAATTGAATTGATAACTATTGCGCAAATCCGTTGATATTACAAAGTTAATAATAGAGATAACATATATCGGTATATTGAATACATAGTAAAACACACTTGATATTATTATTTCAAACAACAAATTAATATTTTTCTCGGTAGCCGGCTGCCCAGATCAACCAATATAACCAATTAATAATTTTATTAAATAATTAAAATAATAAAGCTGGAATAATAAAGACGCGCGTAAAATCTTTTTACCTTTATTTGGTGATTTAAAATGACTTAATAACAACTGTTTTGAATATGTCAATGCAATGAATCAACTATTTTGTCTAAATCCTATTCACTCGTTTATTTTGTATCACGTTATTTCATTTATAAAAAATAGGTAAGTTTTTATTCGTTTCGCGATAGTATTTCAAATCTTTCTTCAGTTTACTCGAATAAGAGCTGTAAATCAAGACTTTCCGGGACTTCAATATAGAATATTGTTGAAACGTTCACTCGGGAAATCAGTGAGTTTAGTGGTGCATCCGAGCATCTTGAAACCGGAACATACTGAGCCGCGCGCGAATAATACCAATACTGAAATTTTTACTAACAAATATCCTTATCCCGTGACATTTGTGGAGTGCGCAGTAGTATATACGGCCTCTAGTAACAACAAGTGTTGGACTAACATCCCTTCCCATTCCTTAGACGATCTACGTTCGGGCCTGGCCGGCGCCGGTACTGATCAATGATTTCTGGGATTACCAGAAGATGTACATTGAAGGATGATTTACCAGTCCCAGGTCGGATCATCTAGAAACTCCCTGTACAATTTCAGCTAATCCCGATCAGTAACGGAGTAGCAACCAGGGGTGGTCGCTCAAGCTCAAAGCTTTCATCGCGACTGCTAATAAGATGTGAGGTACTGAATCCCGTTATCAATCATTCCGAAAGGCTAGTTGAACTTCAATCTCAAACAAGATTCATGACAGTATATTTTAACCATATGTAACAGGAAATCAACCCTTCAAGATATATTCCTTCTAACCTCGTCGTTTTTTTCTGTCTTCCACCATTATTTTGATCACTAATTAGATCTACATGCTGATTCTAACCCCGTCGCTCGTATACGCTCGTTTAGCACCCCCTCCACCAATCTCTTTTTTGAGATATTTGAATTTTAAGTGTTCTTTTTAAAATAAAAATCAAACAAAAATTTTTTTAAACAGTGCTATTTTTTTAATAGTTTAAATAGTTTAGGTAATTATAAATTACCTAAACCATTGCAGAAGACACCAAATCGATCGGACCCACCATTTCTGAAACATATTTCATTAAAAATTTGCAAGGGAGTAGTAAGTAAGTAAGGCTAGAGTAAAAATAGAAAACTTTTGATGCAAATTGTCTCTTTTGATCATAAAGAATGCACATGCAAAATTTGACCCAAATAAAAAAAATACAAGAAAAAATCGACCATCGATTTCGTAGGGAATTGCTCATTAAGTAGTATGAACTTTACGTCTGCTTAGCGGTTTAAATTGAACTGCTAGGTGGCAATGGTCGTTCAATTTGAACTGCTAAAGCACTGATAAGCCAACGACGAAACGTGACGTGAAATGCAATATGTGCTTCATGCAAAAACTGATTACTTTGTTAACTACTACAAAATATTTCAACTGCTAAATATTTCAACAAAGTTGAAAACACAGACAAAGTTTCAGCCAAACGTATAGATACATCACAAAGCTATCTAAATACTTTATACCAGATCAGTTTCAAGCCTATGTAGGATGAAACGTCAATAATTTCAAGTACCAGAAAGAAAGTGAATTATAGAGCCTAGTCAAACAGAAACCGAACATAATCTTCTTCGCAATAAACCTCTCACACGAAGTGCTTCCTCGCATCTAGTTTAACAACTGGAATAGTGTTTCTAAGCCTTTCTATGGCTATCCGAATAAAGTTGTGTGGCTACGGTTAGCTTTAAAATCTTGTACGTCTCAATGATTATTGCTACTCAACAGGGTTCTGGTTAACCTGAAATGAAAATATCATTGCAAGACATATCAAATGTACAAAGTAGTGCAGTATTTCTCAGTACTATCAAGATCAAACTTCTAATTTTATACATTTTCTACTATACAAATCCAAATCAGTTAAGGCATGGTAACGTCCGACCCAGCCAGACAAACATTTCATGCTTTCCAGGATCAATGGTCCTTCAGACTACAAAGCATTTCTTTGTTACCACAGTATCCTACCCTGGAGATATACCGCAAATCTAGACTAATTCATCCCAATCAATTTGCAAACCGTCCGTGATAACACATCAGCAAATATCTCATCTACCAGATAAACCAGTTTGCTCCTTATTATCTTGCCAAGATAGTACTTTCCGGCAAATTGGCTTGTTTGCAGCCAGCAAACATACGATACTCGATTGTATGTGGCTGGCACATAACATGTTTCCGAGTCATTGGCCAGGACGTACCATTTCTGATGTCAAATTCAACCGAATTAGACGGTAGCAAAATGCCAAGTCATATTGCGGATTTTGGCCAGAAATTACCCGTCTACCTTTTCATAACTGCAAACAAAATTACAAAAACCACTCGACCAATTAGAAGAAGTTACTCGTTCTCCATGCTTCGGAACCAGGCTTCAAAACTACATTTGAAAATCCCTCAGTTAACATCGCTCAGTTCATCACCAGACCGATAGGCACGTACGCGTCATTGTTGGCGTTGAAATGGCAACTTGTATACCAGCACCGCCTCCAAAATGCCCGATACCGTGGCTATGGCGGATTTGGTAACCACGTTTTACACACACACACCAACGCATGCCTTGGCTGTAGTTCTACCGTTCGGACCGCTTGGTGCCTTGCCTTGTCTCATCAGTGCCGAGCCGGTAGCGGTCGAACAAAAAAAATAGTACATAAAATGTACATTTTTGTCGATCCCTTTTTAGTCAGAAAACCCGTTTTGTACATATTGGATACGTGCTGCGAATTATGAGTAATAAGATTTTATAACTGAAATGTGGGCGCAACAACATCCTACCGCTCGTGGCAGTATTTAGCCTATTATGGAAATACGACTTGTCCAATTTCTCTTCATTCATGAATCATTCCTACATACGTGGCCCTGATAGGACTGACTGCATTACGTATTTGCATCAGGTGCGGCAAAAGGTAGTTTGATCCTTTAGATGGTGATCATACATCATTATGAAATGCAAATAAACAGCAACTTCGCAATACGACATTTTAGCAGGCCGGGCAGATAGTATGGGTAGCTGGGTAGTTGTACCTAATCGGGAAAATCCGAGTGGGTAAAATACGCACTCGGAGTCCTAAAAAATTTTCCAATTTAGCACGAAAAATGTGAGTGCGTTTTATATACTTTGTATACTGTCGAGCCACATCGTGCCTATGGTTAAAGACATATATGTAATGAAAAATAATACAATGCTTAGAGAACAGTTGAAAAACTGTTTATGAAAATGTGTACCATTTAGGCTGTAAGCCATTTTGCGAATTACTTTCACTTTTAGATAAAATCTGACAATCGAGCAGTTGTTTTGTCGTTGTCAAAAATAAATCCGCTTTAGAGCATAGTTATTTTTGACAGTTTGATGCTGTCACGTACCCAGATAGGGGAGGATGGAGGATGAATCCGGGATAAAATAAATGATAGTAATAATAATACTATATACCTTATAATAAAAAAAGAACCGGAATTTTCATTTTAAAATTCCCGCGCTTGTCCAATCGGTAAACTTTTAACACTTTTATACACATTCTGTCAAATTTTGACACATATCGTACGATTAGTTTTTGTTTGGCGTCTATACAAAGAAGTTGAAAATTTTTCGTGTGGCGATTTTTATAATGGATGAAAATTTAGAACAACGTGCGTGCATCAAATTTTGTGTTGCAAATCGATTTAAGTGTTCCGAAACGTTGAAAATGTTAGAAAAGGCCTTTGGTGAATCGTGACCAATATCATCAACCAAGCACCGTACTCTCCAGATATGGCCCCGTGTGACTTTTTCCTCTTCCCCAGACACAAATTGTCGTTGCAGGAAAAGCGTTTTGAGACCATAGAGACCCTGAAAGAGAATTCGCTGCGGGAACTAAAGGCCATACCTTCGGCGGCCTATAAAACTTGTATGGAAAATTGGATCAAGCGTTGGCATGCATGTATTGCCCCAGGAAGAGAGTACTTTGAAGGCGATAATAAAGAAATTTATTAAAAATTTAAATTTTGCGTTTTTCAATAAAATTCCGATTCTTTTTTGATCATAAGGTACGTTACGAAGATTTTTAAGGCTTATCTAAGTCAACGCCTGAGTAAAGGTACTATGAAAAAGTTATTTTTGTTCCGATTATAGAGGTTTTAATCTTAATCCCAATATGGAAAAATGTTCCATTTGACGAAGCGTTTCATGTAAGATGGGAAGCGTTACGGTAAGGTAAAGAAGCTAGAAAGTGTTGCATACGATAATTTTCTTAGGGTTACCAATCATATGAGTCTTTTTGTGGAAATTACGAATGTTAAAAACCGTTATAAGGGTTAGATTCGTGCGGTAAACGATTTACCATACGTTACATTTAAGGAAGTTACGTCGCCCTTTTGCATGCTATAGGTGTTACGAAGCGTTACATGCGTTACTTTTTAGTTTGTTACAGGCGTTACGAAACGTTAAAACGTTACTATTTTGTTAGTTATAGGCGTTACAAAGCGTTACTGCTTTGTAAATCATAGGCGTTACGAAGCGTTACATAAGTTATTTTTTCGTGAATTATAGGCGTTACGAAGCGTTACATGCCTTACTTTTTATTAAGTTATAAGCGTTACAGATCGTTACGAAACATCACTTTTTATAAATTAGTGAGTTTATTTTTTTGTGAATTACGAAGCGTTACAAGTGTTACTCATTGGTAAGGGACAAGCGTTACATGCGTTTATTTTTATAAGTTTTGGGCGTTACGAAGCATTACATGCGTTACTCTTTCGTAACGCCTATAGGAAGCGGTACATGCGTTACTTTTAAAGAGTTATGAATGTTACATTCGTTACTTTGAATAAGCTTTAGGCGTTATGAAGCATCACATACGTTACTTTTTTGTACGTCATAGGCGTTACAAATCGTAACTTTTTTTGCTAGTTTTAGGTTTGTAAGTTTTACATCAGTTACAATTTTAAAAGGTATAAACGTTACATATGTTACTTTTTTGTAAGTTTTGTGTGCTACGAAACGTTATGTGTTACTTTTGTAAGTTATAGGTGTCAAAAAGCGTTGTAAGAGTTTTGGTATCCCAATTTTAACATATTGAAGAGTCACTTATTTGCAAAAGCCACTAAAAATGTCAATATTAAGAAATGATTAGAAATGATCCTACAACGACATGGAATACACTAATCAAAATAAGTACGATGACATATATTATCGAAATGAAAACTTGTATCTAATTTTTAAGGAAAATGAGCATAAATATTATTGCAAGAAGATCCATAACATTTATTCCCGTAACTAAAACTTCTTCCTGATTCTTCTACTTAGTAAAACTTGGAAGTAAGTCCATAAAGGAATCATTAGTACTTTTCTTGATATGAGAGTATTCAGTAAATTGAAATGTTATTTCACAATCTTCAACGGTTTCACCATTTTAAATGTTAGCGACAGCCCCCTATGGGTACGTGGCTGTCTTCCGGAACCTAAATCCGAAACCAGTATAGCCAGTAAATTTTTATGACGATCTACTAATATAACCAATAATTTTAGAAGATGTTTTCCGTTCGCTACGAATCGGCTGGGCTACTCTATACAGTGAATTGTAGTTACTTAGAGTAGGAATGTAAATGATCTTGTGGATGGTTGTGCTATACAAATATTTAGAAGGTATTATACATGTGATACCGAAATAACAAGACAAGAAACGTAAAGAAATGTAATACAATAAGTTTCTTTTGGGCACAGTCACAATTTCTATTTGAATACTTCATACAGACAGTTCCAATGGAATAGGTTAAAGTGTCTGTTAAAAACACCGGTAAAAGGCATACCGCGAATTAGGTACAAAGTAATCTTCAGTAACATTATTTTTTTATCTGAGGGCCTCACCCGAAACTAAATCCTGGGAACGATAATTAATTTCCGACACCGAAATAAATCTTACAGAACAATTCCTTTTTCTGAGCTATAGTAAAAATTACTACTGTGTATTTTCTTTTAATACTTACAATCAAAGAAAATATCCCAATAAAAAGTTACAATATACACTGAAGTCTTTTTCATGAAAATTACGTACCGCATAAAAAAAACCGCATAACTCTGAAAATTCGCATAAAAAACCGCATAACTCTGAAACTTCGCACAAAAAAAACGCAGAAGGGAAACCGCATAACTCTGAAAATTTGCATAAAAAAAACCGCATAACTCTGAAACTTCGCCTAAAAAAAAACGCAATGCTTTAATGGAACTGATTTTTAACTGGTTCATAAGTTCATAGCACAGACGAACAGACATGACACTCAAATTAAGTTCTTGAATCATTTTACCGGTCATTTCGAATACTCCGTTAGTTGGCACAGTAATCACATGTGTCATGATGGCGCTACTAACACATCCGTTCCCCCGTCTAAAACACCCAGTTCGTATTTCAAACTGAGTTTATTTTTTTATTTATAAATAGAGTTGCCATTTACTCAGCTTTATCCGTAATGTACAGATTTGTGTTCGCACAGAATACGGATTCAATACATACATATAATACAAGTAATTTTGTTCCAGCTTCAGTTTCGATAAAGTAATTGATAAATTGTGTCAGATATTCACCGAAACGCCGATGCCGAAATCGATCAAAGCAATGAACTACCCAAGTAACCATAAGCATTAAGTGATAGCACTGAACTGGCATGAAATCAACACTAATACGATATAAAGACTGTCCCAGAAAGTATGGACGCAATTTGATTCCGCTGTAAATAATTCGCAAGTGTTAGATATTCATTCACAAGTGTCAGAATATTATTCTCAACATTTGCTACTTACCCATTGTAGACTAGCTGGCGCACCTTCTTGCGAACGTTCCTCATTAAATTCCGTACAGACTTCTTGGCGACAAGTTTTGACACTTTTTTCCATTCTTTTTCGAACTGTTGAATGGTTTCGGCTGCCCAGACATGTGCCTTCGTTAATGCCCTAAATTTCTCAATTGGTCGAAGTTGTGGGCAATTTGGTGGATTCATGTATTTTGGGACGAAAGTGACATTTTTGGTAGTATACCATTCTACCGTTGATTTCGAGTAGTGGCAAGAAGCAAGATCTCGCCAGAAGACAACAGGATCCTTGTGGCTTCGAATCATGGGTAAAAGTCGTTTTTGTAAACATTCCTTGATGTATATTTCGCTGTTCATTGAAGCAGTGGTGATGAAGGGCTTCGAAATCTTACCGCAGCTAAAAATTGCTTGCAAGACCATAGCTTTCTTACAAAGTTTTCGACTTCAATCGATGTCTCGGACTGGTTTAACACTTGCCCTTCTCGCACCGTATAACATTGTGGTCCCGACAAGGATTTGTAATCGAGTTTCACGTAGGTTTTGTCGTCCATGATTATGAAGTTCAAATTTCCAGCAAGAATCGTATTGTACAGCTTTCGAACCCTCGGCCTGATCGATGCTTCTTGTTTCGGACTACGTTTTGGTTGTTTCTGCTTCTTATAGGTTCGAAGGATCAAACGTTTTTTAGCATGAAGAACATTTGACTTCGAAGTTCCCACTTTTTTCGCCACATCCCGAACTGAAACCTCCTTCTTTTGCTCGAACGCCTTCAGTATACTTTTATCCAACTGAGGGATAGCAGAACCTTTTTTTCGACCTGTTTTCGGTTTATTCTCGAATATGTTATCCTCACCGAACTTCCTGATTGCATTTTGCACGGCTTTTTCACTTACTCCTTCCATTTTTGCTATCTTTCTCAGTGACAGTCCGTGTTCTGTGCACCATTTGTACACAATTTTTCGACGTTGTTCTGCTGAAAGTCCACGCATTCCAAAACAAACTAATATAAACGAATAAACAACTGCACAAGTGATAAAAGAAGAGTGTAAACAAAAGGACGCAGCCATAAAAATTGACAGATTCTGCACCATTGCGAAACGGCAGAGGTTTTTGGTTGCGTCCATACATTCTGGGACAGTCTTTAAATGTCGTATTGTAACCTTAACATTGCGATTAAGCCATATATTTGAAATTTAAATGCATAAAAACACTGCATTTACGTAGTATCATAGTAGGCTCGAGGTGATTATAAAGCGCTAATATAAAATATATAAGTATTAGCGATTTTATGCTGTAAATATTAATTTAGTGGCACTATCGAATAAGCTAAATGTTATTATAATACAGATATATTACCTTTTTTCTGGAAAAACTTGACAGTTCAGTTTGCCTAACGAAAACATAACATGAACACGGAAAGAAATATTTGAACTGACTCCCTCCAAGTGCAGCTTTTCATTCATCAAGTAAGGACGAAGGAATTGCTCCCATTGTACCTTAGAATTTAGCGGGTTGATGAAAAGCAAAACTTCAGGGAACAAATTGATAGCTCCATCGAATTCCTGATATGAAACGCTAATTCTACTCATTGCAAATCGAGTGTAGTTTAAAATCGAATAATCAAATATTTCGACTAGACAACACTGCTAAAGAAAAGTTTCTGAACAAAAAATTAATAAGATTTAAATTGAACATATTTTATTACACTCAAATATATTCGACATGGTTCATATAGAAGATGCACCACTTCAACAAAGATTGCCAAGGGAAAGTTTCTAGGTTCGAAACGCTTCAAAGATAAAATTTGAATCATGGAAGCTGTATTTCGCGAGAAAGAGAGAATTCAAGTATTTCGCGAGAAAGAGAGAATCCGCACTTTGGCGACCCAAGTTGCTGTGGCATCATCTCAAGTGAGGTAACACCAACCAGAACGAAGAAGTAGAATGTGACTCATGCGTTTTACAGGACAAAGACTTAACTTAAGACACTTAACAGTACGCCTTTTCCTTATAAAAATTCGCTTATGATTTGCTTGCACATAAGGGAGAGTGTTCGATTACCGGCACCCTTTTCTTTTAAGCTTATAACTTCTGACTAAGTGCACATTATGCGGTCATGTATACATCAATGGAAAGCTAAAGTCCCTAGTTAACAATTGAATAAGAAACTAAGTTGATTCAATCGATTGAAAAAACTTTATTATAAATTTAGTAAAGTGATAAATTTAGGCCAAAAAAGTTGTTCGGTTATCCGCATCCCAAGAAATTTCGCTAAAAATGAAATAATATAAGTAAAAACTGCAATTATTTAAGGATTTTTATTCTTTTATTCCTTTTTTTTCTTTTTTTTTCTTATATTTATTCTTTTCGGAGACGTTTCGAACAAAAGTCTTCATTGTCTGATGGTGACTTCACCTTGGCTCTCTTGGCCAATGATTTGGATGGTGGCGCCTTTGGTATTGATTTTATCAATTCAGCATCTTTCAATGGCATTAATCAGTGCATTGAAGTTCATTTTCCTTGACTTGGACGATTTGTTTGAAGTCGCCATGGCTAACAGAACCAGAGAATCAATGTTTTTACTTATATGACGGATGTATTGAAGCAGTCAAGTTGTCCACGTGTTGCATATCACCCGAGTTGCCATGTAATATAATAATTTTAGCTATCAAAAACGAAAAGATCGCGCCAATATACAAAAGTCTATAATTTCTGTGTCTGTGAAGTCTTTAGACGAAAAAAGGTTTACATGTTAACTAACAATTTGATAAATTTGAAGACTTGGCATCTCTGCATATCACTGACAATTTTCCGCGATTTGTCGAAGAAAATATAATGCCGATAACCGAACACCTTGGGGTGGCGGTAACCGAAATCGGTAGACATTTTAAAAATTACTAAAATAATTGTTTGTTGCGAAAATTTTGATAGCATCCGGTATTAAAACATGAAATAGATCGATTTCACTTCATAAAAATTCAATCCACTCATCTTTTGGATTGATGCTCTTTAATTTATGATACTATAAAAAAGTCATAAACTTTTGTGTTGATTTTCGCGTTATTAAAATTTGTTTTTAGCGCAGCAAAAAGTACAAGCGTCTATTTGCTTTGGTATTCGGTACAAAATACGTGCTGCTATCACACACACACATGACATTTGTCGGAATGACGCTAGCGGCTTTCTATCAAAAGTTACGGTGGGGTGCCGGCAACCGAACATCTTCCCCTACATTTCATAATTAATAAACAAATCTAGTATATTAAAAGAAAAAAGTTAATGGCTCCTATATCATAATCTTGTATCCGGTAAATAGCACGTCGGTCAATAATTCTCCGGTCTGACAGACAGATGGCGTCACTAATTTAAAATTACTCCAGCGTTCAATAGATACATCATTTAGATATCGTCTGTCGAAATTTCATGACATGCGGTTCATTGGTGTGAGATTTATTGTGCTCTAAGTTTTTAATTTTAAGTTTTTAAAATAAAAAGAATAAGGTGAAGCAAAAAAATGACATGATAAACATTATCCGAGCTCTTCTTAATGCATTATGTTGTTTACTCTTGAGAAAACTGAGTGTTTGTTTGATGAAACTGAATAGTTTAATCAAACAAACACTTTTCATGAAACTGTGTTGGTTTCGCACTTAGCAACGGGGGTTTGAGCACAGCTAATATAAAACCCAGGTTCGAAACCGACTCGATTTTCAGTTCAACAACTTTGAAACTAGGTTCGAAACTAGCTTCATAAAAACAGCTTTTGACAGTTTGACAGCTGTTAGAGTGGAAACGACATAAATAAGCACATAGAGTGCGGAACACACTTAGCCGCGCAAGAATACTACCATCACTGAAAACGAATTCTAAATAATTCTAGCAAATATCTAAATAATTCTAACAAAAATAGACCACTGCGGTTACCAGAAGATGAACATTGAAGGATAGTTTGACATTCCCAGGATTGAAAGTGTCTGCACATTTTTTGATTCAAATTTCACTTGTCACGAAATCTTATTGAAAACGTTTTTTAAAAAAAGAAGCATATAAACGTTTTTTTAAAAAGAAGCATAAGAATAAAAAGAAGCATAGAATGTTTTTAAAAAGAAGCATAGAATGAATAAAAACGTTCATCACTATAAGATATAATATTTGTTTTCGCTTTAAACATTTGTCTTCTCAAGGAGAATCAACCTTCAAGAACATCACGTTCATTGCTGGTTCAAGAATGAAGGCTGGGCCTGATAGGAAGTGAATAAAACAACATAAAAAGGATGCTTTACAGCTTTCCATCATGAAATTGAAAACAAGGGCAATCTGATAAAATGAAGATTTCCGTTTCAGTTAAGGTTTACATCGTTGAAGAAAGAGCATAGCAGATCTAGTCTTTGTTTGAATGTGTAAACGTGTCATGGACTCTGGACTGGTTTTCGTTTGAAGAAAGCTATTGAAGTAACCGAAGCTGCCAAACTTTTCCTGACAAAAGCTCTGCACAACACAACACTAATCTAGGTGTAATGATTTATTCATATACTATAACGGAGCCAAATTATACCGATTTTTCAATCGAATTTTGATTAAATTGTTAAAGAATTTCACATCTAACGTACTTGAAAAATGACACAACACTGCCGTTCCAGTTTCGCAAGATTCTCCCATGCAACCACAACTGTAACAAGCTTGCTTCTATTAGCTTTCAAAATTTGCTGGAATGAAAAACTTTAACAAAATTTAAAATCAGCTTCCGCTAGGTATGCACAAAGTTTACCTAGCAAAATATTTCAAACGATGGCATTTTGTTGTTTAGCCTGCAGTTGCCGTTATTTACGGGCGATGAGCAACATTTCGTGACCCTCAAAGCATTCACCGACATCTTGGGTGAAGCATAGTTATACCATTCTCTGTTCAGAGCACACATTCCAGCGAATCCTGCTACGCCAAACTCATCCAGAGAAACGCAATTAGCTGACTCGCATGTGTTATTTTTCTTTCCCACTTGTAAAATGTATCCAGCTTTTGGTGCTATCTGCTAGTGGTTTGCAGTAGCTATGTAGGCTAATTTTTAGCATGCATCCCAACAGAACGAAGAGAAAGTTTCTCTACACTATTTAAATAATCCACCAGCGAGAAACGGGAAACTATAAAACAGTAAAAACTTTTGCAATTGGATTAGCTTTTAATCTGCAGAGTTGTAGATCAGACCTTGACGCAAACCAACAAACACTAACAACAACAAAAAAATACTGACGCTATATTGTGAACCCCCGCACTTCGAACAAAAAGCAAATCATGTATTTGAAAGCACATATCTCACAGTGTCGGTGCATCTGAATAATGGTCACGTAGCAATGACTACAATCACTTCTTCACTTCTTCACTTCTTCACTTCTTCACTTCTTCACTTCTTCACTTCTTCACTTCTTCACTTCTTCACTTCTTCACTTCTTCACTTCTTCACTTCTTCACTTCTTCACTTCTTCACTTCTTCACTTCTTCACTTCTTCACTTCTTCACTTCTTCACTTCTTCACTTCTTCACATCTTCACTTCTTCACTTCTTCACTTCTTCACTTCTTCACTTCTTCACTTCTTCACTTCTTCACTTCTTCACTTCTTCACTTCTTCACTTCTTCACTTCTTCACTTCTTCACTTCTTCACTTCTTCACTTCTTCACTTCTTCACTTCTTCACTTCTTCACTTCTTCACTTCTTCACTTCTTCACTTCTTCACTTCTTCACTTCTTCACTTCTTCACTTCTTCACTTCTTCACTTCTTCACTTCTTCACTTCTTCACTTCTTCACTTCTTCACTTCTTCACTTCTTCACTTCTTCACTTCTTCACTTCTTCACTTCTTCACTTCTTCACTTCTTCACTTCTTCACTTCTTCACTTCTTCACTTCTTCACTTCTTCACTTCTTCACTTCTTCACTTCTTCACTTCTTCACTTCTTCACTTCTTCACTTCTTCACTTCTTCACTTCTTCACTTCTTCACTTCTTCACTTCTTCACTTCTTCACTTCTTCACTTCTTCACTTCTTCACTTCTTCACTTCTTCACTTCTTCACTTCTTCACTTCTTCACTTCTTCACTTCTTCACTTCTTCACTTCTTCACTTCTTCACTTCTTCACTTCTTCACTTCTTCACTTCTTCACTTCTTCACTTCTTCACTTCTTCACTTCTTCACTTCTTCACTTCTTCACTTCTTCACTTCTTCACTTCTTCACTTCTTCACTTCTTCACTTCTTCACTTCTTCACTTCTTCACTTCTTCACTTCTTCACTTCTTCACTTCTTCACTTCTTCACTTCTTCACTTCTTCACTTCTTCACTTCTTCACTTCTTCACTTCTTCACTTCTTCACTTCTTCACTTCTTCACTTCTTCACTTCTTCACTTCTTCACTTCTTCACTTCTTCACTTCTTCACTTCTTCACTTCTTCACTTCTTCACTTCTTCACTTCTTCACTTCTTCACTTCTTCACTTCTTCACTTCTTCACTTCTTCACTTCTTCACTTCTTCACTTCTTCACTTCTTCACTTCTTCACTTCTTCACTTCTTCACTTCTTCACTTCTTCACTTCTTCACTTCTTCACTTCTTCGCAAAAATTCAGCAGATTTAAATGATTTGAACCTAAGTTTGTGCAAACCGATTATGTCACCTCTAAAACAATGAGTGCATGAGTTTCATTTTGAAGTATGCGATAATTCTTTCTGGTACTTCCGAAACCGGTTTAGCTGAAGGCAGTGCGCAAATGGTTAGCAACTAACTCGGTTCATTAATTAAATTAATTTTTTCTCTATAATACTGGAAGCTTATGTCTTGTATCTAACATTTCATCTGTGAGCATCGGTTCAGCCATTTCGGATAAATTGGAATAAGTTTCGAAGAGTTCTTACGTTCTTTGCATCGTCACTCCGAATGACGCTCTAACACTATATCCGGATATAGTTTATAATATGCTCATTAGAGACTCGGTTTCGGCTTCAAAAATTTGGTCGGATTTCGGGTATTCAAATCCGATACTTGATCCAAAGATTAACACGACTGGTTCGAGTACAAAATAAACGATTTTTTTTGAACCCGGGTCGGGTACGAGTAAAAAAGTTACATAAACATAGATATTTTGACAAACTGATTAGAATGGTGAATGAAACTCGGTTCAAAAGTCAGTTTACTCAGTGATTGCATAGCCTTTCATTATAAAAAATACCAGTTTTACCTTTCTGATAACCACCTAAATGTCATAAAAAAAGTTGTAATTCTTCAAAGTTGAAAAAATTTGGTAGAAATATCTTATCTGACAATTTGGTTGCTTCTGTAACCAAAAGAGTTGTGTATTAGTATCATAATCAATTTGGACTATGATTATCTACAATCCTGTAGATGCATCTGTGGGGTAACAACACTGCACCACTGGGAGAATTGCATCGGGTCCCTCGAGAAACTCATCAATAGATAGATGTCGATCATGGAACCAAAAGTTAGTCATGTTCACATAGACGACTGAACCGATTCTCACGAGCTTAGGTTCAAGTGAAAGGTATAATTATCCCATACAAAGTTCCTGAATTTTATTTCGATCCGATTTCCGGTTCCAGAGTAACAGGGTGATTGTTAAAATTCCTATCATTAATTACTTCCTCAATTGTCTCAGAGATTTTGACCGTGACCGATTTTATCAAACTTAACTTCTCATGATCCCAAAATTTCCAAATTTCATGTGAATCCAACTTCCAGTTAAGAATTTATAGGGTAAAGTGTGTGTGGTAAAAATTTGATACCGTCACTTAAAGCGTTGGAACAAAAAACGTATAAAAAAAACTAGTGGGGCTCGAAGTTAATCCATTCGGTAGCCATTATCAGTAGACAACCAAAAAAAACTATTCCGGCTATCCAGGTTCCCGATTTCCGATTCCGGAAGAACCGGAAATAGTGGTTATATATTCCAAAATGGATCTCACTCACATTTCTCAGTGATGGCTTGACCGATTTTTATAAACTTAGGTTCAAATGAAAGGTCTTCCGGTCCCATACGGAATTCCTGAATTGTATCCGGATCCGACTTCCGGTTCCGGAGTTATAGGGTAAAGTGTGTTCAATATTGTACACCGTCACTTAAACCGGCGAAACAAAAAACATAAAGAACTTCTAAACTTGCCTCAAAAGTATTCCAATCAGTAGTAATCGTTAGAAGACGGCCAAATAAATAAAATTCAGCCTTCCTGGTTCCCGGTTTTCGATTACCGACCTGAGATCGTAGCCGTAGACTAAAAAATGGATCCCAGTTACTTTTCTCGAACAGCCTTCGATTACACCGGTTCCCGGATTTCTGTTTAGGAAGTACCTGTCATAGTGGAACTCACTGCGTTTCCTCACTCTCTGTAAGTTATACAAGTTTATGAACAAACCTTTTTTGTTTTTCAAGAATCAAAGAAAATTATTTTTAAGACTCACATTTATATATGAGAATATGAGGGATATGAGAAAGGCATCATTACATCACTAGGAGGATTCAAACAGGTTTTGTTTCATACGTTTCGTCTTCGACTTGTCAGAGAATAGCGGTTCATGATGAGCTGCTACGCCGCTCAGCAGACGTGAAGTTAACTGTACTATCGTTTAAAAGCTATATTTAAGGATTTTGGCAACAAGTAAACGATTTGGGCTAAGTAAACATACGTTGGGTCTACATTAGTTTTTTTGCACAAATCAGTAAATTATAACTAAAATCCCTGGAGTAGTTTTTAATACAGTCAATCAATCCACATTTCAAATAATTGATACCTTGATTCGTGGCATTTACCAATATCATCAAAATCACTATCACTATGTGTTCCGTTGAATAGCTTCACGCGGCACTATTTTCGCGTCCAAAAGTATAATAAGCTTTTACTTTCTACCATTTTTGAGGCACAAAACACTTTACTAAGTTTTAGATTGAACCTTTCTTGTTTCATGATATGAAGTGTGTCTAAAAAGTGAACGAAGACTGTTTCAGAGAGTTTTCGATGAAAACTCTACAAAAGTTAAATATTTTATTTACATTGAATATGCTGAAAGCATTAGACCGGTGCACATTCATCAAATGCAGCACTGACTTCTTAGCGACAAATTTTAATACGTTTTTTCCAAACTTTTTCAAATCATTGTATGATTTTAGCTGCTGAGACATGTTTCCTAAGATGTTTCTTTGTCAATGTTCAAAGTTCTTCAATCAATCGAGTTTACAGGCAATCGAGTAGGTTTATGTCTTTTGGAACGAATGCAACATTTTTGGTGGTTTACTATTCTACCGTGGATTTTAGGACGCAAAACGACAGTCTTGTGGCTTCGAAACATGAGTAGAAATTGTTTTTATAAACATTTCTTGATGTATATTTTGTTGTTCATTGGAGCAGTTGTTATCGTGGATTGCGAAATCCTACCGCTGCCTCAAATGGCTTGCCAGATCGTAATTTCCTTTTTAAATTATCGAATGTCTCAGTCTGCTTAAGTATTTGCATTCTCGTACCGTATAATACGTACCGTTGTAATCGAATTTCACATAGGTTTCTTTTTCAAACTCTGTACCTGATCGATGCTTACTGTTGGCAGCGGTTTTCCTGGCTGCGTTCATACTTGTGCTGCATCGATATAGATGCCATACATTACCTAACAAGCAGAAGAAAACATGGTTTATCACTTATGTTTCTACGATTTATGTTTTTGAAAACCGATGGCCGTAACACTATTCTAGACTGTATATAGAGTAAAGCAATTTCGATACTATTTCCAACGGTGCGAATAATGGTCCCTACAAATTATTCTGTCCTTTTTCTGCGGTCATTTGAATTTAATTCATTTCGGTTGGCAAGCTCTCAAAAACACCTAGATCCCAATCCAATTTATCTAACTAAAATAAAATTAAATATACTACAGTGCGACCCATATCTTCTGTATAAAACTGCAAATATAACAGAATGAGCTACAGCGATTCCAGTAAGCTATGCTGTTGCAATCAATATGAATTTAAAATAAATGGATGAAACGATATCGAGCGGCAAATTCACGTCTTTCTGCTTGAAACAACACAGCAATACTCAAGTGTATATGGTAATCAAATCATAGGACAAAAATCGTTTCATCACATCAAATATCAGTATTCGTTAATTTGATCAAAACCAAAACCACGCCGTCACCGGTGTGAATTCGTTAAACATATGACGAAGAGCGCAAATAGCATGTTGCCTTCCGAGGATTCAAACTAACATTCATCAACTACACCACGAATCACGTTTGTTGGAGTGGCCCCTTCTGGCTGAGAGCTATCCGGAGAATCGTTTCACACTCCAAGCATGCGCAACGAAACATCGCCACATGCCAGATGAACAAATCTCTCTGTACTGTACAATACCACACAGCATCCCATTTGGACCGAGAGCGAATCCTGCTGGCTGATAGCACAGCAAACCAACGGAGAACGCTCCACAACATCAACGGTGTGGTTCTCATCCAGTACAATTCTTGTATACTACCCAAACCAGTAGCAACCCTAAAGGAGTATCTCGAGTTTATCATTAAATCAACGTCTACAGGGATGTTGCTTTGAAGGATCCCGGACATTTTCTGTTTTTCAAGTGAAAAAGAGAGCCAACCTGATTCGCAAGTGAATGTGACAGTAATTGAATACATCGTGAACAGTTGTGATTAGGAATAATGAGCCAAATGGGTGAAAAAAGAACTTTTAATGTTTGTGTAATAAGGCGCACCGAAAAGCTTTCGCGAAAATCGACGCGATGAAATCTGACAGCTGTGAGATGCTGTGCAAACGCTGCAGAGAGAAGTGAGCACCGAACAGTGAATCCAGTTATCAAAACATATTTTTGCTATTCAGGCAGCTCCCACTGCGGACCAAAAAAAAAAAAGAATGCCAAAGGTAAATTTAACCCTCAAAGTCCTCGCCGCGTGTGTAGTGCTGTGGACCCTGATAGCGCTGTGTGATGCTAATCCGGATGCCAAAAGACTTTACGATGACCTGCTCAGCAACTACAATCGTTTGATACGCCCTGTAAGCAACAACACCGATACGGTTCTGGTAAAGTTAGGGCTGCGCTTATCTCAGCTGATCGATTTGGTGAGTAGGTGGAACGTTACATTGCGATATTGAATTTAGTTCTTTTTTCCGCAAGACTCTACTCAAAATAGTCCGCAAGATTCTACTCAAAATAGTCCTGATCGTAAATTCTTCATATCAATATCTCAACAGAAGCCGGTTCCTTTCTTTCAATGCGTTCGTCAATATGACAGTTCAACACAGGGACAATATTTTCCAGTGTGTTGGAAGCTTCTCAGAAACTATGGTATGGCGGTCCAGGACACTAAACCGAACATCGAAAAACTTCAAACCAATAGAAAGCCAGAAGATAGATAGAAAGCCAAATCTCGAAAAGAACAAAACGTAAAAAATAGATTACAGAATAAAATGACAAATAAAATTGATGTGTAAGGAATGTACTTCCAAGTTTACTCGCACTACGATTTTTCAAAGATGTCTACACTGATTTTCAAACATTTTGAAACAAATGTATACTATACAGCTCCTCATGTGAATTTATCTGACTTCGACTACACCGATTTTCGAATTCTGGTTCCAGTATCGAATCGTTTCTCAAAGCTCAATCTTTTTCTCAAGAAAGCCAAATCGACAAAGACAAAATTATGAACTGTAGCTTGATACGCTCAACTCTAGAGTATGCATCATTTTTACCTTCGAGACATTCAACGCCTTGAATCAATCCAACGCAAATTCGTCCGTTTTGAACTTCGTCGTCTTTCGTGGACCTTCCGAGCTACGAAGATCGTTGCAAGCTGATTGACCTAGATTTGCTCTCTGTTCGACGTGACGTCTGTAAGGTCATTTTTGTCACTGATTTCGTATAGACTGTTCAGATCTTCTACAATTGTTACACTTAGATAGTCATCGCCGTACTCTTCGTTTCCAACCATTTCTTAGAATACTCTCATCTAGAACTAACTACGGTTATTACGAACCTTTAATAATAGCTCCAATATATTTGACCTTCAACATTCTCGTAATGCTCTAAAAAAGCTGTTTCTCAGTTAGTAGGTTCTAGTAACTAGAATACTATATTTAGTATTAGTTTTCTCTCATTATTGTATAATTTCTAAGTTTTCTTTCATTATTGTATAATTTATTGTATAATTTGGAAGAAACTTAAATAATCGTAAACTCATTGTACCGTAAACCGATTGTCACACTTTTAAATTCAAATTCGATCCGATTTGCAGTTTCGCCATTACAGAGCAGTGAGTGATTAAAGTCTCAAATTGCCGCTTAGAACGACGGTCATTAAAATAATGAAATGAGAACTAAAACACCGAAGAATATTCATGCAAAAACACATGCGGTATGATAAAAAAACGGTATTATCTCACAGCACATTTTTTCATAAAGCTTATTTTATTCGGCTTCTTTGCACTTAAGCTTAACGCGGCTGTTATACAATATTAGGTATTTTTTTTTGTTGGATTTTCTCATTATTTTCTTCCTTAGAGGAGAGGCGCTTTCATTACTACCCTGCGAATGAGGGGGGATCAGTTGTTCGCTACTCACGCTCCCGTCCATTGATTCGGCATCACTGTTGTTGGCGGAATAATTGTCACTTTTTGTCCAGGCTTTAGGTCAGTTATTAACTGCAGCTGGTGTACCGTGTTCTATAGGGAATACTGATGGTTTCGTTGAGTAGGATGCATCAGCTTAGCAATTCTGTGTGTGTGTATGTGTCAAATAATCTCACTAGGTTTTCTCGGAGATGGCTGAACCGATTTTGACAAACTTAGATTCAAATGAAAGGTCTTCCAGTCCCATACGGACGACTTCCGGTTTCGGAGTTATAGGGTAAAGCGTGTTGAATATTGTACACCGTCACTTAAACCGGCGAAACAAAACACGTAAAAAATTTCTAAACTGGTCTCAAAACTACACAAATCATTAGTTATTATCAGTAGGCAACTAAACAAACCGATTCCGGCTATCCTGGTTCCCGGTATCCGGTTCCAGAAGCATCGGGAATAGTGGTCATATATACCAAAATGGTTCTCACTCACTTTTCTCAGCGATGGTTTAACCGATTTCAACAAATTTAGGTCTTCCCGTCCCATACGGAATTCCTGAATTTCATCCAGATTCGACTTCCGGTTCCGGAGTTATAGAGTAAAGTGTGTTCAATATTGTACACTATTACTTAAACTGGCGGAACAAAAACCGTAAAAAATGTTGTAAACTGGACTCAAAACCGTCATTCCCAATCTTAGGATCAAATGAAAGGTCTTATGTTCCTACCAAAAATTACTGCATATTTTCGGATACAACAAGCATTTAAATCGTCATTTAGAGTCCTATGCGAAATTGTATAAAATCTTCAAAATTTGAATAAAAACTAGTAGAGTTTGTACGTCATGTTAGTTGGTGGCCGTACGAACCGACTTCGATTATACCGGCTCTCGGGTTCCGGTGCTGGAAGTGCATATACAATAGTGAACCCACTTCGTTTTCTTAAGGATGACCTACGCGAGCAAAGCACTGTTTCATTATGTATTTTATACTAGTTAATGCACAAGCAATCCCTTGGTTTCTTTCAAAAATCGAAGAGAAAAAATTTGAATAGAATACCACAATATTTTACATGAGAAAGGCATCATTACACCACTAGGTGGATTGAAATAGGTTTTGTAGGGCTGGTTTGCTGTTATCCTTTGGTTCAGATTACTTCACATGGCCAGTTTATTACATGGCTTACCATAGTTCACAGCTTTTTGGCAATATTGACATGTGGCCATCTGATTGCCTCGGGTAACAAGTGATTTGCACGGCACCCTTGTATCTTGGCCGAAAATCACATGAGAAGGTATAACCTTCTTCAAGTGTATGCGTATCAATCGTACGCCATTTAGAATACCGGGGAAAAAGTTCTTCCACTTTTCTTTTTCGATAGAAAGAATTTCTCCATACTGGGACATAGTTTTTCGAATATAAGGATCACCGATGCTTGAGGGTAGCTCATGAAACCGCACTTCTTTATTCCACATATACCGGTATGTTGTACTTGATGTTTTCATGCTCCACATAGTGCACATTGTTATTGTCTTTAGCGAATTGAATTACATCCAACTCTTCATAAAACTGGATGTAAACAACAATATTTGTCTTGTTGCATTGAAGTAAACGCACACGTTGAATATCAAGATGCATTTGCTCCTCAAGCAAACCTTCAAGTTCTCGTATCGAAGGTCGAAGTTTGCACTGCCTGAAGTCAACAATAATTGTATTCTTTGGTAGTGGCGGTAGCTTTTGTTCATTTGGTTCACTCATTTCGAGATCGTTCTATTGTTCACTACACAATACTGTGCTTGGTTTCTTCCGTCTCGGACGTAAACGGTTTTGTTTTATCGACTGACTTGGGTGAGAGGTGAAAGCGAACTGGAAGGTTTATTTTTTCGATTGCTTACCCGACCTATTCGACGAATTTGACTTAAATTGAAATAACGTGATTTTCGATTTATTTACGAAATTTTTATTCATGCGTATGCATAACAAACCAACATGCTTCAGTGAATTGAATATTATGAAATGTACATTACGTTTTTTTTGGTTTCATAGAATTTGGTCAAGATCGTGTGTATTGAAGAATTCTCTGGAAGAAAGTATTTAGTATATAAACACTTGACTGATGACTTTTGAGCGCAGTATGTGCTAGTAATACTATACTCAGCAAATTGACACACTGTGATAATGTATGTAGATGTTCTTGTCCATCTTGAGTTTCCTTTCTGTGGTCCATATTCGTGGTATCATATTTAATTAATGGAATCATTGTGATGAACTATGAGGAAGTTCTAATTCATCCAAAAACTGCCTGAAGTATATGCCTTAAGATCTTCCAGGGTAACCAAGTGAACTAACAAGACCTCTGTACAAGGTCCATGCTCATGACACCACTACTATAACTACTATATTATTTGCATTAACGAACTTATTATTCACGATCTATTCTCGTGATACCACTTACAATTAAGAGGCTTATTGTAGATGCTCTAGGTCACTCAAAAACTACCTGAAGGTCAAGTTTCAAGATCTACCAGAATAATGAAGAGCATTAACTCCATACTCCCGGTGACTATGAGCAGCATTGAAAAGTTACACATAAGCTGGGGATTGCTCGTTCAGATCTTAAGACCTGTTTTAACTGAAGCTCTTGGACTATTGAGAACATACCGGGAATGGCTATAAATAGACAAACAACTAATGTATAGCTCTAAAAATATAAACAGCTAACATTAAACAGACATTAGCCGTTATATTCCTTGCTTTGACATAGTGTAGTCCCTAAGAACAATATTCCAAGTAGTTCTTGTAATTTTGAATATCTTTTATGGATTTCTATAGCCACAGTGTATCTACTTATCAAATCTGTTTCTACATTCACTCATCAAATCCTCTCCGAAAACACTAATATAGTAGGGTTTTCAAATAATATTATTGAAAGTCGTAATCGGGGATTTCGAAACGACCTCCAACATCGTTTTCTAATATCTACTCATCTACTTCGTTCTGAAGAGACCCATATTGTAAGCGTTTTCGAAGAACATTGTTAAACCTGAAGTCGCATTATTGGATATGTTTCAGGGCATCTGCTCATCAAATCCTTTCCGAAAAGACCCATGTTGTAAGTGTGTTCAAGAAATGTCGGATGTCGTCATCTTGTATTTTGAAGTGAATTCAAACATCGTGATCGTCTAATCTGCTTCTGAAATAAATAATATACATATTGTAAGGGTTTTTTTTACTTTGAATTAACCGGCAGTCGCCATTTTGGATTTCAGATCCAATACACTACCAATGCATGTGGATATACTTACAATGAATCAGAATTTGTCTATTACTGCTTTATTGTAGTTACAGAAGGGCAAAATGGTTTGAGCGGATCCGTAAGCAGAGTCATTTATTCGCATTACAAGGGCTTTAACAATCGGGTCTCCTTCCAACAGTAACTTTCTTATATAGAACGAATTTGCACTCATCTTGACAAATGATTCTTGAACCGAGGCCCTGAGGGCCGAGTATCATATACCATTCGTAACGGTTCGTCGAGATCGCAACATAACTGTGTGTTTGAGTGTGGCAAAAAATATGCACTTGATTTTCACGAATCAATTTTTACTAACTTTATATAAAAGTTTTTACTATCCCATAAAATGCTATTGAATTTTATTATGACATGACTTCCGGTTCCGGAGCTACGGGGGTACACAAAACATTCAATTTCATTAGTTATTTTCACCATTCTCATATAGAAAAGCATAATGAAAAGCGACTTTTGAACCGAGCCCCGGAGGCCCGAGTGTCATATACCATGTACGTGTGTATGTGTGTGTGTGTGTGTGTGTGTGAGAGAGAGAGAGAGAGAGAGAGAGAGAGAGAGAGAATATGCACTCACTTTTCTCCGAGATGGCTGGACCGATTATCACAAACTTAGACTCAAGGTACTATTGGCCCATATAAAATTCCAATTCCAGAATTACATGGTGAAAAGTGGAAGAATAGATATTTGGATGGTTTCCCTTCATAAAAAAGATGTAAAGATATAAAGATTGTTCAAAAATAGTAAATTATTTCATTTAGTTGAAGACCATACAAACTCACATCGGATACACCGAGTTCCAAGATCTTGTGGTCCCATACAAAATTCTTGAATATCATTTGAAACCGACTTCCGGTTTCGGAATTATGGGGTAAAATGTGCAGAAAATTGTGGAAATAAGTGCACCAACTGTTCTCAAAGATGGCTGAACCGATTTCCACAAACTTGACTTCCGGTTTCAAAGTTACGGGGTAATAAGTGCAAAAAAAATCAAAATACGTTTGCTGAATTTTCTCAGAGATTGCTTGACCGCTATTCACAAACTTAGATTCCAATGAATGGCCTTATGGTCCTTCACAAAACTCCTGAATTTCATCTGGATCCGACTTCCGGTTCCGGAATTATAGGGTAAAGTGAGTAAAAACTTTTATACCATCACCTAACAGTTCGGCTGAAAAGTTCGTATCGTTTAATAGAAACACACATTTTTTGCCGAAATTCATTTTTATTATTCAACATAATTGCCATCAGAGGCGATACAGCGATTATAGCGATCTTCCAACTTTTCGATACCATTTTTGTAGTACGATTTGTCCTTTGCCTCAAAATAGGCCTCAGTTTCAGCGTTTACCTCTTCATTGCTTCTAAATTTTTTACCAGCGAGCATTCTATTGAGGTCTGAGAACAGGAAAAAGTCACTTGGGGCCAAATCTGGAGAATACGGTGGATGAGGGAGCAATTCGAAGCCCAATTAGTTCAATTTCAGCATGGTTTTCATCGACTTGTGACACGGTGCATTGTCTTGATGAAACAAAACTTTTTTCTTCTTCAAATGAGGCCGTTTTTTTTTTAAATTTCGTCCTTCAAACGCTCTAATAACGCTATATAATAGTCACTGTTGATGGTTTTTCCCTTTTCAAGGTAGTCGATGAAAATTATACCATGCGAATCTCAAAATACAGACGCCATAACCTTACCGGCCGATTGTTGAGTCTTTCCACGCTTTGGGTTCGGTTCATCGCGTGCAGTCCACTCAGCTGACTGTCGATTGGACTCCGGAGTGAAGTGATGGAGCCATGTTTCGTCCATTGTTATATATCGACGAAAAAAATCGGTTTTATTTCGATATAACAGCTCCAAACACTGCTCAGAATCATCAATTCGTTGTTGTTTTTGATCGATTGTGAGCTCACGCGGCACCCATTTTGCACAAAGCTTTCTCATATCCAAATATTCGTGAATAATATGTCCAACACGTTCCTTTGATATCTCTAGGGTGTGAGCTATCTCGATCAACTTCACTTTACGGTCATTGAAAATCATGTTGTGGTTTTTTTTCACGTTTTCATCGGTAACAGCCTCTTTTGGACGTCCACTGCGTTCATCGTCTTCGGTGCTCATATGACCAGTACGAAATTTTGCAAACCACTTACGAATTGTTGCTTCGCCCAGTGCAGAGTCTGGATAACACTCATCAAGCCATTTTTTGGTATCGGCGGCACTTTTTTTCATCAAAAAGTAGTGTTTCATCAACACACGAAATTCCTTTTTTTCCAATTTTTTCACAATAACAAAAGTAGCTTCACTCAAAATGCAATATCTCACAAACTAATAATCAGACAGCTGTCAAATTTATACACGTATCTATTGAAGGTTGGTACTAACTGAAAATGGTATGGATTAAATTCTAGTGGGGCCCTCTCATAGAAACGATAAGAACTTTTCAACCGATCTGTTAGAGGAGCAA
The DNA here is from genome assembly GCF_030247185.1 of Malaya genurostris. NCBI lineage: Eukaryota > Metazoa > Arthropoda > Insecta > Diptera > Culicidae > Malaya > Malaya genurostris. Next base: position 111,988,533 of record NC_080571.1, read on the forward strand.
AACATGAAACGAAAAAAATTCTAATTTGACCTCAAAACTACTCTATTCGATAGTCACTATCAGTAGGCGGTCAAACAAACTGATTTCGGCTATCCTGGCTCCTAGTTTCCAATTCCGGAGGCACAGGAAATAATAGTCATTAGGGTGGGACAAGGTTGTATGGGAAAAAGATGAAAATGTTTATTTTCTCGCTCCACCAAACTTTTCGTTTTCCTTTTGGGTCCCTAAAGCACCATGCAAAATTTCAGCCCGATCGGAGAAACTATATTTTCGCGCCCACGGTTTAAAGTTTGTATGGGATTTAGTATGGAGAAATTCACTTTTAACAAAAAAATCGGCTGGAGATTAACCTATAAACCCTAAAAATCAGCGCATATGATGTTTTCGTAGAAAATTTAACGAGGAAGAAAACTTTAGAAGATCGCAAAACAATTCGACATTTGTAGAAAAAGTTATTAAAGAAAAACCGACACATGGTCTGAACAATGGCTCATTCCTTAATATATCTAGCACCACTGTTGCTAGTGAAAGTAAAATGACGTGACTTCCCTTTAATGTGCTATAACGGTTGATCCGTTTTGTTTGATATCTTGACGATAGTTACTCAGCAAAATCCTCATACTCAGCTGAGAAACTTTTGTGAAGACATCAAACAACTAAAATCAATCGTTATAGCATAATCAAAGAAAGCACAATCATATTACCACCACTAGCAGCAGTGGTGCTAGATATATTAAGGAGTGAGCCATTGTTCGGACCTTGAGTCGGTTTTCCTTTAATAACTTTTTCTACAAATGTCGTATTGTTTTGCTGTCTTGTAAAGTTTTCTTCCTAGATAAATTTTCTACGAAAATAACACATGGACTGATTTTTAGAGTTCATAAGTTGATCTCCAGCCGATTTTTCTGTTAAAAGTGAATTTCTCCATACTAAATCCCATACAAACTTTAAACCGTGGGCGCGAAAATATAGTTTCTCCGATCGAGCTAAAATTTTGCATGATGCTTATGGGACCCAAAAGGAACACGAAAAGTTTGGTGGAGCTGATATCAATTTTTTGTCCCACCCTAATAGTCATATTTTCTCAAATGGATATCACTCACTTTTTTCAGCGATGGTTTGACTGATTTTCACAAACTTATGTTTTAATGGAATGTCCTGTGGTCTTGTACTGAATTCCTAAATTTCATCCGGATCCGACAGCACTTGAAGAGGTGAAACAGAAAACGTAAAAAAATTCTATATCGGCCTCAAAATACTCCAACCGCTAGTCATTATCAGTAAACGGTCAACTAAACCAATTGCGGTTATTCTTTCAAGAATCGAAGAAAATCGTTTTTAAGAATAGCATAGTATTATATAAAATAGTATGTTTGATATGAGAAAGGCATCATTACACAACTAGGTTGATTAAAACAGGATTTTTCCATAAAAATGATCAAGTATTTAAAAGTGATGGAAAATATTTTTGTTCCAAGGACCTCGTTTCCAACACATGGCCACGTTTCATTTACATCGGAAATTTGAAGCTTGCGCATCCAGACAAAAATATCCAACACAATACAGATTCAGTAGAAAAAAATACTTCCGTTTTATCAAAAACATCATCCTTGATTACGCTTTAACTCCGACGTAATGGTGTGAAACCCAACATAAAACGGTAATTAACTTCTAGAAACACACATTAGCGAAAACTTAATAGGATGCATTTCAGTGAATCCGAGTGTGGGCCGCTCCTTGCTTTAACTGTTAAAATAAACAACATACTAAAGCGAGCACTAGGTCCCGTTTTCTTCCATTCGATGAAAGTAGATTCAAAAATGAAAATAGTTAAGCCCCACTTTCATCCATTCTTGTTTTTTAAACAGATTATGTTTTTCACAGTCTTTCAGAAACAGAAACCCATTTGGCCGATTTCCATCAGTTGCTCAAGCGGCACCGTGCCACTCCTTCAACTGTTCTATCCACATATATTTGAGACCAAGTATGAATACACGTACTGGAATAGCCGATTTCACTCAATGGCAGAATGCATTCCTAGATGAAAAGATCCCGCATGGAGAGAATCGGGAAGGATCTGGCTCCGAGTTCCTTTTTTTCACCAGCACGAACCTTCCTTCATACCATCCGGTGAACCATTCGCAGATGCGATTTAACGGTACGGTCCAAGAGACGGCACGTTCTCCACTCTATACACTCATGTGCCATTTTCATGCCAGCAATCCGGAAAAGAACCATACCAGCAGTCGTCAACCAAATGGTATGAAGATATTATCGTTATTTAAATACCATGATCCGGTAATGGGAACAGCGAACCAGATTTGAATTTAATTCAAAACTGTCTTGCTGGTTACATGATAAGATCAGGCACAACTTATGCTGCTGTGATAGACAGCCACTTTAGACTATACTCTGACGAGGATGTAAATATAACTCAATATGATGGATTTTATCCGGCATCTAGCGTTATCACAGAACAAATTAAATATCTCCATTCGATTTGATATTGCCTTTTCCAAGTTTACTCGAGGCTACATTTCCTCTATCGTAGGTCAGACTTACAAGGAACAATGCTTCAGTTATCGATGATTCGTGTATAAATTATTCCCCATCGGAAAGCTGTTGTTTCACTTAAACATTGTGGTTATTACTTAATGTTCACTGATATCATCGATCGAATCCGAAAACTCCCATCATAATTGCAGGAGTTGAATATCAAATACAAAGCAAACCAATACATAATCAACTTCAATATCTGCAATTACGTTGCTTGGAAGTGCGATATTTTCGCATTGTGTCACACAAATGAAAAGCAAGAGTTATTGTTATTGTTTCTAAAATCCACTAAACCAAACCTCATTTTAAGTTATATACTGCGTCTTTTATCGATATAAATAAAGATGATTATTTTTTGTATTTCCAGAATCTCAAGGACCAAATTTTGACCACCAACATTTGGTTGGAGCACGTGAGTATACAAATTCATTTAATTTTTATATGGTTAGAAAAATACGAATCCACATTCTTAGAGGTAATCGACGTACTAACAAAGAGTATATTGGTCTCCTACAAAACTCTAGCAACTACTGTTCCGATAAATTCGAAAAATGACCTGACAATTTCTGCAACTTGTGTGTGAACATAGAGTATCGAGTATCGTTATTCGTTTTTCTTTTCGTATTCTAACATCTACTCGCATGCCAACGCCGGATGCGCGCTTCATAGTCATAGTCATTCACCAACGACGGAAGCTGTTGATATATTTTCACGTCAATGTGTCTTTTTTCACTTACAGGAGTGGCAAGATCATAAATTCAAATGGGACCCGGCAGAATACGGCGGCGTAACAGAGCTGTACGTGCCATCCGAACATATCTGGCTGCCGGATATCGTACTGTACAACAAGTAAGTATCATGTTCGGTACGTTTAAATTTTCGCTGCTTGTTAATTCCCGTTTTTCAATCACAATTGTATGATGGGAAACTTCCTTCTTCCTTCTTCCTTCTTCCTTCTTCCTTCTTCCTTCTTCCTTCTTCCTTCTTCCTTCTTCCTTCTTCCTTCTTCCTTCTTCCTTCTTCCTTCTTCCTTCTTCCTTCTTCCTTCTTCCTTCTTCCTTCTTCCTTCTTCCTTCTTCCTTCTTCCTTCTTCCTTCTTCCTTCTTCCTTCTTCCTTCTTCCTTCTTCCTTCTTCCTTCTTCCTTCTTCCTTCTTCCTTCTTCCTTCTTCCTTCTTCCTTCTTCCTTCTTCCTTCTTCCTTCTTCCTTCTTCCTTCTTCCTTCTTCCTTCTTCCTTCTTCCTTCTTCCTTCTTCCTTCTTCCTTCTTCCTTCTTCCTTCTTCCTTCTTCCTTCTTCCTTCTTCCTTCTTCCTTCTTCCTTCTTCCTTCTTCCTTCTTCCTTCTTCCTTCTTCCTTCTTCCTTCTTCCTTCTTCCTTCTTCCTTCTTCCTTCTTCCTTCTTCCTTCTTCCTTCTTCCTTCTTCCTTCTTCCTTCTTCCTTCTTCCTTCTTCCTTCTTCCTTCTTCCTTCTTCCTTCTTCCTTCTTCCTTCTTCCTTCTTCCTTCTTCCTTCTTCCTTCTTCCTTCTTCCTTCTACCTTCTTCTTTTGTACCTGTAGGTGACTCAAATCTCAATATAAAAGATATGTCTGATTCGGAGAACAATCATTCTCCAGTTTTCCTTTTGTTAGTGAAGTTATGCATGCATTTTCCGCATGCAATATCGGATCTTCTTTCATAAGTAAATACTTAATATCATAGTATTGAATATTTTTATATTCTATCGAATCGTCCGCATGAATTTCCAGTTTGAATACTTTTTAGTATAATTTCTTTCACACTGTATTCTATTGCCATTTGATCATTTTTACCTTTTTTATATATATAAAAAATAGGTATAGAATTCGCTAACTTTAGAAAAATTTTCCGAGGCCCGGAGGGCCGAATGTCATATACCAATCGATTCAGCTCGACGAACTGAGCAAATGTCCGTGTGTGTATGTATGTGTGTGTATGTGTGTGTGTGTCTGTATGTGTGTTGTCAACTAAGAGGTCGAGGTCTCAGAGATGGCTAGATCGATTTTGATCAAACTGGTCGCAAATGAAAGGTCTCCCCGTCACCCAGAACGCTGTTGAATGGTTTTGAGATCGGATGTTTACTTTTTGAGTTATACGAAGATTAATGTCAAAATTTTCAGTTTTTTGACAGCATCTGTTACATTTGACCTTGAAAACAGAATATATTTTCAGACTTAGATGCCGCACGGTAATACCTATCCAACAAGCCTTAGATTGGTAAAATCCGTCCATTTTTAACGGAGATATCGAAATTTTTGTGTAAGCGACTTTTTCCCCTATTCCAGCAGTAACATAGAAGTTTTGAGCGCTGTCTGGCAAAGAAATGCTTGGGAGCAACATAAAACACGATTTTTTATACTGTTACATACAATTGTTTCTAAGTACCCAAAAGACTGTGTACAGCATGATATTTTGCATCGGGCCGATTTTACCACGGTTCGTTTTTGGCAACATAATCATACGAATATGCCATATGTAAACCAGATAATGGCAGAATTTTCGAGTTGAAAGCAATTCCATAATTATATTGATTTAAACTACTTACAGCAATAAATGCTGGAAGAACATAACAGCCATATACCATTCGAATCAGTTCGTCGAGATCAGCAAATGCGTGTGACAAATAATTTCACTCAACTTTTTTCGGTTTTCTCCCAAACAAGGTTCCTGAATTATGTTTGGTTTCGACCTCTGGTTCCGGAACTACAGGATGATATGTGAAACGGAATTAAAACTGTGTAACTCATTTTTATCGTAGATGGCTGAACCGATCTAAGATTCAAATGAAATCTAAGAATCATCTAAGATTCGAATGAAAAGTTTTAAGATTCTATAAAACAATTTGTTTATCAGTCAGATCCAACTTCCGGTTTCGGAGATACAGGGTACTATTTCACATACATTAATCAGGTTTATCGGGTTAGCAGATTTGGATAGTCGATAACCAAATAAATTTATTTCATTTTTGTTGTATTCAGTTTTCGTTTCGGAAGGCACCCAAAAATTTAGTTTGGACTACGATTCCTCGAAGATGTCTACATTGATTTTCAAACATTTTGAAACAAATGTAAACTATACAGCTACTCAGGAGAATTTGTCTGACTTCGGCTACACCGATTTTCGAATTCCGGTTCCAGTATCGAATCGTTTGTCAAAGCTCAATCGTTTTCTCAAAAAAGCCAAATCGAATTTCAGAAACAAAAGTTCAAATTAAAATAAATCTAATTTTATCCAATTCTGACTTCCAATCCTGGAAGTGTAGGATAATGAATTTTTAAAATTCAAAGCGATATAGAAGATGACAATCCCGAAAAGCTTTAAAGTTGGACTCAAAAATATTGCAATTTATTCGTCATATGGCCATACGAATCGGTTTGGGTTATGCTGGTTCCTGAATACCGGCTCTGGAAGTACCTTAAACTCTAAAGTGGAAATTACTGCGACATATCATGGAATGTTTAATCGATTGTTACACACCTTTAGATTCAAATTCGATCCGATTTGCAGTTTCGACATTACAGAGTTTACGGACATTACGGACATTAGAATAATGTCATGAAAACTGAAACACCGAAGAATATTCATGCAAAAAACACATGCGGATTGATAAACAAAGGTATCATCTCACTGCTAGGTGGATTAAGTACGTTTTCTTAAATATTACTTGGGAAGGGGCAAAACCAAGCAATTCTTTTAGTTCATTTTTGACTTCATCAGTGCTTTGGTCATTTGATAAGCCATTCATGACGGTTTTCAATGGTCTATTGGATTTTATATCATGTGAATAAAATTTATGAAGTTGCAGGACAAATATCGAAATAGACGTTCGTGATCTCCCAATCCATACAAAAATTAGCCGTCGTGATAAAAATCTTAGAATTATGAGGAATTTTCCCTTTCCGATTATTTTGCCCACAACTCCGCTGAACAGGTTTTACATTTAGGTCCCCTTTTATATAAAATTCAGATCGATATCCTGTGAGTTATTACAAAAACGATTTTAAAGAAATTTGTTTGTTCGCATTGGAATGATATATGTTATTATTATTATAATTTTTTTTAATTGATCAGTATCTAAAGTTAAAACATATTGAAAAACCATTTTTAATCCACCTAGTGGTGTAATTCTGCCTTTCTCATATTACCTATTTTTTCGAAAACATCACTAGAAGATATTGTCAAGATTTTTTTCAAACTTGAATAAAATCAAAAACTTTCTCTGGTATAAACTAACGTCGCCTTTTCAATGTATAAACAGTTATATCAAGTTAATATAGATTTTAATGCGACAACCCTGCACGTTCCACAAAATTGAACTAAGCACGCTGTGTGCTAGGCTGTGACGTTTTCTTCTTCCTTACCGATGCGTACCAAGTTTGCATCATTTTTATGACAGTTTGAAATTGCCCTATAATTGATACTCATTACCCGATGATTTCGGAATCGGAATTCGGGTCTGGATAAACTACACAGTATCTTTTAAAACACTGAGAGCTTTAATTTGAATCATGATTTGTGAAAATCGATTTATCCGTTGCTGGGGAATCGAAGTGAGTTCCGGTTTTGCAACTTTCCTTCACTATTTCGTTGCTTCCGGAAGCAGAAGCGGGGGACTAGTTGTCCCAAAGTAGACTTGTATATCAACTTACTAACAAGATCTGCCAACAAGATAAATTTAGCAGTAGGTTGTATAAAAATGTGCACCTCGTTTCGCCATCGCTTGTGAAAGTTTTCACTAATCGCTCTATAATACCGGAACCGGAAGTCGGATCTGGATCAACTTTTTGAGGACTTTTTAAAGAATTTTAAAACATTTTATGTTTATTTATATTTTTATCTCATGGATTTGGACATATCGTTTTGCAATTCCGGAATCGGAAGTCGGATAAAGATAAAATTCAATAGCGGTCTATGGTACCAGACGGTTTTTCGTTTGAATCTAAGTTTGTGAAGCCATCTCTGAAAAAAGTAAGTGATAATTTTGTTCATTTTTTCGGTGCATATCACCCTGTAATTCCAGAACCGGAGGTCGGATCGGGATAAAATTCAAAAGCGATCTATGGGACCGTAAGATCTTTAATTTGAATCTTAGTTTGTGAAAATCGGTTCAGCCATCTCTGAGAAAATCGAGTGACATTATTTGTCGCATACACACATACATACATACATACACACACATACACACAGACATTTTCTCAGTTCGTCGAGCTGAGTCGAATGGTATATGACATATATGACGGTCCTCCGTGCCTCGGTTCAAAAGTCGGTTTTCACAGTGATTGTATAATCTTTCTATATGCAAAGGATAAAATTGACTGAATGAAATTTCTGATTAGATTAAGCCAACAAAATTGCGAAGGTAAAGTGAAGAAATCCTAAAATCATAGGGAAGAATGGAGATAAAAGGTATTCTTTCTGCAATTTTTACTCTTTTTAGACAAAGGGTAAGTACCGTGCTAAGAAATCTATATAAAACAAGAACGTGTTAATTACGAAATCCATGCAAATTTAAAAAACGTGTGGAAAATCGGACGAAATAATTCTAAGAATTGTAGATTTGATTATTTGGTTGTTTTGTTTTGTCAAAATGTAACTGTTATTTCACATTAAAAACTAAAATTTAAAAAACGACGTTAAGTTAGGTTCTAGTCATCCTTGATAAAGCAAATTATATGACGAATTAAAACTAGAATACGACAATACCTTGGTACAAATCAGAACGTATGAGTAGTGAAATGTTGTTTGTGAATTCCGTTGCAAAACGTCGTCACTATTTATGATATGACCAGCAATGTAGTTAAAGAACTGTGTGAGTGCGTTTAACCTATTTCAAGCCCCACTGTATGTCAAAGGTTTACAGAAAGAATATGTTTCCATGTGTTTTGTTTATACATGCAAATAACTTTAGTCCAGGTCTCAGGGAGGTGTTGACTCAATCGAATTCCGATGACCCATTTCGTATACAGAGCTAATCGTGTTCCGTTCAATCGACCAGCTCCGCCTGAATGAAATGTTTGTATCAAATGGATTCAAACATTACAGAAAGAATTTCGATCTCTTGCAATTGGCAAGCAATCGACGCGTATATAATTTATGTTCTTCAGTTTTGTATGAATAATCTGCATAATAATATGAATTTTCTGAACTTACCAATACTCGAGTTTGCATTCAATGTTTCATTTCTTACCGCATCGAAACCTTCCAAACCTTCAGAACCAACCAACTACACTCTTGAAACATAGTGTGATATTGCACACTTCTGATTATTTTTTCTTTAGACGCTCCTGCAAAGCAAAGCAAAGCCTTGGTATTCACAGTTCGCTTTCACATCTCATCCAAGTCAGCCGATAAAACAAAACCACTTACGTTCGAGACAGAAGAAACGAAGTACAGTATTGTGTAGTGAACAATAGAACGACCTCGAAATGAGTGAATCAAACGAACAAAAGCTACCGCCGACACGAAAGAATACAATTGTTGTTGACTTTGGGCAGTGCAAAATTCGACCTTTGATACGAGAACTTGAAGGTTTGCTTAAGGAGCAAATGCATCTTGATATTGAACGTGTGCGTTTACTTCAATGCAATAAGACAAATAATGTTGTTTACATCCAGTTTTATAAAGAGTTGGATGTAATTCAATTCGCAAAAGACAATAACAATGTACACTATGTGGAGCACGAGAACATTAAGTACAACATTCCAGTATATATGGAAGATAGTGCTATAGGAGTGCGTGTACATGATCTTCCCTCAAGCATACATTAATACATTCGCAAAACTATGTCCCAATACAGAGAGTTTCTCTCTATCGAAAAAGAAAAGTGGAAAATTTTTTCCCCCGGTATTCTAAATGGCGTAATTTTATTACGCATACACTTGAAGAAGGCTATACCTTCTTATGTGATTTTCCGTCAAGATACAAGAATTCCGAGAAAATCACTTGTTACCTATGACAATCAGATGGCCAAATGTCTATATTGCCAAAAAGCTGTTCACTACGGTAAGCCATGTAATAAACTGGACAAGAGACAACTACACCAACGGTTCTTCCTTCACACCAACCCCAAGCAATCCCAGTACAACTGTGACAGCCACCAACAACAATGAAGCATCTCCTTCAACGAATCCATCATCATCCGCTATAGAACAAAGTACACCAGCTGAAGTTAACAACTTACCCTCCAACCAACCAGCAATTGCAGCCAATGTACAACAAGGTGCATATACAGCAACTAGCAACGAAAAGAAGACGGAAATCGACAACAATACCATCGATGCGGCAATGGATGACGAGAAGAACCACGAACGAAGTGCCCCTCAATCCTCGCAGGAGGGAAATGGAAGCGCCTCTCCCCCTAGAAAAAGGGTGACAACGAGATCCAACTCAAAAAAAAAATTTATTTAAAAAATCGGCTCAATCGGCCACGTAAAGCTTGTACGCAAATAGGCCTGAATAAAAATATCTTTTAAATAAAAAAAGCCTTGGTATTACATTCCTGTCGTGGAATTTGACCTTCTGTTTTAGCAGACTTCGCAGCCGATTCAGAGTGTACAGAACCATTGCGTGGCTGGTGCTACGATCCTACTGACACTACGAATCCTTCCAGGTCCTGGACACTTATGCATACGACACTAATAATAAGAATAGAATTATTGTTTAAACACAAAAAGTTATTCTTACTCATAAGACTTGACCTATTTAAGGGATTCTCAAAAATTTACGCGTTTCAAATGAATTGTTAAATACAAACCAATTCGCACCCTCTCATTCTGCTACTAACGCAGAAATTGATAGCACCTAGTCGACGATGTTCTGTTGATCAAATGTCATCAAAGACTCACACGGGGTGGTGGAGATAGGCATGAGATGGGAGCTTGTGAGCACTTAGTTGTGTCACCTTTTGATGACCACCAGCAATGTAGTTGAAGAACTGTAGTAGAAAGAAATATTGCTGAATACAAGTTTCTCTTTTCATTTCGCCAAATAAGTAAATGCATTTTCATAATGCTGTTCAATATGGCAGAGAAATCAAAAGTCTTTTAGCTACAAATGCTTCTCCACAATGAGGAATGAATATATTTCCTGAATTCTTTGAGTCAATCCGTTAGTTTCTATAGTTAACTTTACAAAACAGTGCTTCCACGTCGACGAACACGATTCTGCTTCGATGAAAAAAAAATTACACTTTCCGGAACAACTGAAAAGACCTGTGTGATACAATGGAATTCAGAATATAAATAAAGTTTAATGAAAGAAAAACCATTTCCAACATTTTCCGCTTTTCAGAAGCAAAGTAGATGTTGAGGAAAAAAACTTTACCCATTTCTGCACTGATCCTACTTCCAACATTTCATCGTGCTCTACAATCAAGGACAAAAAACATTTCGCCAATATTAATTTCCCGGTAGCTGCTTGTGCAAAGTCTGACCCCTGACGTTCCCGAGAGCTCTAACGAGCGAGGGAGATATCAGTTGGTAACTTTTTGTTATTGTAATTTAATTAGGTAGGAAATTTCCAAGTTTTTTTCCCACAAATATTTTTTGTCTGGGAAAAGAGTCCCATCCGGCTTTTTTTAATCAGTATGCTCATCAATTTCAACCAGCTATCGGATAGGGTGCTTTTCATTAGAAATAATTCCTAGAGCATGTTTGATACAGTTTTACATTAAGCCATTGTGAATTCTAGCACTACAGATCTGTACCAAAAAGTATTTATCAACTAGAGTATTTTCAATCAAAATTTAAACTATCCAACCATTTTGTTGTTCAAACTCATAAACCACGTCAGAAAAGCAGCCGACAATTTGAAACACGTGCTGCTCATCCCAGAAACCACCATTTCTACCAACACAACGGCTGGTAGTGTCGTAAAACGTGACGAATAACGTTTTGGTTCCTTTGTCGTACTCGATGAAAAAGTTGAAATTAAATTAATCTTCATATAGCACCGACCACAAATCACCATGTATCAACAATCAACTCTGCTGCCGGAATCGGACCCAACAAAGGGAAAAATTAATTAGAGTTCAAGCACAATCAATACCTCGAACGTTACGTGCGGAAATTGGTTCTTTGCGAACTGTCCCATCTGACATCGAATCCATGTGAATGTCAGAGAAGGTTCGCCTGGCTGGTTGTCAAACTGGCATTTCATCACTGATGGGTTTACCGTAGTCGGCTAACAACGGTGAAAATTAGAAATCGGGAGCTCAGATTACGCTGCCAATTGCACACTCCAACCCTAGCAGTGGTCAGTGGATGCCAGCAACCGTTATTGGATGAAATGCGACCGATACGTGACTACGCCCTCGTTAGTGAGGTTCTATATATGGGTTTCTGCCACTTCACTTCACTGTCAGCAGGTGTTTATTATTGGGTTTTGCTGGACCCGAGGCCAAGTCTTACACAGAATTGGTTCGTTCAATCACGTATTTCTCTAGGTTCCGTTAATGGAGCTATTTTAGACGAAATTCTGTTTAGGACGTTTACCGGAATCTATCGACCCTTCAGCGGGTGTTTACATAGAGCACACATACACGAATGGTCTCACTGGTGATTTACAGGTAAACCTGAAGATGTGCCTATTGTACGTTTTACGTCATGACCAATTCTAGAAACTAGCAGCAGAAAAGGTGGCATAATCAGGATTGACTTTCACCGGTTTAAAAAAAAACTGTGTATACGTCTTCTGTGTCATATACCAATAGTTTTGCACGTTTAGAGAAACCAATTGGACTCAAGACTAATTTTCAAAAAGGGAGACCCCAATCTCTTCATCTTTAATTCTTTGCCTTTTTCACATAGAAAGGCTATCAATTCACTATGAAAACCGACTTTTGACCGACTCTCCGAGACGGTTGAACCGATTCTATACACTTAGAATCAAATTAAAGGTCTTATACGAAATTCCTGAATATCATTTACATTCAACTTCTGGTTCCGGAATTACAAAAATGTGAAAATAATTCCACTCACTTTTTTTCGGAGATGGCTGAACCGATTTTCACCATTTTAGATTCTACTGAAAAGTCTTGGGATGCCATAACAACATCCCAATTTTCTTTTGTATCAAACCCCTGGTTCCGGAGGTAGGGTGCTTTGTGTAAGAATGTCAATTTTAAGAATATTTTTTTCATAAACTACCTCTTTATATAGGTCAGTGAATTTCTTTACCATGACCATGAGAGTCTGTAACCATATAAACCATTGTTAGCCCCATAAAAGATTTGCTGAATTTTATCCAAGTCCGACTACTGGTACATTTTTTTTCCAAAATTCAAATCACCATAGAAAATCATTACAAAAAAATTGTAGGTATTATTAGAGTACTGTTGAATGAACCGAATGTCACTATGCCGATATTCAGCTTTCGGTTCCGGAATGTGATAAAATGGAGATCACTTCACTGTGAGAAAGTGGTGTGGTTGAACAGATTTTCACTAACCTAAATTCAAATGTAGTATATCATTGCAGTAGTATTATGCAATATAAATCTTCAAAAGTATTTTCTAAAATTTTTTAAATTGTAGTATTTCGGGGTATTTCTGCTGTAATATGTATGAATAATATTAGAAAAGGCAGCATTACGCCACTAGGTGGATTAAAACAGGTTTTCACACTATTTTATTTGGAATCTGTTATTAAAACCATCGTTTTACAATGATTTAATTTTTGCTTTTGATAAAACAAAGAAATAAAAACTAAACATTCTACAAGCATTTCAGAACATCAAGTACTTGACAAAATTTATCCTATTCTACACTAGAATATGATTGTACATATTTAGAGCAACGAACTATCGTTGAAGTAACCTTTCTCGAATGATGAAAGTTTAAGACACTTGAAATATATACACCAAAACCAAGAAAGTTTATCGAAAACATAATATTAAAAACCTGTTTCAATCCACCTAACGTGTAATGATGTTTCATATTCTCACATACAAAATTGTGAAATTTTTCAAAAACCAAAAAGAAATCTTAAAAGACAACAAAGTTAGTTTCTGCATGGCCTACAAATTCGATTAAATTTTGATCTAATTTAGAAGATTTTATACGATTAAACGATTAAATTTTATACACTTATGGCCATCGTCCAAGTACCGTGCGCGCGGGTGGTTTTAGGAAATTTTCGATGGAAATTTTGAAAAATTTGCCAAAACCAAAAACATACAGACCTTTCAAATACTTTTATCTATCTGCAGGGTGAAAATGACTGGAAAATTCGGAGAATTTTCCGAGTTTTATCAAAAATAGCACTGAAAAAGTGAGCTTTTTTTGTGATCTTTCACAATTATTTGAAAAAATAATTCGATGGAATGAAATTTTTTTTTTAAACCTTATGCTTTGGAAAACTTTTTCACGCTTTTCATGGAAAATCAACGAATTTCATATAACCGGTTTCGTCCGAATGTAATCTGTGCATCCATCATAAGGTTTATTTGAAAAAAAATTATGTCATCGCTTTATTTTTCCAGATAATTGTGAAAGATCGCAAAAACACTCATTTTTCAGAGCTATTTTTGATAAGACTCGGAAAATCCTCCGAATTTTCCAGCCATTTTCACCCTCTAGATAGATAAAAGTATTTTAAAGGTCTGTATGTTTTTGGTTTTGGAAAATTTTTCAAAATTTCCATCGAACATTTCCTAAAACTACCCGCGCCCATGGTTTTTGGACGATGGCCTTATCATCGTTTAATTCCGGAACCGAAAGTCGGATCCGTATGGCATTCAGGAATTCTGTACGAGGGTACAAGACCTTTCATTTGAACCTACTATTGTGAAAATCTGTGAAGCGAGTTCCATTTCGAAATATATAACCACTATTTCTGGTGCTTTCGAAATTGGAAGCCGGGAACCAGGATAGCTGGAATCGGCTTGATAGGCCGTCTTCTGACAATGACTACCGATTGGAATATTTCGAAGGCCTGTTTAATTTTTTTACGTATTTTGATTCACCCGGAACCAGATTTCAAGATTTTTCATTCAAACCTATTCTTGTGAAAATTGGTCAACCCATCTCTGAAAAAAACCTTTCTAAACGAGGAAGGCAAAAATAATCCCATCTTAAATTATTTTCGGATTTTTTTTTAAACTAGCTATTAAAACCAACTTTTGACGCTAATTTGACTTGTGCCTTTTCAAAACTGAAGCTGTAATAGCCAAAACAATTTAGAGGAACAAGTCTATGACAGTTATTTTCAAAAACGTGCAAATCGTGCGCTTATTTGGACAACTATTGGACAAAACCGTCAGCTGTTTTACGCATATAATTGATATGATTGTGCAAAACTGCCAAGAAACTTTATACTAGGCTAGGGATCAGCAAAATAACGAAGAGAAAAATTACCTCTCGAGTGCAGAGTTGTCCCAAGCAAATCTAAATACACATTTTTTTTGTTTGTACTTTAGAGGTTGATTTTAGAGCTTTCAAGTCTTCCAAAGCATATTTATGCTTATTACTCCCATTCATTTTAAATAGCCGATGTATTCGTAATGGTTGTCTATGATATTTTCAACAATTTCGCTAACGACAGCTTATTGACAATTTTGATTACATAATAAACTTATACTTCAAAACTCTAAAAATTCCACCCCTGAGAAACAAACTAAATTCCTTTTTAATCCATCTGCAAGAAGACCTTTCTAAGGAACGTTTAATTGAAAATCAATATAAATTACATTTTAAAGTTGTTTGGATAGTTTTCGGGCTAACAGAACCGAAAACCGGGGACCGGTATAACCAGAGATGCCAGGTAAAAATATCAAATATCTTCAGACAGGGTTGAAAAAGTCTGTATATCCGAAAAAAAAATTTGCAGTCAGCAAGTATTTCTTGCTGGCAGCAAGAATTTTCTTTATAAAGTATGATACGCTAAACTGACTTGACGAGCAAAAAACAGGTCGCGACAATTTCAAAAGTCTGTAAATTTTGACGAAAGTCTGCGAAAAGCTCGATTTCCAAAAGTATGCAAAATTCTGCACAACAGAAAATGTCTGCATGACTATGTACGAAACCTGCAGATTTACGAAAAATCTGCAGAACTGGCATCTCTGGGTATAACCAAAGTAAGTTTATTATCTATCACGACCTACAGATTAAACCATATTTAATTCACCTAGTGGTGTAATGATGCCTTTCTCATATTACTTATATTTTAAAAAATCTCACTAGAAGGTTTTGCTAAGAAATTTTTTTTCGAACTTGAATAAAATTAGAAATATTCTTTGGGTATAAACCAATTGGTAAACAGGTATGTCAAATAAATAAGAATTTTTCTTTATTTTGCACCGTCGCACTAAATGTCAGTATAGAATTTTAAACACACATGATGAAATTCAATAACAACCTATGGAACTCTGAGATTTTTTATTTGAGCCTAAGTTTGTGAAAATCGACATTATTTTACACATACTCCCACACATACATACACACAGACATTGCTCAGCTCGATGAACTGTGTCAAATGGTACAGGAAACTTCGGGCCAATTTTTTCTAGTCAGTTTTTTAAGTGGTTATATAAACTTTCTATATAAGAAAGGCAATAAGTATACATTTATAGAATAGAATCATACTATTTTTGTGATAATACTAATAAGTGGGTACAAACTGAATGAGAGAGAATATCAAAGATGGTAAAAACTACAAATGGTTCCATCTGCTAATGACGGTCTATCTGTATTAACTTTCCTTGCTATTATTTTAGCGTAATTCTTTATACTATCTAAACTTTCTTCTGATAAGATGGAAAGATAGTAGCCTTGGTTATAATGTGAGAGAGTAAAAAATGACTACCAATTACATTACAATAAACGCTATATCTAGTCACAAAATGTCTTTTTCAGGTTCAATTCAATAACTTTTTCATGTTATTTTAGTCATATATAGATTTTCAATACAGCATTTTCATCTCCCGATACAGATTTTCAGATTTTTCTTCTGAAAAATATAGGTTTAAATGTGGCAACTCTGCACGCTATACAAAATCGAACAAAGCACGATGTGTGCAAGGCGGTGGTTTCGTACCACATACGGATGCGTACCGGTTTTGCATTATCATTTTGTATGACGGTTTGAAAGTTTGGATACTCATTGCATATAATTTTGCAACCGGAAGTCGGATCTGGATGAAATAAAATTCAATAGCAGTGGGACCATAAGACCGTTTTTTTTTTTAATCTGAGTTTGTGAAAATCGACTCAGCCAACTCTGAGAATGTTGAGTGAAAATGTTTGTCACATACACACATATATACATACATATTCACACACAGACATTTTGTGATCGATTTGATCTCGGTTTGTTACCGCATGGGTATCTGCTTGTGCTAGGTGCACATGACTGTTCACTTAATTTTACTATTCATCTTCGACTCATCAGTGCGTTAGCATTTTCTGTTAAACTACTAGCGCCGTCTAACGGTTCAAAGTAAAAAACTAAGCAGACGTAAAGTGCTGATAAAAAGTGAATGAACTGCTTATGCACTAATGAGTCGAAGACGAAACGTAAAAATGAGTAAACCTAAGAACACCACCGTAACACCTTGTTCCGTCAATGCACAAGAAGAAAAGATTAAATTTCGCCTAAGGTTTACCGTTTTCAACCTTCATTTTAAAATGATTCATTAGTTAAAAAACTACAAGGATCAGCCCCATGGGGTTGTTCGAGCCATTGATGTGGAACAAGGCAACCAAAATTTCTAATGATCTACAATCAAACAGTTCAATTAATCGTCACACTTTTGAATCCGCAATTGCACGAGAGTCTGCTTAGGTTTATCTTGATTGGGAACCAACACCGAACATTGTTTGTTTTATAGTCGACGAAATTAAACCAATATCCCAAATGTATGCAATTATATCTATGTACATACCTGCGATACGATTTTTATATTGAAGCTTCTTTTCACCACACTTGTGTTCAAGTTTTGTATGCAAGAAGTTATTTTTGTAGTGTTAAGTTGCTCTACCCTTCTGCGATTTCGGTTGAAGCGATAAACTTTTTTTCATTATCAATCGAGTTCATCTTATATAAACTAGAAATTAATCTTATGAACTCAAAATTTACCCTGGGGTGAATGTCAATTTCTAAGTCGAAACAACATAACATGGAATTTCATCCGAGCTTGCATGACACAAGATCAGAGCATACCAATTAAAGCTTCAAATCGTTTTATGACACTTTTTGTCTTGCTATCTAGCTACAACCTACCTCTAGCATGCTACGCGTAGGACTGAAACGTTAGCTATAATTTTGCTTCTATTTATAGATTCGCGTGCTTCCAACAGCTTCGCTTTTGCATCGATTGACCAGTCAGAGCGATGCTTTCACTTTGATGTATCGCTTACTCCTTCAAAACCGTCGTCTATGGCAGGGAAATCCGATATGCCGGAGATTTTTAGCAGACAAAATAGGACACTGCTCGCTACTAATCAAAATTTCAATCATTTATAAATGAAAATACGTGGCTTGATATATTCAAATCGAATCGTAGAAATATTTCCAATCAAATAATGAAATAATATTAATAATTGATACATGATAAACTGAGTTGTGAGTGTTTAAAACCTGACCACATTTCTCGGTGTATTTTTCCTTGAGTTTCTAATTTGCACCCCTATATAGAAAATAAAGATGTGTTCCACATCAAAAGTTCAGCTACAACCCGGGTAGATGTAAACAACGATCAAATTTATCAATAAAGCTTTCGTACGCAGCTGCTTATACCTTGCCTGATCATAAGCGTTTTTGCTATTTTATCGGCTATAGCGAACCCGAGCTTGCTAAAGATATTGCTTTGACCAATGGCTTTATAAAACTTTTATCCGGGATTATAGAACTCATAATCCATCTTCACGTACGTTTCTTCGTCCACTAGGATATATCCTTCGTATTTCGTAAGAACCTCATGTGGTTACTAGAATCTGCTTCAGTGTCCTGTTTGGTAACTCACTGGCCCGAAAAGAGTGAAATCCCTCTCGCAGAATAATCCAAATAATAATCCCATATCCAAATAATAAACATTGTGCCCAGAAATTATGTGACTGATGAACCTAATTCCAGAAATGATTTTGATTCCTAACCTAACGCATCATAGTACAGCTATTTATATCTTTCAATTGAAATATTATACTCCATTAGACTGAATTCACAAGCCAATTTATTGAATTAATAACACCCGTAAATTTGCATCTGACATATTCCAAATAATCGTCTGTTCCATAGGTTCCGGTGCGGTAGCAACAGACACGTGTTCTATAGATAGCGCACATCCTAAAAATATGTCCGTAAAATCGGCCGACAAAATATTCGAACAAAGGTTCCTTTGTGCAACGCTTTCGATAATAGCTTCTATTTAATTCGTATTTTATTTACGGTCCCTGTGCAATCCAACTACGACAATAACAATATTGCGTGTGTGCCCAAACGTGTGAACATTCGCACTACAGTTTTCACATACTTAACGGTCAGATGATTATGCTCATGCTGCCACAATGTCCAAGCTCAGTCAAGCCACTCGTGTGGATCCGATGTATTTTTACGGGGTATATTCCTCACATCATGTTAGCTCGTCATCCGTTATGCAGATCCGTTTATACAGGAAGGTCTTATGCAACACGATTTAAAGTTTTCAATGGCATTAATTCTTTTTCATTATACCTTATTTCATTCAATTCTCTTTCCAATCTCTAGTTTCCTACTCTAATATAACAAATAATATCTCACCTCTCGTTTACGAAAAATAAACACCTCAAAACCATTAACATCCCGATAAGAAACGACAAAAGTTGTTGATAGCTGTAGCTGAAAGAGTCCTACTTCGCATTTTTACGAAAGTTTCTAATCACAAATCTTAGTCTGTTTGTTCGTTCTCCGTACTAAGCCAACACTGACGGCGATATTGGTTCATTGATATGCCACCCACTAAAAATCTCCCTATCAAGTGAACGGATTATCGATGATGATGTGCTATCGGGTGGAAATTTGTTGCTGATGTTTTCTTCTTGTTTTTCCTTTCCGCCCAAACACACAAATCGCAGTGCAGACGGGGAGTACGTTGTGACAACGTTGACCAAAGCGATCCTGCATTACACCGGTAAAGTGATCTGGACACCACCAGCCATTTTCAAATCGTCCTGCGAGATTGATGTACGCTACTTCCCGTTCGATCAGCAGACCTGTTTCATGAAGTTTGGATCGTGGACATACGATGGCAATCAGGTATGTGTTTATAAATAGCAACTTAAATTTACAATTTAAGATGGTGTTACGAAAAACATGTAATTTTTGTACAAATCAAACATTTTATAACAACTCTCAAAATGGACTGGTGGCAAAATACGAATTTTTAATTATATATAGAAAATTATGGATAATCTATTTCCATTGGATTTATGTTGAGTTAATCAAGTCTAGCCTCTCAAAGCACGTCATATAACCAAATCAGTTTGACAAGACAGCTGAGATCAAGAACCAAAACCGAATGTTTGCGAGTAATAACTTTTGTATTGTTCTTGTTAAATAAGTTTTACGTAAGCCGTAAAACATGAACTCCTGATCTATGATATCAATAGCCTGAAATGAACAAAATTAAAATATTGCTTAGTTGACCACCTTGTGAGTTTCCCATGATTGATCAGAAACCGATTGAAATTGTGGTAAATCATGCTCAACGTGCAATATAAACTGATTTAGAGTATGAAATGAGTAATACCGTAGATGGCCGGAAACATCGGAAATAGCGGCCAAAAACTCCGATAACGGAACTTACTTTTGCCTTTCTCATATAGAAAGGCTATGCAATCACTGTGAAGCCGACTTTTGAACCGAGGTCCGGAGGGCCGAGTGTCAAATACCATTCGAATCAGTTCTTCGAGATCAGCAAATGTTTATGTGAGCGCGACAAATATTATCACTCAATTTCCTCGAAGATAGCTGGACCAATTTTCACAAACTTCGAATCAAACGAAAGATTCTTAAGATCCCATATAAAGTTCCTGAATTTCATTTAGATACGACTTCCGGTTTCGGAGTTACAAGGTGATATGCACCAAAACATGGGATGGACACGAGTGGCACGATTTTCAGAAAGTCCTGCCAGATATTTGGTTTCGCTAATGGTATTGATATTATAGCACACAACTTTGAGAAGATGAAAGAAACATACATCGGATTAAATATTAAAGCCAGACGGATCGAACTTGACTTCAATGGTGAAGTACATGAAAGGCAAAGGCTCGAGAGGAGATAATGTCAGCCACTCATTACGAGTTCTGATTGGCGGTGATGAAATCGAAATGGTCGACGAATTCGTGTACTTGGGCTCACACGTGACTGCCGATAATAACACCTGTGAAGAAATTCAGAGACGCACCTTGTCAGGAAATCTTGCTCACTATTTTGGGTTTCGGAGGGCGCACCACTCACTCGGAGGACCAACCCTAGTTCGAACGGCCAAGGTCGGGCGGTTACAGTGCAGTTAATGCAGTGGGCCAGGGATGTTGCTAGAATGTCGGAGAACAATCCCGTCAAAATGGTTCTCGAAAATTATCCGACCGGTATAAGGAAACGAGGCGCGCAGCGTATAAGATGGATTGATCAACTTGAGGACGATCTGCGGATCCTTCACCGCTACCGAGGCTGCCGAAGAACAGCCATGAATCGAGTTGAAGTTGAGCGACTGAAAGAGTGAAAATAATGCCACTCAGTTTTGTCGGAGATGGATTTTTACAAAATTAGATTCAAATGAAATTCCCATACAAAGTTACTGAATTTCGCTTGAATCCGACTTCCGGTTCCGGAATTATAGAATGGTTTGTTGTGTTGCAAAATTAAAAGTAATGTCACTTACTTTCAACTGAAGAATCTTAAGATGTTATTAAAAAAAGGAGTGTATCGAAAAGTAGTTAGCAACATTGATTATTGAATAAAAAAGCGAAAAAAAAACATATTTTGACATCAGTTTTCGATATATTGTAGAAAAAATACATTTTCATGCATTTCACTGATTATATTGAAGAAAATCCTAGTTTCTGTGAAACGCTCGCACTTTGGACTCTTCATCAAATTCTGCACAGTTACTTTTGTGACTTTCCTGGTGGCAGCTGTCCAGTTTTTTTAACTCCTGCATGTTTTGGGACACTGTACCTTCCTTCCGATAGTGCCGCTTGACAATTGCCCAATACCTGTCAATTGGCCGAAGATCCGGGCAGTTCGGTGGGTTGATGTCCTTTTCCACGAATTGTACATTATTTTTTTACTGTAGAACGGAGTTGGCGTAGTGGGCTGAAGCCAAACCCGGCCAGAGGAGAGGAGGAGCCTTATGCTTTCTGTACAGTGGTAGCATTCTCTTCTTCAAACATTCTTCCTCGTACACCTTGGCGTTAATTGTGCCCTTCGTGAAGAAAATCGACGACCGCAAACCACAGATACAAATTGCTTGCCATACCAACACCTTCTGCCCAAACTTTTCCATCGCCACCGTGGTGTCAGCGTCGTCCAGGTCCTGGTACACCGATTTTGTAAAATATTGCGGTCCGGGCAGCGCTCGAGAGTCTTCCTTGGCGTAGGTTTCGTCGTCGATCAGGATGCATCCGTCTTTATTCTATAGAATCCGGTTATACATTTTTTTCGCATTTCGCCTTCGGCTCGTCAGTGCTTAAAGCAGTTCAATCTGAACTGCCATCTCGTGCCTAGCAGTTCAACTTAAACCGCTAAGCAGACGCAAAGTTTGCACTACTTATGCAACCCTCAAACAATATTGCACAAGTGCTATATTATTTCTGACGTCTCAGGCGTAAACGAGTGACGGCTTATTACTGGCCGTCGCAGAATGTGAACATTTAGGGGTTTTGTTGGTAGGGCGAAACGCGAAGAAATAGAAATAAAATATGTGCTTTGTGCACAAACCAACAAAACCCCTAAATGTTCGGTTATACAGTTTTCGCGCTCTTGTTTTGGCCTGAACTTGCTGTACCAGGGACTTTTTCGGCACCTTCTGTTTCTTGTACGTTTTCAGGGAGTTCCGAAGTTTGATCTGTTGAATCATCTCGATTCTGGTGTTGAACTGCTTGGCCAAATCCCGCGTCGACGCCGATGGGTTTTTCCTGATGTACCCAAACACTTTAAGTCCCGGCCGGGCTGGCTGGGACCCGTTTTCCTACCGGATCGGGGCAAATCCTTCATGGAAAGGGTCTTACCGAACTTCTCGATAATATTTTTGACACTGGTGTGATGCACTTTCACCCGTTTTGCAATTTCGTTGTACGTGACACCACTTTCTGAGCACCAAGTGTGCAGAATTTTCTTTCGCGTTTCCGGACTCATCATTGAAACGATAAACCGTACCGAAACCAATCGATTGCGCAGCTGTTATGGACATGTAAACGAACATGTCACCGCAAAAAAGGCTGCAAAAAATTAAGCCATTTCAGAGTAATAACTGTTTGAATGTTGCTAACTACTTATCGATACACTCCTTTTACCGATTTTTATTCAGATCCACTGAGAAACTCAAATCGGAAACGACGGAGCAGTTGCAATCAATCGCAAATGTCGTGCATTTCACTCAACTGACAACAGATCATTCGAATGACGAGTTGTTTAACAGTTCCTTGCATTTTACTATGATACTATGAAACTTAACTATAGTTTTGAAATATGATCAATCTGATGGCACCACCAATAAAAACAAATCCATCGCAGGTATTTATTAACATTCTTGTTTTCTTTACGGTTCGTATTCGACTCGTCGGGGTATGGCAGCTCAAAATTGTACCGCTGGGCAAATGTCATAAATTGCTATATGACATAACCACAATGTAGTATTTCTTCTAAGATTTATGGTTGAAAAATTAACGATTTTGTTTCCTGCGATCATTAGTAATACTGGTTGCATTTCGTTTTAATAATGTTGTAATCGTTATAACAACATTGTCACATTTGGGTACAAATTTTAATTAACTACCAACTCAATAAGTGATTGTGAAAATCGATAAAGTAAAGTGAACCGTCTCCGCTGCTAAGAAACAAATTAATCTCTCCCCGCTGTCGTTCACAGTTTGTTATTATTTATTGCGACTTGCAGCATTTCCTATCGCAACTGTTCACGCCCTGAAGAACAACTTATCATCTCGTTCCTTCGCGCCACGACACACCGTTTACCAGTGTAGAACTTTTGTTTTCGACAGCGGGAACGCGTCTCAAACACCAACGCGCTCTGTCATGGACTTAATAAAGTTTCAACTTTCGTCATAATTTTTCTCGATGGTCATTGGGCGGTGAAATACACAGAATCATTCATCCTGACACTGCATATTAATTTGACGCTCCAGCAGATTAGATTTTTTCGCATATTTTGTGCACTGTTTCTTGGGTGTTAGATGCGCATGATTCAAGACAATGCGTATAATTAATTGTTTATATCCCGCGTGCAAACAAATTTATCATTTTAATTTTGAATATGAATGCCAATCAACCAAAACCTTCGTTTCAAGTTTCAGATATACTAAACGCCCATCGGGTAACAACCATGAAAGTTGTGCTTTATTTCATTGTTTGGTGAATTATACAATTATTCTGATCAAACTAAGTTTAATTGTGTGGCTGACCAAATTTATTTTTGGTACAATTCATCGGCACAAACAAAACATCAGTTAGTACGTTGTGAAGAATTCAAGAATAATCAGTTTAAAGCCATGCACTCTAAGAATAAAATTCGTAGAACATTGTTAACAAAGGAAAACGCTATCGATCCGAGCATCATCAGCATACAATTCTGACGTGCTATCGATCGGAATACTATTTGAAAATATAACTAATACCAAATCGAACCTTGCTTTGGAAACCCCGTCATCCTGATTGTGTTTTTTCCTAAGATAAGTAAGGAACAATATTATCTCAGTTTGTTAATTAATTTCTTTCGGAAAACTTTTCCATTATCTACTCTTTACAATAAGACACATAGATATGGTTTGTTTCCACAGCTTCAATCATTAGGAAATTTCTCTTAACTTTTCTAGGTTGTTTCCAGTTTTTCCTAGACAACTCATCCTTGTTGATGCCTAACTCAAGATGACAGCAGCGCTATAAGCTTTATTTATGCGTCATTCACTAGGATTTTTCGATCGGATTCGAATATACTTTGTCTGCTGTTAAACCGTTTGTTTGAAGCCAGTTTCGAACCTAGTTTCAACGTTGTTGTACTGAAATTCGAGTCAGTTTCGAATCTGGTTTTCATATCAGGTTTGCTCAAAGCCTCGTTGCTAAGTGCGAAATACACAGTTTCTTGAGAAGTGTTTGTTTGATAAAATAAGGCGAACAAATCACAATTTTTCTAATCAACGATGGAACGGTATTTGGATGGTTAGATCATTCGGTAGCAGCTCGTAATATTTCACATTCTAGTGATTCTTCCTTTCTAAATATCAAAGAATAAAACATGTACTTCAGGAAAATGGCACTTATTGAACTCTAAATTCATCATGATTTCTACGAAGAAATTCAAAACACCGATCGAAATGCAGTAATACAAAAATGCTGTGCATCAACAAATGTCGAATCATACAATGTATTACTTGAGAATTAACGAAATCCAATTTATTGCTTCGGTACAACTTTAATGTAGCGGCAACAACAGTAGCGACTTACAAAATCTTTCCAAATCTACTCTGAAATTTTTTCAAAATTCAGTCCAAAGAATTGTAAGATCTTTCAATATATAAATCACGCATAATTTGGCTTTTACAGTGCTTACACGGTCTTTGAACATGATAATAGCAAAAATACAAAACATCTGCTGACTAAACCCGCATTAAAAATACTCATAACAATATGCAGGGTGTCCCACGAAAGATTTCGAATTTAAAAATACAATAATAAAAGAAACGGTGTGATAGATTCCAATAATTATACTTCTATTTGAATGGTTGATTCATGGAATTTTTATAAAAAAAATATTTCGTTCAAATGATCTCCACGGCTGGCTTGGCAGTAACCAATCGGATCCACCCAATTATTGGAGTACATTTTCAATTGCTCCTGGCATTATGTCATCAATGGCAACATGGAACCCCAACGGCGTCAAATCGCAGCCTCTCAGAGGTCAACTCACAACAAAAAATGCCGATTCACATCAAGAAATGCTGATTATCCAATTTTCAAAGATTGTTTCGTTGGCTGTATGGCATGTAGCGCCGTCCTGTTGAAACCATTTTCATACATGAATTTCATAAATCAACCTTTCAAATGAATGTATAATCATTGAAACATTTCAAACGGTTTTTTTACTGTTGCACGTGGGATACCCTTTTTCTAACAGTATGAAAAACTTTCTTTTTATGAAATTATAGTTCGAGTTACAATTACAATTAGAACATATCCCGGGTTCGCGGTTTAATGCATAAGGCACCGGTTTTACAAGCCAGTTGTCGATTGTTCGAGTCCCGACCTGGAAGGATTTTTTAGTTTAAGAAGGATCCTTTGCATTAGCCATGCAATTGTTCTGTGCGCTGTGAATCGGCTGCGAAGTCTGTTGAAACAGAAGGTCAAATTTTACAAAAAGAATGTAGACCTCTCTTTAAATGGAGCAAAATCGACCTGCACGGATAGAAATCCGTTATTGCGGTCATGATTAGAAAATCATAAAACCAATCACTTTAACTTTTCATGAAACCATGAGCAATAAGTATTTTCTCCCCGTATATCCCTTGAACTCTCTGCCTCAAGTGATGTGATAGATTGCTTAATAGATTAATGGTAAGGCAAAAAACAGACATTGAAAGCAAGAATTATTGGAGATGTTTACTTGATTCTAAGGCATATTTATTTCATAATTGTGTTGTTTTACCCACCGGCTGACATAGAATTGACCACTTAAAGATAATGAGCCGAAAATTGACATCATAGAAGACTAAGCACGACTACGCTTTTCAGTTGACAATTATCAACATTACATTTTGCATGAAAATATTTGAATGTATTATTACGTATTTGATGTATCTGTTGTTGCTAGAATAATATTCCGAGCGCTAGCGTAAACCGAAAAATAAATTCCACTGTGAATTTGGAACACCATCTAACGAAAATCAGACATTTTTGTTTGTTCAAATATTTTATATAAGACGATTTTGCAAATGAAGTTATAAAAATATAAAAGGAAAATCAATCCCAACAACGTCAAGTGCGTTACGCTTAAATATAAGCGAAATCAGTCCAAATGAATCATGATCCGAGAACTTTTAATCATGGTGTATTATCATAACATGAAAATATAAAATTTTCCCTAAATTATGACTCTTTTTGCTCATTTCTAGAATCGGAATTTTACCCGTATGAGTATAAAGACAGACTTACAGGTCCCATCCGACTACTACCTCTTCATCCCGTTAGACCACGAAATTACTGAGCAGCGCGCTTCGATTTTATTTTGAAATTGGCGAAAATGGCTCATCTAGTGATTCAACACCAAAGGTAGTCAGTTCTTCTAGCCAACTATGCACAAATTGCCAACAATATGACAAAAATGTGTAGAATGCATTGTGTTTTAGTTTTGAATAATCGGAAATTATTTAAGAATACACCTGATGCATCATTTTTACTGTTTTTTCTAATTGTATTTCAAAGAATTTAGCTACAGAATAAGTAAAAGTACGAGAAATTTGATCAACCCTCATTCGTCTCTCAGAAATTTAATCTACAAGGTTCTTATGTATCAATTAGATACATGCCATACGTTTGGTTGAAGGCATGAGGTAGAAAATATAGTCAACTCTCTACCTACTGAATTACAAAAGCTACTTGGAGAACCATCTATCATACGCACAGTAAATATTGGAACTAGGATGCTGAACGACGATCCACTGAAAATGGTTCATGATTTTGATCTAGTTGGCACAAAAAGAAAATAAATACAGAGAGCCAGTTCGATCGAGTTATTGGAGATAGACTTAAAAAGTATTGACTGAGTCAATTAGAGATGTATTAGACTTGATACAGCAAAGAACTTCGCCAGACCGTTGCTGATAAAAACCATTAAGATAATCACAATAAACAAGCGCAACTTTGCATAACAAACTCACTATACATGTTATTCATTTTCACTAGAGTGCCTCCTCGGTTTGGAAAAAAGTTAGCATTCAATCCACTTAATATCATTATTTTATTATGATACAACAAGTGAGAAAGCATTCTCAAGCCCAGACAACTTTCCTGCTTTTTGCAAGAGCAATCGATTACAGTAGCGAGAACATCATTACTAGAATAGCTTCGTAGACAGAAGTTTACCGACAAAATAAAACAGCGCTTAATCAATAAATTCCCATTTGTCAACACATCTCAACTGAATTCTTGTTATTTTCTACTGAAAAAAATATTCGCCTCACGATTCAATATCAGATTCTATCACAGGGAACGAGAGTATAACAAAAATATGTCCTGTGACAGGTTAACGGCGATAAATTTTACTTTGAATTATTCCTTTTCCAAGCCACGTAGGCGTATCAGCTTGACGTGCCCGGCTTGCGGAATGTGTAACTTTTGTTCTAGAACTATCGAAGCGAATCGAGGACATGCCAATGCTATCGGATTAAGCCTGGACAGCAGGCACGCTTTCTGGTAACAAAATGATAGCAGCTCATGTGACATAACGAAGCCTTCAATACAGTTTAAAGTAAGAGCGCGCGTGATACAATATCATTGTAGAAAACAAAAATTGAACTGCCCTTCGAAAAAAAACTGCCCAACATTTAAATTATAAATAAATATATTGGAACAATTCAACCAAACTTATGATGATAATTAATTGTCATTCCTTACCTACGATTTGATATCAATTTTTGGAAAAAAACGTTTCACCAATATTTTTTCATAATGCTTCAATGCTCAGGATATTTCATTTCTTCAAGAGAATATTTTACTAATTTGTTTACCGAATTAGTTGAAAAGTTCCTAAACCTAACATCGGCGTATTAGCACAACATTTTGTTCGGTATTCTTTTGCAATTTAACAAGGATATTATTTATTTTTTCAGTTATGAAAATGTTCTTGATCCATACAAAAAAAATCAGTTTGACCATTTCCACTCACTTGCTCTGCTGTCAATTCCAGAAATGCTAGCAGATCATCAGACTCGACCTTCTCCAATTTGGATGAAACTTTGCACATGGATTCAGTATGGCAAACCATAAGTTTTGAACCGATTGAGGGGTCAATCCGACTCACGACTGATGTTTAAAAAGGGCGTATGTATTTTTGCATATCACGAAAATTGTAGGGAATCAATTGGGCACTCTAAAAAAATATACACTGATAAAAATATTTGATTTTTTTTTCAATAATTTCAAAATGAACCAAAAAAATTAAATTAAAAAAAAAATCAGGGTTTCCATTTTTTTTTGATAATTTTTTTTTATTTTTGGCCATCAATCTGTAGGTTTTAATAACAGCTTTAAAATAAACATTATCAAAAAAAATTAAAACCATGCTTTTTTTTATTAAACTTTTTCCGATTATTTTGTAATTATTCAGAAAATTTTTTTTTTCAGTGTATATGTTTTTAGAGTGCCCAATCGATTCCCTACATCTTCTTCCTGAACGCCATTTTTATACAATTAACGGTTTCAGAGTTACCACGATTTGAAAAAGGCAATATTTGTTAAATGCAAAAATACATACGCCCTTTTGAAAAATCAGTCGTGAGTCGGATTGATCTCTCAATCGGTTCAAAACTTATGGTTTGCCATACTGAAGCCATGTGCAAAGTTTCATCCAAATCGGAGAATGCCGATTTTGATGTTGTCACTTTTTCGTCTACTCATTCCTGGAATTGCTCAGCAGTGAGTCGTTTTTGTTTGAAATCATAAATAACCTAGTCTCGATCTTAACTGCTGTCAAATCCATACAAAAAACCCTAAAGCAAAATATCCAAATAGCCGAAAAACTTAATAGCTGAAGAGCCAAAAACCTAAAAAACTAAAAATTCAAATACCGTAATAGCAATAAAGCCAAATAGATAAATAAATAAATAAAAAGCTAGCTGACTGAATAGCTAAATAAATGGAAAGTTATGTAGCTATATATTCAAATAAATTTATGTGTGTATAACGAAATATCTAAATTAATAAATAATCAAACAGTTGTTAGCTGTATAGCGGAATAATAAAATAACAAAAAAGGAAATACCTAACAGTTAACTAATTTTCTGATGGATGAATATCTGAAGAGAAAACAATCGTTTAGTATCTTAATTGTTCAATAACCTATTATCTCAAATGCTGAATAATCAAACAGGTAAATTGCAGAAAACTAAATAACTAAATAGCTGAATAACTAAACAGATGAATAGCTAAATAGCTAAATATATAAATAGCCAAGCAGCTAAATAGCTCACTAGCTAATTAGCTAAATAGCTAAAGAGATAAATATCTAAATAGGTAAACAGCTAAGTATCTAAATATCTAAATTGCTAAATTGCTAAATTGATAAATAGCTAAATAGATAAATAGATAAATAGCTAAATAGCTAAACAGCTAAATAGTTAAATATCTAAATAGCTAAATTATTAAATTGCTAAATAGCTAAATAGCTAAATAGATAAATAGATAAATAGCTGAATATATAAATAGCTAAATTGCTAAATAGCTAAATTGCTAAATAACTAAATTGCAAAATAGCTAAATAGCTAAATAGCTAAATAGCTAAATATCTAAATAGCTAAATAGCTAAATAGCTTAATAGCTAAATAGTTCAATAGCTAAATAGCTAAATAGCTAAATAGCTAAATAGCTAAATAGCTAAATAGCTAAATAGCTAAATAGCTAAATAGCTAAATAGCTAAATAGCTAAATAGCTAAATAGCTAAATAGCTAAATAGCTAAATAGCCACATAGCTAAATAGCTAAATAGCTAAATAGCTAAATAGCTAAATAGCTAGATAGCAAAATAGCTAAATAGCTAAATAGCTAAATAGCCAAATATCCAAATAGCTAAATAGTTGAATTGCTATATAGCTAAATAGTTAAATTGCTATATAGCTAAATAGTTAAATACCAAAATAGTCAAATAGCTAAATAGTTAAATAAGGAGTGTATCAAAAATGAGCTATCCACATACATTTGTGTTGTACGCATGTATTTGTGATGGCTTTTTGATGCTCAGATCACAGCATGCTGTGCATTTGCCTGTCAGCTTTCGTTTGTTTACTTGTTTGTGCGGTTGAAATTCTGCGTTTTCATAATGTCGCGTATAGAAAAGGAAGTCAAAATTAAGGTTCTGGACACATGGCTAAGTGAGAAGGGTATTACTATGCGAAAATTGGCGAAGCGGCTACCAGGAATAGGCAGAAAACCCGGTTCTTCCAACCCGAAACTGGACCAGAAAGTGGTATCTCTAATCATGAAGAACAAATCAATGTCAATACGTGATTTGGCCAAAAAAGCAGGAACGAGTGTCGGAATAATCCAGCGTATCAAGAGGCGAAATTACCTGAAGACTGTGCAAGAAACAGAAAATCTCGAAACAAAGTGTAGAACAGAAGAAGCGAGCAACAACAAGGGCCCGGAAATTGTATTCGCGTCTTTTGCAGTGTCCGGATGCATGCGTTTTGATGGACGATAAGACTTATGTAAAAGAGGACTCAAAAATCCTTCCAAGTCCACAATATTTACTGTCGTCGTTGGGCAGGATGTGAACGATGCGGACATGTCGATTCAAGTGGAGAAATTCGGTCAAAAGGTACTGGTATGGCAAGCAGTATGTTCCTGTGGTTTGAAGTCAACCATTTTTTACACTACCGTAACTATAAATGCAGAAATCTATCGATCTGAATGTCTCCAGAAGAGATTGCTGCCTTTATGTAAGAAGCATAGTACACATCCACTGTTTTGGTCGGATTTAGCGTCGGCTTACTATGCCAAAACCACTCTCAATTGGCTTACTAAAAAGGGTATAAATTTCGTTGAGAAAAATATCAATCCACCAAATTGCCCTCAGCTTCGACCCATCGAACGTTACTGGGTAATCGTGAAGAGGGTTTCCAACAAGACTGGTAAGACAGCTGTGTACATGCAGGAGTTCAAAAATTTGGGCTCAAGCGACCAAGAAATGCGATGCAATACTTGTCCGAAACTTGATTTAGAGCGTTCGATCAAAATTTCGAAATTTCGTGAAGGAACAATTTAAATTTCATCCAGTTTTCATTTTGCTCAAGTTTAACCTCGTACAATAAAGGATCAAGTTTTAGTTTGAATAAAATATCGTTTTTTATCATATTTTGAAAGAAAAATTTGTGGATAGCTTATTTTCGATACACTCTTTAGCTAAATAGCTAAATAGCTTCCGACATATGGAAGAATATGTTAAAAAGGACATGTTTCCCAATTTTTGCTTTGTACTAAAACTTCAAAGCAAAGCAAAATATTTGTAATTATCGTTTTGGCATTGAATGTGGCATAATATCAATAACTTTTATCTGCATTTTTAATATTTGAGAGAGTTGATTCTGCTCAATAGATTGCTTTCGTAAATCAAGCTATAAGACCAATTGTTAGATTACTATTGTGCAATAGCTCTCAACTTGATTTAATTTGGTGAATTAATATTTAGAGTTAGAGGCAAATCACCCAATAGACAAAAATCACTTCCAGTCCCAAGTGTGCCCAATCGATTCCCTACATCTTCTTCCTGAACGCCATTTTTATACAATTAACGGTTTCAGAGTTACCACGATTTGAAAAAGGCAATATTTGTTAAATGCAAAAATACATACGCCCTTTTGAAAAATCAGTCGTGAGTCGGATTGACCTCTCAATCGGTTCAAAACTTATGGTTTGCCATACTGAAGCCATGTGCAAAGTTTCATCCAAATCGGAGAAGGCCGATTTTGATGTTGTCACTTTTTCGTCTACTCATTCCTGGAATTGCTCAGCAGTGAGTCGTTTTTGTTTGAAATCATAAATAACCTAGTCTCGATCTTAACTGCTGTCAAATCCATACAAAAAACCCTAAAGCAAAATATCCAAATAGCCGAAAAACTTAATAGCTGAAGAGCCAAAAACCTAAAAAACTAAAAATTCAAATACCGTAATAGCAATAAAGCCAAATAGATAAATAAATAAATAAAAAGCTAGCTGACTGAATAGCTAAATAAATGGAAAGTTATGTAGCTATATATTCAAATAAATTTATGTGTGTATAACGAAATATCTGAATTAATAAATAATCAAACAGTTGTTAGCTGTATAGCGGAATAATAAAATAACAAAAAAGGAAATACCTAACAGTTAACTAATTTTCTAATGGATGAATATCTGAAGAGAAAACAATCGTTTAGTATCTTAATTGTTCAATAACCTATTATCTCAAATGCTGAATAATCAAACAGGTAAATTGCAGAAAACTAAATAACTAAATAGCTGAATGACTAAACAGATGAATAGCTAAATAGCTAAATATATAAATAGCCAAGCAGCTAAATAGCTCACTAGCTAATTAGCTAAATAGCTAAAGAGATAAATATCTAAATAGGTAAACAGCTAAGTATCTAAATATCTAAATTGCTAAATTGCTAAATTGATAAATAGCTAAATAGATAAATAGATAAATAGCTAAATAGCTAAACAGCTAAATAGTTAAATATCTAAATAGCTAAATTATTAAATTGCTAAATAGCTAAATAGCTAAATAGATAAATAGATAAATAGCTGAATATATAAATAGCTAAATTGCTAAATAGCTAAATTGCTAAATAACTAAATTGCAAAATAGCTAAATAGCTAAATAGCTAAATAGCTAAATAGCTAAATATCTAAGTAGCTAAATAGCTAAATAGCTTAATAGCTAAATAGTTCAATAGCTAAATAGCTAAATAGCTAAATAGCTAAATAGCTAAATAGCTAAATAGCTAAATAGCTAAATAGCTAAATAGCTAAATAGCTAAATAGCTAAATAGCTAAATAGCTAAATAGCTAAATAGCTAAATAGCTAAATAGCTAAATAGCTAAATAGCTAAATAGCTAAATAGCTAAATAGCTAAATAGCTAAATAGCTAAATAGCTAAATAGCCAAATAGCTAAATAGCTAAATAGCTAAATAGCTAAATAGCTAAATAGCTAGATAGCAAAATAGCTAAATAGCTAAATAGCTAAATAGCCAAATATCCAAATAGCTAAATAGTTGAATTGCTATATAGCTAAATAGTTAAATTGCTATATAGCTAAATAGTTAAATACCAAAATAGTCAAATAGCTAAATAGTTAAATAAGGAGTGTATCAAAAATGAGCTATCCACATACATTTGTGTTGTACGCATGTATTTGTGATGGCTTTTTGATGCTCAGATCACAGCATGCTGTGCATTTGCCTGTCAGCTTTCGTTTGTTTACTTGTTTGTGCGGTTGAAATTCTGCGTTTTCATAATGTCGCGTATAGAAAAGGAAGTCAAAATTAAGGTTCTGGACACATGGCTAAGTGAGAAGGGTATTACTATACGAAAATTGGCGAAGCGGCTACCAGGAATAGGCAGAAAACCCGGTTCTTCCAACCCGAAACTGGACCAGAAAGTGGTATCTCTAATCATGAAGAACAAATCAATGTCAATACGTGATTTGGCCAAAAAAGCAGGAACGAGTGTCGGAATAATCCAGCGTATCAAGAGGCGAAATTACCTGAAGACTGTGCAAGAAACAGAAAATCTCGAAACAAAGTGTAGAACAGAAGAAGCGAGCAACAACAAGGGCCCGGAAATTGTATTCGCGTCTTTTGCAGTGTCCGGATGCATGCGTTTTGATGGACGATAAGACTTATGTAAAAGAGGACTCAAAAATCCTTCCAAGTCCACAATATTTACTGTCGTCGTTGGGCAGGATGTGAACGATGCGGACATGTCGATTCAAGTGGAGAAATTCGGTCAAAAGGTACTGGTATGGCAAGCAGTATGTTCCTGTGGTTTGAAGTCAACCATTTTTTACACTACCGAAACTATAAATGCAGAAATCTATCGATCTGAATGTCTCCAGAAGAGATTGCTGCCTTTATGTAAGAAGCATAGTACACATCCACTGTTTTGGTCGGATTTAGCGTCGGCTTACTATGCCAAAACCACTCTCAATTGGCTTACTAAAAAGGGTATAAATTTCGTTGAGAAAAATATCAATCCACCAAATTGCCCTCAGCTTCGACCCATCGAACGTTACTGGGTAATCGTGAAGAGGGTTTCCAACAAGACTGGTAAGACAGCTGTGTACATGCAGGAGTTCAAAAATTTGGGCTCAAGCGACCAAGAAATGCGATGCAACACTTGTCCGAAACTTGATTTAGAGCGTTCGATCAAAATTTCGAAATTTCGTGAAGGAACAATTTAAATTTCATCCAGTTTTCATTTTGCTCAAGTTTAACCTCGTACAATAAAGGATCAAGTTTTAGTTTGAATAAAATATCGTTTTTTATCATATTTTGAAAGAAAAATTTGTGGATAGCTTATTTTCGATACACTCTTTAGCTAAATAGCTAAATAGCTTCCTACATATGGAAGAATATGTTAAAAAGGACATGTTTCCCAATTTTTGCTTTGTACTAAAACTTCAAAGCAAAGCAAAATATTTGTAATTATCGTTTTGGCATTGAATGTGGCATAATATCAATAACTTTTATCTGCATTTTTAATATTTGAGAGAGTTGATTCTGCTCAATAGATTGCTTTCGTAAATCAAGCTATAAGACCAATTGTTAGATTACTATTGTGCAATAGCTCTCAACTTGATTTAATTTGGTGAATTAATATTTAGAGTTAGAGGCAAATCACCCAATAGACAAAAATCACTTCCAGTCACCAAAACAAATTCACCAGCTTCTGTATAGGTACAGAACAAAGGCGAGCACTAAAACTTGCTAACGAATTTTATGCAAATGTACAAATCGGTCAGAACCTTAAACCGTATGTGAATCCTTTTTCCTTATTCCCATGTGACTCATGTCGTTGGGTTTTGCAAAACTAACCTGCTAGGCTACCGCATATTTGCATTTTAGACCACAAAAAATGGTAGCAAAAGTTGAATTTGCTGCTGACAGATTGTTTATCAAGGGACAGTAAAAAGAAACGACTCATCCTGACCGTGGCTTTCTGTTTATTCCGGTCTTTTCCTATACCCATTGCAAAATCAACTCAATCTCTCTTGATAATTTGCCGTCGCAGATGTTTGTCTTCCAGTTTTTCTTTCTCTATGCTAGTTCGACAAAATTGTTTTCCATATTAGTTGAATGATGCAGGATGGTGTCAGGATGTCAAAACCCCAACCACCCCCAAATATAAAGTATTAAATCAATTGAATTCTTCTACAAATCAAAAATCTCTGCTCAATTTTCAAGAATGGAAACTAAATTTACCAAGAGCAAGGTATACTGTGAAATTGAAATATATCTGCTATGATACAGATTTTATTCTTTTCATAGAATATTTAGGGTTCATAGACAATGTTTTGTTACAACACGAAGACGAAATAGTCCTCAACCGGTATTCATATCGTTATACCATATTTTAATGAGTTTGGAAGGAAAACAATATTCTCAACAAAATCAACCCCTTCACTGCAATATTGGTGGAGCTGAGTGATTCTTTTTTTAAGTGTGTAGCCGGGTTTTCATATAAAAACTGCCCCCAAACAGAACAAAAATGGATATAACAGTTCGGCTGAAAAGTTCGTATCGTTTAATAGAAACACACATTTTTTTTGCCAAAATTCGTTTTTATTATTCGACATAATTGCCATCAGAGGCGATACAGCGATTATAGCGATCTTCCAACTTTTCGATACCATTTTTGTAGTACGATTTGTCCTTTGCCTCAAAATAGGCCTCAGTTTCAGCGATTACCTCTGCATTGCTTCTAAATTTTTTACCAGCGAGCATTCTCTTGAGGTCTGAGAATAGAAAAAAGTCACTGGGGGCCAAATCTGGAGAATACGGTGGATGAGGGAGCAATTCGAAGCCCAATTCAGGCAATTTCAGCATGGTTTTCATCGACTTGTGACACGGTGCATTGTCTTGATGAAACAAAACTTTTTTCTTCTTCAAATGAGGCCGTTTTTTTTAAATTTTGTATCGCTCTAATAACGCTATATAATAGTCACTGTTGATGGTTTTTCCCTTTTCAAGGTAGTCGATGAAAATTATACCATGCGAATCCCAAAACACAGACGCCATAACCTTACCGGCCGATTGTTGAGTCTTTCCACGCTTTGGGTTCGGTTCATCGCGTGCAGTCCACTCAGCTGACTGTCGATTGGACTCCGGAGTGAAGTGATGGAGCCATGTTCCGTCCATTGTTATATATCGACGAAAAAAATCGGTTTTATTTCGATATAACAGCTCCAAACACTGCTCAGAATCATCAATTCGTTGTTGTTTTTAATCGATTGTGAGCTCACGCGGCACCCATTTTGCACAAAGCTTTCTCATACCCAAATATTCGTGAATAATATGTCCAACACGTTCCTTTGATATCTTTAGGGTGTCAGCTATCTCGATCAACTTCACTTTACGGTCATTGAAAATCATTTGTGGATTTTTTTCACGTTTTCATAGGTAACAGCCTCTTTTGGACGTCCACTGCGTTCATCGTCTTCGGTGCTTATATGACCAGTACGAAATTTTGCAAACCACTTACGAATTGTTGCTTCGCCCGGTGCAGAGTCTGGATAACACTCATCAAGCCATTTTTTGGTATCGGCGGCACTTTTTTTCATCAAAAAGTAGTGTTTCATCAACACACGAAATTCCTTTTTCTCCATTTTTTTCACAATAACAAAAGTAGCTTCACTCAAAATGCAATATCTCACAAACTAATAATCAGACAGCTGTCAAATTTATACACGTATCTTTTGAAAGTTGGTACTAACTGAAAATTGTATGGATTTAATTCTAGTGGCGCCCTCTCATAGAAACGATACGAACTTTTCAGCCGATCTGTTACGCTGTTTGAAAGGGTTTATATTGGAGATGATTTTCCCAAAATTTTAACTCTTTAACTGCCATATTGGTGGAGTTAGGGTGGTTCTTCTGATTTTCATTTTATTTAAATTTTCCAAAATCCTCTTTGGCAGAAAAATTGAAAAAATCAGGAATATTTTAGGAATTATGGGAAACCTTTCTGATTTTTTTCATAATTTTTCAAAATGTATTTCATGTGAAAATATGTTCAACATTTTCGAAATTTTTTTAATCGCGCTTACAATTTTGGTACCACTCTAAATTTTACATCAAAAATATATCATTTATGAGTACATTACGATGTATTTTTTCAGATTTTAAAATTGATATAACATCAGACTT
The DNA here is from genome assembly GCF_030247185.1 of Malaya genurostris. Lineage (NCBI taxonomy): Eukaryota > Metazoa > Arthropoda > Insecta > Diptera > Culicidae > Malaya > Malaya genurostris. The sequence goes on from NC_080571.1 coordinate 112,026,428, forward strand.
CCAAGAAATAAATCATTCGGAAAAGCATGCGTCTCCATCAAATTGTCATTATCCGATGGAGACGCATGCTTTTCCGAATGATTTATTTTTTTAAAGTCGGATATTATACCTGTCCACATTTTATAAAAATCTGGAAAAAAATACAGCGTAATGTACTCATAAATGATTTATTTTTGATGTTAAATTTAGAGTGATACCAAAATTGTAAGCGCAATTTTAAAAAACTCGAAAATTTTGAACATTTTTTTTCACATGATATACGTTTTGAAAAATTCTAAAAAAAAATCAGAAAGGTTTCCCATAATCTCTAAAATATTCCTGATTTTTTTCAATTTTTTTGATAGAGAGGTTTTTGAAAAATTTCATAAAAATGAAAATTAGAAGAACTACCCTAACTCCACCAATATGGCAGTTAAAGGGTTAAAATTTTGATAAAATCATCTCCAATATAAACCCTTTCAAACAGCATATATAAATTTTTATTCTGTTGTTGGGCAGTTTTTATATGAAAACCTGGCTACACCCTCTTTGATTTTTTTTTGGTTTTATTTATTTTAAATCATGGTTGTTTTAGGCACTGTCAGAATGGTTGACAAATATTTCAAAGTTTTTGAAGATGTATTTCTTGCATTGTAAAATATTTTTAAAATTTGTGACTTTACACATCCGATTTTGGTACCACTTTGGATTTTTTAGTAATAGATCAATAAGTTTCTGACACATGGAATTGTTTCCGTTATATTTTTTGCTTTTCTTATATAGAAAGGCTATACAATCATTGTGAAACCGACTTTTGAACCTAGGCCCGGAGGGCCGAATGTCATATACCATTCGACTCAGCTAGACGAACTGAGCAAATGTCTGTTTGTATGAGTGTATTTTTCGTATATATATATCTGTGTGTGTGTGAGTGTGTGTGTGTGAGTGTGTGTGTGTGTGTGTGTGAGTGTGTGAGAGAGAGAGAGAGTGTGTGTGTGTGTGTGTGTGTGTGTGTGCGTGTGTGTGTGTGTGTGTGTGCGTGTGTGTGTGTGTGTGTGTGTGTGTGTGTGTGTGTGTGTGTGTGTGTGTGTGAATAATATGGTCACTCGGAGATGACTGCGACGATTTTCACAAACTTAGATTCAAATGAAATGTTTTATGGTCCCATACAAAGATTCTGAATTTCATTTGGATCCAACTTCTGGTTCCGGAATTACACGGTGATATGCACCAAAAATGATGTCACTCACTTTTCTCGGAGATGGACGGTCTTAAGATGCCATAAAAATATCCCAATTTTTATTCGGATCAAACCCCTGGTTCCGGAGGTAGGGTAAAAATGTCAATTTCAGGAATACTTTGTTCATAAGCTACCGCTTTATATTGGCTAGTGATCTTCTCTAGTTTGCAGACCATGAGAGTCCATAACCGAATAAACCGTTGATAGTCCCATAATGATTCGCTGAATTTTATCCAAATCCGACTACCGGTACCTTTTTTTCCAAAATTCAAATCGTCATAGAGAATCGTAAAAAAAATAGTTGGTCATGTTAGTGCATGGTTGACTGAACCGACAATAGTAATCAAATGTGATAAAATGGAGCTTTACTTTCTTACATGTGATTGAACAGATTTTCACTAACTTAAATTCAAATGTGAAACAGAAATCTTCAACACTCTCTTCTAAACTAGTTGTAGCATTTCGGGGAATTTGCATAACTGCTAGAACAAAGCACCATGCGTTTCCTTCTAATACAACTTTAATGAAAACGCTTAGTTGATTGTTGCCCTCGTTATGAAACAATATGAAAGCAAAGATCTTTAACGCATTCATAAACTATTTATATATTACTAAATAATCCAGAGTCGTACCAAAATCGAAATTGTGAAAAATATTTTCCAAAATTAAAATAAACGATAAAATAACCTAACCTGATCATAAAGCCCTAACAAGTTTATAACAAAAAGCTTTTTACGTAGCATGCTCTGACATAATTTTGGTCTCGTTAATAGTTAAAAAAAAATTTTTTTCTGACAAGTATCAAAAAGAGAAATAGTTTAGACACATTGGGCCGTATGAATAAAACGTAGCATGCTTGAATCTCGGTAGTAAATGCTACGTGTGGATCACGTTCCTGTCAAAACATGCTACAAACTGTAGTATTTACTACAAGTTTTCGGTAGGTAGCTCTAGAGGTTGCTACTCGTGTGTTTGCTGATAAAGTGAAGTACAGAAATTAAAAAAGTGGCATTTTTACAGATGTAAGTACGTTTCTTGCTTTGTGCATGCTTATGCCAGCTTTTCCGGCTCTGTGTCGATACGGTATACAGTAAATGCTCAATATTCGAACTTGTTTTTTATTCATACCAAACCGCGTTATACTCTGTGGACTTTGTTTTTGAGAAGATACTACAAGGGGACGGGTATAGCGTGATGGGTAAGTCGATGCCTTTCACGCAGCCCGCCTGGGTTCGATTCCTAACCCCGCACAAAGGCTCAGAAAGTTTTTCTGGCCCGTAGAGGCGAATGGCATTAATGTTAAAGCCTCTATAATCGAAACAAAAAAAAAAGATACTACAAACAACAGACTTTACTACATTTTATTCATACGGCCCAATGTGTTGATCGGGAAGCTCTGTCAATATGGTTGTGAATGGTTTAAAATTTTGGAAAAATTACTCGACTTTCAATCAACGAATTGTGATGAAATCGGACACATTATCTTTGTTTGGTCTCTAAATGTGCTACTACTACTGTTGTAGGGACACGAAAGCTCTATCATACAGCGACAGCAGATCTCACTCTAACTAATGGTTTTCGTATACGAATATGACTACTGGAGCCGTTAACCTATATCTCAAGACGAAAAACAAAAAAATATTCAAGTTCTGATAGCATCCTCGGTTCGAGCTACAAACCGAAAAGAGTTCGTTTCTGAAATGAATAATCAGTTCAAATAGTCCCCTCTGCGGCTGCGTTTATTTCTTATACATGCATCCGCTGCAGAACATTGATAAGAGTGGCATTAGCGCAATTTAAATAATTTAATCAGTTCTGATACGCCATGCGTTCTGTTTGATCATCCGTTCAAAACAAAAGTTTTTTTTTAAACCGTGTTTAAATTCAACAAATTGTTTAACGATGCACCGAATCCAATTACAAATAATTTCGGTCAGTTTCGTATCAATGCTGCTACTGGTACTTGATTCAATAAAGCAAAGTGATGCCATTGTCGGCGGGATAAAATCGGCCCCACCGCCAATCGATGATCCAGTGGTTTTCGTAAGATATGTCGGACAATCTGCCCGGCTAGAAGGAAGTCTAAATCGGCAAACCGGACTTTACTCCTTCCGTGGAGTACGATATGCGGATGCTCCTACTGGAGAGTACCGCTATCAGAGACCTCGATTTAAGCGTCTCAGTGGAGACATAGATGCTATCAATAATGGTCCACCATGTCCGCAACCAGAGCCAAATAATCCCTACAAAGTAATCGGCAACGAGGACTGCTTGTTACTGAATATTTATACTCCACAAATGCCCGATGAGACCACCGGTTTACCGGTGATAGTGTGGATCCACGGCGGAGGCTACCGCTATGGATCAGCGGCTCAATATGGAGCAGAACCGTTGACGCAAAACGGTGTAATTTTTATTCCAATTCAGTATCGTTTAGGATCATTCGGCATTGTCGGTGACGGTAGTCGTGATTTTTCTGGAAACCTAGCCTTACTAGACATGGCCACCGCCGTTCGCTGGGTGAAGGATTACGTTTCGTGGTTTGGTGGAGATCCCAACCAAATTAAAGTGATCGGCCACGGATCTGGTGCAACCGCTGCAATGATTTTATCGTCAGCCACCATGGCTCGCAGTGCCATTGGCGGTGTAGTGGCAATGTCCGGATCATCGCTGCAGCCAAATTCGTACGATTCAGAACCTGTTACATCGTTGAACGAAATTGTGTCAAAACATAATTGTTCTGCTGGAAACGAAACAGAAATTGTGCGGTGCATGCGAGGGAAATCGGTTCATGATATCATCAATGTTGATAGCGAGCTACAAGTGAGTCGTTTGAGTGATCAAAGAGCGGTGAAATCATTGACCGCAAACGTTGGAATAAGTCCAGCAATTGAGCAGACAGATGATGATCGAGGATTGCGTGGTATTCTTGTGGAGGAACCCTCGGTTACTATTAGTAAAGAAACAAATACACGAAACATCCCTTTGTTGATAGGGGTGTCCAAAGATGAAACAGCCAATGGAATCGACATTAAAGAAATTGAAACAAAATTCGGCACTGCTACAAATTTTTTGAAAACTACTAGCGAAATTGTTGGTCTGAAAAACTTTTTAAAACTAAATAAATCAGTTGATATGTTAGACTCCCTGGGCAGTGTTCTGGATTTGTCAAAATATTTGGAAATACCAAAATCATGGAACGTGACGCAAGTCTTCGACAAACTCGTCGAGGCGACTACCGATGCTGTATTCAATCTTCCGGCTATAGTGACAGCACAGTCCTGGAGCAAAGCTGGCAAATCATACTTCTATAGCTTTGAACATCGTTCGGATAACACTAGAGGGAGCGATTTTCTTAGCGGCCTGCCGTTAGTAGCTAAACAAAGCTCTGATAGGCGAAAAGATGCAGTAGGACATGGTGATGAATTGGGTATACTTTTTGATACGCATGATATTCACGGTAATTTGATCACCAAAGCGGTAATCAAATCAAAGCGAGACTTGAATGCAAGACAGGCGTTTGTAGCGTTTATAGCAAAATTCGCTTATATGAACAGTAGTAACTCCGAGGACGACAGCCTATTTAAAGCTTTCTCTAGCAAAGGTACTCCGTACACCAAAATCGGTGAAAAAGCAACGTTGAACAATGATTTTAGGTAAGCAACATCTAGCATCAGACCATCTAGATATGTAAAATTCTACACTCTTTACAGATTTTGTCAGTTATCGATTTGGGGTGCTCAATTGGAATCGATAAAATCGATATCGTGTAAATTTTTGGGAGATGGTCTTGAAAATTTGGGCAAAGCTGTTGGTGGACTTACTGGACTCCTCGGTGGACAAAAACCTTCAATTCAAAAACCTGCTAAAGTGCTTGGAATCATTTGAAAACCTTACGGATAGTGTATGCATGACATAATAACTACAAACAAAATAACTTTTTTACCACATTAAAAAGCAAAACAAAAACTAATATAGAAGCAAAAGAAAGTATGAATGATATATGTTTGAGTCAATAAATCAGTAATCTCTTTGAACAATCTTTTCAACATCCTCACACGAAGTCAGAATTTGAAAATTATTAAATCGGATCTACTGTTTACTTTTTTGACAGGACTGACAGTTGAGTTCTGGTAGGTTGCGCACAGTGTGATAGTGTATCACCAAATTCGGCATCAAGTACAGTGGTTCTTCTTTTTGTGCTGTTGATAAGTGTGCCAAAATGAGAAAAAGACCGCCGTCACTACGCTTCGTTCTTTTGGCAGTTCAGTTAAGACACGGTACTTTACGTATGCTTTTTTGGAACCATTAGGTGGCGTTGGCAATTCCACGTAAACAGTTAATGCACTAATGAGTCAAAGACAAATTATTGAAATAAGAAAATAGTTAAGTGCACGCAACAAAAACCGGTATTTATTCAGAACCAAAACCCCTAAATCGTTATAAACATTGTTCAAATTCGAAAGCATAGTATTGGTACTACATTCCGTAGTGAAAGTTTAATTTTGCAGTACGGTTGCATAAATAATATTACGATTCTCCAGACACTATAGGTTCGACACGTGACAACAAGTTTGTAAGGCAAGCGTCCGTACTACATCGCTAGAAACTACAAATGCTATTCATTTTTTGCCTTTCTCATATAGAAAGGTTATGCAATCACTGTGAAAACCGACTTTCTAACCGAGGCCCGGAGGACCAAATGTCATAGACCATTCGGGTTGTCTGTGTGTATGTGTGTGTATGTATGTGTGTATGTAACAAAAATGTGCACTCGATTTTCTCAGAGATGGTTGGACCGATTTTCACAAACTTAGATTCGAATGAAAGATCTCTTAGTCCCATTAGTCAATTGCTATTGAATTTTACCCGGATCGGACTTCCGGTTCGGGAGTAACGCGCTAAAATACGCAAAAAATGAAGAAAGAGTGCACTCGTTTTTTTTCAGATACCGCTCAACCGATTTTCATAAACGAAGATTTAAATTAAAGGTCTAATAGTCCCATAGGTTGCTATTAAATTTCATCTGGATCCAACTTCCGGTTCGGGAGTAACGGGGTAAAATGTGCAAAAAGAACTAAAAACGTGCAATTGATTTTATCAAAGCCCGCTCATCCCATTTTCATTAGCGTAAGTTCAAATGAAAGGTCTTACAACCCCATATAATCTTACCAAATTTTATCTGGATACGATTTTCGGTTCCGGAATTACAAACTAATGAGTATATAAATTTCATTATAAGCGACGTGTTTTTATACATGACACGGAAAATTCAATCAAATACATTCAAACAGCCGTGTAATTCTTGAATTGAACTGATTTGGATAGTGTCATACGGGATTCCTGAATTTTATCCTGATCCGACTTCCAGCTCCAAAACTATAGGGTGAAGTGTGTTTCAAATTTTATACCATCACTTAAAGCGGAGAAACCAAATACGCAAAAAACTACAAGGATCAGCCCCATGGGGTTGTTCGAGCCATTGATGTGGAACAAGGCAACCAAAATATCTAATTATCTACAATCAAACAGTTCAATCAATCGTCACACTTTTGAATCCGCAATTGCACGAGAGTCTGTCTACATTGATCTTGATCAGGAACCAACACCGAACATTGTTTGTTTTATAACCGACGAAATTACACCAATATCCCAAATGTATGCAATTATATCTTTGTACATACCTGCGACACGATTTTGATATTAAAACTTCTCTTCGCCAAGCTTGCGTTCAAGTTTTGCATGCAAGAAATTATTTTTATAGCGTTAAGTTTCTCCACCATTCTGCGATTTCGGTTGAAGCGATAAACTTTTTCTCATTATCAATCGAGTTCATATTATATAAACTAGAAATTAATCTTAACCACTCAAAATTTACCCTGGGGTAGATATCAATTTCTCAGGCGAAACCACATTACATGGAATTTCATCCGAGCTTGCATGACACAAGATCAGATACCAATTAAAGCTTTAAATCGTTTTATGGCACTTTTTGTCTTGCTATCTAGCTACAACCTACCTCTAGCATGCTACGCGTAGGACTGAAACGTTAGCTATAATTTTGCTTCTATTTATAGACTCGCGTGCTTCCAACAGTTTCGCTTTTGCATCGATTGACCAGTCAGAGCGATGCTTTCACTTTGATGTATCGCTTTTTCCTTCCAAACCGTCGTCTATGACAGGGAAATCCGATATGCCGGAGATTTTTAGCAAACAAAACAGGACACTGTTCGATACTAATCAAAATTTCAATCATTTATAATTGAAAATACGTGGCTTGATACATTCAAATCGAATCGTAGAAATATTTCCAATCAAATAATGAAATAACATTAACAATTGATACAAAATATACTGAGCTGTGAGTGTTTAAAACCTGACCACATTTCTACGTGTATTTTTCCTTGAGTTTCTAAATTGCACCCCTATATAGAAAATAAAGATGTGTTCCACATCAAAAATCTAAATCAACATCAAAACTGCTCCAATCGGTAGTCATTATCAGTAGACGGCCAAACAAAGCGATTCTGGTTATTCCTTCAAGAATCGGAGAAAAATATTTTGAAGAATACCACAGTATTATATATAACTCTACGATTGATATGAGAAAGGCATTATTTCCCACTAGGTGTCCGGCTCATTGCTCCATTCCAGGCAATGAAAGAACCGATAGTTTAGTCAAACGTGGTGGTATTGCAGATGAAATTTGTGAGAGACCGATTGCTTTCAACGAATTCTATAGCGCGTCTCGCCAAAGAACACCTGCCAGCTGACAAGCTTCTTGGGATAAAGATGATCTGGGTCGGTGGATGCACTCAATTATTCCTAAAATATCGACAAAGGCATGGTCCAGGGGACTGGATGTGAGTAGGGATTTCATTCGCGAGATGTCCAGACTCATGTCCAATCACTACACGTTAGATGCACATCTCCTTCGAATTGGACCTTCCGAGACTAATCATTGTGCTTGTGGCGAAGGTTATCGCGATATTGATCATGACGTTTGGACATGCGTGGAGTATCGTGATCAGAGGTTGAAATTGTCACGCATTCTCAATGAAAGAAACCATTCCAACAACCTCATTTTCCATATTTTACTGTCTCATTCGTAAATGACCGACATCAGTACAAACGAAGAGATACGAAGCATTTTCGTTTCTCATTGAAAAAATGAGAGAGTATAATTGTCAATGTCACTCTTTCCTCTATGACAAGACGAAACCAAACTAGCGTCTTCAGGGAACCACAGCAGAATTGCAATTCTCATTCTTTCATCGATGTATTGAAAATCTGTGACGCTTGGCTATAAAGAGTGACTAAAATATGACAAATCGAAGTAATTACATCCCAGAACCTTTTTGGAAATCAAAACTACTACAAATTCGAGCGCCAACAAGTAAAAGTCATTGTAACACCTTTTTCTATTTCGGTTGAATACCGACACTGTATACTACGGGATTTTCACTGAAAAAAGCAAATGACTGCAAGGGCAAATGAAATAAAGAACACAATTTTAAAACTACTATCCCGCTTATGTCATTGACTTTACATGGATTTCGTTCTCACGGTTTGCAAGCGAAGCTGAGAGTGACAGTAATTTCTCGTCATTTTCGTCTATTTTGAGTTAATGAAAATGACTTTTATTAGCTCTGATCGTGATGTCAGATCTCAACTAATAAATTCCTTACGTACCCAAGGTAGACTATCCAATGTTCGCGACATTCTTACATGTCGTGACCTTCTTTTCATGAAACTTCTTTATCATTTCATTAAGTCCATTGGAGTTCCAATTTAAATTTTATTTTATGTTCGACTGTTTTCTCTTCCATGAGTTCAACCAATAGCCAACTATACGATATTAAATAAAAGTGATGAACTGATGCAAACAAACTTGAAATAGTTATTAGATCATGTACAAAATGAAAGTATTTCATTTAATGTAATTTATAATAGCAAATCGCTTTATAAAAACAGTGTTTAGATTAACTAATGAATACCAAAATATTAATATGATTTTCGAAATTTATTAAGTTTAAATTACTATGTATTGTGGAAGCCCCGGCGAAGAAAAACTTATGTACATTGCCTATGAAATAAACGTATTCATGGGAAAAACCCCACTAGGTGTATTAAAACAGTTTTTTGTATTTGAACTAGTAATACTTTCAAACGAATAGATTTCGAATATACAGGGTTATTTTAGCAAATGGTACAACTGTTTAATACCGGCTGTCGATGGAACGTAATTCAGGTGGTTTGGTGGATTCATGTTCTTGAGGATAAAATGCATCAATATAGCCTCATAGCAATCACAATAATAGTATGAAGCTAAATTCGGTCAAAATAATACTGCATCAAAATCGGTAGAGGACTTATTTGGATACATAGATCATCATTGATAACGCCTGTTATAGCGAAAATTTCACTTCATAGCGGTTTAGGAAGTTTAGAACCTTATTTGCTTGTAATCCAACACGCGACACTCACGTGTTGAAATGTTGGAATGAAATTATTACCCGAAAAAAATATATTGTAGAAAAACAATACGATTTGTTATTACAAAACCTTCCACAATTTTGCTTTGACCGTTGAAATATATTTTTTGTGTATTGTTATTCACTATTTAATTAATTCTGAACATGCTTTTTACAATAGAATGTATAGGTTGTTAAGTATCGTAACAATTCAAATTATAAAATTTTTTTGTAAAACAATCAAATGTACAGTTTGCACATAATTTGAAACACCACGTGTACAATAAGTTTAATTGTGAATCTTAGAAACAATGTATTAAATCGTTGGAAATAAAAAAAATCTTGTCAAGATACAATAAAATGTATTGAAAACCATAGATCTAATTATGAATCAATTCTTTATGCTATAAAATAAATGGTTTATTTTTTACGGGCAACCATTCCCTCCGTCTTTCTACATGATGCTTCCGGATCCCGTCCTGCCTCGCGTTTATCCTTTAGCAGCTTAGCTACTATTTATTTTTCGAAATTCGATACCCAAGAAACAAATGTAACTTGTTTGTAGTTGAAGGTATTGTATAATAGTTGCAGAGTCCTTGTTTATATTTGATATGTTAAAAAAGATTGTTAAACATATTAAAATCGATCGTGCAACTTATCATTGTTTAGTTTCACAGTAGTGCCGAAAAATTCATTGGAGAACAACTTTGGAAACATCTAAAACAATTGTGCAGTAAACCACCAATTTTAACATGTACCAATAATTTGTTTTAAGTTTCTCATTATCAAATATATGTTTTCCAATGAAACTGCAGTTTGTATTTGATTATCTGTTCCAAAAATAAGAACGACCAATTCTACAATGTGTAGTATTATCATTCATTCAAGAGCAGAATATTTTAATAAACCCATGTTCGTGAAATGAGCAGTCGTATTGCAAATGAAGTTATACTTATATCAATTTAATTCCTGTTTACATTACGCAGTAATTTTATTAAACTTCAAAGTCGTTTTTCTTTTTTGCTGTTTTTATTACTGCATTCTCAATGTAATCAATGCAAAAGTTTTTGTAAGAGTTGCACAATTGTATTTTACAAGCTCGTATGAAAATACGTAAAACAAACACATTTGAGACACTCAAAGAACATTCAGTTTCTCTCAACTGAATATCATCATCACATAAACATACGAAATTTGTCAAGTTATAAGACAAGTTGTACATTCGTACCAGCTGAAGAACTGCAAGACATGTTGCATAACCTTTAAAAAGTGCAATTTTCAGTAACACAATAGTTACCAGGAGTGTAATGAAAACTCACTTGATAAAATGCTTGATCAGTATGAAAATACAGGAAAGCAACATAACGTGCCAAATGGGTTGGACAGCTACTATCTTACTTTGAATAAAAGTGATGTACTCATACAAACGAACCTGAAATAGATCATGTACAGTATATACACAAATAAATGGTTTCTGTTTTCTTCAATGAAAATTTTTACAACTAATCGTTTCAAAAAAACAGTGTTTTTGAGTACATTAACTAATGAATACCGAAATACAAATATGATATTGAGAGAAACTAGTAGTAATATGTTTTATTAAATACCAACCATTGTGGCTATATTCGAAATATATTAGATTTAAAGCAAAGATGGCTTTTATCGTATCAAAGAACGCTCTCTACCAACTCTTCAACGATTCAATCAGTGCCATCAAAGAGAGACGAATATCATCTCAGCAACAAAAAAAACGGTATGGTTCATTTAACATAGAATAGACACCAGTGCGAGAGCGAATTTCTCTCGATGACCTGCCTGAGAATCAAAGGTTAGCACGCTGCTGTGGGGATTCTCTCTGAAGCAACAAATGTCGCTTATTCTCGTTTCGCGATCCGATTCTGTATGGGCAGTGGATAATTGCGATAGAATCATTTTACTATTGCCGCTTATTCTAACTATGTGCGTATAACCTTTGAATAAGTTGTGTCTATGAAAATGTATGTAAATGCTCCACACAAGGGTTTTGCAATATTGCAACCTAATATGAGAATCATCAAGTCGAATCATCGATTCGATTTTATGCGATAATTGTCAACCTGCGATGCTCTCTTGGTCAATTCCACACAGCACCAATCATTACTAGACTGTAATTATTTTTTTAACGGCAGTGAAATACTCAGAGTATGAAGTGTAGCGAAGGAATGTAGAAAAATTCTCTCACGGTTCAGGCATTGAGAGACACGAGTTCATGTATCATCTTCTACCGAATTGAAAATGTTGTATACAATATAGAGAAATATCGAGCAGCCTCTGTCAAAATAACAGCAACCACCAACACTGGTTTAAAGCACTAGATATGAAGAATACTAAGGCGAAAAAAAACTAATATATAAATAAACGTATTTATGAAAATGTATTTTTCAAAGACTTTTGCAGTGAAAAACTTAGTTCTGATTTATATACTTGAATCAATCTGTTTTAACCACTGAACAATACATTTTAGGTTTTCCAATGCAAGTTGGATTGTTTTCCGTTCATATGTTTCGAATACGTCGTCGTCAACTTGAATTGCGAAAGAGTAAAAAATCTATTAATTTTCAACTATGAACTTGTCGAACCAAAATTCATCCCGGCTGATCCATTCATCCGATTTATCGAAACCATTGGATGGGGTAAGATCAGCAATCTCTGTTCTGCTCATGTACCTATACTCAAAAGATAGTATGAGAATCAACATGTTAAATAAGACATTGCGATACTGGCTATTATGACCAAAGCAAAGACACTACTCCATTAACTTCAACAACAAAATAATTTCACCTTTGCGCCAGTTGCGGTTCCATATGATTCATACCAAAACAACCAGAGCCAATTTTCTGACTGTGAGGAAAAGTTCACTTTCAAACTCAAGACAGATAGCGCTATTACAACGCCAGTGATTTTTTTCTCTTCAGATCGATCTAAAGCATAAAAATCAGCTCAACAACTCCGACAACATGGTAAAGATTGGAATCGACTTACGTGAATACTATCCCAGCGTGGAGTGGGACATCCTTGGAGTACCGGCGGAACGTCATGAGAAGTACTATCCTTGCTGTGCAGAACCATATCCTGGTGAGTAATCGAATTTTTAAAGAGCGTTTCATTTGTCATGTTCTTCACTTTCTTCTGGCGTTTCTCTGGAAAAAAGGAAAGGAATTTATCACTTGGGACGTATTCCAGCACTGCAGCAGTGTCTTATATATATATTTTTTTCTTGCTTAACTACTTGCACTCACTACATTAATGTTATTTTTTTCTCTTCATCCGGTTCCAATGCAGACATTTTCTTCAACATCACGTTGAGACGAAAAACACTGTTCTACACAGTTAATTTGATAATACCTTGTGTCGGCATTTCGTACCTTTCGGTGCTCGTGTTCTACTTGCCAGCTGATTCTGGAGAAAAAATTGCATTATGCATCAGTATTCTGCTATCACAGACCATGTTCTTCCTGCTGATATCGGAAATCATACCTTCCACCTCGCTGGCCTTACCCTTGCTCGGCAAGTATCTCCTGTTCACGATGATTTTGGTCGGGCTGAGCGTCGTGATCACCATTATTATACTGAACATACACTATCGCAAGCCGAGCACTCACAAGATGGCACCGTGGGTCAGGAAATTCTTTATCCTCCGTCTACCGAAATTGCTACTGATGCGGGTGCCGAACGATTTGCTAAAGGTAAGTCGAATTTTCCCCCCATTGCAAATGCAGAGCACGAATCGAGCAACCTCGCCGGGACACGAGTTCTACTCAGGTGTTGAATTCCTATTTGATGCAATTTGTAAATGTTTCCCTCTGTGTACCAAGGTGTGTCATCGTTATCTGCTTGCCGGATGTGCCCTGAGCGCATTTGCATTTTAAAAGCAGCGCACCCCTTTTAGATACATTGATATTCCCAATGACTCTCAATAATTGCAAAACAAATTTGGGACAGTAAAGCGAGTTCAAATTAGGAATTTCCCGTAGACCAGATGCGCTAGTTTCTGTTTGTATTTGCTTGCATATTTTGCATTACAATAAGAACGATTCTGAAAAGGTTACCATACGCCATGGAACCAGGCATTGTGTACTTTAACGTTAACATATAGATAACTGCTGAGTTAATGGTTAATTCAGAAAAAAGCTATTTGCGTAATGTTATGCTTACATAGTCAAAACTATTCACATTTATGAAATTACTTCAATTTTATGCGTAGATTTAAGATAACAGGTTAAAGAGTTATTTAAAATTCCATACATCAAGGTTAATTTTTTAACAATGATGATTTTCAATTGAAGTGAAGAATATTTAGATTACTATAAATTCTCATATTTTATGAATTCATTATTAAAATCTACTGGCATCCAGTGTTTCTTTTACTGATGAAAATGTAACTTTGCATCAACGAGTGAAAGTCGGGAAAAAATATTACAATGTATGAATAGGTGCATGGAAAGTTGTTCGATGGAAAACAACATTTTTGTTTTTAATATGGGTGTGCATTTTAAAAAATTAAAATAATTGAAAAAGTTATCATGTAAACATCTACAGTACAGAAAATATGTAATTTTAACTTACACTACTTAAAATGTATTGGCGTATCTTTATATGAAGGAAGTAAAGCCACCATGAACTCAGATTACACTTTATTACCAACAAGAAACAGAACTAAAAAAGCAGATCGTGGAAATTTGAAAATTTGCGAAAAACCGAATCTACCCCTGACGGTTAATTCTTAATAGCGGCCCTTACACGAGCATTATTATTGTCATTTTTAATGATGTCTAAATAATGATGTATTTCAAATTTGATAGAAATCTCGTCATTACTGCACCATTACACGTTCATAAAAATGACATTATTTTTTAGTAATGACACTTTTAATGATAGTGTAAGGTCCGCTAATGAGCATAATTTTTCGCTTTTCCATTCATCTTTATTTTTCGCTTGTTTTTATTTTTTCTTATGATGAAAACTAATCGAAATTTTGATTATTAATGAACCGGTCTGATTTCCATTTTAGCAAAATCGGCAGAGAAAAAATCGAAGGTGATGAGTCTCTGAAGCAATCTGTAGACCACTATTGTTACAAATATTACAACGATTTGGCATTGGAGGAGTAGTAGACATATGGTTTGAGAACGGGAGAATCATTTCGCCGAAAGCCACATCGCCGAAAGTCGTTTCGCCGAAAGGATCATTTCGCCAAAAGGGCCATTCCGCCGAAAGGGACATTTTTTATGAAAGGGCCATGTCGCCGAAAGGGTCATTTTTTTCGAAAGGGTAATTTTAAATACATAACATAATTTTTTGGGAAACTGCAAATTCCGGTTATTCGTCAAAAATATCTATTTGTTTTTATATCTACTGTATAATTGATGAGACGCAGTCACATAACCGAAGCAAAGATGGCCCGGCGCACAAACCCGCCGAGGCGACGCCAGTTGAGTTGGCCGCCGACCCGCCGTCGAAGGCGGCGGCCTCTTGCATGCAAACCTGTAACCGCCTCGTTTGCCTGGTCTACTCAAACCTAGGTTTCTTTGCTTCAGTTAGGTCCGAACGAGCGATAGCGAGGTCGGAAAACATACGAACAAAAGGATGTGGCGAAGCCGCATTAGATATTTTTGCCTTTCTCATATAGATACCAAAATGAAACTCACTCAATTTTCTCAGCGATGGTTTGACCGATTTCCACAAACTTAGATTAAAATGAAAGGTCTCCCGATCCCATATGGAATCCCTGAATTTCATCTGGATCCGACTTCCGCTTTCGGAGTTATAGGGTAAAGTGTGTTCAATATTGTACACCGTCACTTAAACCGGCGAAACAAAGCAGGTTAAAATATTTCTAAACTGGTCTCAAAACTACACAAATCGATAGTCATTATCAGTAGGCAACTAAACAAACCGATTCCGGCTATCCTGGTTCCTGGTATCCGGTTCCGGAAGTACCGGAAATAGTGGTCATATATACCAAAATGAATCTCACTCACTTTCTCAGCGATGGTTTGACCGATTTCCGCAAACTTAGAATCAAATGAAAGGTCTTCCGGTCCTATATGGAATTCCTGAATTTCATCTGGATCCGACTTCCGGTTCCGGAGTGAAAGGGTAAAGTGTGTTCAATATTGTACACGGTCACTTAAACTGGCGGAACAAAAACCGTAAAAAATGTTATATACTGGACTCTAAACCGTTATTCCCAATCTTAGAGTCAATTGAAAGGTCTTATAGTCCTACCAAAAAATTACTGCATATTTTCGGATGCAACAAACATTTAAATTGTAATTTAGAGTGCGTACTAGTAGAGTTTGTATGTCATGTTAGTTGGTGGCTGTACGAACCGACTTTGATTATACCGGTTCTCGGGTTCCGGTGCCGGAAGTGCATATAATAGTGAACCCACTTAATTTTCTTAAGGATGACCTACGCAATCAAAGCACTGTTTTATTCAGTATGTTATACTAGTTAATTCACAAACAATCTCTTGGTTTCTTTCAAACATTGAAGAGAAAAATTTTGAATAGAATACCTAAATATTATATGTACATGAGAAAGGCATCATTACACCACTAGGTGGATTAAAACAGGTTTTTCATCTGCACTCAGTTATCAGAAAATATCCCAAACAATTGCCTGATAGGTACACTAATAAAGTCAACAAGTTCTTTTTGGAATTCCGTTCTGAGAATCATGAATAAAAACCAACAAAAATGATTCAAGTCTGGATCATTTCAGAAGTACGACTGTAGGTCAACAAAATGGCAGTTGAAATAATTGTTTTTTTTGCCTTTATTTGATCAATCCCAATCACAATATTAAAACTGATCGAAATGACTTTCGGCGAAATTCCTCTTTCGGCTGAATGGCATTCGGCAAAACGGCTTTTGGCGAAATGGTTTTCGGTGAAATGATCCTGATCCTTTGAGAATTATTAGTGTATAAATAAGTTCACGACGTTTGTTTTTTCTTTTAATAAATTTGAAACTTTATTAACAATAAAATGGTATATTCTAAGTATTGTCCATCGATAGCCACTACTTTTCTCATTTTTCTGGTAATTCATGGATACCCTTTTTGAAAATATGACATTTTTATAGTAAAAAAACGTGTTGTGGATTACGCTTCAGCTAAATGACACATAGTCTGATTCTAACACTGTATGACAGTTGCTCAAATTCTTTTAGAAAACAGCTAGAGGCAGTTAATATATATATATATATACATATATATATATATATATATATATATATATATATATATATATATATATATATATATATATATATATATATATATATATATATATATATATATATATATATATATATATATATATATATATATATATATATATATATATATATATCAGATCAATCAGTGGTGGTATTAATTTATGCATAAAACTATGATAAAAATGGTGTTTTAAGCATTTTTCTAACTAAAAGAAAAGTCATCAATTTACAATACGCAATATTATGTTGCATAAAAATAATCTTAGCCATAATCATATACAGTCGATATTAAATCTTGATACAGGGTCCAGCACTCGAAGTGTAACCAATTAAAAAGGCCATAAATTCAGTTTGGAAAATTACTTTTACTTAATTCAAAGTACAAAATGTGTAAAAATAATACAAAATTCAGAATCAATTCACTTTTGCTCGATATGACCACCTTTTGCCTTGACTATGGCCTTGAGACGGTCTAAAAACGAATCGCAAGTTGCCGAATGTGACTTGAAGGTATTTTGGCCCACTCGCGGACAATAACTTTTTTCAGCGCCTCGAGACTGGTGTATCTTTTAGTTCGGACTTTGCTCTCCAAAATGGCCCAAAGAGAATAATCCATTGGATTCGCATCTGGTGAATTCGAGAGCCATTGTGTGGACGTGATGAAGTTCGGAACGTTGTTTTTCAGCCATTCTTGGTTCACTCGAGCTTTGTGAGACGATGCCGAGTCCTGCTGAAACGTCCATGGTCTGCCACCGAAATGTTTGTCTGCCCACGGCTTCAAAGCAACCTCCAGAATACTTTCCCGATAATATGTCGCATTTACCTTGACGCCAGGCTCGATGAAAACGATTGGAGAGCGCCCATCTGCGGTTACAGCGGCCCAAACCATTATCTGTTGCAGGTGCTGCCTCCTGGTGGCCAATCGATGACTTAAATTCTCGTATGAACGGTCGGTCAAGTAAAACCTATCGTTTTGAGAGTTTACGAATTGCTCAATTGGAAAAATTTTCTCGTCAGAAAATACAATGTTCGGAAATTGACCGCTTTCGGCCAAACGAAGCAACTCCTTCGCTCTCTCAAGTCAAGATTTTTTTTTCGCGTTCACTTTTGGCAAAATGCTTTCTTGCGCTTGTAAACAATACAACTCCGAACTGTCATTTAGCAAATCAGCTGCGCGAGCGGTCTGAAGTTGGTTACACTTCGAGTGCCGGACCCTGTACTTTAACTACTATTCATAGCGAATTTAGATCCAATTCAGATAGGATTTATGTTATTTATAATAACCACATTGCGACCCGGAAATATGAATGATTGAATGTCAGATTTGTTAGGTTTTGCATTTTTTGGCTTTCTCATATAGAAAGGTTATGCAATCACTGTGAAAACCGACTTTTGACCCGAGGTGTGTATGTGTATATGTGTGTGTAGGTAAGTATGTAATATTTTTTTCACACACTTTTCTCGGAGATTTTCATTAAGGGGCGGGTAGGGTCTTAAACTTTTGAAAAATCATTTATTTTTTTCTTTGTATTTTATTACAGTAAAACATTTCAAGAATATTCTGTTAAATTTTCAAGCCTATCGGAATAAAACTTAGCAAGCTATGGGCCGTTATCATTGCTTATCTCATACTGCGAAGAAGTAAGAACTCGGTACACAGGCCCAAGATTACTGCTTCTACTGACTTAAAAACTTGACAAAACAATCTTGAAATGTTTCATTATAACAAATTATAAAATAAAATATATGATTTTTAGAAAATGTTAGACCCTACGGGCTCCCTTGATAACAAATTGTTTCCATTGATTTTATAGACAAAAAACTTTGGGCGCGTTTTTCTCGTAAGCAGGTTTTGAAAGTCCGTGTCCATCGTCATTCAAAAACTACTGCAACATTTCTTACAAAATTTTACATACATTTTCTACATATAATAAACCAGACCCCAACGTTTTCCTTTTCGTTGTTTGTTACTATGGGGAGGTTTTACAGCTACAAAATGGTCGATTTTTTCGTGAAAAATCGTACTTTTGAATTCAAGCAACCACCAAAAATTCAAAAAATCAAAAAAAAATCAAATAGAAACGTTGGGGTCTAGAAAAACTTCCACTCTAACTAACTGCTTTGATTTGTTGACTTCTGATAAGTCTGCGCTGAGATACAGTGGACACCGCAAATCATGATTTTCAAGAAACGTTTTCGAAAATACCTCTTCACCGACTTATTTCTCAATATTTTTCCACGAAAAAATTACAAAATGTTGTTCGTATAATGCAAAATGTTTGAGTTTATTCTTTTGAACGATTTTTCTGAAAAAAATTGCAAAAATGATCATTTATACCCTTGCCCTTCTATACGGAGGTACATATTCAAAATATAGAAGTAAAACCATATAGACAGTGGTTATTTTTTGAACATCTACAACTCAACCACGAACAATATCTAATTCTCCCTGTTTTTCAAACCATTGTCATTGCTCTAATTGATATGACGGTTTCGTATACATAAGTTTACGGTTTCCATATGATTTCTGCTCTTCAATGAGTGCGTTCGCATTTGAGAAAATTACTCACAGAAAACCAAATTCAGTGTCGAATCGACTTACACTCTGTGCGGTTCGATACTGCCGTAGAGAAGGTTGCTTCCACATCGTCCAAAAAGTCCAGGAACTAACTAGGAAAACAACATTTCTTGAGCAAAATTTCTTTATTTATTATCTAAATTTTTTTATTTCATACTTATAGAATGATTCGTCCATGGCCTTAAAATAGACTTCAGTTGCGGTGATGACTCTCAGATCATCAAATGACAAGTAGTCGCTGTGGGCTAGGTTATTGAGAATATGGTGGGTGAAGAAACAGATCGGTGCCCAATACGTTCAATTTGGCCATTATTTTCATTGACTTGTAGCACGGTGCATTGTCTTGGTTAAAGATGATTTTTTCTGCTTCATATGAGGCCGTTTTTTTACGATTCCATACTTCAAACGCATTAAAAACTAATAACGCATTAATAACTAAAAACTTTTGTTGGTACTTCCTTTTCAAGATAGTCGACGTTAATTATACCTCGAGCATCTAAAAACTGACGCCATACTTGTTGCAGCCACCTGTTGCGTTTTCCCCGTCTAAATGTTGAAACAACTCGGGAGAAAAAAGATAGATCCATGTTTCGTCCACTGTTTCATACTAAACAGTGTCGACCAGCTCTCTGGATAGTTGATGCGTTGTTGCTTTTGATAGATTGAGAGCGAACGAGGCACCTATTTGGAAAAGACTTTTTTCATGCCCAGATTTTCGCATACGATCGTAAAAGCACTTCCAGTTCAGTCGAACTTTGAATTTGTGTTCATCCATCACGATTATCCAAACTTGCTCACATTTTTTTCCGGATGACTGCTCAATTTGGTCACGTTAAAATCAGAATACCACAAATCTTCGTTTTTAATCTGAGTGCGGCAACACTTCTTAAACCATTGCTGGACTTGCCCGGTTTTTCCTTATAGGAAGCAATGTTTTATCAATAAACGGAATTCGTTATTTTTAAGTTTCAAAAAGTAACGTCACTTATATGTCGGTAAGTTTAGTGTTTGTGGTGCGATTGACGTGAAAACATTTGTCCTCTGAACGATGATGATAGTTTGACATTACAAACGTTATCTCAATCGGTCCCGGGACTTTTTTAACAATGTGCTATGCACATCAGCGGCTGGATTTGTTTTGTGCGCTGTTCGATTCGCCCGGGTTTGCGGTTCAATGCATACGGCGCTGGTCTTATAAACCAGTTGTCATATGTTCAAGCCCCGGCCTGGAATGATTCATAGTGTCAGTAGGATCGTAGTACTAGCCATGAAATGATTCTGTATGCTAAGAATCGGCAGCGAACTCTGTTGATACGGAAAAGCCAAATTCCACAGAAGGAATGTAATGCCAAGATATTGATTTCGATTCATGCGAGACATCTTTCACCATCAACCCCAACCAACTAAACGATCAGGATAACCAACATTCTCAAAAAAAAAATTTTGAAAATTTTCAAACACAAATAAGTTTATACTGAACCTAAAAGACTGCTGACATAATATTGCAAACAAATATTGGCAGAAATTTTGTAGTTTGATATTGTATTTAACCCTTAAATGCGCAATTTTGTTTTACAACAAAATATCGAAAACGCTTCAAGCTTCGAATTTACGCGTCTCATGCAAAGTTATATCGAAACAAAATATTATTTTAGAAATCTACTAAATAATACTTTCTAATAGTGGGTTGTTCTCCCTGGTACGAAAAATTACCCACCTGGGCTTAGCATGTTTCACCGGCTCTGCCACCACTAATCTAATACAACTTCCTTTATTTGTACAATACGCCTATATAGAATCAGTCCTAGCCGGCGGAGCAGATCCTTTCCTCCACTTTTATTGTCTCAAAATGAAAATATTATCTACGCGAATATTAAGCACTAACCATCAGTAATCGTTTTATTCAGAGTTGAAATGTAACTTTAAAGGTGAAAATATTTGTTTCATCTCATCTTCCGTTCTTGTTTGATGCATGTTGCTACAATGTTTATTGAATTTATGAGCATCGTTATTACATACTTGCGAAACGTGTCAGATGTCCATAACTAAGTGGTTGTATATTACTCTGCATGAGATGGTCCACAATTCTCAGTATAGAATTTAATAACAAGAATTCTCATAATTTGGTATTTCTTGCCAGGAACTTGCTGCCAACAAGATAAACTACGGAATCAAAATTAGTAAGAGCAAATTCGGTGCGGCACTGGCTGCTCACTCTCAGATGCAACAGAATTCCGGTGGCTCAAGTCCAGACTCAATCCGACACATGCAGGGACGCCCAGGAGGCTGCAATGGTTTGCACACAACAACGGCAACAAACAGGTTAGTACGCAAAAGATGTAACATTACTACGTGCTCCATCCAGCGTCCACCCATCATTACAGCTTACCATAACAACGTATGGAAGCATGTTCTTTTATGATTATATTCGCTTGAAATAGGCGAAAGTTCCGATAAAACCTAACATTTGTTTTAACATACTATTCATTTTTCCACCAGATTTAGCGGACTCGTTGGAGCCCTCGGAGGCGGCCTCAGCAGTCTTGGAGGCTATAACGGGCTCCCGTCGGTTATGTCTGGTTTGGACGAATCACTGAGCGATGTGGCGCCGAGGAAGAAATATCCATTCGAGTTGGAAAAGGCCATTCATAATGTTATGTTTATACAGCACCATATGCAGCGCCAGGATGAGTTTAATGCGGTAAGTATTGCTCGCACGCTGGCATTTTGTTTTCCGAGACAGAACAAAGTGTATGTAGAAGGAAGAGATTTCTCTTGCCAATTTAGTACCGACGTTGGGTGTTGTTTGCCAACTCAATCAAAGAAGGAACGCCTCGCCATTCACCCCAAAAACCACCCACTTGAAGCTTTTTCAGCGACAAGCGAGACTACTCGGCTTACATTATTTATTTTATTTTTTTATTCTCGTTTCCTTCTTCAGCTTTCAAGGTCGCCTGACAATGCTTATATTATCGATATTTTTTATTTTCGTCCAACTTTCTTAGAGACTGTTTCTCACCAGTTGTACGATTTTATAGCAGTTTTTTCCTTCCCTCAACATCTGAACTCATTTATAGAATTAAAATTCAGTGTGAACAAACAAAAAAAACCGTTGCTTGGAATAATAACATTCCTCCACTGATTAAATATATTTCGTTTCTTTCGTTTCATAACATTCGCACGCCCTAACCGACCGATGCCAAAACACCATCCTAACTCGGTTTACATTCGAACCGAAAAAAATAAAATTCACATAACAATAATACAGGAGGATCAAGATTGGGGATTTGTGGCGATGGTATTGGATCGTTTATTTTTATGGTTATTTACACTAGCGTCATTATTTGGAACATTTGCAATCCTGTGCGAGGCACCCTCGCTGTACGACGATACCAAACCGATTGACATCGAGTACTCCATTATCGCCCAAAAGCTGTTCAATCTCACTGTGAAGGATCCGCGGCACGCCTAAGTAACAAAATTCCACCCTCCGGCTCAAGAGCTGCTGCACAGACCGGATTTCCAAAGGCAGGATTTCCGCGCGATAGAAGTTAAAATTTATTGGCTCTTCCAACGGAATGTTATCTCAAATTGACTTAACCAAAGAAAGCTCCAATGAGGGGCAGATCGTGTCGTGTGTAAGTGTATTCGAATCGAAGAGAGTAAGCAATTTTTCACCGTGTTATTTGCTGTACTACAAGAATCAGCGGTTATTAATCACCAGTAGATATGATATGGTTAAGCCAGTAAAGTGACTATCAACTAAACCGTAAGCACTTTTTGCATATTTGAAATAAATTACCATGTTTCTAATTAAAGTCAAGGACAAAAACTTAGTACTAAATATCACATTCATGGCAGCGCAACACAGATTAACTATATTAATTAATTTGTCCGTGTCATTCCAAGCGAGCAAACGACCTGTCAAATCCAGTATAAACCTTAAAAATTGTCGACATTTTGAATGAAACATTTTTAGTTGTTGTCAACATCTAACACTAACTCTAAATTTAAGTTAACTTAAATGCTTGAATTTTCACGGTTGTGAATTAGAACAAAATATATGTATATATACATATTAATATGTGCATTTGTTTTGCACGGATAGAGAGACCGATTCGACTCAAGGCTTATTTCAGCCTATGTATTTATGCAGAAGTGGTGTCTGAAAAAAAGTTATAGAATATCAAACAGATACTCTACTCTAATAATATCTAATAAAAAACTAACCGAAAATACAAAATATACGAAAATTGTTCTGATCAACCTAGTAGTGTAATGTTGCACTACTTATATCACTCATACTCTAATGTATAAGGCTGATATACCCAAATCTCTTTTTACGTAGTAAACGTAAAAAAGTTTACGTTATTTGTAATTTTCAACGTAAAAAAAATTTTAGTTATGTATATGTATTATTGGATATGTAAAATGGATAATTATGGAACGAAAATCACTATTTGCAGGAAAGGAATGTCTAAGTCGTTTCAATATCCGAGATGGCGACATCCGGTATATTCGTTACAAACTATGGGTATTTTCGGAACGCGTTTGATAAGTAGATATCGGAAAATGATGTTTGAGGTGGTTCTGAATTCAAAGATAGCGGCTTCCGGTTTATTGATATTCGTTACAATATGGATATTTTCGGAACGGGGTTGATGAACAGATGTCGGAAAACGATGCTTAAGGTGCTTCTGAATACCAAAAAGACGACTTCCGGTTCATTTATATTCCTCTAAAACATTTACAATAGGGATAGTTTCGAACCGGTTTGATGAGTAGATATCAGAAAACGATAATTGAGGTGGTTCTAAATTCCAAAATGGCGGCTTCCGGTTTATTTATAAATCTTGAATGTCATTACAATATGGAGATTTTCGGAAGAGGTTTGAGAAGTTTAAACTTCCGGTTTATTTATAAATCTTGAATGTCATTACAATATGGAGATTTTCGGAACGGGTTTGATAAGTAGATGTAGGAAAATGATGTATAAGGTTACTCCGAAATACAAAATGGCGGGTTCCGGTTAATTACTATTACTTGAAAACTCTTACAATATGAGTCAATATTACTCGAATTACTCAAATATCTTCGCAATATACATATTTTCGGAACGGTTTTCATTAGAAGGCGCTCACAATTGTGAAACACTAGTTCAATATCTGCGGAAGAGTTAAATTATAGCCGAAATTGGTGAAAAATACTAAAATACCAATGAAATCTGTTTTAAATTACCAAGACACTTTAAGTTAAACAAACGGTGAGATCAAATTGTCAAATTTGGACAATGGTATTCAGAATCACCTCAAACATCATTTTTCGACATTCACCTTCGAACTTGTTTCGTGAATACCCATATTGTAAGGGTTTTTAAGAAATATGAATAAACCGAAAGTCGTTATATTGGCGATCCGTCCGATCATTTATCCAGCAACTAACAAATCCAAATAAATTGAACAGTTTGGAATCCAGTTTATATCTTTTTACGTTTTTTTGGCATGGTCTCACTATGCGCCGGTATGAAATCTTAAACACTCATCTTCTTATAATTCCGGAATCGGAAGTCGCATCCGGATAAAATTCAGCAGAATCTTTCGTTTGAATCTACGTTTGAGAAAATCGGCCCCGGCATACGTACCGTAATACGACCTACAAACTGGAGTAGTTTTGAATCTACACGGAACCACCCGCGATCCCATTTCAACAAGAATATTAGTTGATTTTCTGAATTCGATTGGTTAAAATTTGGTACAACTAATCGATTGTTGTTTTAACTAAACTGTCATTTTTGTTTTTCGATTAGCAGAAACGATGGTTGAAACAACTAATTTAACTGTTTGAAAAAAAATGCTGTCAATTAGTGGGGACACATACCTTTCAATTTCAACAAATATTTTAGTTGAAATAACTGGTGTTGTTATTAAAACAAAATTCTGTTAGTTGAAAAATAAATCGGTTTTATTTGTTTTAGACATTGCAAATAGTTGAATCAACTCGAACAATGTTATTGATTTTTGAAAATATTCAAAATATGCTTACTGATACACGTTATGATCTATTTGAAATAAGTTCGGTATGTTGAGATACATGAAATGAATATCGTTGTTAAAATATAAACAGTATTTTATATTGACATGTAATATCATTAGGGCTGGGAAAACCACCGACCACTGCTGAATTCAAGTGATCTTAACCAAGAATAAATTATCATTACGAAATCAGAACGCGTTCTGATCTCTAAGTGGTTTTGATTTTTGTGTGATCATGATCATGTCAAGTCGAGATCAGTAAAGATCTAAATTCTAAAAAAAATTACTTCTGATTCGATCGGAAATGATTGATGTAGAAAAACGTTTTTAATCAGCAGAAGTGCCCGGAGGGGCGAGATAATTAGCGAAATTATTAAATTTACCTAAAATGAGTATTGAAAGATGATGCTTGTTCAACTAAAGTTATGCACTGATAATTTCAGTCAATTTATATAAGCTTGGGTGCAACAACCGCTGGGAATTGGAATTTTGCGACGGCAATTCAAACGCGCCGTTCAATCGCAGCGCGTTCTGTGTGTTTGAAACCCTTCGCTCCTGTTACTTTTATAAATTAAATTCATGTCCAAAAGCTTTATTGCTAATGCATGAACATCATCATCGGTATCAAACAGCTGGAAGTAGAATAGTCTGCTGGAAGTAAATCAATGATCGAATTTGAAGCAAAAATTTTTGCGCATACCTGAAAGATTACGAGATGATCATTCATTAACATTTTCTAATTCGTCACCAAATCAAAACCACCTCAAACATCGTTTTGAAACATCTGCTTATCAAATCCGTTTCGAAAATTTAAAAAAAATGGGGTTTTTTTAAAGCAATATCACTAAACCGGAAGTCGCCATCTTTGAATTCAGAACCTCCTCAATCATCATTTCCAGGAATCTACTATTCAACTGTCTCCGGCATTTGACAGCATTCAAAACAACATATTTTTCAACTACTTGAATATATGCAAATCAAAAACCATATTGGTTGAATCAAAAAGAAATTAGTTAAATCAACCATCGCAAAAATCAAAAACTGCGATATCGCAATTTTATGATCGAAGGGTTCTCCGTGTATTTCAAAAGATGTTCTTCTGCTTTTACATCATCGCCTTTAACGAGTACTTGAAATTTTAAACATTCATAATTCCGAGTCCGTAAGTCGGATCCGAAGCATGTTCAATGTTTGCATCATCATGCATGTTTTGCATTATTTTGAATCTGAGTGTGTAAAAATCGGTTGAGACATCTCTGAGAAAATCAAGTGAGTTTCATTTTACTGATTAAAAGCGGCATTCCGATACCGGTGATCAGTATGTTCGATGTTTGTGTGGTCATCGGCCTACAAAATCTATGAACAAATCAATTTTCTTCGCCATTTTTAAGAAATGTACAAATTATTACATCTTTACATCTTGTATTAAAAGAAACTATTGAAATTGAGGTTTATTTCCCCAATCACTTTGCCATTCCGGAGCCGGACATCAGATCTATATGGAATTCAAAAAACTTATTTTAGGCAACAGCAAGGCTGCTCTTTATAGGGGCATTTGCTCCCGGAACTAGAGATGGTCGGGTATAGAAATTCTTATACCCGAACCCGACCCGTACCCGAGTGATCAGCAAAAAAAATTACCTGTACCCGATAAAAAATTAAAAAAATTACCCGTACCCGATAAAAAATAAAAAATTTTACCCGTACCCGATTAAAAATTACCTGTACCCTAACCGACCCGAATGAGTAGTAAAAAATTTTACCAAAATTCAGGATGAAAAAAATAAAGTGTTTTAGATAGCGAGCCGTATCAAGGTCTAGTTGGTAAGTAAAATACATTAAAATGCTTGTTTACATTTAAACATATAAATACACTGTGAAGCATGAATAGATTTCCAATGTCTTTGGTACTTTATACTCATTTACAAATATCAACAAAAGGGAGTAATATCTACTCCAATTTTTGGAGAAGCATATTTACCCATATTGTCGTAATACCCGTTGTATTCAATTTTGGGTAGGTATGGTTCTTACGAAACAGTGGTTTTTACAGTCATTGAACTTCTGTGCCACCTCCGGTGGAACCCTCAACGAGTGAAAACGGTGAAAATTTGAATATTTCACGAGAAAAGATTTTCACCCGTACTTTTGCGACTCCACGTTGTCACGCATTGAGATTTTCACTTGTCGTCCAGTGAAAAGGAACGAAAATTTACTGGCAATATAGCCCAACTTGCTGTGCCATCAATCGGTGTAATTTCAAGTGAGATGACACCATCCAGAAGTGAAGAATAAGAAAAACTTCTATGTAGATTTCCGGAAATAAACGTTCATGTTTTTATGGTTAGAATCCTAATGATTTATAAGAAAATTTTTGAAAATCTCCAACCAATATTTAAAATAACAGTTCTCTGGTATCTGAATGTGATATGAGTACTACACTACATTTTATATATGAATGAAATAATTTTTACTGGATTGTGCATTACACAGCTTTAAAATGGCAGTCCATTAAAACCTACGTGAAAAGTAGGGTCTGACCGTAACATCTTATACCGTTTTCGTTTATTGATCAGAGCAGCCCGAAAGCTGACCCAGAGTCGCCCAAACAACGTTTGATATGTGTGTTTTAGCAACCTGAGGTCGCTCTAGATCGGACTCCAATCGCGTAGTTTCGCTCTGAAAATTTTCTCGGGTCGCAACACGCATCCATGCAAGTTTGTTTTTTTTTTCATGATTTATGGTTTAAGGCGCGTACCACGTGTTCGTTTTACTCGGAGTCAGACTCGCCCGCGTCTAGGTTCAAAAACGAAAACGGTATAAGAGCTAAGGTAAACGAAAACGGTATTAGGCTAAGTTTATTTTTCGGAAGAACTGTTTTGCAATAAAAAATTCTCGTCAACGTATTAACATATTTATGTGAAGTACAAATGGTCGGATAATCGATCAGAAAAAAAAAATTACCCGTACCCGAGTGAGCCGTACCCGATTGAAAATAAAAATTTTTACCCGTACCCGACCAAAAACCCGTCGGGTACGGGTACGGGTCGGGTTTTGGGTAAAATACCCGAGACCCGACCTTCTCTACCCGGAACCACGGCTTAAGGGACCCTGGGCGGGACCAACCAAGCAAAAAAAAGTTTTTCATTTTGTTATGGGCACACAAATAAGTGTTAACCCCCGGCCCCTTTAATACGTAAAAATGGTGCTGGGCCATAGTGCCAAAGCTTGTGATAATCGATTCAGCCATCTCGGAAAAAAGTGAGTGAATTTGATCTCTAAATATATTTAGAACGCTTCAAAGAGCAAATTTATTGCTCTTGAACTGTAAAATAATATTCTAGGCTCGGTTTCTTTGCGTTTTGCCTTCAGCTCATCAGTGCTTAGTGCAGTTCAATTCAAACCGCTAAGCAAACGCGAAGCTCAACACAATATGTGCTACTTTAATGATATTCCACGAAAAGCAATATCCTATCTGTCGTATCGGGCGTAAAAGAATGACGACCAACTACTGGTTTGAACATTTAGGAGTTTTTACTTTATTTATATAAGAATTCGCTCAAACTTTAGAAAAATCTTCCAAGACCCGGAGGGTCAAGTATCATTTACCAATCGATTCAGCTCGACAAACTGAGTAAATGTCCGTGTGTGCAGAGATGTCCATCTCCTCTGTGTAACGGAGAGCAAACAAAATTTCTCCCCTCGCACTGACGACTTCAATTAGAGCTCTTCTCTTTTACATATATACTCCACTGTTGTATAAAGTGTGCACGCATCATGAGTGCGTTTGTTTATTTCCTTTTACCTCTAGCAGTGAATCGCACCAAAGTGCTAGAGCATTAGCTAATAAATTCTCTGAGGTGGATGCAGATACTTTCACAGAGGTGTACACGCCGGTGAGCACTCTGGTGTATGGTTTGCGTAGAAGAAGAGTGGGGCACGCAAAATCCGCACAATAAAACAAGTTATCGTTTGAATTTTCGTTTTTCCTTGCAATTTTTTTCATGGCAAGGCCAGATCTACTCTCTATTAATTGAAGTTCACTGAAGTGTTCGCTCACCATCACGCGCCAGTGATCACTTGGGTGTATTTAGGCGAGAGCACGTGAGAGCGATTCGTGCGAAGAGAATGTGATTCTCTCGCACCAGCTTCTTTCAACACAAGCACGCACTCAAAGTCTGTGTAATGGACACTGAGAAGAAGTGCGCTTTCTTCTTTGTGTGGAGCAGACCAAATGTATCCGCAGTATTTATTTGGAACCTACGCCCTGGTGTATCACTCTAGTGAAATGCCATCTCTGCGTGTGTGTATGTGTGTGTCTGTGTGTATGTGAGGTCTCATAGACGACTGGAACGCTATTGAATGGTTTTCAGTTCGGATGTTTACATTTTGAGTAATACGAAATTTTATGTCAAAATGTTCTGTTTGTTGACAATATTTGTCACAATTGACCTTGAAAACTAAATATATATTTCTAGACGTAGATTTTGTACGGTAATAGCTATTAAACAAAGTTTAGATTGTATATTATATTACACTATATTATTATAAGGAAACACGTCTAGCTCATGAACTGTTTAAAATGGATTGGTGTCGAGATATGAAACATCGGAGGCTCCAAAATGTAGTCTTACTTTTTTCGTATTTTTACCTTTTTCTATAAATTTCAAAATTAGGTTAAGAGTTCGCTCAAATTTTGGAAAACGAGCTGAGCAAATGTCTGTGTGGGTATGTATGTGTCTGCATATGTGTGAAATATAAAAATGCATAAATCTCAGAGAAGGCAGGACCGATTCTAACCAAAATAGTTGCAAATGAGAGGTCTTCCAGGAAGTATAAACGCTATTGTTTTTGTTTTTGGATCTGAGGATTACTTTCCGAGTTAAACAAACTTTTATTTCAAAATTTGCAGTTTTTTGACAATATCTGTCACAATTGAGCTTGGAAACTAAAAGTTTGTTCCGAATTTGAATATCTTATCGTAATACCAATCAAATGAGTCGAAGATTGTAAGATTCTGTCAACTATTCAAGAAAATATCAATATTTTTGTGTAGTCGAGTTTTTCGCCATATCCCAATAGTTTTGTACGAAGGACGATGAAATGACGCTTGAAATCAAATTTAGATACAATTTTCAATTCAATAATTTCTAAATGATTGCAAGATTGAATAGCCTAATATTTGTTTTTAGTACGGTATCCTAAAATGCCCTATTAGGAGTATAATTAACTCCAAGCCTGGAAAATAATGAACTCCACACCTGGAAAATTCCAGCCTTAAGTCGAATCGTATATCTGTGCATAATTATTGGTTTATCATACTGATAACGTGTACAAAGTTTCATACAAATCGGAGCAAATCGTCCTTCATTATGTCAGTTTTTTAGGGTTAAATTGTGGAATTGCTCATCAACGAATAAATAATTTTCTAATGAAAACATATCAGTTTACATGAAAACTGTACTTACAGCTTTCAGTAATAACGTTCAGAAATTGGCTCTAATCTGGGTCTAAGGAGAAAATAGAAGATAGCAATCTCCGGGCAAAATTTGAACACTGCCCAAAATTTTGAAACTTCACATTATCTGCAGCAAAGATGTTATACAGATGCACACTTTCAGTAAACATTACATATTGGTAAAACAAATAGTGACGACAGAGATCCTTTATAAAGGAATCGTTGAAGTATCACATTAAAAATTCCTATTCAAATTTAAAACAATTTCCTATGACCAGCAAACGACCGTGCGACTATGATATACAAACTGATGTAGCAATTATAATTAACAAATTAGTTGTTCGTTTTGATTGATGCTAGAGAAAAATCCCCGAGAAGTGACAGGTGATTATGTTCCTATCTCTGCTGTCAGTGCTCTGCGGTGCTGACACCGACATGAGCGAAACGAATTGCCAGCACATGATGATAATACTGAAAAAACTCTGCGAACGGAAGCATGCAGCGCGGTAACACTAGTTAACGGAGAAGAGCAGTCCCACACCGATTTTTATTGCAAAAAGACCGGCGACTTGAAAGGAAACCGTCGCACTATGATGAAAAAGCAGCTCCTAGAGCGTTTCGAAAAGAAACCCGATTCCGGAAGGAAGCACGGGTAATGAATGTCACATTTATTAACATTTCGTTCGCTGCATAGCAACTATATTTTGCCTCAAATAGAATTCATGTTAAGATCTAATCACTTTTTTCTTGGCTCAGTTTATAAGTTTATTTATTGAAGTTTATATTCTTGAGATTTTATTTGAATATTCAGTTCAATTGTTTCAAATATTTTATATTTTTGCTTGTTTTACGCTACGATGTTTTACAATATTTTTGACTCATCAATGCATAGCAGTTCATATTGAACTGCCAGACACTCAAACGTTAAACATAAACTACTAAGCAGACGTAAAGTTATCTCTACCCGAGACACTTTATTTTGTTTTACCGTTTTCTAGAGTAACAGAAATATTTTGGCCCACTTTGTCCATCCACCAAATGTTGTAATATCTTTGAAAACCCCTTCCGCAATAGGTAATTTAATGTGATTAGCTTCAAATTGATGCAACATGGGTTACTTACCATCGGTTGAATCCATAAAGTTTGTTAGGTGGGCCAAAATATATGAAGTGGCTGAAATACCTCTGTTACCCTAGTGTCGTTACAGATGAACCCCACATAAAGAAGTTTACGGCATGCTGGCTGTTTTCAGTTAGTAGGTTAGGATCTAGGATTTTGGTTACAAGTAACTGGTTTATACTTTCCAGAGCAGGCATTTTATTGTAACAAAAATACAATTATTACAATGAAAGTATCACACATTTACATTACATTGATATTTTTGTTGTGGGAAAAGTTGTTATGTAATAACAAGAACCATTATAAGAAGAGAATACTCGCACCCTCGATTACTCGATTATCTCAGAGAAAACCCCATTTTGGGAGTGGGTTTAGGTAAAGTGTGTCTGGTTGGGAAACCGTACCGATTTCGTCTAGCGTACTGTCATGTAAATGTTTAAGTAGTTGCTTGAAGATTTCATTCAGTGTAGAAATGCAACAAAAGTGTTAAAAATGAACAAACAAATTTTTACGAAGTCTACCGCGAAGTACTCTGAACTTGAAAATAAACATAGTTTTCAAATTGGACTGGCGTTACTAATCGATCGGTGCGAACCCTATCGATAATCTCTGGACCATAATGAAAAGCAAACGGGCATGAAAATACTTTTCACATTTTTAAGCTACTATCTCGTGAAATTTCTTTTCCAACAAGTTGCACAGAAAACCTCGTCGAAAAGATGCCGTCAAAAGGCCATTTTGTACTCAATGGTGGTGGTGGCAACACTTCCGAAGAAATCGTGAGTATGTATCGTGAGGCATAATTAAAAAAATTCCTTCTAAAATACTTACGATTCCTATACTCCGCATTCATCTCAAACAGAGCAAGCTTTGTGCATATATGAAAGCTCTGGGATCCGTCCACTTGTTAAGAAATCTTACGAAGACAAATCAACATGAAATGAAATAAATTGTTGTCACACTTTAAACATAGATAAAAAAGACTGACGTCTTTCTTCAACCAGAACTCAAAGTTCTTATAAAGGCGTAATCTAATGTCGTTTTCGCTTGAGAAAACGGAAACTGACCCAGGGTAGTTTCATCAAACAAACACTTTTCACTGTGTTGATTTCGTGTTGATTTCGCACTTAGCAACGGGGGTTTGAGAAAAACTGATTTAAAAACCAGGTTTGAAACTGACTCGATTTTCAGTTCAACACTATTGAAAGGAAGACTGAAAGCCTGTTCCGATGTTGTATTTTATGTCGTTTTCGCCTGATGCCAAACCTAACCCAGCTTCCACTTTAACTGCTGTCAAACCGTTTGTTTGAAGTCAGTTTCGAACCTAGTTTCAACGTTGTTGAACTGAAAATCGAGTCAGTTTCGAACCTGGTTTTTAAATCAGTTTTACTCAAACCCCCGTTGCAAAGTGCGAAATCAACACAGTTTCGTGAAAAGTGTTTGTTTGATGAAACTACCTTGGGTCAGTTTCAGTTTTCTCAAGCGAAAACTACATTAGTTTCCTTGAGCAAATTGTACCATCTCATGGTCATCCAACAAGTTAAGACCGAACAATGGTTCACTATTTACGCCTTCGTTCGTTGATTCAGTGTGACGGAAATACTTGTCTTATTCCTGATTATTTGCCAATTATGGTTTTGTTGTTGAGAGTATTTGGTTATTGTTGAGCTGTAAATTTCAGTTTCTCGTACGGCTTACCGTAGTGAACAGGTTTTTGGTAATATTGGTAAGCAGTCAGTTAAAGGTCGTCGGTGACAAGCGATTCTTTGAACAACAGGTGTAAAAAACATGCGCCATTTGTTTTTTTTTATTAACCCTCCACTCTCCCCCACACCAAAAGGCTCGTATTTGAGCCCCCTGGTAATGGGCACCATTTTCAGCCATTGGCAACAACAATTATAAAACAAATATTGAATTACTACTATACTATATCTAAAATGGCTGAAAATATTAAATTTCTTGAAGTAACATTAATGAATAGAGAGCTCTACTAATTATGACAAAAACGAAAAGTGTGCTTCTAGTGGATTATTTGTCCTTTTAAAGAAGCACATATATTAAAAAAAATAGTAAGAATTTAGGTGATTCTAACGCGTTGAATTAATAATTACATTTAGCTGTTTGTAGACGGTTTACATATAACACGTAGGAATAAAAGACACAAATACATAATTAGTAACATAGATTAGTAATTGGCGTATACGAGTTCTTAAGTACTTTTTGATGCTGGATTTGAATGAGTGACGATGTATAATGTTCTGTATTTCTCTGGGCAGTTTGTTATATATTGCTGGACCAATGAATGTAATTCGTTTCTGATCAAAATTTGAAAACGCACGGGATTGCGAAAGATTATTAACTTGCCTTGTGTTATGAATTCGAGGTGTTGTATTTATTGTTATATTGTGAAAAGTCTCCGGATTATGTATTATGTTGTGGATTAAGATTAATGTTTGTTCATCGCAGATACCTAGAATGTGTAAGATTTTATGAGGAAGATCTGTATAAAGCTGAACTGTAGGAAATAGAAAGGGTAGATCGAATATTATTCTGATACAACGATTTTGCTATATCTGCAATCTCTTCAATTTTGACTTGCAGGCTCTACCCCACATTACAATGAGGTAACTCAAGCGAGGATGAATATGAGCGAAATAGAACAGAATAAGTGTCTTCCGTGGTTGAAAATGACTTACACTTTTTAAAATTCCACACAATGATGAGTTTTTTTTTTCGATTTCCTTTATATGATGTTCCCAAGACAACGTAGAATCCAAATGGATTCCCAAATATTTAAAAACTTCCACTCTTTCTATAACATTTTCTTCAATAATTTAGTTGGGAAGAGTGGGAAGAACTTTCCTAGGTGATCGGAACATGACATATTTAGTTTTTTGTAGATTCAAAGAGAGCAGATTTTTAGAGAAGTATTCTTTTAAAATCAGCAAGTCGTTATTTATGTTTGTTATAATAGAACTTGTATTGGCATTCGGATAAAACAAGGCCGTATCATCCGCAAATAACCTTGGAATACCAGAGAGATTATTCTTGCATATATCGTTAACATATAGCAAGAACAGTAAGGACCCGATATTACTTGCCTGTGGTACGCCAATGCTTACTAATTTTGAAGAACTTGTTTCTCTATCGATTGAAACCTATTGGATTCTGTTTTCTAAATAGTTTCGGATTATGTTATTAGCAATCCCTCGAATTCCATACTTGTCCAGTTTACGGAGCAGTATCTCATGATTCAGAGTGTCGAAGGCCTTATTTAAGTCTAATAGTAAAGCACCCACATATCTTTTGGAGTCCGTTATTTCTAGAATATTATCTATGAACTCAGTTATAGCAACGGTTGTGATACTTCCGCTTCGGAAACCATATTGCATGCTATAGAGTATTCTGTGATTTTCTAGGAAACAACCTATACGACTTATCAGCAATTTTTCGAAGATTTTGTTAAAAACTGAAAGTGTCGTTTATAGGTCGGTAAATATCGGGTATAGCAGAGTCACCTGATTTCAAAATTGGAACAACTTTAGCAACTTTATGGCAGTTTGGGTAGAATCCTCCTTGTATCATTAAGTTGAATGAGTCAGATAAGATCCGAGAAAAGGATTCGGTATTGTTTTTTTATTATTTTTGCTGGAATAAGATCAGGGCCAGGACTTTTGTTCGTTTTCAGTTCATTGATGAGAAGTATAATCTCATTCACCGACGATGGTTGGAGAAAAATTGAATTTGCAATTGGATCGATGTGTTGCAGTGGACAAGACCCATTTGGGGTTATGTTCTCTGCTAACTTTGATCCAACTGTAACAAAGTGCTTGTTGAATGTTTATCCAGTTTTCTAGAAATATGCTTCAACAAACCTGCTAAGCGAACATCATTGGGGTCTCGACGACATCGTTTTAGGTAGTTGTTTTTAATTTTTATTAATGTCCACACATCAAAGTTTATCCATGGACATTGTGTGTTCTTGATGTTAGCATGCTTCGTGACAACCCTAGTGCAATCTTTTAATATATTGTTATATTTTGCTATAATGTTTTGTAGGCAGGTCTTCACAACCTGCACATGTTCGATAGCATCAACGTAACTTTTGAAATCATTGTAAAGTTTATCGTGATCAATGACTCTTTTGGATATCTTAACCAGATTTTTCCCGTGCTGTAACTTAAAAAATGTCAGAACCATGCTATGATCACTTAGATCACTAAAATAGTATGATTTTTTAAACGATGAGCATCGGACATGGTACACACAACATGATCCAAAATGTTTGATCTTGCGGGTCTCGTAATAAAAGTAGTTGAACACATAAAACCAATTATATTTCAAGACAACATTGTTATTAGATAAGTTGATTGGGACATTCATGTCCCCGAAAATCAAACAGGGACGATTACTACAGCTTTTGTTTAGCCACCTTTCGATATTGTCATGAAACATGTAAAAATCATAAGACGGTGGACGATAGACACCATGAACATCAATCACTTCCCCGGACAGTTTTAGTTCCGTATTTAACATATGATGAAAACCATCATATAAATACGGTGTTTTCAACGACGTTGTATTCATTTGTATTTCTAATATACATCACTAAACCACCGGAAGAGTTTTCTCGACAATTACAATTATAGCCATTCATCTTGTATAGTGCAGTATTTTTACTTTTTAGCCAGGTCTCTCCAATAATCAATACATCAATTGGAGTCGAGAAATGATCGACGGATGTTCAGACAACATGAAATTTGTGTAACTTGTTAATTCCTCGAACATTCCATTGTAAAATTTTTAGATTCTTTGAACATAGAGTCCCATGAGACAAATTAAAATCATCAATGTTACTATAGACATAATTTAAATTTTGATCCAACATTGTATTTATTACTTTTAAAAACAATAATTATAACTATAATTGAAAATGGAAATAACATTAATAACAATAATTATAAATTAATATTAAATTAAATTTAAGAAAAAAAAGATAATGACAATAAAAATAATAATGAATAATAATAGTTAAAAATAATAACAATAAAATTATAATCATAATGGTATTAAAAAAAATAATTGCAATAAAAAAAAAGATAAATAAATCAGGTGTGAAAGTTTTTCTTCCGCTTCGGTGATGGTGTTTGTTTAGAAGACAATCGAATGAGCAAGTTATTCAAATCCTCTCTGGTTCTGATGAGTTCTGGTTTTGCATTTTCATCCTTTTTTACAAGTATACCGCCTCCTCTCCCAGGCCAGGCAAATTTGATTTTGAATTGTTCCTGGTGTTCTCGCATATTCCGCAACAGTTCTATTGATAATGGTGGTTAACTCATCCCTAATTGTAACGTTGGTTGTTCATATTGAACTGCCAGACACTCAAACGTTAAACATAAACTACTAAGCAGACGTAAAGTTATCTCTACCCGAGACACTTTATTTTGTTTTACCGTTTTCTAGAGTAACAGAAATATTTTGGCCCACTTTGTCCATCCACCAAATGTTGTAATATCTTTGAAAACCCCTTCCGCAATAGGTAATTTAATGTGATTAGCTTCAAATTGATGCAACATGGGTTACTTACCATCGGTTGAATCCATAAAGTTTGTTAGGTGGGCCAAAATATATGAAGTGGCTGAAATACCTCTGTTACCCTAGTGTCGTTACAGATGAACCCCACATAAAGAAGTTTACGGCATGCTGGCTGTTTTCAGTTAGTAGGTTAGGATCTAGGATTTTGGTTACAAGTAACTGGTTTATACTTTCCAGAGCAGGCATTTTATTGTAACAAAAATACAATTATTACAATGAAAGTATCACACATTTACATTACATTGATATTTTTGTTGTGGGAAAAGTTGTTATGTAATAACAAGAACCATTATAAGAAGAGAATACTCGCACCCTCGATTACTCGATTATCTCAGAGAAAACCCCATTTTGGGAGTGGGTTTAGGTAAAGTGTGTCTGGTTGGGAAACCGTACCGATTTCGTCTAGCGTACTGTCATGTAAATGTTTAAGTAGTTGCTTGAAGATTTCATTCAGTGTAGAAATGCAACAAAAGTGTTAAAAATGAACAAACAAATTTTTACGAAGTCTACCGCGAAGTACTCTGAACTTGAAAATAAACA
This sequence comes from Malaya genurostris, assembly GCF_030247185.1. NCBI lineage: Eukaryota > Metazoa > Arthropoda > Insecta > Diptera > Culicidae > Malaya > Malaya genurostris. Next base: position 112,064,705 of record NC_080571.1, read on the forward strand.
TAGTTTTCAAATTGGACTGGCGTTACTAATCGATCGGTGCGAACCCTATCGATAATCTCTGGACCATAATGAAAAGCAAACGGGCATGAAAATACTTTTCACATTTTTAAGCTACTATCTCGTGAAATTTCTTTTCCAACAAGTTGCACAGAAAACCTCGTCGAAAAGATGCCGTCAAAAGGCCATTTTGTACTCAATGGTGGTGGTGGCAACACTTCCGAAGAAATCGTGAGTATGTATCGTGAGGCATAATTAAAAAAATTCCTTCTAAAATACTTACGATTCCTATACTCCGCATTCATCTCAAACAGAGCAAGCTTTGTGCATATATGAAAGCTCTGGGATCCGTCCACTTGTTAAGAAATCTTACGAAGACAAATCAACATGAAATGAAATAAATTGTTGTCACACTTTAAACATAGATAAAAAAGACTGACGTCTTTCTTCAACCAGAACTCAAAGTTCTTATAAAGGCGTAATCTAATGTCGTTTTCGCTTGAGAAAACGGAAACTGACCCAGGGTAGTTTCATCAAACAAACACTTTTCACTGTGTTGATTTCGTGTTGATTTCGCACTTAGCAACGGGGGTTTGAGAAAAACTGATTTAAAAACCAGGTTTGAAACTGACTCGATTTTCAGTTCAACACTATTGAAAGGAAGACTGAAAGCCTGTTCCGATGTTGTATTTTATGTCGTTTTCGCCTGATGCCAAACCTAACCCAGCTTCCACTTTAACTGCTGTCAAACCGTTTGTTTGAAGTCAGTTTCGAACCTAGTTTCAACGTTGTTGAACTGAAAATCGAGTCAGTTTCGAACCTGGTTTTTAAATCAGTTTTACTCAAACCCCCGTTGCAAAGTGCGAAATCAACACAGTTTCGTGAAAAGTGTTTGTTTGATGAAACTACCTTGGGTCAGTTTCAGTTTTCTCAAGCGAAAACTACATTAGTTTCCTTGAGCAAATTGTACCATCTCATGGTCATCCAACAAGTTAAGACCGAACAATGGTTCACTATTTACGCCTTCGTTCGTTGATTCAGTGTGACGGAAATACTTGTCTTATTCCTGATTATTTGCCAATTATGGTTTTGTTGTTGAGAGTATTTGGTTATTGTTGAGCTGTAAATTTCAGTTTCTCGTACGGCTTACCGTAGTGAACAGGTTTTTGGTAATATTGGTAAGCAGTCAGTTAAAGGTCGTCGGTGACAAGCGATTCTTTGAACAACAGGTGTAAAAAACATGCGCCATTTGTTTTTTTTTATTAACCCTCCACTCTCCCCCACACCAAAAGGCTCGTATTTGAGCCCCCTGGTAATGGGCACCATTTTCAGCCATTGGCAACAACAATTATAAAACAAATATTGAATTACTACTATACTATATCTAAAATGGCTGAAAATATTAAATTTCTTGAAGTAACATTAATGAATAGAGAGCTCTACTAATTATGACAAAAACGAAAAGTGTGCTTCTAGTGGATTATTTGTCCTTTTAAAGAAGCACATATATTAAAAAAAATAGTAAGAATTTAGGTGATTCTAACGCGTTGAATTAATAATTACATTTAGCTGTTTGTAGACGGTTTACATATAACACGTAGGAATAAAAGACACAAATACATAATTAGTAACATAGATTAGTAATTGGCGTATACGAGTTCTTAAGTACTTTTTGATGCTGGATTTGAATGAGTGACGATGTATAATGTTCTGTATTTCTCTGGGCAGTTTGTTATATATTGCTGGACCAATGAATGTAATTCGTTTCTGATCAAAATTTGAAAACGCACGGGATTGCGAAAGATTATTAACTTGCCTTGTGTTATGAATTCGAGGTGTTGTATTTATTGTTATATTGTGAAAAGTCTCCGGATTATGTATTATGTTGTGGATTAAGATTAATGTTTGTTCATCGCAGATACCTAGAATGTGTAAGATTTTATGAGGAAGATCTGTATAAAGCTGAACTGTAGGAAATAGAAAGGGTAGATCGAATATTATTCTGATACAACGATTTTGCTATATCTGCAATCTCTTCAATTTTGACTTGCAGGCTCTACCCCACATTACAATGAGGTAACTCAAGCGAGGATGAATATGAGCGAAATAGAACAGAATAAGTGTCTTCCGTGGTTGAAAATGACTTACACTTTTTAAAATTCCACACAATGATGAGTTTTTTTTTTCGATTTCCTTTATATGATGTTCCCAAGACAACGTAGAATCCAAATGGATTCCCAAATATTTAAAAACTTCCACTCTTTCTATAACATTTTCTTCAATAATTTAGTTGGGAAGAGTGGGAAGAACTTTCCTAGGTGATCGGAACATGACATATTTAGTTTTTTGTAGATTCAAAGAGAGCAGATTTTTAGAGAAGTATTCTTTTAAAATCAGCAAGTCGTTATTTATGTTTGTTATAATAGAACTTGTATTGGCATTCGGATAAAACAAGGCCGTATCATCCGCAAATAACCTTGGAATACCAGAGAGATTATTCTTGCATATATCGTTAACATATAGCAAGAACAGTAAGGACCCGATATTACTTGCCTGTGGTACGCCAATGCTTACTAATTTTGAAGAACTTGTTTCTCTATCGATTGAAACCTATTGGATTCTGTTTTCTAAATAGTTTCGGATTATGTTATTAGCAATCCCTCGAATTCCATACTTGTCCAGTTTACGGAGCAGTATCTCATGATTCAGAGTGTCGAAGGCCTTATTTAAGTCTAATAGTAAAGCACCCACATATCTTTTGGAGTCCGTTATTTCTAGAATATTATCTATGAACTCAGTTATAGCAACGGTTGTGATACTTCCGCTTCGGAAACCATATTGCATGCTATAGAGTATTCTGTGATTTTCTAGGAAACAACCTATACGACTTATCAGCAATTTTTCGAAGATTTTGTTAAAAACTGAAAGTGTCGTTTATAGGTCGGTAAATATCGGGTATAGCAGAGTCACCTGATTTCAAAATTGGAACAACTTTAGCAACTTTATGGCAGTTTGGGTAGAATCCTCCTTGTATCATTAAGTTGAATGAGTCAGATAAGATCCGAGAAAAGGATTCGGTATTGTTTTTTTATTATTTTTGCTGGAATAAGATCAGGGCCAGGACTTTTGTTCGTTTTCAGTTCATTGATGAGAAGTATAATCTCATTCACCGACGATGGTTGGAGAAAAATTGAATTTGCAATTGGATCGATGTGTTGCAGTGGACAAGACCCATTTGGGGTTATGTTCTCTGCTAACTTTGATCCAACTGTAACAAAGTGCTTGTTGAATGTTTATCCAGTTTTCTAGAAATATGCTTCAACAAACCTGCTAAGCGAACATCATTGGGGTCTCGACGACATCGTTTTAGGTAGTTGTTTTTAATTTTTATTAATGTCCACACATCAAAGTTTATCCATGGACATTGTGTGTTCTTGATGTTAGCATGCTTCGTGACAACCCTAGTGCAATCTTTTAATATATTGTTATATTTTGCTATAATGTTTTGTAGGCAGGTCTTCACATCCTGCACATGTTCGATAGCATCAACGTAACTTTTGAAATCATTGTAAAGTTTATCGTGATCAATGACTCTTTTGGATATCTTAACCAGATTTTTCCCGTGCTGTAACTTAAAAAATGTCAGAACCATGCTATGATCACTTAGATCACTAAAATAGTATGATTTTTTAAACGATGAGCATCGGACATGGTACACACAACATGATCCAAAATGTTTGATCTTGCGGGTCTCGTAATAAAAGTAGTTGAACACATAAAACCAATTATATTTCAAGACAACATTGTTATTAGATAAGTTGATTGGGACATTCATGTCCCCGAATATCAAACAGGGACGATTACTACAGCTTTTGTTTAGCCACCTTTCGATATTGTCATGAAACATGTAAAAATCATAAGACGGTGGACGATAGACACCATGAACATCAATCACTTCCCCGGACAGTTTTAGTTCCGTATTTAACATATGATGAAAACCATCATATAAATACGGTGTTTTCAACGACGTTGTATTCATTTGTATTTCTAATATACATCACTAAACCACCGGAAGAGTTTTCTCGACAATTACAATTATAGCCATTCATCTTGTATAGTGCAGTATTTTTACTTTTTAGCCAGGTCTCTCCAATAATCAATACATCAATTGGAGTCGAGAAATGATCGACGGATGTTCAGACAACATGAAATTTGTGTAACTTGTTAATTCCTCGAACATTCCATTGTAAAATTTTTAGATTCTTTGAACATAGAGTCCCATGAGACAAATTAAAATCATCAATGTTACTATAGACATAATTTAAATTTTGATCCAACATTGTATTTATTACTTTTAAAAACAATAATTATAACTATAATTGAAAATGGAAATAACATTAATAACAATAATTATAAATTAATATTAAATTAAATTTAAGAAAAAAAAGATAATGACAATAAAAATAATAATGAATAATAATAGTTAAAAATAATAACAATAAAATTATAATCATAATGGTATTAAAAAAAATAATTGCAATAAAAAAAAAGATAAATAAATCAGGTGTGAAAGTTTTTCTTCCGCTTCGGTGATGGTGTTTGTTTAGAAGACAATCGAATGAGCAAGTTATTCAAATCCTCTCTGGTTCTGATGAGTTCTGGTTTTGCATTTTCATCCTTTTTTACAAGTATACCGCCTCCTCTCCCAGGCCAGGCAAATTTGATTTTGAATTGTTCCTGGTGTTCTCGCATATTCCGCAACAGTTCTATTGATAATGGTGGTTAACTCATCCCTAATTGTAACGTTGGTTGCCTTACCATTAATCAAAAGGGAGGGATCAATATTTGTTGAGTTATTGCACCTACATGTTTTCTACGAGCGAGTACCATTTCTTTAATGTTTTTTTTCTCTGAATGAATTTGAATGGGAACTGTAACATTTGGTTTGTTGCTACTATACAGCCTTTCAACTGACCGAATCGAGTTTGGTGGCAATATAACTCCAATATGAGACAATGGTTTTTGAAATAATTGTTGAGTATTTTCGTTTCTATTGACTGGAAGACCCAGCAAAATTACGTAATTCGAAACTATCTTTCTATCGGATTTATCGACATTGGTTTCTAATTTTTGCACATAGCTTGTGAGTTCAGTTTGTGAATTTGATAATTCAGAAAGTTGCTGTTTCAGTTGTTCGTTTTCGATCTTAAGATTGTTGAAGTCTGATGAAATATTGTCAAATTTTTCAGATAGAAAATTCTGTGATGTTCCAATTGCCTCAGTGACAGAGTGAACTTCTACTTTTACATGGGACATTTGATTAGAAACTTCGGCTTTAACATATGTCATTTAGTCAGCAACAACACTGGCAACAGTGTCCTTCAATTTCGATGCAAACATACTCATCATCATTGATGATCTGCTGTTCAATTCTCAACAGTTTGGCCATACCGGAAATAGTGGTAAAAAACCGAAATGGATCTCACTTCGATTTCTCAAAGAAGAGTCAACCGTTTCTTACAATCTTGGATTCAAATGAATAATCCAATTGTCTCAAATGCTGTTGTTAAATTTCCTTGGAACTTGACTTCCTATTCCGAATCGTTTATCACAAACTAAGGTTAAAATGAAAGGTGCTATGGACAAATAGGCTACAATTTTTTTTACCCGGATCCGACTCTCGGTTTCGGAATTACTGAGTGATACAAAAAATATAAGAAATCATTAAAAAACTGGTCTCTAAACTATTTCAATTGGTGTTTTTTTACGATACCTACTATGGGTTTTTGTTCAAGAATCAAGAAAAAATATTATGAAGACTCCCACAGTAATACATATGAAAATATGAGTTGTTTTAGGATGTAAATGATTTTTGCGCTCGAAAGTTGTAGACCATTAGTTTTTTTATCTGTATAACTTTGGTAGTACTAGGGTGCCAATATTTTATGGTCATTTCTAATTTCGTTAGGCGGTAGTGCTCAAAAGTTTAAACACCTCAAAAAAAATGTCTCTGAGCAAAATTTTAGTTAAATAGAATATGGGTGTTTGAAAATTTTTGATCTTGAAAAATCACCGGCAGCACCCTTTACCCATGTCCGATTTAGCTCAAACATTACATAGGGACTTTTTTAGGGGCTTAAACTTTAGAGCACTTCCACTTAACGAAATTAGACATGACCCTAAAGTATTAGCCTAATATGCGCTGACAAATACTAACGAGTTACCGTAAAGAAGTTTCGAAAATTTGATTTTTCCATAAAAAGCATAAAAAATGGTTTTGCTGATTGTGATCATATTGGCAAAATGAAGTCCATTGCCAACGTCCATTACCATAAATAAATAATATCAAATCAATATTGCCTACTATAAATGCAAATTATCTTGTAATGTAAACACTAAGAGCTACTAAATTGAAAGTACAAAGTCTACAAAGCACAGCTCGTGATAATTTTCAAATTTCACATTTCGAATTGGTTTCCCGTAGGAAATAAAAAAAACTTTCCCTTGCTGTCGGTCACAAACCACCTACTTCAATGATAATAACTCTCGAGGGATGTATTAACCAAGGCAACAGCCAAAACATATATTCCTTCTGGGTGTAATTAAAATTAGTTTCATAACAAACATTAAAAAAACTCTCTACTATCCTACTCCATGCTTTAGCTAACCAACCAGCCAAACAGTGCAAACATGGACAAAATTATACTTTCCTGGATAAAATAAAAAAAACAACAAGATGACAAGCTACCACCACTAAATGCCGCTGCTAAAAAAAGTAAAACATGAAGATTTTCCCGTCTCATCCGGAGAGAGCTGTGCTGAAACTTTAAATCCATGTAATTTATACCGTGTCTCAGTCGTCTGCCCCGGCAAGTTTGCAGACATCGGGCTTTCCGGAAGAGTGTAATAAATTGCGCTTCCTTGCCATTGTCAGTGAGGAAGCATTGCGAATGCTGCCAATTTTTTGTCCTAATTAAACCATTCCAAGATAGCAGTCCTAATGCTCCAATAGTCACCATCATCCGCAGTCATAGAACGTTCAGGCTACACAGCTTCAACGAATAATAGAGCATTTCCTGACATTGGGCAGGTATAAGTTATAAGACTGTAATAAAAATGCAATAGTCATTGTTCCACAGTAACCCGCTGAATGGGACGCTGATGGAATTGCAAAACGGAAATTATGGAGTCGGATGAGTGGCGAATTCTCGTGCGGAAATGACATTGGGAGTACGTAGGTTTACTTTTGTAATCCAAATATTTAACTGTACTTTTATTTCGACCATAATTGAAGATACCTGAAAACAACTCAGCACTGTAAGCAGCGCTCGTAAAATTATAATGATATGGAAATCGTAAACGGAAGACATACATGACTTGTAATAAACAAAAAATGGAATGTTGTAATAAACAACATCTGGACAAAACAAAGCTTTCCGGTGTATTTGGTGGATCCACAGTAATACCAAATACAAATAATGATAAATACACCTATAGGGCTCATTTGAAAACACCGTTTTGCTAAGCTTCGGCATGTAAGAGTTATACGACTTTTTCGATTTTTTGTAGGGCAATTAAAACTAGTGTTAGTTGAAAAAAATTACACACTCTCAGATTTTTTTTCAAACTGTCTTTATTGTATGATCTATCAGAAACCGTATATGGTTCATTTTTATCGATCTGTCTTTTGTTGAATATTGATATCAGATGGTTGACTAGGTTTGATGAAAAAACAATCAATACTTTTTAACGGTAGCTTATATTAAAAATCTTAGTTAAGCAATGCTGCGGAATAATTAGCTTGACAACTCTACAGAAGACAATATTCTCGTAAAACTACTCACAAAAGAGTTAGTATATAAAAAGATATTTTAACTCCTAACAATTTATATAATTCAATCGAATGAAGAGCTAGGAAAGCTTCTTCAATCAAAATTTGGAACACCCTATTGACCTCTTACATCAAAAGATGCGCCAGTTAATGACAAACAACTTTTGAGAAGACACCAACTACAAAAAAAAAACTAATATTCAATAGCGAAAATATTTTTGTCGCTAAATTCCCCGTTTCGGACCACTGTGCATTCGAATATATATGACATATGACACGAATAAATAAAATGAAGAATAACTATTTTACTAAGTTTGTACATTTTATAATCCAAAATTTTAATAAATATCACACAAAATTTGAGTTTTTCTAAAATGTATAAAAAATATTAAAAACTTCTTCAGAAGTAATACAAATTGTCTAACGATTTATTAAATACGTTGGTCTTATATCTTGTGCCGGGTTGGCGGTTCAACGCATAGGGCACCGGTCTTACAAACCAGTTGTCGTATGTTCGAGCCCCGACCTGGAAGGATACGTAGTGTCAGTAGAATCGTAGTATCAGCCATGCAATGGTTCTGAACACTCTGAATCGGCTGCAAAGTCTGTTGAAAAAGAAGGTTAAATTCCACTACAGGAATGTTTCATACCAAGGCTTTGTTTTTTTGATCTTACATCTACACAAAATGTACTATTTTTAAAATGCGGAGCAGTAACAAAATAAGCTATTATACCAAAATGAAGCATTATTTTGCCATTTCAATAATAAAATAATGCCCAAATAAGAAATGATAGCAAAATGAACTATTACTGTAATATAAGTTTGCTATCGCTTATTATTCGGTTAAACATTTTCTCTGTTTGAATATTGGCTTTGATTTTTCCATTAAACGATTGAAAAAGGTTGAAATGTTGTCCATTCTTGACGATTATGGCGAAAACGTTATTTGAATAGTGAAAAAGTAGGCAGAAACACAAAACATGATAATCCGATTGCTTGCTGTGTGATTTCTGAATACCTGAAATCTTTGATGTTTCCAATCCTACACTAAAACCTTCTTGTCTCGACTAAGTCCAATAATGATAATGATGCAGATGTCAAATGTCAAATGTAGCAAACGATTGCTGTGATGGAAATGCACTGATTGCTAATTGTCACGGAAATGAGGCGAAACGTGGTAACTAAGTTGTGGTCTAGAACCACACATCCTCCCTCATCTCCAAATAAAGTAGACGTCGCGGCTCATGTCCAAATTTTTTTCTCGGCGGTCGTCCCGATCCGCACTAGAACTCCTCACGGCCGTCCCGGTCCACGTCCAAATTTTTCTCAGCGGTTATCCCGATCCGCACTAAAACTCCTAACGACCGTCCCGATCCGCACTAGAACTCCTCACGGCCGTCCCGGTCCACGTCCAAATTTTTCTCAGCGGTCATCCCGATCCGCACTAGAACTCCTCACGGCCGTCCCGGTCCGCGTCCAAATTTTCCTCAGCGGTCGTCCCGATCCGCACTAAAACTCCTAACGGCCGTCCCGATCCGCACTAGAACTCCTCACGGCCGTCCCGGTCCACGTCCAAATTTTTCTCAGCGGTCATCCCGATCCGCACTAGAACTTCTCATGGCCGTCCCAATCCACATCAAATTTTCCTCAGCGGTCGTCCCGATCCGCACTAAAACTCCTCATGGCCGTCCCGGTCCGCATCCAATTTTTTCACGGCCGTCCCGGTCCGCGTCCAAATTTTTCTCAGCGGTCATCCCGATCCGCACTAGAACTCCTCACGGCCGTCCCGGTCCGCGTCCAAATTTTCCTCAGCGGTCGTCCCGATCCGCACTAAAACTCCTAACGACCGTCCCGGTCAGCATCCAAATTTTTCTCAGCGGTCGTTCCGATCCGCACTAGAACTCCTCACGGCCGTCCCGGTCCACGTCCAAATTTTTCTCAGCGGTCATCCCGATCCATACTAGAACTCCTCACGGCCGTCCCGGTCCGCGTCCAAATTTTCCTCAGCGGTCGTCCCGATCCGCACTAAAACTCCTCACGGTCGTCCCGGTCCGCGTCCAAATTTTTCTCAGCGGTCGTCCCGATCCGCACTAGAACTCCTCACGGCCGTCCCGGTCCGCGTCCAAATTTTTCTCAGCGGTCATCCCGATCCGCATTAGAACTCCTCACGGCCGTCCCGGTCCGCGTCCAAATTTTTTTTTCCGCGGTCGTCCCGATCCGCACTAGAACTCCTCACGGCCGTCCCGGTCCGCGTCCAAATTTTTCTCAGCGGTCGTCCCGATCCGTACTAAACGTTCTTCCGAATCGCGGCCACGTTTTCCCACGTATAAATTAGGTTGCATTCATTTTTTTTACCTATTCTCTTTTTGTGCTTTTCTTGAGAAAAACTTCATGCTTCAACTTGCTATGACGAAGAAACTAACTGTCGTCTCCTGGCAGGATCGCCATTGTGTGATTTCTGAATTCCTGAAATCTTCGATATTTCCAATCCAACATGAAAACGTTCTTGTCTTGACTAAGTCCAATAATGATGATGATGCAGATGTCAAATGTAGCAAACGATTGCTGTGATTGAGATGCTCTGATTGCTAATGGTCACGGAAACGAGGCGAAACGTGGTAACTATCATAAGTTGTGGTCTAGAACCACACATTTGCTTTAGTCTATGAAAATCCATAAATTGAAACACATTACATTATTCAACTGATACTTCGCGTTTAAGAAAACTATCCTTAACACCATTGAAGAAATGAGAATATCATCCAATCAGACCACCGAGAAGAATATTCCGTGGATTTGTGCACAGTGATTTTAACAGATATTCTGCTGCAGGTCGTTTGTATTCAAGAAAGAAAAACTACGAAAAGTATTCTTCAGCAGATCACAAGTTATTTTATTTTATCAATTTAGTACAAATTTATACACTGATATTGTTCTTCTAATCCGTGGCACTTTAGGGACATTATCCGAAGCCGAAGCCCGAAATGGTCCTCGATATTATATCTCAAACATTTCCTACTCCAAGTGTTTAGTTTTCTGCAGTATGTATGAAAGTATGACTGTTAAATGACTAATAAATTGTTCCATATAACCCTATTCTAGCGTATTTAGCACACGACCATTTTTCTCTGTATCAATCGAAGTGAGAAAGAGAACTGTGTAGGTTCGAATTGAAAAAGGAAATGATTTGTAATTTAAATTGATTAAATTGACAAAATATCGATGAAAAGGAAAACATGAAAAATGTTCAATCAATAATTGTATATATAATATATATATATATATATATATATATATATATATATATATATATATATATATATATATATATATATATATATATATATATATATATATATATATATATATATATATATATATATATATATATATATATATATATATATATATATATATATATATATATATATATATATATATATATATATATCAATAGGTCAAATATTATGATATACTAAAACTAAGTTTAAATCACATTTAACATGAATACACTCTGCAAAAAAAATGAAAGGGTGTAGCCGGGTTTTCTTATAAAAACTGCCCCCAAACAGAACAAAATATGATATACGCTGTTTGAAAGGGTTTATATTGGAGATGATTTTCCCAAAATTTTAACCCTTCACCTGCCATATTGATGGAGTTAGGGTGGTTCTTCTGATTTTCATTTTATTTAAATTTTTCAAAAACCTCTTTAGAAAAAAATTGAATAAAATCAAAAATATTTTAGGAATTATGGGAAATCTTTCTGATTTTTTTTCATAATTTTTCAAAATGTATTTCATGTGAAAAAAAAATGTTCAAAATTTTCGATTTTTTTAATCGCGCTCACAATTTTGGTACCGCTCTAGATTTTACATCAAAAATAAATCATTTATGAGTAAATTACGCTGTATTTTTTTCAGATTTTGAAAAAAATGTGGACGGGTATAATATCAAACTTTAAAAAAATAAATCATTCGAAGAAGCATGCGTGTCCATCAAAGTTTCATCATCCGATGGAGACGCATGGTATTTAGTTCTAAAATCATATATCACATGCGATTAGAACTAAATACCATGCGTTTCCATCTACAACTTGAGTTCAGGGCTTAAGAACGAATTGCATTCCTAAAATTATTTTTCAAAATGTATTTCATGTGAAAAAAAAAATGTTCAAAATTTTCGATTTTTTTAATCGCGCTCACAATTTTGGTACCGCTCTAGATTTTACATCAAAAATAAATCATTTATGAGTAAATTACGCTGTATTTTTTTCAGATTTTGAAAAAAATGTGGACGGGTATAATATCAAACTTTAAAAAAATAAATCATTCGAAGAAGCATGCGTGTCCATCAAAGTTTCATCATCCGATGGAGACGCATGGTATTTAGTTCTAAAATCATATATCACATGCGATTAGAACTAAATACCATGCGTTTCCATCTACAACTTGAGTTCAGGGCTTAAGAACGAATTGCATTCCTAAAATTATTTACACACGCCCGTACGTCGATTTAGCTAGTAATAATATAAGGAAACTGTTCGTTTAAACGCATTAGTGAACATGTTGTCATCGGACGGTAGTATTTCATAAGGAAGGACCAGGGAGAGAAACATGAATCAGAACTAATGAATTGACAAATACTTAGGTTTTAATATACGGTTTAAAGTTTTTATTCATGAACTGATAAGTCATTTTACATTTATGTTACATTTATTGTATTCAAATCAGATAATAACTATATTTCGTAAAAATTCTAAAGGACAATTAAATTATAGTTCTTTTGCAATAAAAAAGTATTGCTAGATACCAAGCGCAAAATCAAGGAAAATTCGAAACCAAGCGAAATCTAAAAACTATCAGTTTTAAGGTAAAATGTTCGTCGACGTTCTGTATCACAGGGTATGAATAGCCAAGTTGCCTGAAACTGCTCAACAAGACAGCTAAAGTCAAACGACTTTAGCTCATAAAGACGGATTATTAAAACTGGGATCGGGCTGACAGTAAATCCGAAACATATGAGAGGGAAAGACTTTAAAATATAACACCTTCCCAGTCGTGGTGGCTCATGAATTCGTGTATTCATTCATTTATGACCGCGGTTAAGGATACAAGAAAAGTAATACGTCACCATAAGAAGTTAGTCAACGGCGTAGAAACCACGGTTTTCAACAGCTGCTTGGATATCTATCTATTACTATTACGTACAGCTGAAATTGGACAGCTATGATCGGCAGGGAATGTCATCAGGATACCAGACGTCAAACATTTGAAAATGGTTCTTGAATGTGATTCGGAAGGTTCAAGAAAAAGAGAAGCATAGTATGCAAGGTTAATCGATCAAATGGAGGCAAAGAGTGGTCATAGTCTGAGCTGTAAGTGCTCCACGAAACATCAGGAAAAGACCACTAAGTGTAAGTAAATTCAAGGAACTATATTTGCGGAAGCGTTTGAAATTCAATTTTTACACATAGCTTAGTTTTTCATTCATTCTTAGGTAATACATATTCCAATTAAAGCAATACGATTTACCGAAACTGTTTAATAAAGGGGTCCTCTTCAGGAAATACCAAAAAACTGAAAATATCAAGTTTAAAAGAACATGTAGTTTGTATAAAAAATCGACGACGCGAATCAATATATTCTTTTTGTGTCTTCGGTACTTGTTGCAGGCGCTTCGACTTGATTTCTATCTGGTTTATAGTATTTCTTAGGACTGCTAATAGCTAACCTCGAAACCTCTAGACTATTCCGCAAGAAGTTTAAGTTTAAGTTCGTTTTTAAGAATTACAACCGTCCGCTGGCACACATGTTCACTAAAGCATTACGTACATCATTTATTGGTAAATCGAGCCAGCCGTGCGGGCGTGTGTAAATAACATAAGCAATAACATTCTTTTATCATTATTAATTACGTCAATATTTAAGCTCTGAACTCAAGTTATAGATGAAAACGCATAGTATTTAGTTCTAATGGCAAGTGATATATGATTTTAGAACTAAATACCATGCGTCTCCATCGGATGATGACAATTTGATGGAGACGCATGGTTTTCTGAATGATTTATTTTTTGAAAGTCTAATATTATACCCGACCACATTTTTTTTAATCTGGAATATATAGGGTAATGTACTCATAAATGATTCATTTTTAATATTAATTGTAGAGTGGAACCAAAATTGTAAGTGCGATTAAAATAAATCGAAAATTTTGAATATTTTTTTGCACATGAAATACATTTTGAAAAATTATGAAAAAAATCAGAAAAGTTTACCATAATTCCTAAAATATTCCTGATTGTTTTCAATTTTTTTTTGCTGAAGAGGTTTTTGAAAAATTTAAATAAAATGAAAACCAGAAGAACCACCCTAACTCCACCAATATGGAAGTTAAAGAATTAAAATGTTGGGAAAATCATCTCCAATATAAACCCTTTCAAACAGCGTATATCAATTTTTGTTCTGTTTGAGGGCAGTTTTTATATGGAAACCCTGCAACATCCTTTATTTACGCCCGACGTAGATTCAATCATGCCGTAATTTCTTCGGTGATGACACAATATTATATCTACTAATGTGTAAAAAAAATGGCGTATGTAAGCTTCAGCTAAATTACCTGGAAGATAATGGTACGACTTATCTTCACATGCTCAGAATTGTGAATGTAAGTGAATCGCGATGCTTCTTTTATGTGCATCTATAAAGATGTACATTTTTGTAAGTGTGTATATTAGGATCAACCTTGGTCCAATTTAATTATAAATATGCATAGTTCAAGAACGTTTGAGTGTGACGGCCGTTTCTAATGCTATTTTGGGTTTTTTAACCGTAACAAATATACAAAAATTGAAACCCTGCTCGAAACTAAATTAAGTAAAGATTTTTTTTAAATCGGAAAGCTTCAGAGAAAACGTATTGTTTTCCCCCTTTTAGGAAAATATTCACGAATTAATCTTAATTATTTTAGATCAACTTTAAAGCTGTACCGAAGATGCAACATAAATTCAAAAAGAAACCTTAAAGTGTTTTTCGAGGTATCAAGACAGCAGAATAAAAAAATCTTAATTTGTGGAAAACTCGTCTAGAAATTGAGCGGTCTCAGCACGCTCCGTTTACCCGCGCATGTATCTTCTCAACCACCCTAAATCGTAAAAGATTCTTGCAGCCAAGTTTATAAGGAAATGAAGAAAAACATATCAATTTTTTTACCTGCGCACTAGAAGACCGCCTTAAGTAATCTAAAATAGAAAAAAAAAACTCTAGAGTACTGCGGTAAGGCTAATTTCACAGATGAATAAAGATGACATGTATCAATTTAGGAGAAAATTAAGTAGGTTAATAATTAATTTCCAGATATTGCCTTCAACCACAATATTTCATCGAATCAAACAGGTAATTGAATATCAGAAAATACAACGTAAATAGGGTAAAAAGGTGAAATTTGATTCACCGAGAAGCCGCCGTTATCAAGTGGCAACCGA
Source organism: Malaya genurostris (assembly GCF_030247185.1). Taxonomy (NCBI): domain Eukaryota; kingdom Metazoa; phylum Arthropoda; class Insecta; order Diptera; family Culicidae; genus Malaya; species Malaya genurostris. The sequence continues at coordinate 112,080,017 of NC_080571.1, forward strand.
CGAGTTATAAAGCATCTTCATCAAATAGCAACTGAGATCGTTCCCCTTCCGCCTACGAATGAAGCCAGTTATTGAAAGTCGTTCAAACTGACGTTCCACTCCAGAACGCCACATCCATTCAACGCTTCTCCTATTTTTATTGTTGTTGTTTGTCAGTCCGCCGTTGGCTTGGCGCTCGGCGGAAGTATAAAAACTGATCTTTTTCAGATTTACGATACTTTACATGATGGGAAAGCACGAGGTGAAGGTGAACCTGAGAAGCGCTAACGGGTGCTTCAACTCTGAAAGAAACTGCACCTGAGACGAAGCGTTGCTGCCAGATGGACGAGGGCAAAGCTTCGAACAGATAAAATTTAACGATGCCAGTTAAGGGTTTTTTTATCATAGCAACGATGCAACACTTACTTGCCGTAACGTGCAAAAGTGCGGTTTGGATCGCTGCGACATAAGAAAGGCCATCAATATTTCAATACAGTACAATCGTCGCCTTTTTTATCGAAACGGCCCGATTCCATAGATCAGTAGCAGAGAATTTATTTTTTTGCATGATGCGTTCCTTTTTTTCAAGATTTTAGCCTATTCATTGGCCTTCCGAATCAGTAATCTTTCGGACCCTTTACGCCGGATCGGAAATCGAATCCAGATAGACTGCATGAAAGGTATTCCTATTACCCACTACCAGTGCTGTAAAACTTCATTCAATTCAATTGAAACTGAATGTGGAACACATTGACGATCTCTCGAATGCAGTAAACTTCACTCTCTGACACACACAATGTTTGCTGACGGTCCGAACGGGCAGCATTCAGTCATCAATCGTTTCTCTTCAATCGAGGCTCAGTTTAACCACCGTCAGTTGATCTCTTGAAGTAACAAAATATCTCTTTCAATAGTGTGAGAGCGGCCTTCAAATGAGGTTCATGTAAACATTCCAATTGGTTCAAGATAATAGATGAAAGACAAACCAGATTGCTGAAATATCAATCACAGAATACACATAAATTAATTGTTTCCTCCTTTAGTTTTCATTTTTAATACTTTACTTCATTTATAATTCTATTCGTTCGAATCTGCTTACTACCAAGAGCGAAGACAATGAAGCAGCTAGACTACTTGCCACTTGAAACTGAGCAAGCAAAACTTCAAATGACTAGGTACGATTATTCAACTGACGATGAATTCTGGGAGCTTCACTTGAAAATGGCAGCCAAAGTCAAATGAATTAGTAGGGATATGCTGACGGTCGGCGGCCATAAATTTCATTTTCATCTTATATTATTCGATTGAAAATGAAATTTTACCGCACTGCCCACTACACTACAACCGTTCCCTTGAAATTCGATTATAACTATCTTGACATTCGTTTGCTGGTTTCATGCATGGTAGCTGTTGTTGCCATTTCCAAAGTAACCAAGAAAAATGTAGCCTATTGTCGGCGGAAAATTTCGTTTCTAGAACCGAGGATTTTGTTTTTGAAGTTGATATCCATCCGTTGAGCCGTTCGTTGATGGAACGAATCGTATATGCGAACCACTAGTAGTTTTAAGTACGATTCAGACGGTGCGTCACCTTCCGTCACAGTTAACCCTTTCACCGTCACCTTTCAAAATTATTTACAAGCATTCTTTTCACATATAACGTCACCGTCACGGAACGTCTTGATGGACGGAACGTGTGAACGTTCCGACAAAGAAAGTATGAAACTAATTTTGACGAACGCTGACATTCCAGGCATCATTCAAGCATTTCAAGCTCAGTTAACATGCTTGGGAGACAAAATTTTAAAACAGATTTCTTCGTAATAGTCTTTCTTTAAATATGCGAATAAAATTATGTTCTGTGTGAATAACAATTTGTTTTAATTAATTTTTTATTTTATTTTGCTTCTTTGATGCTACTTCTACAATAACCTTGATCATTATTTTGCTCATATGAAACTAATTTCGTTTTTACGTGATACAAAACCTAACCAAGTGCCACCCTTACTGCTGTCAAATAGGGATGTCCGATACCTAGTCGATACATTGAGGTATCGATACTTCCTTTCTAGGATCGGATATTTTTGGTATCGATATCACATCAGAACGATACTGTATCGATACTTTTGGTGTCGATACTTACAGTATCGTAACAGATTGAAGTCGATTCCCATTACGACTGAACATTTTTTTTGTTTCAACCAATTTTTAATCTTAAGGTCATTGGCCTATTCGGGCCAGAAAAACTTTCTAACCCTATGTGCTGGGTTGGGAATCAAACCCAGTTGGGCTGCGTGAACGGTATCGAATAACCCATCACGCTATGATCAATGGAACATGTTTTTTTTTATTTGGCTTCGACAGAGCGCCAGGTTCGCGCATGTATTGGTATGGCGTGGACTAGCCGTCGTTGAAATTCGTTCTCGAGATCCTCGCTTCGTCTCACAGGTGCACTGAAAGAGAGTTCACTGAGAGAAAATCATCAACGAAACACGCACATAAAGGGGTTCAATCATTTCAATTTTTCACACTCATTTCACTCTCTTTCAGTGCCTGTGGGACAACGCAAGATTGTCGAGAACGAATTTCAACAATGGCTAGTCCACGTCATACCAATACATGCGAGAGCGTGGTGCTTACGTTTCGTCCGTCCTCGCTCCTGTCGTGATAGCAATAGGAATTAGCTTTTAGCAGACCCTGTCAGCTTGGAGCGAAATCAAACTTCAGTTCAGCAACACCATCGCACGGTATCACATTCAACATATCATGTCAATTGTATGGGTGCGCAGTGCTACTATTTTGGCGCGCACGAATTTGATATTTCTCTTCCTTACTTCTATGTACAATTTGATGCGAACTCGTCTTGTTCGGGAAATGTGAGAGCTGGATATCTTGTTAATATGATGTCTTTGCTTTTAGTGTAGTATTCGTCTATAGACATGAAGGTTATGACAAGAAAAATTGTGAGAAAATAAGTGGAATGTGAAATCATCATGGCTCCAACACAACTTTGACGTGGACCAGAAGTCGCGAAAGGCGAAGAGTAATCTATGTGGCAAGGAATATGCGTATACTGGTGGCACAACACATTTACGAAACACCTTTCTGGACATCGAAAATCGACGCCCCAATCCACAGTTATATTTTATTATGAAATGATTGCTGCGCAAGTATTAATTGATACTTACAGGAATCGATATTTTATTGCCGAAACACCTTGTATCGATTCCCAAAATTTCGGTTTCCCGATACCTTAGGTATCGATACTTTTCCTTCCGAGTACCATACCTACTGTCGAACTGTTTGTTTAAATCCAGTTTCGAACCTAATTTCAAAGTCATTGAACTGAGAATCGGATTAGTTTCTAACCTGACTTTTATATCGTTAATATACTACTATGGAACAGTTTGTTATCTCAAGCGAAGAAGATATGAAGCGACTAAATCAAGCTGTCAGTATGACAAACTTTTTTCTTTTTTTGGTTGGAAATATCTCCGGTACAATGTTTGTGTTTACTTAACTTATTTTTACACTCATCGATTCGCATTATTTCATTCATTTATTTCTGGGCTCAAGATACCAAAAATATTGAACACTCCTTGAGACGGGTATAGCGTGATGGGATAGTCGATGCCTAGCACGCAGCCCACCTGGGTTCTATTCCCAACCCCGCATATAGGGCCAGAAAGATTTTCTGGTCCGAAGAGGCGAATGACCTTAAGATGTTAAAACCTCCATAATTGAAACAAAAAAAATACTCCTTGTTTTTTTCACCATTTTCAGTTATGTATATTTTTCTTTTACAGACTATGCGTTTCCATAATTAGAAATTGAATGCAGGTGCTTGGTCGATTATTTCATACAATCTGCACCAAATGCAAATGTACGTATTTTTTCAAACACTCGGTAAAAGTCAATTTACGATTTTTTATATTGGTAATTTTTTGGGTCAATGAGCTGCTCAACCAGAATCTAAACACAAACAAGATGGACAAACTCGGCAACGAAGATATTTAAGAGCAACCATGAATACAAGGTACCTTATGATCAAAAAAGAACCGGAATTTTATTAAAAAACGTGATTAATCCACCTAGCAGTGAGATGATACCTTTTTTTATCAATCCGCATGTGTTTTTTGTATGGATATTCTTAGGTGTTTTAGTTCTCATGACATTATTTTAATTATCGTAGTTTTAAACAGCAAATTGAGATTTTAATCACTCATTACCCTGTAATATCGAAACTGCAAATCGTATCGAATTTCAATCTTAACGTGTGACAATCGATTGAACATTCCATGAGATGTCAAAGTAAATTCCACTTTAGAGTTTTTCGTCATTATTTATGGTACTTCCAGAGCTAGTATTCAGGAACTAGCATAACCCAAATGATTCGAATGGCCATAAATTAATACGCCAAACAATTTACATCTTCTATATCGGTATGAATTTTAAAAACTCATCATCTGTAATTCCAGAATCGGATAAAATTCACCAATTTTGTATGGGACCTTAAGTCCTTTAATCCAAACTATCCAAATCAACAAACCCGATAAACCTGATTAATTTATGTGAAATGGACATTTTTATACTAATCACCCTGTATCTCCTAAACCAGAAATCGGATCTGACTAAATTTTATAGGATTTTAAGACCTCTCATTTGAATCATAGATGATTCTTAGGTTTCATTTGAATCTTAGATTGGTTCAGAAATCTACGAGAAAAATTGATATTGTCAAAAAAATTAATTGTAAAATTTTGACATTAAACTTTGTATAACTCAAAAAGTAAACATCCGATCTCAAAACCATTCAATAGCGTTTTGGGTGACGGGGAGACCTTTCATTT